>NC_061800.1:39461497-40068640 GCF_021462225.1 Girardinichthys multiradiatus
ATGAAATCTTCATCTCCATAAAGCTTTTCAGCAGATGGAAGCATGAAGTGCTCCAAAATCTCCTGATAGCTAGCTGCATTGACCCTGGCCTTGATAAAACACAGTGGACCAACACCAGCAGCTGACACGGCACCCCAGACCATCACTGACTGTGGGTACTTGACAGTGGACTTCTGGCATTTTGGCATTTCCTTCTCCCCAGTCTTCCTCCAGACTCTGGCACCTTGATTTCCGAATGACATGCAGAATTTGCTTTCATCCGAAAAAGGTACTTTGGACCACTGAGCAACAGTCCAGTGCTGCTTCTCTGTAGCCCAGTTCTGGGGAATGCGGCACCTGTAGCCCATTTCCTGCACACGCCTGTGCACGGTGGCTCTGGATGTTTCTACTCCAGACTCAGTCCACTGCTTCCGCAGGTCCCCCAAGGTCTGGAATTGGCCCTTCTCCACAATCTTCCTCAGGGTCCGGTCACCTCTTCTCGTTGTGCAGCGTTTTCTGCCACACTTTTTCCTTCCTACAGACTTCCCACTGAGGTGCCTTGATACAGCACTCTGGGAACAGCCTATTCGTTCAGAAATTTCTTTCTGTGTCTTACCCTCTTGCTTGAGGGTGTCAATAGTGGCCTTCTGGACAGCAGTCAGGTCGGCAGTCTTACCCATGATTGGGGTTTTGAGTGATGAACCAGGCTGGGAGTTTTAAAGGCCCCAGGAATCTTTTGCAAGTGTTTAGAGTTAACTTGTTGATTCAGATGATTAGGTTCATAGCTCGTTTAGAGACCCTTTTATTGATATGCTAATTTTTTGAGATAGGACTTTTGGGTTTTCATGAGCTGTATGCCAAAATCATCCGTATTAAGACAATAAAAGACCTGAAATATTTCAGTTAGTGTGCAATAAATCTAAAATATATGAATGTTAAATTTTCATCACGACATTATGGAAAATAATGAACTTTATCACAATATGCTAATATTTTGAGAAGGACCTGTATACCTTCTAATCAAAGCACTGAGAGCAACGTGCTCTTTTAGGAAACTAAGCAACAATTCGTGGAGATACGAGGTGAATACCTGATCCTCTGCGTCCTGATCTATCGACCGCCAGAGAATTTATGCAGAATCATGCAGACTCTGCAGACTTTGTCCTCGATTATGTTGTCATCATTGTCATCAGATTTTGATCGCTGGTGGTTTTACCATTCATGTCAGTTGTGAGACCAAGCCACTAACTAGAGACTTTTTAAACTTGATCAGCTTTATCAATTTGACTCAGTTAGTTAGTGGTCCCACTAATGGACCTGGTTTTAACATTTGGCTTAAACGGAAATGTTATTGAGATATGTGACTCTGGTATTTCTGAGACCGTGCGCAAAGAGCAATTGGAAGAGGGGCAGACTTTGCGTTTCATTAGTTTTTGAGCAACTGTTAAGCTGACTATCAGGCCACTGTTAAAAGAATTAGACTCACTTTTATTCTAATTTTGTGTCTGCTAACAGTGATAAACCTCAAGTTCTTTTTCACTCTCTTAAGTCTCCTCTGAATCCTTCTGATTCATCTTATCTGGTTCCTTCTACTTCACTGTGTTTTTAAAGATTTTATTAATAAACTATGTGTTGTCAGGTCCTCACCCTTTTCCCAGATTTCTAAGGTTGTCAACACCTGCGGCCTTCTTATTGGCCAGGTGATATTATCCCACCCAGACTGCTTCAGGAGGTCTTCAGTGCTGTAGACACTTCATTGTTAAGTTAATTAACACCTCTCTTTCCTTAGGATGTGGTACAGCCTCTTATAAAGAGTAACTTAGATCCAAATGTTCTGTCAAACTTTAGGCCAGTTTCTAAGTTACCTTTTCTCTACAAAATATTAGAAAAGGTGGTTTAGCTCTAATTACAGGAACATCTACAGCTTCATGGGATTACAGAGAAATTTCAGTCTAGTTTTAAATCGTGTCACAGAACAGAAACAAGCACTTCTTAGAGTTTTTAATGATCTGCCTCAACTGCAGACTCACGTGACTCTGGTGTATTATTTTACTTGATCTAACTACTGAATTTGACATGGTGGACCATATTTTGGTATCACGTCTGGACCAGTTAGTTAGTGTAAAGGGCACAGTGTTGAACTGGTTTCACTTCTACTTGTGTGACAGAGGCTTCTCTGTCCAGTTGGGTCAGCTTGACCCCCCCTTCCATTAGCACCTAATCTATTTGGGTCAGGTCAGGTCAGATCAGGTCAGTTTAACATGGTTTGGATAATTTTCCATTACAACTGAGTACCATCTTAATGGGGGTGGGATCGTCAATAGCAAGACGGCCCCACGGTCCGAAGTGAGATGATTTAGAGACCAAAAAAAACAATAACAGCCTAGACTGCTGCTCAATTTATGGCTGTTGTTAGACTCAGAGTGAAAGAAGAGAGCCAGAAAAGGTTCTGGGCAGCGAAACCTGAAGCACTGCGGGTGATTACAGTAGAGAGAGGGAAGCCATGCGGTCTCAAACGGAGCGATGCAAACTAGAAGATGTGTGAGGGTAAGCTAACGCTACCTAATGATAGCTTACTATATGCTCATGTACAAAATATGCCCAATTTAAAAGTTGAAAATATTAGTTACTGAAATATGCTATAACTAGTGACACCGCACCTTAACCAATTAGTGACCAACACTCTGGAACAATTTGAACCATGAGTAAAAAAGCAAAAAAGGGAAAAAGCAATTGACAAATAATTGAGTTGAAGAGTAGCAAACCACTCTAAGTAGGGACTGGTGGAAAAGGGGCATAAAGCTCCTCTGAATTGTGCTGTTTCTCAAGGCTCCATCTTAGGACCTCTTCTTTTCTGTCATTATGTTCTTTCTCTTGAGTTTTTCTTTTTCTTTCATTGTTTTGGGGATGATGTACAAATCTATTTCCCGCTAAAAGGAAGCAGAAGCCAGTCAGTCGGAAACTGGTAAACTGTTTAAAGGACATTAAAACTTGGATAGAACTTAACTTCCTTCACTTGAATGGAAATAAGACTCAGGTGATAGTTTTCAGGAAAACTGACTTGTTAATGAGTGTAGCAATTGGTCTTTTACATTCTTTTAATTGTACTGTTGTTGGAAATCTTGGGGCATTTTTTGATAATGGTTTGACAAACAGGTCAATGCAGAAGTCCAGTCTAGCTTCTACCATGTGAGGTTGATCAATAAAATCAAACCCTATCGACATCATAGTGCATTTGAAAAGGTGATACATGCTTTTGTAACCTTTAGACTGGACAACTCTCTCCTTCGTCACCTACAGCTGGTCCAAAATGCTGCTGCCCATCTGGTGACCCGTAAAAGGCGACATAACAACATTATTCCCACCTTGTCCTCCCTGAACTGGCTGCCTATGCGTTTTAGGATGGTAAGACGCCTCCTTACTTACTGGAACTCTTACACAGGCATGGTTCCAGGTATGTTCCCAGCAAAACTCTGAGGTCAGGTAACCTGCTGCTTTTTGATGTTCCTAGGACTCATCTCATCACTCATCTCATGCTGCACCATTTAGGATGAGCTGAAAACTTGTATATATATTTATTTAACATCCTGGTAATAAAGGTTGCCCTGATAAAAGATAACACCAAGGTTATTTTCTGATTAAAAAGTCATCCAGATTTCATTCATCTTCTATAACGCTTATTCCATAGTGGGTCATGGGGGAGTTGGTGCCTATCTCCAGCAGTCTATATGCAAGAGGCTTTAATACATGTTTGAAGTCTGATAAACTGGATTTAGTAGCTCTGATTTACCAGTGGTTTTTCTTATGCAAAGTATCACCAGTAAAACAAGGAATATGTTTCATGCTGTCTAAAAATTTTACAGTATAAACCTAAAATTATGAATATTGGTCCAAGGACTGAACCCTGTTGTACTCCATAACTAATTGTGGTACACACAGGAATCTGTGAGATTTACATTATCTAAACCAATAGTGATTTTCCATTGTCCTTACATCATGCTCAATCTTTCGCAAAATAAATTGTGATTGACTGTTTGAAAGGTAGAAAATGAAAGAGCTAAAGTAAATAAAAATGTAGTAATTGTGCAACACTTCATGACTACTGGACTGTTCAAGATTATTTTTGCACTTGCTATTTTTCAAAACTATTTGTGAACTGAACATTTACAACCACAAAAACTTGCAGGTGAGGTTATTCAATTCAAATTCAAAAATACTTTATTAATCCCAAAGGGAAATTAAATCTTGTTGAAGCTCATTATGAAGGTTTCTTCAAAGAGCTGTTGTAGATGCTGATGGCTGTGGGCAGGAAGGATCTCCTGTAGCGCTCTGTCTTACAGCAGATCTGAAGAAGCCTCTGACTGCAGACACTCTGTTGTTGTAGGACAGTCTCATGAAGAGGATGCTCAGGGTTCTCCATAATGTTCTTCATTTTATGAAGAATCCTTCTTTCCAGAATGATCTCCAGAGGTTCTAGAGGAGTCCCCAGAACAGAGCCAGCTTTCTTTATCAGCTTGTTGAGCTTTTTTAGGTCCCTGGCTCTGATGCTGCTTCCCCAGCAGATGATGGTAGAAGAGATCACACTTTCCACAACAGACTTATAGAAGATATGCAGCATCTTGCTGCAAACACTGAAGGACCTAAGCTTCCTCAAGAAGTACAGTCTGCTCTGTCCCTTCTTGTAGATGGCTTCACAGTTGCATCTCCACTCTAGTCTGTTGTCCAGGTGAACACCGAGGTATTTATACTCCTCCACCACCTCCACTTCTTCTCCCATGATGGAAATAGTTTTTGACTTATTCCTGTTTCTCTTAAAATCTACAATCATCTCCTTTGTTTTAGTCACATTCAAAATGAGATGATTGTTTCCACACCATGCCACAAAGCGGTCCACCACCTTCCTGTACTCAGCTTCTTGTCCATCTCTGATCCACCCCACGACTGCAGAATCATCCGAGTATTTCTGCAGATGACAGGAGTCTGTCTTGTTCTGGACGTCCGAGGTGTACAGAGTGAAAAGGAATGGTGAGAGTACAGTGCCCTGTGGTGCTCCTGTGCTGCTGACTACCTGGTTAGACACACAACCCTTCAGTCTCACAAACTGCGGTCTGTTTATCAGGTAGTCTTTGATCCAGGAAATTGTTGAGGCCTCCACCTGAGTCTTCTGGAGTTTCTGACAAAGCAAATCAGGTTGGATTGTATTAAATGCATTGGAGAAATCAAAGAACATGATCCTTTACAGTGCTGCTGGCTTTGTCCAGATGACAGTGGGTTTGTTGAAGCAGGTGTATGATGGCATCTTCAACTCCAACTACTCAGCAATAAGTAAACTGAGGGGGGTCCTGATAGTTTATGGTTTGCTTACTCAGGTGGGCCAACAGGAGTCTCTCTAGCACCTTCATGATGTGGGATGTCAGGGCAACAGGTCTATAGTCATTGAGGACCGATGGGTGAGTTTTCTTTGGTACCGGAACAAGACAGGAGGTTCTTCCACAACACTGGAACCATGTTCTGGGCCAGGCTAAGGTTGAAGAGGTGCTGCAGAATCCCACAGAGCTGCTCTGCACAGGCCTTCAGGACTCTATGGCTGACACGATCTGGACCTGCAGCCTTATTCCGATTCAGTCTCTCCAGTTGCATCTTCACCTGACTTCGTGAGACACACAGGTTGAAGGGGGTGGCAAAGGGAGAATCAGCATTTTCTGATATGATTGAAGGCAAACATGTAGAAGCAGAAGGGTCCATGGCTGAGGTTGAAGATAAAAGATTTGAGGTGTGACAGGAAAGCTGTGGGTCAAAGGAGGGTGGGATGTCTGTTTGGCTGTCAGCAAGAGAGAAGAATGCTGAGCTTGTTTCTGAACTGAACCTATTGAAGAATGTGTTCACTTCATTGGCTCTGTCCAGACCTCCATCGGTCTGATCATCCTTCTGCTTGAAGCCTGTGATCTTCTTCATCCCTGACCACACATCTCTGATATTGTTTTGCTGGAGCTTGCTCTCCAGCTTCTTCTTGTACACCTCCTTGCTGTGTCTTATATTGACTTTAAGTTGCTTCTGTAAACTCCTCAATAATTGCCTGTGTCCCTCTCTGAAGGCTCTTTTTTTCTTGTTAAGTAGGTCCTTTAGGTCACTGGTGATCCAGGGTTTGTTATTAAGGAAGCATATCACGGTTCTGGTGGGGATGGCGTTATCCACACAGAGGTTTATATAGTCGGTTACACACTCAGTCATGGCATTAATGTCCTCTCCATGTGGCTGGCACAGTGTGTCCCAGTCTGTATCCTCAAAGCAACCTTGCAGAGCTTCTTCAGCTTCCTGTGATCCTTTTCTCACAGTCCTCTTTATTACAGGTTGTTTCTGAACCAGGGGCTTATATTTCGAGCAGAGAAAAACAAGATTGCGATATGATTTGCCTAGAGTGGGTCTTGCTGTAGAGATGTATGAGTCCTTGACATTTGCATAAAACAAATCCAATGTTTTGTTTTCTCTGGTAGAGCAGCTGACAAACTGTTAAAATGTTGGAAGTGTAGCAGAGAATGAAGCATGGTTAAAATCACTAGATATTGCCACAAACGCATTGGGGTTTTGTGTCTGTAGCTTAGCAAAAACTGAACACTGTTGCCAAAATAACACTGGTGAACTCCATGGGTAAATAATATGGACGAAAACTTATTGCTAACAGTTCAATATCTGGACTACAGAGATGACACTTCACAGTTACATGTCCTGGATTACACCATCTGTTGTTCACAAGTACTGCCAGTCCACCTCCTTTATATTTGCTGCTCCTCTTTAAATCTCTGTCTGCTCGTATGGTTAAAAAGCCCGGCAGAGAGACGCTGGAGTTGGGGATATGATCCTGCAGCCATGTCTTAGTAAAACATATAATACTGCATTCCCCGTTCTCTGGCTGGGTCCTTTCTAGGGCTTGGAGTTCATCCAACTTGTTTCCCAACGATCTCACATTGCCCATTATAATTGATGGAAGAGATGGTTTGAACTTCCTCCTTCTCTGTTTTCTCTGTCCTCTTGCTCTGCATCCACAGCATCTCCTTTTCAACTGATCAGGGATTTGGGGTTGTAGATGAAGTATTATTTGAGCTTTTGAGATATTAATCAGCTGCTCTCGGTCGTAAGAAACAACCCCGTTCCCATGACAATACATCATAGCAAATGTCCAAAAGTAGAAAAGTATTAGGAAAAATCCTTCCAGCTGCACATCATCTGACACTGAAGAGGACAGTTGTCCAAAGAAAATCAACTTTATCCACCACAAGAAGAATTTTAGTTCCCAAAAAAGAATCAATCAGAATGAAAAGTAAAAGAGCTACTCCCACCTGCTGCCACCTTGAGCCGCAAATCTAGAATCAGAATCAATAATACCAAGGTGAACAAATCTAGTCAACAAAAACACCAATTGGTTTTGATTTTCAACAAGTCTGGCACTCTTTGTAATATTTTGTAGTTATCAAAAGTTTCCTAAATTGTACCAAGAACTGATAAATACAGCAACATACCAAATCTTCACAAACCCTACTTGAGAACTTATTTGTGTGATTTGTCTGAACTAAATCATGACCGCTTTAATCCAAAACCAAAAACATGTCTTTTTAGTTCAAAACAAAAAACGTAATAAAGTTAAATATATTCTTTGTAATAAACATCGATATCTTTTATGTGAAAGCTCACAATGCAAATAAATAAATGCAAATAAAGATTAGTAAGTTGTAGAGCTTTGTCATGCACAGCAACACGGACTCAACCTGAAATATAAAAATAAAAATCTATATATTTCACAAAATGTTTACATATTGAATGATTGATACACCGCTTATACTCAGCACCCTTTCAGCTTGAATCATCCATCAACCTGCTAAAGTGAATAGAGTCAGCAAGAGTAGGGAAGGTTCCTCCATTTCCTGCTGAGTTAAGAGAAGGTTACTTACCTCGAACACCTTCTGCACAGCTTGATGTGTCCTTGTGTGTGCGACAAATAATGCATTTTGTACGCTTTCATGCGCCCTTTAATACGTGCGCCTTTGTGTGTCCTTTTCTGGTCTCCTCTCAGCGTGTAGTGAAAGACAGCTGGTGATTTTCTGCAACAACTGTTCAGACTTGAGGAACCCCAGTGCTTGGCTGTAAATAAAAAGCTTGTTCTGATTTAAACACTGGCACCCCGCCAGTTTGGCCCTAATACATAACTTACGTCCTGCCTACAGCTCAGCAGGTAGATGTTTTCAGTGGGAAAGTTTTGATAAACCCACTGTACTCTCAAAAATCAGCAACACAACAACAAAGTGAGTCATCGCCGAAGCTGTTGCAGCAAAAGCGTAGCAAGACATTTACCTGAGTTATGTGCTGCAGGAATAAAAAGAAACTGTCAAACTGCCTAAATGTTGCTCTAATTAAATGGCAAAAAGAAAACAAAAATGAGACTGATGGTTATGAAAACAGGAAGTTGTTTTAATTACAACGTGAAGTTCCATAAGTGCCATTCTCTACCTGGAGTATTGTTGGCTCATTATGTTGCACCTGAATATAATTAGATGGGTAACATCCAACAAATATACCACCTGAGGCTGCATATGCACATGCTAAGCCTGCAACTTTCTATTGCTGCCAACTAGTAAAAACATGAAAGACTGCATTTATTTGTACATGTAAAATGCTGTTTTCAAATCCAAAGATCATGTGCCATTTATGCAAAACCTAAAACATGTTTTTCACTTTCATCAGTTTCTATGCTTGCAATACCTTCATCCAAGAGAGAGAAGTCTCACTATTTACTTTTTCCTTTAGGGCACTTTCAGTTTTTCTATGAGCTAGCATGCCTAGCTCCAGTAGGCAGATATTTGGAGCATTGATTTTCAATAAATGCATTATTTTTTCATCAGCAAAGAAAGCTTTGAACCACTGAACAACATGCCAGTCTTTTTATTGCATTTGAACTCTCTTTTTCAAAAGACCCTTGACACAAGAAGTGCAACAGTTGCAGGTCATGTCTTCAATACAACTGTGCATGGTGGCTCCTAAAGCAATGACTCCATCTCTTGTCCATGCCATTTGACTCTCCTCCAAACTCTTGGATAGGATTTGCCTCACAATCCTTTGGTTATCCTTATTTATTGGGCATATTTTTCCATGTAGGGGATCCCATCAAGGGGTTACAGTGATTCTGATGTTTCCTGGTTTCGTCAGAGTTAACAGTTAAAACCTGTTTTAGTTGCTGTTTTACATCAGAATAAACGACAGATTGAGTGGAGTCAAAAGGAAGCAGACTCATTTCTTTTCGCAAACCAGCGTAACTATACTTTTTGTGCTTTTATGTGCTTGGATAAAGCATTCTGTGAACTTCTTTAGCAATAAGCTCTTGTGACATACCTTTGTTGTAGAGAGTGTCTATAAAAAAAACATTAAAACATGACAAAAACATGAGAACAATCAAGTCTGGGTTGATTTACTGCTCTTTTAGAACAGTAGTCTTCTTTGTCAAATTCTTAAGCTAAAATGTAATTTCTCTATTTGTCCACATATCTTTGTTTTGCTTCTTCAGGTAAATCTATGAGAATTACATTAATTTGTCTCACACAACCAGATTGGTGTTCGACCATAGCTCTGTACTTGGACCTATCATTTTAATTTTATTTAGAGTTTGCTTCTATGCAGAAATTCAATGGTTCTGGTATGTGCTATTAATCTGTTAGAAGACAAGCAGGTCTTATACACATACAAACCTGAATGACTCATTTTCTGCTTTGCTGTAAAACAGTCCTCTAATGTTTTCTCGCTGCTTTTTTTATTTCTGTTCAGGTTTAAAGAAATCTGTGTCAGCTATATTGGTTTTGCATCATAGAGATAAATTATCCAGCTTTTTTTTCTCATTTGTCAAGGAACCTAAATTATTCACCTTAGGAGTCACCCGTGTGTTTTATTTCTGCCAGCTACCCTTGCTTGTGCTCAATATATTTTTTGTCTTTCTTGTGTTTTCTTGATATTTGCTTTCGTATACATCTGTCCTCTTTCTCTCCTCTCTGTGTGTCCCTCCCTACAGGCAACGGCAGCCTTTCTCTTATGAGAACCCTAGATCTCAGTTGCAACTTTTACAGAGGCTTAATATTGTACCATCTATCACTCGGCACTGAGCTGCAGGCAGCATCAGCCTCAGAGGACGAGGAACAAGATTTACCACAGAGGATGACGCCCTGAATAGGTGGTGGGAGGACAGACAAAGGGAGATTGAGATGCAGTTGGACATACTGAGACAGAGAGGAATCCATGCTGGAAAGTATTCAACAGGGGGGAAAGGAAGGAAAGGTGTTCTTTGGAGATGAGAAAAAAGAGAAATGGATGTGAAAAGGAAAAGTAAGCAGAAACATGGATGTATGGAAAGAGAAGGCTAATGAGCAACAGTGATTGAAACTATAATAATGGTGTGCAAGTGTGTGTGTACATGACAGATGTTGTGGTTAAAGGCCAAAGCAGGGCTGTGTGTCCATGAAATGTTGAGTAAAAACTGAGGCTGTGAAAATATTTGCATGTTCACTAACCATCGGTGTTAGAGTCATTAATCATTGATTGTAGCCGCTGCATTATATTGCCAAATGTTTTTGCTGCTTTACCCTCACACACATATAATATTGAGTGACATCCAATTCTTAATCCATGGGATTTAATAAAATGTCAGCCAACCTTTATCTTCAACGGTAACTGTTCTAGGAGTGTTTTCAGCACGATTTAGGATAGTGTTTATGGGACGTTTTGACCATTCTTCCAGTTGTATTTGTGAGGTCAGAGACTGGTGCTGGACGAGAAGACCTGGCACACAGTTTCTGATGTGATCTGTGTCACATCTGGCATTAAGTGTCCGTTACACTGGTACGAACAGGGCCAACCCCAACTCCTTAAAAACAGCACTTCATCGCACCTCACAACTGCCAAACCCAGACTTGTCTATTGGCTTGCCAAATAAGGATTGCAATAAAAAATGTCTAAGAAAAAGCAGTCCAGTCACACGGGTCAGCTCAAATTTGTGTCCATCTAAAGCCTCTTCTGTCCAGCATAGTCTCCAAGCACTTTTTTCTTTTTGTTCCCATTCCATCCATTATAAAGTTTCTTTCCCTTTCTCAGGCTGAGCCAGTTCTTAAAATTGTCTCCATAGCAACGTCTCTAAAAACAATTGGATGTACCATCTATACTGGCAGCTAACACTTTTGTGTGGGTAAGGAAGCAGAGGCTTGAGTACAAAACTGATGCATTTCCGCTGCATATCTGAGCTCAAAGCATAAATGAAATAGGTGGGTAATGCTGCCCTCATCTTCTGGTTACCATACACACTGGATGGAGGCTTTTGGAGAAACATTAAGGAGTCATACAGATTACCTAAAATGTCAAGTCCTACTGCTTGTGTATCACGATGTGACTGGTGTAGCTCTCTTCTTAAGTCTATTATGATCTCCTGAAATCTAAAGATATTGGTTCATGTGGAAAAGAAAAACATTTGGTTTCATAATGTAACCATGTATGTAAGAAAATATAAATTAACCATTTTCTTTTCTTTTTGTGACTCATCTGTTTTTTCCTGCATGCACCGTTTTAAATGTTCTGCTTTCATCATATTCTTTGCTACTTTGTGAAATGTGTTTTCACCCTCTATTTCTGTCCTATAATCATCTGTCTCATTTAAAAAGAATCAGACAAAAAATTCACTTCCTTACTTATGCCATCTCCAGACATATATCTATTCTGGGGTTAAATGGGATGAGAGCAGAGGACAGCTGAGTTTTCCAACAGTCCTTTGTATGGATTTTACAATTGGATGCAAATTCTTGTATGAGAAAAGACACATCACATCAAGTACAGTACTTACGTACTGTGCTGTTCTTCACCACTTGTAACATACAACAATTAACATTTTTAATAGATTTGTTTTGAAGGAAAAAGCCATAGCTTGTGGGCCACCAAGGTTTCTCTACCTGTTCTTTCCATTTTCAGAGTGCCAGGGTCTTATTCTTTCTCTGATTCGGCAGTCAGGTCAAGGTCCGGCACCAATTACCGTAACAACTTCAGTTCTCAAACATAACATAAACAGGTCAGTTAATTATTTAATTTGTATTGGGTAAATACTAAACATTACACAAAGGGTGAATAGGTGTGGCTTATTTAAGTCATTAATGGAATTGGACAAATGAAGTGCTAGAATAAAATGCCTCTCTTTCCTCTTCCACTTGGTCTCGCTCCACTCAGTACAGAACCTGTTGCGTTTCCTTCGACCCACTGACGGCTGGAGCTATGCTGGTTGAAGCCACGCCCTCACCCGTCAGTGTAGTGTGCTCTGCTGTTATTAGAGTTACTGTGTGACATTGTCACATTAAAGTAATTTGCGTGAAACAACCTGTCCAGGTTGTACCCTGACTCCCGCCCATAGACTGCTGGAGATAGGCACCAGCTTCCCTGTGACCCATGATGGAAGAAGCAGTGTAGAAAATTACTGACTGACAAATAATGTTTGTATTACTGTACAGGTCCTTCTCAAAATATTAGCATATTGTGATAAGGTTTATTATTTTCCATAATGTCATGATGAAAATTTAACATTCATATATTTTAGATTCATTGCACACTAACTGAAATATTTCAGGTCTTTTATTGTCTTAATACGGATGATTTTGGCATACAGCTCATGAAAACCCAAAATTCCTATCTCACAAAATTAGCATATCATTAAAAGGGTCTCTAAACGAGCTATGAACCTAATCATCTGAATCAACGAGTTAACTCTAAACACCTGCAAAAGATTCCTGAGGCCTTTAAAACTCCCAGCCTGGTTCATCACTCAAAACCCCAATCATGGGTAAGACTGCCGACCTGACTGCTGTCCAGAAGGCCACTATTGACACCCTCAAGCAAGAGGGTAAGACACAGAAAGAAATTTCTGAACGAATAGGCTGTTCCCAGAGTGCTGTATCAAGGCACCTCAGTGGGAAGTCTGTAGGAAGGAAAAATGTGGCAGAAAACGCTGCACAACGAGAAGAGGTGACCGGACCCTGAGGAAGATTGTAGAGAAGGGCCGATTCTAGACCTTGGGGGACCTGCAGAAGCAGTGGACTGAGTCTAGAGTAGAAACATCCAGAGCCACCGTGCACAGGCGTGTGCGGGAAATGGGCTACAGGTGCCGCATTCCCCAGGTCAAGCCACTTTTGAACCAGAAACAGCGGCAGAAGTGCCTGACCTGGGCTACAGAGAAGCAGCACTGGACTGTTGCTCAGTGGTCCAAAGTACTTTTTTCGGATGAAAGCAAATTCTGCATGTAATTCGGAAATCAAGGTGCCAGAGTCTGGAGGAAGACTGGGGAGAACGAAATGCCAAAATGCCAGAAGTCCAGTGCCAAGTACCCACAGTCAGTGATGGTCTGGGGTGCCGTGTCAGCTGCCGGTGTTGGTCCACTGTGTTTTATCAAGGGCAGGGTCAATGCAGCTAGCTATCAGGAGATTTTGGAGCACTTCATGCTTCCATCTGCTGAAAAGCTTTATGGAGATGAAGATTTCATTTTTCAGCACGACCTGGCACCTGGTCACAGTGCCAAAACCACTGGTAAATGGTTTACTGACCATGGTATCACTGTGCTCAATTGGCCTGCCAACTCTCCTGACCTGAACCCCATAGAGAATCTGTGGGATATTGTGAAAAGAACGTTGAGAGACTCAAGACCCAACACTCTGGATGAGCTAAAGGCCGCTATCGAAGCATCCTGGGCCTCCATAAGACCTCAGCAGTGCCACAGGCTGATTGCCTCCATGCCACGCCGCATTGAAGCAGTCATTTCTGCCAAAGGATTCCCGACCAAGTATTGAGTGCATAACTGTACATGATTATTTGAAGGTTGATGTTTTTTGTATTAAAAACACTTTTCTTTTATTGGTCGGATGAAATATGCTAATTTTGTGAGATAGGAATTTTGGGTTTTCATGAGCTGTATGCCACAATCATCCGTATTAAGACAATAAAAGACCTGAAATATTTCAGTTAGTGTGCAATGAATCTAAAATATATGAATGTTACATTTTCATCATGACATTATGGAAAATAATGAACTTTATCATAATATGCTAATATTTTGAGAAGGACCTGTATGTGCAAGAATGTCTCATAAATGTTTTTTTTTTTTTCCATGTCTAAAATGATCTACTGGGATAATTATCTGGACCACAGCCCAACCAGAACTTATAAAGTAAGGCTCAGTAGTTCTGATGTAAGGGGGGTGTAGCAGAGAGGAGAGGACAGACACTGCTGTCTGCACTGGTGAAGCTCCAAAGTATGCATGAAGAATTTACAATTTGGGGCTTTATGAGGAAGTTTTTGTCTCAGCCATGGTGATAACAAGGACAAAGACTTTAAAGCGCAAAACTGTCATCCTTTGACCACAATGAAGTAAGTTTTAGGTTGGATATTGAATATTGGTCCTCTGCAGATTCAGTGGGGTCTTCCTCCCGCTTGATCCGATGCAGGCAGTCTGATTATGGGCAGCTGCTCTCTGCCTGGTCCCTTCTCCAGCACTCTGGTTCGCTTAAGGACCGTCAATAAATTTCCGAACTATACGCACTATTTCATTGGGGTATTGTTTTGTGGATTTTGGAGGAAATGTTTGTGCTTCTGAACAGCAGGTTTTATGTGTGGTCAGCTGATTTAAGATGTTGTTAAATACAGAGCCCGCCTGCATGTAATATAGAAAGCTGATGTCTCCATTTTGTTTTCTTTCAGCTTCCAGAAATGGTTTATAATTTGTAAATAGTAAAATTATATTTCGGCTTGACCTGCTCAGGCCATTGTGGTCAATAATATTATTGTACCCACTTTCGAGTTTTATTAGATTTTCCATGGACTACCTCAGCAAAAACCTTCTAATTTCTCCTCATCCAATGGGCAATCAGTGAACATCACTCTGTTAACGTCACATGTAATCTCTACTCAGCCCTGATCAGACCTGCAAACACTTGCAAAGCAGGCCGAGTGGAGTGGCCTGAATAGAGCTAGTGGAAAAGGGGCATAGAAGGTAACTAAACCTCTTCTCTTGTTTCTTGAAAACATTTAATCTCTGAAGGCTTTTTTCAGTCTTATGCAAAAGATGGAATCTACACTTTCACAGAAAAAAGAGGTTACACATTAAGACGGACTAAAGGATGTAAATGTTGCCATGAAGGACAGATGGTTTTGAAAAAAATGCATCAAAGAAAGTAATGACATGAAGGACAGAGGCATGGACAGAGGGAAACAGAAAGAAGCTAGACAACCATATTGGGGGTGTGTGTATATGAGACAGTGCAAGTAAACCAACGTCAGGCAAACAATCATCACACTCCAAAAGTCTGGATGCTCAACTGTTCTCAGCCTCTCCGATATAATTCACCCGTTCCGCCATGTCAAGTTTCCTATCTTGGCTCTGTAGTGCCCACCACGCCTCCCTTTCTCCTCGCTTCCAAATATGGGCATCCTGTCCCCCCATGGAGCTGAAAGGGATTATTATGTTTATGTCTGTGCTGCTTCAGTGACTCTGTGACAGAAAGAAGAGAGATCGGCCTTGCCATTTCCACCCAGCATTCCCTGATGGCACACCGTCTCCAAGACTTTACTGTTAGACAGATGAGAGTTTGTGAGTAAAAACAATGAGAAAATGCGAAGAACATCAAACCACAGAAACTTAAGGGAAGAATAAGTAATATTTCCACCTTAAAATACAGAAAAACTAATTTTCAAAATGTATGGAATACACATCCCTAAATTACAATATGTACATTAGAATGGTTTTGAAAAATTCATTTATTTCAGTAACTCAATTCACTAAGTGAAACACGTAATATAGCTAAATTAGACACTTAACTTTATATGACTTTCTGTTTTATGGCACATTTCATTATGAATTACAGTAGATATAGTCAGCTACTGGTTAAGAGACAGAAAAGGTACACCCTGGGCAGGTCACTAATCCATCGCAGGGCAACACAGAGACATACAGGACAAACAACCATGCCCAACCCATTCACACCTAAGGGAGGAAGCCGGAGTACCCGGTGAGAACCCACGCATGCACAGGAAGAACATGCAAATTCCATGCAGAAAGACTCCCAGCTGGGAGTTGAACCCAGGACCTTCGTACTGCAAGGCAACAGTGCTAACACCTATATGTAACTCACAAAAGTCAAACTACATTACCGTAAACGTATTAAAAATGTTGTTGTTTATTTTTGTGTTAACAGAGATCTAGCTTGTTCAGATAGAAACTAACATAGCTGTGTTAGTTAGTATAAAATGTCTAACCAAACTTTTTAAAATAGGTTTTATTAACTTGTTTTTACAAAGACGCCTATAGCTTGTTTAGCTACATCACGACAGCAACATCATCTTAGTCGGTTGGTTAGCATTTCTACTAAATAGGCTTGGCTATTTTCTATTTGACAGATACAAAACATTTAAGCATTCCTTAATTCCTTGTGAGAATTACAAATGAACGCAGTTTTCTTTTTAACAAGAGTACTATGATCTGTCTAATGATCTGTTTAATCTGCATGCTGTAGAAGCTGCAGTTTCGGGTGCTTTTTGTGATGTAGAATCATGTTTGCCAAGTTACTAAACTGAATCCCTGAGAGGAAGAAACTGAGACAAAGAAAAGGCCAGCAGAAATAAATCGCTCCAGCACTCCAAAAAACTAAAAGATAAAACAGAGCTTTAAAGAGTGAGTGGAAAAGTTGCCTGGCATTGAAACAGACACGCCCCATCAAACAGTGTTTGAGACATTAACTTCTCTGCTCTGCTTTTTTCACTTTGCCATCATTCTTTCTCTCCCTCCCCCTTTTTATCTCTCCATCTGCTCTGCCACAGCACCTGGCCTCTTCACTTTCTCTCACTCCATTTCCTCTCTTTTACTTCTTTTTCTCTTTTCAATTCCTTCCTCTTTCTTTTCAGTTTTCCCAGTTTTACCCGCCTTCTCTTCCTCTATTTTTCTTTTTGCAAATGAACCATTTTTCCCCCGCTTCAATGTTGTTGTTTTCATTTGTGTCTTTACTATTACTTTTTCCTTCCTGTCTTGCCTGATGTTGCCATTTACAGCTTCAAACATTATCACCAAATATGTTTCTTTCTGAGTTTCCTGTGCTGTTTGGTTATTTTTAAGACAAACTACCCTTTTAAAACCAGCTTTTCTATCCACTCTATTCACCTCCATCCTTTGGCATTGTTTTGCAATCTTGACCCAGCATGAGTGGGCCATGTGTGGGCACAAAGTGTTAGGAATTCCCTTCACATTCCCAGAACAGTGGCCATATGGCGGAGCATTGAGCAAAAAGCTCTAAACATTCAGACAGACACAACACAGAGTCTAACAGACGCCCAGTGTGATGGAATAAAATGTGTCCTCTGTGGCCAGTGGGCATGTCCACTGCTCATTAGTTTCCCATGGAGAATTGATATTATTCTGTGAACAGCTTAGCTTGCCACCGAGTACAACCCTGACCTCATGAATAGGTGGATGACGTGTATGAGGTAATGACTGCGTTGGGGTAAAATGCTTGGCCAGCATGTCAATTTATGCTGTTTTGTTAAAACATCTGGTGTGTCTAAGACATTCAGGAGGTGTTTTTTTGGTTTCAGTTCATGAGGCATCACCTGCAGCAATATTAGATGCCAAAAATAAAGACAGAAACAAATAAGCAATGAGGTAAACAGTGGGCTGTTGACCTACTGAGTCACTGCTAACTCAAAGCATAGTTTGTGCTTATGCTTCAAACGGTACAGCAATAAAGAACCCAGTTGCAGACTAAAGTCCAGAGGGAGCCACAAAACAATTTGTTTTAACTCAACAAAAGGCACTACAAGTGCAATGTTCAAATGGAAAGGAACCCAAGGACACTGCTAAAACACCTAATAATCTGAGTACAGGACAGTTTAACCTCTGAGAAGTCAATTATGGCAAAAAAGAGATTATGGGGTTTTACATAATTTGTACGTACATGTCTAGCCCTCAAGGGTTCCTGGATAAACCTAGTGGATTTTTGTTTCTTTTATTTTTCCCTTTATTTGTTTTCATGCAAATGGCATTACACTTGGTCAGGTTATGTATTTGTGGTAAATTAAAATCTTTCATAACATAATGCAATCTGAGTCCTTTCAGCATTGTTTGTGCCTTGACCTCCATTCGCAATGCCTTATTTATTTCAATGTTAAATTTTATTATTTCTTCATTCCCTTGGTATAGAAATCACTTCAAAGTATCATTTTTCATTGTTTTCCACTGGTTAAAGATATTTTTTAACCAGTCAAAAAAACAGAATCAGTGTTGCTGCCAATCTTTCTCACTGTCGGTGTCATGTTTTGTTATGAAGGACTGAAATGCAGAGCAGAATGGCGGTGAAGAAGAATGTTTTAATAAATAAAAATGGAAAGAACTAACAAAAACGGTCTTGCACGAGAACAAACTGACACAAGGCTCAGGAGGTGGGCCGATGATAGAAAGGCAGAAAAGCATGAAGTAAATAGAAAGTACCAGGAAAAGACAATGACAGCCAGAAACTTAAATACAGAGAAGTGGAGGCATGGCGACACAGGTAAGAGAGATCAAGGTAATGGATAGGCACAGGTGGATAGAATGAGCTTAATTTCCAAGGTATTTGATCCTATCTTCCCCTTCTGACATGCCCTGATCATGGTGATGGCTCTTACGATGATCCTATGAGATATTGCTGCTGTGTGTGGTGTGTTAAGAGTAATCTAGTCTGCTCAGAAAGACGTTGGAACCACTCCAACCTCAAATTAGTAATTTTCAACATGTTGGATTGTCTAGGGCCGATATCGTACCGTGTGGGGTGTTCCACGAGGACAAATGGGCACATAGCCTGTTTTATGTGACATGTAGCCAATCAGAAAGTGGGGTGATGGAAACACGGAGGGCAATCTCGAGAGGGTTTGCGAGATTTCCAGTCTGACAGCTGTTCGTGTGCAGTTTGTTGCGCTTACCATGTGGCTGTACACCACAAACTGTAAGACCAAATCTGACATATCTATGATTTTTTTATCGTCTTGTGTCGCGTCTCTCGGGTTTTGAAAATCAAACGACAACCTTGAAATCTTGCTATGTAAACCAGGCATAAGGGCAAATAAACTAGAATACACATGGAATAGGAAACTAAGCACAAAGAATCTAAATGAAAACACCTGAAAAGAAACTAAAGGGAAACACTGATCATGACAAAGAATAAGCAACACAAATAAGAACCAAAACCTAACACTCAAGGATTAAAATGCTAATATTATCCATGAAAGACAAACAATTATCTTAACAGTTCAAATGCATTTTTCCTTTATGAATCACTATACATCTTTAACACATTTTCTGTTTCTGTTTGTGTATCTGTTTTCCTCTGAAATCCTCCTGCTCAGACAGAGCTGAAGGAGCATAAAAGTTGAATTGTTGGGGTCCTTTTGCTTAGGCAAACAATGCATTTTGTATTTATTTAGATTACTTTTGGTTTAAAAAATTTCTTCAAATATCTAAAATGTAATAATAATAATAAAGCGAAGTCTATAAAGGGGGATACTTTTTCAGCACACTAATTCAAGAAATATTCTGACCAATGGGATTGTACATAAGGGCTACACGGTGACACAGTTGGTAGCACTGTTACCTTGCAGCCCACCATGCAGTCTTTCTACATGGACTTTTCATAGACTTTGCATGTTCTCCCTGTTCATGTATGGGTACTCCAGCTTCCTCCCACAACCTAAAACATGGCTGTTAATTGGTCTTTTTAAATTGCCCTTAGGTATGAGTGTGTGAGTGCATGGTTGTTAGTTCAGTGTGTGTCTCTGTGTTGCCCTGTGACGGACTTGCAGCCTGTCCAGGGTGTACCCCGCCTCTCACCCAATGAGCGCTGGGGATAGGCACCAGCAACCTTGCGAGGACATGTGGATATTGACAATGGACGGATGGAAGGACGGATGGTATATAACATTCCTCCAGAACCGATTTTACCTTATTGTGGTTATCTATTCTGATTTTGCATTTTTACCACGACTTTGATTTAAATTGTCTGTGACATAGCAGGTACTATCATTCATTTTAATAGTGACATATTAAGCTCTATTATGCATGTGTTGATGACGTGTATGCAATAGAAATAGTTGTTAATGTCACTGAAATATGAATTATGATGTTTGGGGTAGTGTAAACCTCAAGAGTGTCCTCACATTGGCTCTTTTTCTAAGATAATTTTTCATGCTTCTGATTCAGCCCTATTCAGTGTGTTCCTCACCATTACACACATACCGACTAAATTAAAAAGATTACTCACTTTTGACAATTTCAGTGTTCCTTTTTACGGCTGGCCCATCTCAGCCACAGTTCATGTAAATTAAAATGCCAGCAAGGAACAGAAACCTTGTTTGTCTTTGTGTTTTGGGGTGTTTTGGTGTCTGTTGTGGTAGCTGACAATTGGCTCAGCCTGCTGATAAAAGAATCATCAGAGCACGTTAAACAGAGATCAGTGATATGGTGAAGAGTGAACAGCCCTCAAAGGTTCAAATACATTTTAAGCTGTCTTTTATTTTGGATAAGACAAGTCTAGAACTTTATTGCTGTTTTTGCAGTAACAAATATGAGTTTTTGGAAGAAATATCTCTGGTGCATTTTAAGCATACAGTGCCTTGGAAAAGTATTCACAACTCCATGTTAAACATTTCAACATTTTGTCAAATCCAAATAAACTACCTTGAAGTTTGTAGTTATAACATGACAAAATGTTAAAATGTTCAGTGTGTGTGAATACTTTTGCAAGGCACTGTGCTTAATATAACAGTATATTAAGTAATCTAATCCTGCCAGCTTTTTCTTTAAATGTTTTTTCCGCACCATCCTTATTGGCTGCAGTAAGTCAGTCAACTCCCTGATTATTTATGCACGCAAGAATATTTGCATATGTAACATTTGGTTGTTTGAGTGTCGATTTCAGGCTAATATTAGCTTGAAGAACAAAGCTGTGAGTCTTAAATGGGGCATCTGAACACAAAAACCAATACAAGGACAGTAAAAACAAGCAAACCCATTGATTTCATCCTCTGTGCTCAGTCATCAGCACAGAAAGGCACAAAGAACAGAAAGTTGAAAGCAGAGTCATCAGTCTGTCTTTATCTACTGCAGTATTACGATAAACTACATCTGCTCTTCCTTTGTTTCTACTTTGACACCTCGTTGAATGTATTCATTATAATAAATGAAGTGTGTGTGTCAAGGGATTATTGGACAATTAAGATTATATTTTAGGCAAAAAACAATTGTAATAGTGTTGTATATGTGAATATACACAACCAATTTCTGAGAAGAAAAGAAAAACTGTTATTAAATGATGACATTGTCATACCCCTGAAACATATTGAAATAATAACCCTTATTCATTTCAGACAAATTCATGCTACTGACCTATTTAAAGTCTCCTAACAACAACAATCCAGCTCCCTTTCTTGCCAGACGTTCATGTTCATTTATGGTCCTTTATTAAAAACCTGTATACATTTTTAAATAATTTCTTATCCGTAATATTTCATCTTTTTAGTAAGCAAGTTAATGATTGCGGGAGGTTCCTCGGGCGTCCTCCTATCTTTGTGACAATATACAATCATACAAATTTCAATTCCCAAAAAAGTAGCTGAGACCGCTTTTTCTTTCTAACTTCCTAAACAAAGATTTCAAATATCTAGTACAAAACAAAATAGATTATTTTTAAAGAAAAAAGCCGCTACTAAACATTAAGTATGGAGTTCTTTCTTTAATCGTGGGGCTCTATTTCAAATTTCCCTGAAACAGGAGGAAGATCGTTTAGATATTAGGCCCCTCTCCTGTGGAACCAGCTCCATGTTTTTGTCCATGAGGCAGACACCTTGTCTTATTTCAACATCTGGTCCAGCATTTCTGTGTAGCTGTGAAACCTTTCTGGGGGGGCATCAGCTGTGCCAATTCTCCCCAAAACTGCCATGTTCTCTCTCACTACAGTTGACACACTTAGCCCTGTCTTTCTGTGTTGAACCCTCACCATGTCCTAGACAAAGCAACTGAAGGAGCTGTTGCCGTGACTACCTATCTGTACTCCATTTTTCTCTGCGTAGATTTTCTCTGCTGGCTCATAGCTTATATGTTTAGATGGGATTTTTCTCCTAGATGAATCCATTAATAGAGCTACTGCTGCCCCTGTCTTCTGGCTGGATGCAATCAGCTGAATTTCCTTTAACAGAAAGCGTTTTACCAATTTCCAACAATAAATGGAACTTCACTGCATTGAACCTGGGAATGTATGCTATTAATTTTGAAGCGTGCCATATGATTGGATTGAATTGACTATATATTTGTAAGTACAAACTGGATCTGTTTGTTTTCTAAAGTGCCTTAAGTCAACATTTGTTGTAAATCGGCACTATATAAATAAACTGAATTAAACTAGTTAAGGCTCAAATGCTCCAGAGCTGATATGATAGCTACCTGAGGCTAAAGATCCACAAATCTATTTATTCTACACCTGTATTTAAAATATCTGCAAACACAAATACATTTGCACTCTTTTAGCACTTCCTATTACATTACATTGAAGCTGCACTTCTGCGTCTTTTGGCTTCACAGACATTAAACACGGTACTGCTAATTAATGATTGGCTTGAGACCCAGGTAGGAGCATCCATTCTCAAGGGAGAAGACGGAGCCAGAAACAAATTATAAGACATTACTTCACTTAAAAAAACAAACATCCACCTCTTGGGGATGTAACAGTAAAGGACCACACTCTGAGAACTTTAAGCCTGATCGGCCGTAGCCAATCAGTTACTCAAAAATCCGAAAAGTGAGTGCAATATATCCCAACATGTGCTAACGCAACACTCTTCAGTGTAGAGGTTGTTGCTGCAGAAACAAGACGAAAGAAGTTATTTTCCGCATCAGTGAGATGCTTACAAACAAAGTCAGAGGAAGAACGAAAGGTTTAAGAAGTGGTTTGAATGGAAATTGTTTTCTACAACGGCATGCTGGTTGTTCAGTCAGGCTGTTATAAGAGAGAAGTTTTGGTGAGTGCTGGTTCCAGTGGATCTTTGGACTTGTACCTGCCTAGACGTTGTTTGAATTGTTGAAGGAGTGAAATTACCTGAAATAAATTTAAGGAGACATTATAAAGACTGAACATATCACAGCAAAGTTGCTGTGTTATATTCCTTTGAGCTTTCTGTCTGTCATGGAATATGCAGGTTTTAATATTGCATTACTGTAATAGGTAGAGAAGACATACAGTTACTCATGTTTATAGCTTAAAATTAGTTAAAACCCTGTTTTACAGCGACTGTACAGATGCTTGAACTCTACAGACTTCAGTCCCCTATTTTAATGATGGTTGTTATGGAAACAATGTTTGGTCTGACAGATGGGTTCACGCCAATCAGGGTGCAGAGACTCACAAGGGACATTCATGGACTGAGACACTGCTGGGGATAGATAGCTGAACAATAAAACAATCACAATGGCCCCGGTGGGTAAGGACATTCAAATTCATAAAATAAAAAGGGATTATAAATGCCACCATGCTGGCAGAAATGTCTCAATCTGTGATATATTTCCACCTGGGTAAAGATGTAAAAACCTAATGAAGTGGTAAATAGTTAATCGTATGATTCCTGATACACAATAAGAAGTTTCAAACATAAAAAATGCTTCAGTTTTTTGGTTATTATTTTGCAGTGTTTGTTCTTAGTGAGATGTGCTAATTAGATGTAAATTTTAAAATATATTTTAACTAGTGGTATGTTGCACAGGAAAAAGAACTGTATTTTTTATTCAGTGTTATTGACTGTTGGGATTATGATTATCGATTAATTAATATTTATCTAGAATTATAATTGAAAATCATAATTTGAGAAAATTAATTTCTTAACCAAAAATCCTCATTTATGAATCGAAACCAGAGATGTCCTCTGGGGTTGTAATTGTGGCTCAAAGCCCTTGATAATTACAATTATTAAATTCTCAGTAATAGTTGATAACTATTATTAGATGTCACTGTTTAATCAACCGTTTCCTCTGACACGTGGGGAACTTTAACCTTATTTTGACTGACAAATCACTCTTGCACAAAATAAACACAAACGCCTTCTCTTTATCTACGTGAACATTTATTAAATCAACAGCCCTGATACAACTCGCTCTCCGATTCAATAATCTTCACCTAATCAAACATGCAAAGTTCTACACAAAAGGGTAAAATATCTAACTAAACAAAATAAAACAGCATCAAACTAGCAGTTATACAAAAATACAAGAGGAATATGTTGTGTTGAATGAAGCTTTGGGAGCGGCCCGCCAGAATGTAGCTCCGTGTAACACACACAGGGTCATAAACCCTCCCCCAAAGTTGTAAACTCAGTGGACAAAGGATCATAAACTTTTCGGCGGCAAACCAGTAAAACCAGTAAAGTTGAAGACAAAGAAAATGGTGAATTTCACCATGAGGTTATTATAGCAGTTCAGTGTTACAGCGCACCTGCACCAGGTGTCACACAGTAAAAACACACATTAGACTATAAGTGGCGATTCTAAGTCGCCCTAAAATCCTACTCTATCCTGCCCAAGCTATTTCTAATAAAGAAATTTAAAAAGAACAGATTTTACTTGATGTTGTCTCCTCTGGATCAGAGGAGAGGAGAGAGAAGGGGAGGAAGAGTTTCCACGCATCCGTGGGTAACTCAGGAGATCGGTCTGTCTTCGTCCTTTTCGGCCTCCTTGGCAGAAAGGTGAAAAATATGACGGACCGTCACTAGTCGACTGAAACAAAAAAAACAAGGAGGAAAAATTGCGTCTCTTTGAAAACTCCGTGGTTTTTTTTGGTTACGTGTTAAATCCACGTTCTCGATCGGTAAAGTTGAAAACTCCGGGCCTTCCTATTCCCGGAGCCTCTTTTATGAGTTTTGTTCTCGTTGGCCAACGGGGAGAATGAATGGAAGTCGATGTGGGATTTTCTTCTCCAGAATGATGCGATTCAGATGCCGGTAACCGCGTCTCGGTCCCAACTGAAAAAGCGCCTCATTAAAGGGCTCACCTTACTATATAGCCCACTGTGACGTCAGAACTGGGACGCCCCATCCTATCAGCCGCGGTGCCCGCTGGGATTTGTTGTAGCGGACTATCCTGGGGTACAAAATGGCCGATAACTCCGGAAGGCCTGGTGGCGTCCAGCAGCGTGCAAATGGTCCAATATTCAGCAAAACAAGGTCCAGCATGACTTTATTTAGTGAAATTATTTGCACACAAGAGGGCAGCGTAGTGCCAGAAGCAACAGGTGTGGTTACCTTGTCTTCAGGTAGACAGACTGGTTTGATTAGAGTCACCCAGACACATATTTGCATTTGTTTTGCTTCAGTTTGTTTGCTCAGTGTTTGGCAACCACAGAGATGCTTTTATGTTTACTTCATTTTTTTTAAATTATCAACAAGAATGGGAATTTAGTTGCTTAATTGTTACGTTTATTTTCCTTCTGCAAGAAGGAAAAACATTCGTTACATTAGGATGGATTAACAATTTACATATATTAAATCTTAAATTAATGTAAGTAAATTAACGATTACTAAGATTATTAAATTGGCTTGCTAAAGCAGGGATTGTAAGTTAATTTTTGTACCTCGGTTTATTGTGGTCATTCAGCTTTAACTCATTAACCAGCCAAAGAAAATAAAAAGACAAAATCATCCTCTGTTGGATGCCTAGTTTAGGCAACGACAAAATAACTAGGCAACTATACACTTGGATTTGTTGTTAAATGCAAACTCATAAATTAAAGAAAGAAAAGAGTCAATAGATGTATCTGTTTTTTTAGATGCACAGTGTGTTTCTGCCACTTTAGACCATTCTGAGATTCATTGTTAAACTTTTCAAGAGCGGAGAAACAAAACAAAAACGCCAACGATGTGTTTCAAATGTTTCTGGTTGCCTATTAGCTGAGTTGCCTCTAAACTATATACATTTGGGCCACTTTAAATTCAGAAATGTGTCGTTATTTCTGACACTGTTGTGCACCTGTTTGCACTGAGAATACTGATGTTCTGATTTTATTATGTTCTGTTTACTGTTGTAAGAAAATGCCCTAACAAGGGCCAATATGAGGTAAACAGGTCCTCATTATTTGGTACAGCTTGACGTTAGTCCAATATTTTGACCATTAAAATGTACTGGTTGGTGCCTGAGATTCTGCTGGAAATGGGTATTTAGGTTTGAACATTTGATCCCAGTAATGATGAAAAGGAGTTAGCAGCATTTTTTGATATGTGCATGTGGATACTGCTGCAGATGTTTCACCAGGTGTGTATGCTCTTGTGTGCCTTGATGGGTCGGTGTGTGGTCCCACTGGCATGTGAGATGACTGGGACCACCGGCTTGGGTCCCACTGATAACACACAGGAGAACAACCCCCTCAAGCTGCTCAACAGAAACCCTCTCAAGCTCTCTCAGTTTCACAATCCTTCCTACCTACGCACAACCCTATAACTCAGAGTGTTTGACTGTGACTCTTCCTTTGACTCTTGTTTGTTTAACTGGCAGAAACTCTTTCTGTTCTTGAAAATAAAACACACATCACAGCTCGTAAATCCCCTCTGGATCGTTTGTCAGCCTTCATGGTGGCCAGACATTGAACCTGGCACACTGTTAACATTTGCTAAATGCCAGATTTTTTTTTACTCTTTAAATTCAGCAGTTTTCATACTGAATATTATTAGTGTTTGGTGCAGTTGCAACTGTATAACTTGGGTCAAACCTTTTGGCTGTCCTTTAAAAATATCTCTCAATAGTTTGCTGGAATTTTGACCCATTTCTCCAAACAAAATGGGCCAAGACAGGTCTGTAGGTTCCTTTACCTGAACAACTCTTTTCAGCTCTTCCCCGAATGTTTTTTATGGGACTGAGATGAGGCTTTATGATGGCCACTCCAAAATACTGACCTTTTTGTCCTCAAGTCAGTTTTTAACTAATTCCGTGGTCTGCTTTGGTTCATTGTCCATTTGGAAGACCCATTTATGTCTAAGCTTTATTTTCGTGGCTGATGTCAAAATGTTGCTTCAGTATTTCCACATATGGTTCACTCCCCATGATACCATATATATATTTTTTAAAGTGCACTAGTCTCTCCTGCAGCAAAACACTCCACAACATGATGCTGCCACTTCCGTACTTTAATGTTGGGATGGTGTTTTTTTGTATGCTTGCAAGCTCTCCCCCTTTTCATCCAAATATATTGATGGTCATTATGTCCAAACACTTCATTTTAGCTTTAACGTTTCAAAGTACAATGTCTGTCAAAATTAAACTATTTATCTCTATTTTTCTCATTTGAAAACTGTAATCTGTCTTTTTCCTCTTCCTTGCTGAGTGGCATTTTAGCCCATGTCGGTACAGGACTCATTGATAATGACACCAGCTTCATCCAGCATCTTCAAAAATATGCTTGTCTTTGTTCTGAGGTGTCGGTGGTTGAAGACGTTTGTCCTGTAACCGATGGGGTTGTCGGTTTGAACCCTCGCTTCGTCTGTTTTAGTTGTTGTGTCCTTGGGGAACACACTTCACCCCCCTTGCCTGCTGATGGTAGTCAGAGGGCCTGATGGTGGCGATTGTATGGCAGCCATACTTCTGTCAGTCTGCCCCATGGTAGCTGTGTCTACAATGTAGCCCACCACTGTCAGTGTATGAACGGGTGGATGACTGATTGTAGTGTAAAGCGCTTTGGGGTCCTTGGACTAGATAAGGTGCTATACAAGTGCCGGCTATTTACCATAATATCCACATTTTGCACCACAACATTTTCATCTCTGGGATAAAACCCATTTCCTTCCTTAGCAGTATGATGGCTGGACATCCCACACTGTTTATACCTTCATATGTGTGTCTGAACAGATGAAGGTGGCACCTTCAGGGATCAGGAAATTGTACCCAACAATGAACCAGATTTTTAAAGATCCACAACCCTCTTTCTGATATCTTGTCTGTTTCTTCAGTTTTTTCAAAGATCCTTATAGAGAAATGTGCATTTCTTTGTCTCTCCAAACTCCACTGCAGGTACTAAAATGAGTACTGAAAAGTACTTTACAGAGTTCTACTTCACAATATCCAAAAAATACCTTTAATACACAAATAACACTGAAAACTCGACAGATAAATACTAATATTTTCCTAAAGACACGCTAAGTGCTGACATAAAAACGCTAATTAAAGCCTGTTTGGTTTGTATCAGTTCTTGTATGAATAATGGGGCTTTTCACTGAATCTGGCACATCATCGTCTCACCTGACACACACATGCAGACAGCACAAACACTCTGGCACAATATGGCCCTTTAGGAATCAATTACCACTCAGTATTCACATCTTTGTCATCTCAATGCTTTGACTGTGAATATGAATGCCTGTCCCACACTAAAGATAGACACAAACACAAAGGATGTGAATCTGCTATGAAAACAGAGACGTAAAAGCTCATTTTCAAAACGCTAAATCTCACAAAACTGTGTCCAAACAACACAATAGTCTTAATTGCAATAATGGACACGCTTGTCTGATTCTTCTTCCCCGCTCACAGAGCTTACCTGTAGAGGTTATAGAACACCTGGAGGCAGCATCTCTCTGAAGAGAAAAATCGCTAATAAGCAGCAGTAACTTCAGCTCTTCTCTGTGCAGATGCATAAAATTTTATTATAGTCTTTTGTTTTTATCTGATAGTCCCAGAAACAGATGTGAGGCTGTCTCATTAACATCTGTGGATTTCATGTAGAATGTAAACATTTCTTTTAGTCAGTGATGGAAAAATAAAGAGTATTTGATTTTTCTCATTATCTGGAGGAAGGAGGAATAAACCAAAGGACTTACTTGTTGCAACATTTACCAATAAAAATCAGTTTTTCATTTAGCCTTCATAATTTATCTGAACAGTGTGCTAAAATAGCACCAGTTTGGCAAGCATTTGCATTTGTCTGTTGTCATTTAAACCAGATATGCATTGACTTCAAAAAGATTTTCACAGTATTCTCAGCCAACCAGACCTTTTTTCTCTTGCTTAACAGAATGAGCTCAGATTTAAACAATGTCAGAATCTTGCAGAATTGTGATGCAAACAACAATGTACAAAACCAGATTCATTTCTCTTCTAACTTCTATGAAGCTTCAGCTAATTTTATGCATCACAAAGCAAGATTCATGATGAGAATAGCAGGCAAAGAACTCCTTATTGTCTTCAAATCCAACAACGTTACCGACATGTTGCTCCAAAATGGTGTAAAACCAAAACACCTAAGACGATCAGTCTCCCATTGGGTTTTGTTTTACATTAGGAGAAGCTGAGACCAAACCACCAACCTGCCAAGTGGTTTACTTTTTTCACTGCTACAGCTGGATAGTTTAACATCCTCTAAAACCTTTAAGACATGGTGCTTACGTCCAGTTTCTGTATTGTTTAGTATGCATTAAGCTGTACAATGCACTTTCTTTATTGGAATGAATGAAAGTGACTTCGTCAGCAATGTCTGTCCGTCGGCTTGTGTCCATGGTCTCCAGTGGTAACCACCTGCTGTTGTGTTGATGGGTGGTCACTGTCACCACCACTCCTTCCACATATTCCACAGAAACCATTAAGATACTCCATCCCTTCAAACTATGAGGATAACGTCTGTGAAGCCCAGCTCTGTCTCCAAGCACACCGCCCTCCGTGCATCCTTGTGATCAGCTTGTTCAGCTGAGCTGTCTTCTCAGCTGCTTGCCACACAATTTCTCCATTAAATGGCATGTATTATCTTCCAGACATCATAGAAGGTTATTCCTTACCTCCATCAAAAACTGTAAAGAAAAATAGCATGAAGCCAAAAATAAATGTACTTTTCCTGGAGCAAGGCACGCTGCTGTGAAAATGTGCACAATCATTCTCAAATGCAAAAGAAACATTAAAGCAATAATAATGTACAATTAAAAGTATCTTTCAAAAAGCTGACTAAATTGTAAACGAACACCATGGTGACAAACAAGAGTATTGGTAGGTATGTTACTTCTTTCTGCAGGTGTTTTAGTGTTTTATCAAGATTCTTAAATGCCTTTTGTACAAGTCTGTGAACCTGGAGGTTCAGCACCAGTTTGCATGTGGAAAATCCAAATTGTTTAATTTAATGTTTATGTCACAGCAAAATGGTAATAATTAAACTAAAAAGAAATTCCAAGTCACTTTTCAAGAGTTCAGATGTCCTGTTATGTTTGTAGGGCTTGAAGTCGTTTTTCAAGAAACAAGAAAACGAATTATTCAAATTAGAGATTTAAAGGAGGCTTCTTAACGCAAATGTTTTATAGAAAGCTTTTTTTCTTCAAAATAAATATAAAATATAGCTCATCAGACAAATATAGTTAATCAGACAACAAGAAAAAAAGGCACACAGTTAATCCCTACATTTAGCTTTTACTGAATTTGTTGTATCCAAGATATTAAAATCTTTAGAGATGAGAGATTTCAGCTAGGTGTCACCAGGGCACAGGTTTTTGCCAGAATATTGGGCATGCTTAAGCGATTGTGACCTGGCATAAGGTCTGTGTCTAAAATCAATTATTCATCTGGAAGGTAGAAGGAAGGCAGCCCATCTGCTGAGAGGAGTAGTCCTTGTTGACTTATTGAGCTGCGGGACGTTCTGCTGCCTCATAATTATCCAGCTACGTCTGCTCTAGAACTTGGGCCTGTCAATAAAAAGTAAGGTCCCAAAGTCTGCTATTCACCAGAAGGAATTTCAAATGTGACTATCTGTTCAATCATTCAAATTTAAACAGCCAAAATGTGAACTAATAGATTTGAAATAATAATTTTACACTGGAGGAAAATGGGTTGAGGATGGATTTGTCAAAAATAATAAATCCTGAATCCCTCATAATACATTATTCTCAACAAAGAGACCACGATAATGAATATTAAGATTTCAAGACTGATTTAGACATGATAAAGTCAAACATCCAAGAAGAGAAATTAACTGGAGCTATACTCCCTCCTAGAGGTTTAAATAAGTACTGCAGGCCAAGCAGCCAGTCGTCTAACTGTTACTATACTGCATTGTCCTGAACTAACAACTTGTTTAACTCAAACCTGTTTCATTAAAGGCCAAAAACTAAATATATTATACTTCAATGAGTCTGGTTAAAAATCTAAAATACAACCAAAGACACTTGAATAAAAATGTTGAGAATTAAATTAGGAATTTAGATGGTAAAACTGTAATTTTGTGATATTTTGTATCACACAGAAACACCCATTATATATATATATATATACACATATATATATATATATATATACACACACATATATATATATATATATACACACACATATATATATATATATATACACACACATATATATATATATATATATATATATGTGTGTGTATATATATATATATATATATATATATACACACACATATATATATATATACACACACATATATATATATATATATGTGTGTGTATATATATATATATATATATATATATATACATACACACACACACTGCTCAAAAAAATAAAGGGAACACTCAGTTATCACGTCCTAGATCTGAATGAATGAAATATTCTCATTGAATACTTTGTTCTGTACAAAGTTGAATGTGCTGACAACAAAATCACACAAAAATAATCAATGGAAATCAAATTTATTAACCAATGGAGGCCTGGATTTGGAGTCACACACAAAATTAAAGTGGAAAAACACACTACAGACTGATCCAACTTTGATGTAATGTCCTTAAAACAAGTCAAAATGAGGCTCAGTATTGTGTGTGACCTCCATGTTCCTGTATGACCTCCCTACAACACCTGATCATGCTCCTGATGAGACGGTGGATGGTCTCCTGAGGGATCTCCTCCCAGACCTGGACTAAAGCATCCACCAACTCCTGGACAGTCTGTGGTGCAACGTGACGTTGGTGGATGGAGCGAGACATGATGTCCCAGATGTGCTCAATCGGATTCAGGTCTGGGGAACATAGCTGAAGTCCATAGCTTCAATGTCTTCATCTTGCAGGAACTGCTGACACACTCCAGCCACATGAGGTCTAGCATTGTCCTGCATTAGGAGGAACCCAGGGCCAACCGCACCAGCATATGGTCTCACAAGGGGTCTGAGGATCTCAACTTGGTACCTAATGGCAGTCAGGTTACCTCTGGCGAGCACTTGGAGGGCCATGCGGCCCTCCAAAGAAAGGCCACCCCACACCATTACTGACCCACTGCCAAACTGGTCATGCTGAAGGATGTTGCAGGCAGCAGATCGCTCTCCACGGTGTCTCCAGACTCTGTCACGTCTGTCACATGTGCTCAGTGTGAACCTGCTTTCATCTGTGAAGAGCACAGGGCGCCAGTGGCGAATTTACCAATCCTTGTTTTCTCTGGCAAATGCCAAGCGTCAGTGTTGCTTCCTGAGTGGACAGTTTGATTTCACAGACGTTTGATTGTATTGTTGGTGTGACCACCCTTTGCCTTCAAAACAGCATCAATTCTTCCAGGTCCACTTGCACACAGTTTTTGAAGGAACTGGGCTGGTAGGTTGTTCCAAACATCTTGGAGAACTAACCACAGATCTTCTGTGGCTCTATGTTTGGGTTCGCTCACTTAGCATTTTCTAAATTGATAAAAATAAATAATCATTTATATTTCTGAAAGCATTCTTTGTTTACAGCTTTTTTCACACCTGCCTAAAACCTTTATTTATAGATGAGATAAATACACAGACAGACAGATAGATAGAATTATGAAAGACCAGATATCTTTGGGTTCAAGATTCACTTCAAGATTTAATAAGGAAAGGTCACATCACAATTGGTGAAAATGCACCAAAAGTGAGAAACCCATGTTGATTAAGCAACGAATTTTAGAAAATTTTATTTTTATCCTCTGATTGGTTGTACAAATCAAAATACTTTATAAATCTATGTAGGAACACCGTAAAAGAAGGGAACATGTAAATGATCAAACGTTGAAAAAGCAAGAGAAGGCAGTGCTTTCTAATGCAGCAAGTACCAAGTGTCGAGCACGGTGGTGGTACCAACATGAAAGAATGAGCAGTAGCCATTTTCTACTGTACCAAGGCTTTACTGAATCATGATCCAATAATACAGAAAAAATAAAAACATTTATACCATTTGAGAATTGACTTTTTCCAGTTACGCATATCTGCAAGGCTGAAAATCCGTAATATATACAGGGGTTGGACAATGAAACTGAAACACCTGGTTTTAGACCACAATAATTTATTAGTATGGTGTAGGGCCTCCTTTTGTGGCCAATACAGCGTCAATTCGTCTTGGGAATGACATATACAAGTCCTGCACAGTGGTCAGAGGGATTTTAAGCCATTCTTCTTGCAGGATAGTGGCCAGGTCACTACGTGATACTGGTGGAGGAAAACGTTTCCTGACTCGCTCCTCCAAAACACCCCAAAGTGGCTCAATAATATTTAGATCTGGTGACTGTGCAGGCCATGGGAGATGTTCAACTTCACTTTCATGTTCATCAAACCAATCTTTCACCAGTCTTGCTGTGTGTATTGGTGCATTGTCATCCTGATACACGGCACCGCCTTCAGGATACAATGTTTGAACCATTGGACGCACATGGTCCTCAAGAATGGTTCGGTAGTCCTTGGCAGTGGCCCATCTAACACAAGTATTGGACCAAGGGAATGCCATGATATGGCAGCCCAAACCATCACTGATCCACCCCCATGCTTCACTCTGGGCATGAAACAGTCTGGGTGGTACGCTTCTTTGGGGCTTCTCCACACCGTAACTCTCCCGGATGTGGGGAAAACAGTAAAGGTGGATTCATCAGAGAACAATACATGTTTCATATTGTCCACAGTCCAAGATTTGCGCTCCTTGCACCATTGAAACCAACGTTTGGCATTGGCATGAGTGACCAAAGGTTTGGCTATAGCAGCCCGGCCGTGTATATTGACCCTGTGGAGCTCCTGACGGACAGTTCTGGTGGAAACAGGAGAGTTGAGGTGCACATTTAATTCTGCCGTGATTTGGGCAGCCGTGGTTTTATGTTTTTTGGATACAATCCGGGTTAGCACCCGAACATCCCTTTCAGACAGCTTCCTCTTGTGTCCACAGTTAATCCTGTTGGATGTGGTTCGTCCTTCTTGGTGGTATGCTGACATTACCCTGGATACCGTGGCTCTTGATACATCACAAAGACTTGCTGTCTTGGTCACAGATGCACCAGCAAGACGTGCACCAACAATTTGTCCTCTTTTGAACTCTGGTATGTCACCCATAATGTTGTGTGCATTTCAATATTTTGAGCAAAACTGTTCTCTTACCCTGTTAATTGAACCTTCACACTCTGCTCTTACTGGTGCAATGTGCAATCAATGAAGACTGGCTACCAGGCTGGTCCAATTTACCCATGAAACTTCCCACACTAAAATGACAGGTGTTTCAGTTTCATTGTCCAACCCCTGTGTATATATATATATATATATATATATATATACACACTACTTATCTACAGCAACATTTTGCTAAAATAGTTCTTAAACATATAAAATTTGAACATTGACAGTATAAATTATCTACTACAGTAGATGTCTGTTTTATCGTACTGAAAATGTTTACATATCACTGAAGTGAGTTACTGTAGTAAAAAAAAACAGTCAGTGTCAAAACTTTGCAGGGGTGTAGCAGTACGTGTATCTGAACCGAGGTGTTACAGGTGAAGGAGTCAGTCACAGGTGACCACTGCTCTCAACCAGAAGAGGGTGCACACATTGATTTTTATTGCTTTCTGTCAAATGTTAAAAATAAATTTGAAGATTAGGCTACAATCGAAAGCAAGCCACACCGAACCAATGCAAGAATAGCTTTTACTAATGACTAATAAGACAAACCTGCTTGTTTGTCTGTCAAAAGCACAGAGAGCTGCTGTTTCCGATGATACCACAGCAATAAGAAGTGGCAAAATAGGGCAAGCCCAATAGTCATATAATTGTGCACTTACTTGCTTTGTGGCTTAACAAAGACTATTTTATGGCAAGTCATTTTTAAATCATAATAGCCCGGGAGGATCTGAAAAATGGTAACTGAAGAGAGGTGCATTTTTGATTACAGGGCAGAATGGCTTGCCATAAAATCACAATGTGGTAGCATTAAACATAAAACCGAGAAGCTGTGCATTATGTACCGTTGCACCCCTAAAACTTCCTGACTCAAACAGTCTAAAAGAAAATCAACTTTCACCGTGTAAAAAACCCGCCTTAAAATATTTCACACGTTTATTTTCCCCTCAGCAGACAAACCTCAGCTGTTGTGAATTTAAACAGCATCAGACAGAAATAAATTTGTACTGTGGCATTTTCAGCATTCTTGGATGACACATTCATTTCATATAAGGCATGAGAGAAGCTACAACATGTTAGGACAGAGGTCAAGTCCACGCAGTCCCGTCGTCACAGCTTGTCAACAGCTTCTGGCATTTAGATGCCTGATTTACAAGCTACAATACGTGTGCCTGATAAATGAAATATATGGAAATTGTGGATTTAAAAGAAGGTGAAATTTTTATAAAAAATTATAAAACTTAAAATTAGTGGTTATGATAAAGCTTACTAGACTGGATCCAAAAATAGAGGCAGAGCTCTTCTTTTCTGGTGCTACTCAAACATCCAGGAATGGGCATTTTAAAACAAAAACAACCAATAATACAGTAAAACTACCATCTTTCCTCAAATTCCTTTGAAAAGTCCAGTGTTGCAAAGAAAATCCAGTGAGGTTTTCGCATCCAGTGGCTGCAACAAATAACTCCCACATGTTGCTTTGTTTAAAAAAACACAAAAAAAAGGTGGTGTGCTACAAAACTAAGAAGTCAACATTTGAGGTTCAGGTCAGTCCTTCATTCAATGTCCTGGAGCAGCTCAGAGATCCAGTGGTCCTAAACATCACGGCTACAACTCAAAAGTTTAAGTATCTACCACTGAAGCCAGTTCTCGATCATAACCGAGTCTCTTTGTAGTGTCTTTACTTCTGTTTTCAGGTTTTAGCTCCACCTTAATGTCCGTCGTTAACACCACTAGAAGATGCTGATGTCACAAGAGGAGATCTGATCAGCTTGGATGGATTCAGTGAAGTGGCAGGTAGATGATCATCAGAGCTCGGTGGTCAGGAGGCCTCTGGGTTTGGCGCCGTCCTCCGAGACAGGCGGCTCAACCGCGTAGCTGTAGGGAAACAAGAGGGCAGTTATATGATTACATCCGACATGCAGGAGCAACTTCGTGGATGAAACAGACATTTCCTGTTTCACAATCATTATGAAAGCCTTTAGTTTCTGTAACAGTGATTTATTTATTTTATTTTATTTTTAGAATGGCCCAGGCCAAGGAAAACAAGCCTAAGAACTTAAGTAGAGGAAACCGGACTTGTTCGGTTTCTTGAAGATGTCTCACTAACTGAAGACGCGAGACATCTCAACAGAAACGAGAAAAAGTCCCGTTGCCTCTACTTAAGCACTTAGGACTGTCGTCTCATGGATGACTGAGAATCTACACCAACCAGGACAAAAACATCCTTGTTTGTGCCACCATACTTTCTCTGTTGGATTGATTTATCTTTGTTATCATTTCTAGGTTCGACTAAAGAAGTGTGAACCAGACGAGTCTTTGTTAAAAGCTGCTGGTAACAAAGTTCCAATGTAAAATTGGTTCCCCTAAGTTGTCTGGTATGCGCGGACAACACAGATTCATCGCTTTATGCTTTAAAGATTCAATGACGGTGCTAAACAAAAGCAGCCAATGAAGATCCCGTTGTAGCTCTGGTTGTGTGTTCAGGTTGTTCTCCAGGTAGAAGATGATCTCCAGCCCCAGTTTACAGCTTTTCTTCAGGATTGTTCTGTACTTGGCTCCATCCATCTCAACACTGACCAACTTTCCTGTTCTTGCTGATGAAAGGCATCCCCACAGGCTGGATTTGAACATTTAGAAAAAAACTGTTTTCCTTTTTTTCACAACACGACTTTGTGTTGGTATTTCAGGTAAAATCCCAATTAAAAAGATTTGCAGTGGCAGCATGACAACAATGTGAGTAGTATGAATATTTTTGTAAATAAATACGAAAGTTTTATTATTTTCATTTAACATTTTATGTTTTCTTCATTTTGTGCAATTTAAGCACTATAATTGCAGACCTATAATTGCACATAGCTTAAAATACATATTGGTTTTTTTTTGTAGTCGAGTTTAATGTGAAAATAAATGTACCTGACAGAGAGAGCGTTACGTGGGTGAGCGAGGTTGCCAGGTGCTGCTGCGAGAACTGCTCCCCCTTCTGGAGGGGGGAGGAGAGGGACCACCTTAGATGAGGGTTCAATGTCAACCAGCCCATTTGTAAAGATGCCGGGAGGCTGCATTAGAAGAGGAAGAAGCACAGAGGTCAGTCAGTTCTTATGTAGCTTCTGCAAATGACAGAGCGTAAAACAGGAAGCATGCATATAGAAAGCAGTTTCATGAGTTTCAATCCCAGATGAACATTCTCATTTCAACAAATAACTCACGGCTGTTGCAGGAATGATCCAGCGAGGTGTGAGGAGAGGTTTAGGATGCTGCACTGGAGGCAGCTGGAACACAACCAAAAGACTCATCTTAGCTTCTCAATACAGATCAAATAAAGACAATTTATCTGGTAGTAACAAGCCTGAAAGAGTTCTTTTGGGCCTGACACCAGCCTTACGCTCTACTACCCTTCTTAAGCACGCACCATGCTGCCAGGACCAGAAGAATAAGCTACATGTTGAGAAGGATACACTCCCTGGTGTTCTTTGAGATGGTCTTAAATAGGTTTGATTCACAGAAGCCTGCTCTGTCTTTTATGGAACATGACTGGAATTAAGAAAAGAAACGTTGATACTTACAAGAGGAGTCGGATCAGTGAAGTCAATCAGGTTGTCAGACAGCTCAGCAACGTTTTGAATATCAAACTGCTCTGCTTTAACCTGCATGAATATACAACCTTTTTACCACAACATAAAACCTATAAAACTAATGAACTTGCTTCCGACCAGCTCCATAATCCAACCAGCACCAGAACCTGGTCAAAAATCAGTAGCTATGGGCACTCTGTTTCTATATCTTAATTAAAGAACATTCTTAATTAATAAAAAAGACTTCAAATGAAACCTACCTGTTTCCAACTAACATTTTGTTGTATCGATTTATTTAATTATTCAGTATATGTAATTAAGCCGTATTATCTCTAGGCACCTCCTTTGCAAAATTACTGCAACCTCTAGTAAAGGTGTGCAAAAAGTACTAAAACCCTTTTTTATGGAAGTGGCATAATCTAACTTAATCTCCCTAGATTATCTTGAGTCCTGGTCCTCTCTATTGCAGTGAATGAAACAATGAGACCCTCCATTACATCATCAGTTCTTTACAAATTATTATTTTAGTTGTTTTATTTGTCTCGGGAAAGAAAAAAATGATTTAATTGCATCTAAAACAACAAATTAGTTTCACTTATTAAACAAATAAACATGTTAAGTCGAGCGGGGGAGAAAGTTAGGACACATCACCCCTAATAGCAAGTGTTACCCGCTTTGGCCGGAATAACTTCAGACAGCATTTTCTGCTGAGATGTTTGAAGGGTTTCTTGCATGTACAGCGTGTCAATGAGGTCAGCATCTGGACTTTGACTTGGCCAGGACTTTCAGTTTCTTAATTCTCAGCCTTTCCTTGGTGGATTTACGAGCATGTTGAGCCATGGTCATGTTACAGGGCGCATGTCTGCCTCAGCTATAATTGTTTTTTGCACAGTCTGACTCTACAGGCATGAATGTAGCAACAGCAGAAAGAACCTGCTGTAGGTCTTGTGATGAGATTTTTGGGGGGTTTTGGAAACTTCTTTTAGCATCTTGCAGTCTGCTTCCAGGGTAAACGTGCATTTTGGCATTTGTTTTGAGTGTCCTCAAATGTAGACTATTATTTGTACATCATAATGGCTGATTCCAAATTATTTTGAGGATTATTTCCAAACTCATAACCTGCTACAATTTTCTTTCTGAAGGCCTCAGATGGTTCTTTTGATCTTATGTATGATGTATCCGCTCTTCTCTTCAGCTGACCCCACAGGTTTTAGCTTTTGGGGTTGGAGATGGACCTGGAAGAAGGCTGATTTTCAGTTCCCCGATCACTCCAACATGGTTGCTAAGGAGTTTGGAAGAGAAACAGGCCCACAGCATCACAGACCCTTCACTGTACCCAACAGTGGAAATGGGGTGTATTTCTATATATTCATGGTTTGTTGCTGAAAAGATCAACCTTGGTCTCATGTGACCAGGGTTCCAGTTAAAGACTCAGAAATGAGCAAAAACTTCACATAATTAAATGATAATTAAAGTTATTAGCCAGGTGTGTAATGGACATAAGGAATTAGCCATGGTGGCTGCTTGAAAAACTGTCATAGAGGAGAACTGAATTAATAAAGTGGCAACACCACTTCTAGTCACAGTAGACACCCAGAAACATAAAGGTCTCTACAAGTGACACATTACTGGAGATGTCTCAGGTCCATCGTCACATTTACCAGCTGCCCAACATCCATATGATGTGCAGACTGGTGATCATTTGGACGAGGGCATTGGTAATGAAAGTTCTACAACAGTAAGCTCTGGAAACATTTTACCTTTCTTACCCTGCTCCTCACTAGATGTGGTAGTGAGACAATTCTAGGTCCTTGTTCAGTTGTTTAAAGTCTTTAATTATTGCTAACGTTAGATTTGGACAAATGTAGGTAAGACGTTATTTTCTAGCAGTTCTTTCCTGATTTATGGAGATCAACACACATCTGCCTTGAGCCAAAGGAATTTTCTATTGTCTTCTATTGTCCCTAAAAAAGGGACGGGGGACAACAAATAAGAAACAAACAACTTAGGATGAATGTCTTGTTTGTTATCAATGTGAAACTATACTGCTACAAAAAGAGAAGTTCCTTTAAAGCTTTTTGCACGTCTACTAAGGGTTGCAATAATTTTGGAAGTTTTCAGGTTTTAGTTGCGCTGTTACCATTTTAAACGAGACCAAGTTACCTTTGGTGCCAAGCCTTCACTGACAGCAGGAATCTTGGGAACAGATGGGGTTGAGTCCTCCACCAACCTCTCAGCACTGAAGGGTGAAACAAGAGCATACAAAGGTAAACAACAGTTTGTATTGTAGGATTTCACGCAAGTGTTCAGAAAGCAAACTGCTGCTTTAACCCAATAAATGTTGTGCATGTTTCATGACTGCCTGCCAATAGTAACTAAATCTGATCAGGGCTGGAAGGTGTTCACACACCTTAGTCAATACCAGAGTGGTTGATTTTTAGTAAAAGTTCTCGAATGATTCAGGAAAAACAGCATGCAGGTTAAACGGCACCAATAAACCTGGAGCCATGCACCGTTAGTGGGCATGTGAGTCACTTTGCCAACAGTATCCAGGCAGAAATCAGGTCATGTGACTCACCTACAACACACATAAAGGCACTACACAAAGAAACCAGCAGATGTCAGCACAGACTGCAAAGGAGATGGTGGATCAGAGTTAAGGTTTTGATGTGTATTTGGCTTTGAGTGGCGATACCCAAATATAACAGAAAAATGTTGAAACAAATTTGATACAACAAAAAAGTTTTTTTAGTTTCAAGTGGATATTATCATCTTGACCCTCCAATTATCCATTTTCATGTTTAACCAATCCCTAAAATGCTTTGGATGATTTGTTTAGCGAGGGGTAATCACAACATTAGCTATATTTAATGAAGCCATTTAGATTGAGTGTACTGGGTTTCTATGGATTCTTCAAATCCAAACGGACTCCTTTTCCCTAATCTGAGATTTAATTTCAATTCAGTTTTATTGACAGAGATGAGCAGATTAGCTGAGTTCTCAGTGGTACTTACAACTGCAAGAGGTCCAAATAAATGTACTGAAGAACAAACGCATGGGGGAAAAAAAGATAGAAGCATGGATGGGATTGGACAGGAAAAAACAGATGGATAAATGGATGGAATATTTACATATTTTAACAAAATGACTTGGTTTATATTTAGTGTTTAGAGAGTTCTACACAAAGACCTAAAACAGATATTCTCTGAGGCTGCTTGGTTTGCTCCTCAGTACTCCCAGCTTGCTACACGTTCTCTTTAAGTACAGAACAAAGGTCGTCACAATTACAAGGAGAACTGATCGAAAAGAGAAAATAGTGAATATTAAAAATGAAAAACAAACACACAGACCTGGCTGCTGCGGAGGAGACCGGCGAGGCCGGCTTCAGCAGCTCCCAGGAGTCTTGGGGATCCGGTCGGCTGCTAACAGAAAGAGACGAGTTACTGCCCATTCGGCCCGAACTGACCTTCAACCTGGCAAACAGACAACAAACACTGTTGTTGCAGCGAGCGATGCAATCTAGTTTCAATTCCAGAAACAGGAAGGGATGAAACCGATTCTTCTGCACTGAGAAATTCTCAGAACATATCAGGTTCCCAACCTTTCAGCTTTTAACCCAGAAAACAGCAAAGCAAACTTGTAACTCCCATTACTGCTTTAAAAAATATATAAAAAATATATATTTTTTTTAAAACTATTTTCAGTCATTTATGTACACTTTTTTTTATATCCTAACAATTTTGCAAACAGACTATGAGCATTATTTTTTGTTAATTTGACTAATTTCATGACCTACAAAGTTAACTGCTGGTTAAAAAAAGCCCACTTTCCTCCCTGTAACATTATAACACTCATGTAGCTTGTTTTCTACTGTGTTATTGTTCTGATTTTGGGGGCCAGAGTATGGAGCTTCTGAGTCCAAATGTGAAGTTCTGTTACTAGTTTGAACTGAAAGTGACATTATGCTGTGAGCTTTGCTGGGAATCCTCATGAATATTTAGGAGGTTAATCCGTTCCAGTAGCGAGTGTTGAGACTGGCTGGGAATGCAGTGGATGACTCAGTAGAATATAAGAAGAGGAGGGGTCCAGTTTAAGGGAAAAATATATAAATAGTCATTAAAAAATAATTCACAATAAAAGTGTGAGCTCTAAACCTTCGGAAGGAAATTCTTCAAAATTCACTAAATGTCCCCACTAACATGGACATTTTGTGTTGTCCTTGCACCTTTCATTTACAAACCAACAGTTTTTGGTGAGAAAAACTGAGATTTTTACAAACTATGTAAACTGAGCAGGTTTTTTACAAAGTAACGGCCTACTTCAGCCATCCTCAGCCTCGCCTTCTAACCTACAGTAACTGGAGCTGTTACTACAGGTCTGCTAAAAGTAAACTTTACACTCTTCCAGATTTCTGCTTACAAACCCTGAATGAACATTATATAAACATTTTGCATATTTTTTCTGGAATATTTTCTCTCATGTTTTCCAATAATTCTTTTAGTTATCTGAAGTATTGGAAAATTTCCTCATTGTACATTTAGGAAACGCATACCTTGCAGTGGCCTCCTGCAAGTTACAGTTCTTGTCACCAACGGCCATGACATGTTCCTCCAAATGACCCTGCACAGAAACACAGATGTTCCCCGATAAATGCAATGACAGAACGAAGGCTATCACAGATCATCTCAAGTCTAATAGTCATTAGTGGCTGCCACTTGCTTTAATGATAAATCAATCATTTTTCTATTAATTATTTACTTTAAATCAGTACTTTTTCTCCAAAAAAGTACTTTATTATCTAAATTAATATAGAGATATGTAAAATAGTTTGTGTGTTTCATACTTCAGAACATAGATTAAAAAACATGTTTCCATTAAAACCTTTACTGAAAATGTAATAATGGAGACTAACCCTTCCATATAACTTAAAGTTAACTATTTTAGTCATTTGTGGTTTTTTTTTGTTTAAATCTGATTCATAAAGATATTACCTGGTTATTAAACATGAAACAGGACTAAGTAAATCTGATGTGGTCGGGTGCAAAACGTCTGCACCTGAACACTCAGGTACAGCATAAATCAAACATGTGTCTAAACGTTTCCATAAACACTCATTGGAAAACAGCAGGGAGACAACGTGTCTGACTTATCTCAGCAGTAATTTAAAAATTCATTACAGAGGCTTTCTCTCATCTGTCGCCTCACGAGTAATCCTCTGGCCGTCGTCTCCCAACCAGTAATTCACTGTGTAACCAGTCACTTGACAATAAAGCAAATGATTTACCCACCAGGTTTGCTTTGAAACTGCAGCCCAGATAGTGAACCTAACAGATCTACATACAGAAACAGGGGAGCGCTGCAGACTGCAGCAAGGGAACACACAGCAGTTTGGGGGTGGGGGGGGAAATACAGTTCTAAATTATGTTTAAACCTTAAAGCAAATCAAAGAAGTTAATTCATAAACATTAAGAAAACATACTGAAGTTTCTTCGATTTTTTATTTTATAGATGACGCCAATAATGTGGATAAGCTGAGAAAGCTTGAAATAAAACATGTCCATATGGACAAGTTTTAAGGTGTGTTTTTCTTATTGCACACTTGAAACTCTCAGTCCTGGAGTTAATTTAAGATAAAATAAAGTGAAACACTTTGGAGGACAAAATGTTAAATCCCATGCGGATTTCTGTTGCTACATCCAAACGAGTGAACATTTCCTTAACATAACCTGTGCCAAACAATCCCTTGATTCAAGCATTACCAAGTTATTGCCCAATAAGAGGCTGCTTGACATCAACACGATAAATCTAACTTGATCAAAGTTCAGTTAAAAAGAACCGACACTGGTGCATTAAACTTGGCTTTGATGAACTTTAGTCTACATCTGAACACCAACAAACTGCAAAGCCTAATTTGCCTGGATATAATCAGGTCTTGATACTGCTAGGTGAGCAGAATTAGATTTCCCATGAAGCCACAAGTACTGTAACTCCTGTCTTCTCCCTATCGACTCCCCTGGAGTCTGGTCCTCACCTTCAGTGCAGCAGCTTCCACTTGAGCTTTCAGGATGTTGCTCTTGAGATCCTCTGGGGTGCGCAGCGGGGTGACAACCGGACTACTTCCTGGACTGCTCAGACCACATTTCTCTGAGAGTTTCACCAAGTCGTCCTGTGGAAGTGGGGATCAGATCTCAGAGTACTAAGAAAACAAGTCTCATGCAAAAAAAACGGCTCAGCATTAGCAGAAATGGATGCTCACCTGGTTGTTCATGGCCACATTAATGTTGATATTATTTCTTGGAGTCGCAAGTAGTGGACTGCTCTCCAACGCCAGCTGCTTCAAACGAGCTGCTGCGTCTGAAGGCACAATGCCAAACATAAAAACACACCAACTTTAACATTATCAATAAGTTACATTGCTTATTATATGCTGCTTTTTTACATGAATACTTCTCTGTTTGAGTGTGTGTTTGGGAATATGTACATAACCTATTCTTTTATGGCATTGAGCATTTTGTTTATTTATGTGGTCTTTTCTTTATTAATGAAGAGAAATGTCTATTTTATGTACATTAAATGGAAAGTCAGTATTGAATTGTAGGAAGAGTCCAATGTAAGAATTGGTGTTCCTCAGACATTCATGCCTTTTCACACTAAGATTTCAGATGGGGGTATGGCTTTTCAAGCCTCACCAGCAAGACTGAGTGGATCTTCTGCAGGTACGCCAGCAGCGGCGTAAGCAGCACACGGTCGGACCTCATCTGCAGCTGTGATGGGAGGAACAACTGGAGCCCTGAGGACATCGTCGATGCACGTCTCCATCAGGTCAGCAACAACCGGGAAGCTGCAGGTACAAGGACAGGGAAAGCAAGAAGGAAATACCTAAAGGACACTGCCATAAAAATCCTACATTTTGCAATAAATGAATGAAGGATACACTAGCTTTCAACAAAACTACCCGGGATCACACAGCTTACCTCTTATCCACAATGAACTCAGCAGTGATGGTAAAACTGCCACATTTATCAGAAGACTTTTCAATAGCATGTGAAAGTGACTCCAACATTCCCAAAAACCAAATTCCAACAACAATACTGGATGGATAAAAATAAGCCTCCGTAAAAACCATTTAAGAACCCCAAGTCCCTGTGTGGACACAAACATTTAAGGCAACCAATATCGTCTGTGGGGGAAAAAACATTATTCTCAGAATTATCAGAGCTTGAAGCAAAGCATTTGCTACACAGATTTTGTTACTGGCATCTACCTCATATTTCTGTTGCCTCAAGACCAAACTTAACTCAAACTATGATGCATATTACTGTGCACCGCCCAGAGAATACAGGAATTAAAGGATAACAAATGCACAAGTGTGGGTAAATATTCCCACATCAGACAGAGCACAATCCATGTAGAAAACTGAACATGAACAGTAAGGATATTTATACCTCATATAGGAAAAGAATGTAAATTGAGAAGCAAAACACAGCATGGCTTGCAAAAGTAAACCCACCCCTTGAATTTCTTCACTTTTTACCATGTAACAGCTACAGATAAATGTATTGTAACGGCATAATATGTAGAAGTAAAGCTATGCATGGTTTTAAAACTGTGGCCTGCATTTGTATCTAATAAAATCCAATGCAACCAAATGACATTTAGAGATCTAGCTGATTTTGGAAAAATCTGTTCACAGGACACCTGCTAGTTGTACACTCCTTTGTGTCTGGATGTAATGGAAGAGCGGCAAAAAAAAATGTTTAAAGATTGCCATGAAACGACCTGTTTAAAAATCATGTAGGAGACACAGCAAACGTGAAAGAAGGTGTTCTGGTCACGAAAACAAAACTGAACATAACCCTCAACACAGTCTGTGGGGCTGCATTTCTTAAAAACAGGGAAGCTGGTCAGAGTTGATGGGAGGCAGGGTGGAGCAACCCTAGAAGGACACCTGTTTGAGGCAGACTTGAGACTGGGTGGAGCTCCACCTACCAGCTGGACAACGACCCGAACTAAACAGCCGGAGGGACAATGAAATGCTTGAGATCCAAGCGAATTCATGTGAAAGAATGTCCCAGTCAAAGTCCAGACCTAAATCCAATTGAGGAGAGAACTGAAAGTTGAGTTTTACAGATGGTCTCCATTCACTCTCACTGAGACTGAGCTGTTTAGCAAAGAATGGTAAAATCTCAGTATCTAGACGTGCAAAGCTGGTAGAGCCATTTCTCAAAGGACTTCTGGCTATAGCTGCAGTAAATGTTTGATCTACAAAGTATTCACCTTAGGGGGCTGAATATATGGCACACATTTTAGCTTTTTATTTGTAGAGACTGTAGAAAACCATGCATCCTTTTCTTTCCGCTTCACAGCTTTGCGTTGGCCCGTCACATAAAACTCACAATAAAAGATACACTGAAGGTTGTGACCAACAGAACCCCCAAAATGTTCAGGTAGTAGAAGTATTTTTACAAGGCGCTGCACACATAGACATCTTCCTTGTATATGCTAAGAAAATGTAAACTTCATGGCAAAGGAACAACTCAAAGGACTTCAAAATATGACACAACAGCAATCCTATTAATATTGAAAAACAAAGAGTATCAAAGGAGGGATTTTTTTTTAGAAAGTTACACAACCATCTGTTTCCATACTTTTATTTATTCTTTCAAATTATTGTAAAGCAGTTATGATAAATACAGAATTTGGTTGCAGTCATGTCAACATGTTTATAATCACTAATATTGTTAAATCATCTTCATTAGTTAACTAATGAAATACAAAGAACAAAGAATCAGTGGACCATCAGATGTATACTACTTATACTCAATTATATTAAGCATTACAATGAATGCAGCTCCTTTCATAAAACCCCTTTCACTGCGTGAGCACTACTGAGGTTATTTATACAAATAAACAGCAGTAAAACCCGGCAGTCTGCCTTTACTTATGATTGAGTAGAATAAATATTTGTTGCATTGTGGCAGAAGTTGGATGAGAAGGCACTTCGGAAAAAGATCTAAATGTGAGTCTTCATGTTGTCCAGACTCAACACTGGAGGCAGAGACAGGCAGCCGACTTCAAGCAGAAGATAAAAAAACATCTTCCTGTATTTCGATCAGAGGACATGGACCTGGTTGGGAATTTTTGGAATGCACCTCTGACTAGAGGGAATGTGGCTCTGTTCTGTGGCTTCAGTGTATCCATGTTTTTAGACAAACTGGTGTACAAATGAGAACTATTTAATGCCCTCTTACCCGACTCCCTTTTATAACAAACAGATGAAATGTTAGAACAGAATAAAAATGACAAATTTAAGAAGAAAAAAAAAAAACCAGTGGGACAAAATGCCGATCAAACTAATGTAGCCTGGGTTTTACTTAAAACAAAGAAAAACTGTCGATTCGAGACAGAAATCAATCCAATTTCATCATGAGGTGGGGAGAGGTCATGAAAGAAGGAAACGTTAAGAGGATGGACAGCAGAACGGGAAACGATAGAGTGACTTTAAACTGTCACATTTCTGAGGATTAAAGAGAAAAGGGTTGAGACATGGATGGAGACATTAGGACATAAAAAGAGTCTGATCCTGGACTCAGTGTTTTATCCGTCTCACCAAGTAGGTTCCTTCATAAATACCGGCAACTTTTTAATGTTCACCTTGGTGCAGAGCCATTCTCATCTTTTAGTAGGTAACAAAGTCATCAGAAGACAAAGTGAGAGTGTTGTCAGATGGTCGCATGCGTCCAGCTCCTTGTATTGTGTTCTGATGAGACAGGGGCAGGAAGGATGGGTTGATGTGTGGATGGAAGGATGAACGGAGGGAGATGGAGACCTGATAAAACACGTGGAAAAAAGCAGTGAAGGACAAGAGAACAAACAGGAGGTGGGAATGAAAAAAAAGTGCTGTGCTCTGAGGGTTAGTGTAATGGAAATTCAACATTAGCAACATAGAAAAAAAACAGGAAGAGGAAGAGGAAAGCAAAAATGATGAGAAAGAAGCAGAAAATGAGCAGATTTAAGGCAGCTTTTAAATTATTTGTAAAACGTTTGTGCATAATTTAACATAAAAAACAGCCCCTTTATATATCTTAAGATGACAATGTTAGATATTCCTGGCGATGTAAAGATGCTGAATAAGCTGTGAACCTTGACTGACTGACTGGCTTCTGTGGGTCAGAGTGGGTGGTTACTGATCAAATTTAACAACATGCCATTAACCATTTTTCTAACTTGAGGACACTAAACACCTCTGCTGCAGTGAACTTGTGGTACATTGTGTACTGGTTTATCTTGTTGGATTAACAAACGTGCAGCTTCAGGTCTTCCTATTCAGTGTTTCCAGAACATAGTACATCCTCTCCGAACATTACAAACAAAAGCCCAGTTCCTGTTTCCTCCATAGGTGGGTTTCAAGGGAAAGAAAGTTTGGGAACCACTGCTGTAGTACGTGTTTTATGATAGCATGTGTCACATCGGTCATGATCGGGTTTAATATGTTCAATCCAAACTACAAAAAGCTAGAAGCATTTATTCGTTTAGAAGAGAACATTTAGTTTAAAATGATTCAGATAATCCTTTATATTTTTTCAGATCCATATTGGAACCAACAGCTTGGTTGTTATTTGGATCCAGGACGCGTCTTATAAACAACTTTCTCTTACAGGTTAACTTACATGTGAGCCACAACTAACACACTTTACGAAATGGTTGGGTTTTAGGACATTTGCAATATTAAAATAAGATGTTTTATTTATTTTTTAAGAAATGACATCGGAAGAAGAATTTGTTACACAATCCATAGAAATAAAAAAAGCACCCTCATCAGAAATTAGTGCGCTTACTCCTGGGTTTAGAGGAAGGTTTTGATAAGCCCTGTGTTATTTACATTAGTCTGTCTAACAAAGTGGAGTTAATGAGTCTCACACAAACGGATGAGTCATAAGCTGTAGATTTGCACTCTTCAAGTATTGCAGGGAAGTAAAGAGTCTAACAAGAATGAGCAAAGTCAGAAAAATAGAGAGAAATGAATGACAGATCGCTTCATAAAACAACAATGTGAATAAAAAATGACACCGCAGAGGTTAATGGGATTTTAAATTAATTTGATTATTATTTTAATCAGTAGCACTCATTTTTTATTAAAGCAAGTTGGATTTGTTTTCATATATCTGAAAAGACAAAGGACACACCCACCAACTGATTTTGCATAAGCAGAAGTGTCAGTGTCTATGTCAGCAGAACGTGTAATAGGATTACTATCCCATCGAGAGTGGCTGCTCATGTTGTGAGGAGACCAGCTAGAGGGTGCAGTGCGCAATTCAAAATCACCAACATTTTATTTAAAAGCAAGAAAAAATAGATGTAAGGAAAAATGCAACTGATCAGACTGTAATACGAGTCATTTAACATTGTCACACTGCTTACCTCAGCTCAGTCAGTTGTACACAGCAGATACCTTTTGATTAATTTTACCATGATATAAAGACAGAACAAACTGGAACCTTAAGATCTCATGTCATGGTTAATAGAGTCTTTTCCTAATGATTAGAAAGGCTTCCAAGGTCTGGACAACTTTGCCTTGAGAACACTGCTACATGTTCAGAGCAAAGTGAGAAAGTGTTGTCTGTAACTCATTAATGCAATAATAAATGCAGCTCAACCCAACTCCAGTCCCATACAGCCACTGTCCTGCAACTTTAGATGCATCCCTGTTGCAATACACCAGAATCAAATGGATGGCCCATAACCAGGCCTCTGCAGAACATGATGACAGGCTGACGGGATAATACAGCCATGTGATTCCGGTGTGTTGGAGCAAGGATGTATCGAGTTGGAGCACAGTAGCTCCTGAGGTCTGGAGTTGAGGATGCCTGAGGATCAGGTTGGCAACATATGTAGGACTGTAGATATGGTTTTGTTGGAGCTAGTTTACATTCAATGAGATAAGTCTACTCAGTTATAAAAACCTAAAAGTCCACTGAACAGCAGCAGCAATAATTGTGTGTCTGCTCATTGTGGTGCAGCAGAATTATTTTTACACTATATTAAACAGGAGTTTATTAAATACTGTGCAGTTTCTTTGAATTGGTCTTTTTAGATTTTCTGCAGCAAAACCTCTGGGTGTGCATCCTGTATTGTGGATTTTGAGGCAGCACTGTTCAATACGAGATTTGACCCAACAAAATGGCTACTTTGATGTCCTTCAGCTTATCCCTGCATTCACGGCAGAAGGACTTTCCAGGGTCAAAGTACTAGGTGTCTGACTTGTATTTTATAAAGGTGACCTTAACTTTGACTTAAATCTAAATATCCGTCAAAGTCTAACGTTTTAAAACCCAAAAGACTCAAAACCGCTAAGATCTTCCATTAAAGCCTCTTCGTAGTTTAAGGTCCTCCTATTAAGATGGCAGACAGGAAAAGCCTACCTCTCCTCTATCTGTGCACTGGCAAACAGCTGGCTTAAAGAAGGCTCCTACACTTTTCCCTAACTTACAAAAAACACAAACTTTCCAATTTGGCAAAATTTCCAGCTGTGAAAAACCCGGCGCTTCATGTTGAGGACACTAAAGAACCAGAACCCATCACTCTTAATAGGGTAACTGTTTTCAAACCATAGTTTTAGCTGTTCAGCAGCTGACTGCAGGCCTTACCTGAGCATATACAGGTACATCTAAAAACAGAATACTATGAAAATGTTAAACTCACATATAATATAGATTCTTTTTACATAGAGTGAAATATTTCAAGCATTTATTTCTTGTAATTTTGATGATTACGGCTTACAGATAATGAACACCCAAGTAACAGATCAATAAAAAAAAGCGTTGCAAACAGAAATGTCAGGTCAGGCCAGTTCGCTGGCCAATCACAGACGGTACCACCATGGTCACTGAACCAACCTTTGGCACAGTTGGCATTGTGGGTGCCAAGTCCTGCCAAAAATCTGCATCTCCTTAAGGCTTGTCAGCAGAAGAAAGAATGAAAGTGTTCTAAAATGTCCTGCTAGATGGCTGCGTTGACTGTGAACATCAGAAAACACAGTGGACCAGAACCAGCAGATGACATGGTGACCCAAACCATCGCTGACTGTGAAAACTTCACACTGGACTGTGCCCCTCCACTCTTCCTCCAGACTCTGAGACCTTGATTTCTAAATGAAATGAAAATGTTACTTTAAACTAAAAAGAGGACATTGGACCACTGAGCAACGCTCCAGTTCCATTTCTCCTCAGCCCAGGTAAGACGCTTGTAGCCCATGTGTAGGATTCATCTGTGTTGAGTGGCTCTTGAGGACTTCACTTCTTGTAAAGTTTCTCCATATTCTTCAATTGATTTTGCTCGACAATCTTCTCAAGAAATACTCAAAACTTTCACTCTGTAATGAATCTAAGTACACAGCAGTAGAAATAATTGTTCCTTTTTCTATTTTAGAAGCACTTACTTTGTGTTCTACATTTTTCTGTCATATTTTTGTATAACTACCGTGACACTGTGGTATTTAACACAAGGGTATAAACTGTTAGAATCTCATACTGACTGATGAATGTTAAGGGGTTTTTCAGTTTTTATACAGGAAGCTTAAAAATAACAAATACTACACTTCTTTTTCTTTCAGCAATCAATGCTGCTGCCCAAACATTTACGAGAGTAAAGTTTTCTCACATGCCAGGAAAGGTAATAGACAAGAAGCATATGAAAGGACATATTCGTACTCTCATGATGACGTCAGGGTAAACATAGAGTATACAGGTCCTTCTCAAAATATTAGCATATTGTGATAAAGTTCATTATTTTCCATAATGTCATGATGAAAATTTAACATTCATATATTTTAGATTCATTGCACACTAACTGAAATATTTCAGGTCTTTTATTGTCTTAATACGGATGATTTTGGCACACAGCTCATGAAAACCCAAAATTCCTATCTCACAAAATTAGCATATCATTAAAAGGGTCTCTAAACGAGCTATGAACCTAATCATCTGAATCAACGAGTTAACTCTAAACACCTGCAAAAGATTCCTGAGGCCTTTAAAACTCCCAGCCTGGTTCATCACTCAAAACCCCAATCATGGGTAAGACTGCCGACCTGACTGCTGTCCAGAAGGCCACTATTGACACCCTCAAGCAAGAGGGTAAGACACAGAAAGAAATTTCTGAACGAATAGGCTGTTCCCAGAGTGCTGTATCAAGGCACCTCAGTGGGAAGTCTGTGGGAAGGAAAAAGTGTGGCAGAAAACGCTGCACAACGAGAAGAGGTGACCGGACCCTGAGGAAGATTGTGGAGAAGGGCCGATTCCAGACCTTGGGGGACCTGCGGAAGCAGTGGACTGAGTCTAGAGTAGAAACATCCAGAGCCACCGTGCACAGGCGTGTGCAGGAAATGGGCTACAGGTGCCACATTCCCCGGGTCAAGCCACTTTTGAACCAGAAACAGCGGCAGAAGCGCCTGACCTGGGCTACAGAGAAGCAGCACTGGACTGTTGCTCAGTGGTCCAAAGTACTTTTTTCGGATGAAAGCAAATTCTGCATGTCATTTGGAAATCAAGGTGCCAGAGTCTGGAGGAAGACTGGGGAGAAGGAAATGCCAAAATGCCAGAAGTCCAGTGTCAAGTAACCACAGTCAGTGATGGTCTGGGTGCCGTGTCAGCTGCTGGTGTTGGTCCATTGTGTTTTATCAAGGGCAGGGTCCATGCAGCTAGCTATCAGGAGATTTTGGAGCACTTCATGCTTCCATCTGCTGAAAAACTTTATGGAGATAAAGATTTCATTTTTCAGCACGACCTGGCACCTGCTCACAGTGCCAAAACCACTGGTAAATGGTTTACTGACCATGGTATCACTGTGCTCAATTGGCCTGCCAACTCTCCTGACCTGAACCCCATAGAGAATCTGTGGGACATTGTGAAGAGAACGTTGAGAGACTCAAGACCCAACACTCTGGATGAGCTAAAGGCCGCTATCGAAGCATCCTGGGCCTCCATAAGACCTCAGCAGTGCCACAGGCTGATTGCCTCCATGCCACGCCGCATTGAAGCAGTCATTTCTGCCAAAGGATTCCCGACCAAGTATTGAGTGCATAACTGTACATGATTATTTGAAGGTTGACGTTTTTTGTATTAAAAACACTTTTCTTTTATTGGTCGGATGAAATATGCTAATTTTGTGAGATAGGAATTTTGGGTTTTCATGAGCTGTATGCCAAAATCATCCGTATTAAGACAATAAAAGACCTGAAATATTTCAGTTAGTGTGCAATGAATCTAAAATATATGAATGTTAAATTTTCATCATTACATTATGGAAAATAATTAACTTTATCACAATATGCTAATATTTTGAGAAGGACCTGTACCTTCTGTCAATCCTAGTATTTTATAATCTGGCCTGACAGATTGTGAAATGATTTACCTTTGACCTCAGTTGCAACAAAGAAAAAAGAACCACAACATATTATTCATTAAACAAAGAAGTCTATATGAAAAGGTTTGTGAAATATTAAGTTGAACCCAAAAGTCTTACATGAAAATTTAACAGTGTAATTTATTTTAACAATGACTTCACTAAGAATTTGTTATATTATATATTCTCTCACATTTAGATCAGTTGTATAATTGTCCATTATTCGATCTATACAAAAGTAAATTATTTATTTTCTTTGATTTTTCTCCTCCTTTCCTGTCAAGTTTTTGGATTTTTCCATTCAATTCAGTTTTATTTATATAGCTCCAATGCACAACCCATGTCGTCTCAAGGCACTTTACAAAGTCAATTCAATCGAATCATATAGCTTTCAAGTCGGGTACATATATTCCAATTGATCCTAACTATCAAACAGTCAGATTTAGTTTATTGTTCAGATTGGTTGAAAGTTTTTCTATCTAAGGAAACCCAGCAGATTGCATCCAGTCAGTGACTTGCAGCATTCACTCCTCCCGGATGAGCATGTAGAGACAGTGGAGAGGAAAAACTCCCTTTTAACTGGAAGAAACCACCAGCAGAACCAGAACCAGGCTCAATGTGAGCGGCTATCTGCCACGACTGAGTATTCTGAAATCATTCTGAGGTTTGGTTATTTGCTTGCTTTAAGTACAGGATTACGAAGTAAAATCCAGCTCAACACCATATGTAAAAACTTTTTTAACTTACCTAAATTTGTCTATATGTAACTGAATCAAGTAAAAGGTTTTATATGTTTAAATCTGTGAAATTATTATTTTTTTCCCTTTGGATTTGTGGGATGGAGTTCTGTTGATGCGTATAATAGAAACATTGTGAAGAGGGATGTTTTAGTAAAGGATTAGAGAACAGCGGGCGGACAGGACATTAGATGACCGGGAAAAAAGTACAGTCTAGAAGAAACCACAGCCTTAAACAGAACAGATAAGAAGCTGAAATCAAATCCCATCCCTGATTCAAGCCACCAGAACATGATCCCAGCAGAGCATCCCAAATCATCACAGCTTCCTCCACCAATCAGGTTGGCATTCAATGCTGATTCAAAAAGTAGACAAACAGCACATCACCAGGAACTGATGTTTGTCCGCTGCAGGAAAACATTTATCAAAGCCAGAAATCAGGGTGCCCACCACTGATCGGTTAAAGCCAGAGCCGGGTTTCCGAGTTCGGTTGTACCTACCAGCCCGCTTCCAGATCAGGGCAATTTATCTTCAGTACATGTTAATACTGGAACACAAGGGAACAACGTAGGTTGATGACAATTAAAGTCACTTGTTTGCATATGCATGAGTTAATGAATCCTTAACCAAACCTGTGATAGAAAAAGCACATTAATATTTGGTAACCAGAGGCAGCAAGATGAAAAAAATCCAACAGTGAAAAGATTTAAATGAAAACTTGATATATTCTTATACAAAACCATAATCAAACTTGTTTTGTTTTTGTTTTCAGTTGCTGACAAACACTTGAATTTTAATAAAAGGTATCAGCCTGAATGCTCCCTTTAGAACAAGTGAAAATGCTAAAACGTTAGTAATAAAATAACAAAAGGCACGCCATTATCTGCTTTCTCTCTGACTTTCTTCTTTCGTCCTTTCACTGCTCACAACAAGACAGGGTCAGCGGATAAGTCCTGATAAGCCACTCACATGGCATTAGGGCATGAAAAACACACCTAGCTATCTGCCCAATTCTATCAGCTACCACCAGGCCCAGCCAGCCTGGCCCAACCATTCCTAATCATCATCAGTGAGCCACTGACAGTTTCAGATCCAACAGGCATATACAAAAACCCCTTTTTAAACAATAATCTAGCCAAGGTTGCTGTATCTTTAAATACGGGTAAAATAATACATTCATTAAAAAGGCTCAACGGATTCTCAAGATACCAACCCTCGTTTTTCTCCTCCAGGACTTCTGGGTAAAGCCTCGATTTCAATTGGTCCACAGGTTGTAGCGGTTATCGGGCTCACCCCAGACCAGGCGCCTCTGCTTGCAGAAACCTAAGATAGGAACCAAAGCAAAAGAAAATATTAAAAACCAGCAACAAAAAATTAAAGCGCAGGAATCTACACAAATAAAGGCAGCACAAAGAAATGCTGCTCACCTTGTTTCCTTTATTGGAGCTCACGCCATTACCTGAAGAAAGCACCCTGAGAGAAGAGAGACACGAAGGGATTTCAATAAACAATTGACAACACATCAACACATCAAGCTGCCTTGAATTTCAGTCATAACCATCAAGAAATCCTCAACTGTTCTGAAACACACTGTATTGTTCATCAAATCCAACTCTTATGTAAATCTATGTAACAAAGACTTGTATTAGCGAGGTCTTCTGAGAGCATTTCTTTACGTTACACTATTCATTTGCAATCTACTATTAACTAATTAGCAGAGTAATTTATTATTTTATGACTGAACGGATACCAGAGCCCTGTTTAAAAAAAAAAAAAAAAGCTACACGATTAAAGTAACCTGCGGGAAACAAGATCTGCTGAATCGAGGCGCATTTTAATGTTATGAACCACAACAACGCAGCAGCTGTTAAACATACAGAACAACCACAATACAAATCCACTGTGCCGGAAAGCATAAAAATACAGCGTATATATCGTAAATCTCTATGCCAAATGACAGAACAAACAGGGTTTTTGTACTTACTCCTGGGTGTTGAATGGTCCTGAAAAACACAAACAGCACATTGTGAGAGCTGGAGATTTCTTCCTCCAAAGCAATCAAAGATTCAGTAAAATTAAACATGAATTATTAACTATGTAAAAAGAAAACACTCACTCATTTTTATTTAGTTACATTCAGAGGAAAACGAAGTTATGCTTTAAGAACGTTTTTAATGACTATGTGAATACAATCGTGACAATAGTTAAAATGCTTCCAGAATAAATGTAACAAGTAAATGTTTCTGTTTGCATCTCTCTGCCTCTAAAGAAGTGTCCTGTGTCATGTTGGTGAAAACGTGATTCTAGATCAGGAACACAACTGGTTCTATAGTCTCTTCAGCTGTGGCTCTTAATAATAAGGATAGAAAAGTTAACTGACACACAGGCTAATCTCCCTCAGTCCCTCTTTGAAAAAGAAAGGACAAAAGGACATGCTACTCAGGAAAGTCACATGGGTGTTGATCTCCATAAGCGAAACAATGGTTTCATGCAGCATGTGTACAGTCAGAGCAATACTTAAATGCTTAACAACATCAACAACTGCGGCTGTAACAAACGAGACGGGATGAGGAGCCAAGCTTGTGCCGTTGGACAACTGCACCACAGAGAGGCTTCTTAGGGTCAACATGTCTCCACAATTCACATCTTTACCAAGGGTGTCAATAACTGTGGAGGAGGCTGCATTGATCGTGTGCAAAGGACTTTCTAAAGCCTGTATCTGATCATTTTGTTCTTAGGCTTTCCTTTCTTCTTCAATCTTAATATTAAAGTAAAAAGAAATAGTTTAGGCTCGTTTTAATTGCTAGCTTAACGTTTTAGATTGTGAAGACTGTAAGAAATGCTTGTTTTTAGAGCTTCAATTCTGAAAGACCAGAGAAAATGTTTACATGGAGCAGAAAATTAACTTTTGCCTCAGAGTTTAGGACATTACTAAAATGCAGATCATTAAGCCTGCCCTCTGAAAAAGCTAAGAACATATTTATATGATTTCTTTAGTTTACATCACCTCTGTTCTGCATGGTTCTTCTGGAGTAACGACGACTAGGTCTCCTCTCAAATGAGGTTGAGCGCCTCGCTTTACTGGCCTTGGTTGTCTGATACTCTGTCTTTCCACTGGTCAAAAAAACACAGACAAAAGTTATTTTTATCTTCAGAATTTCTAACATAACCTAAATATTTGGTGAATTTCACTATCAGTGCAGTAACTATCAGAGCATTGACCCCTGCTGAACTCTGAAAGCATCCAGGCGATAACCTTTCTAACAACAAAACCCTGCAGCCCCCCATGTTGAATCAACACTACCACCATTGCTTTTCTCACTGGATAACTTTTAAACACACAAGAGGAGGGCAAGCTGGCGTCTGCACTATGTTGGCACTACCAGTGGTGAACTAATTTAGGTATATGTGGATAAAAAAGGGTATCTGTTGCACAGAGAAAAGGATTTAATACAGTAATGTTAGGATTATTTTTAATTAAGGCATATTGTTGTTTGAATTTGGAGTTGTATGAGTCTCTCAAATGTCTCATTTTCAGATTCTTCACTCCATCACCATCTTGAGCAGTCCTAAACACTGAATACACAATGGACTGGAGAGCAAACTCAAACCTCTTCCTGCCTAAAGTTACAAGACGTCTTGCTAACAAAACAATGCTAAAAGAAAAGCCCAGCTAAATTCTTTCTGGTCACAATAGAAATGTTTTAGCAATCCAACAGTTCTTCAGGTGTAAAAGAAACAAAACCAAACCATGAAACCCATTTTTCTCCCTCGAGTTTGTCTGTGAATTTGTTACCTGTATCTGAAGCGTGACCCCATACGTATGAACCCAGAGCGTGCAGAGTTTTTCTCCACCGGCCCTCTGAGCCTGAAGAAAGCGTGGTGTTCCACTGCACACTTCCACAGATGCTTACAGGCTTTGGGATGGTCCATCCTGAAGACAAAGGTGTGCTCCTGCTCTTTACCCTGAAAAGGGGATAGATTTGATTAGGTAGGACACAAAACATTCTCAAAGAAACAGTACTCAGTAAAAACCCTTTATTGATTTAAAATGCTGCAGTTTGAGTTCATATGAAAAGTAAAATGGTTGTGTTCCATATGGTCCTAACAGAGCAGAGCTAAGGAAAGGCAGTTAGCTTATCCTCCAGCTGCCTAACTTCACTGACATCTCCTACTACTCTCCATTTATGAAGGATTTCAGTTCAGTTTAATTCTAAATACTTTATTTACTAGATAAATTAGTGCTATTTGCAATTAATGCCGCAATTAACTTTGCATTTTCTATTTCTGGTTTGTCTTTTGTTGAAAATACGTCTAGCACTACTATGTTCAGATGTGTCAATTTCCCGGGCAAAGCCATTAAAATCACTAACCTTGTGCAATTTATTTGTTTTTATTGCCCATAGAAAGTACACCTGGCCCCATGCTTTTTTATTTCCGTTTCCTGGATGGAGCCAACCACTGAACCATACCTGCCATTACTTGGTGATTTCTGTACGGTTTTTCCTTTCCCATAGAAAGGGCTCCTAGCCCATAGAAAGGGCTCCTAGCCCATAGAAAGGGCTCCTGGCCCAGGACTGCTGTTCTTTCCACATTTAGAAAGTAACAGACTACAAAGAAAGATGATGACCGTCTCCCACAACGCGTGCCGCAGCTAATCTAATACCAAAGGCGTATTTTTGCTTTGCTTTTCTTGATGACAAAAAAAAAAATCCTATTCTTAATATATTTTGTTCTTGTTAAGGATAATGAGAATTATACCATCCACTGACATGCTTTGAGGTAAATATTAGTGTTTTTGTGCCCATTAAAAATATGAAATATTTTAATTAGAGAAAAAAAAAAATTATTGTGATTTTATTTTAAAGCACAGCTGATATCTCTTTGTTTCCAAGCGTGCTTCAGAGAAGTATGGGACGTTGTTTTAAGTCCTTTTTCTACTTCCCAGAAATAACTGGTAGATTACTTGCTTCCAGTATGAACAAGCTGAACAAAGGGTTAGGGCTAACAATGACAGTAAAGGGGTGAACTGTAACTCAGCGTAACTCTGACAGAAATCCCGAGATGCATTTCAGAGTTGGAGTGCTGAATCATCATGTCAAGATATCTAAAAAACAGATCCACAATAAGAACTGAATAAAACAAGGATCTCAACATCCTTATGGATTTACTTACATTCCTGGAAAGCAACATGGTTTAATGGCAATTCCCCAGTTCACTCAACATCTTAGTTTATCTACTAGCATTGTAATACTCAGTGTATTTAGAAAACAAAACCTCAAGTATGCATTTCTCTCTTTGAAATTTCTGTAAGAGCTGAACAGTTAAACCTAGAACATGGCAGTATGACAATATTGTTTTTGCAATTTACTCATTAGTCTAATAGCAAAAAGAAGGAGGTTTTCAAGCTGAAATTGAACTTCTGTGTGAAGTGTGTGTCACGGTGTTTGTGTGTGTGTGTGTGTGTGTGTGTGACAGGGGAGTGGGGGTTGCATACCAGAAATACCAGAGGGGGCAGGTTTCTTTATTAACCTCACTCAAAGACCCCTGGATGGACATAAACAGACTCTTTGTCTCTCTTTTACAGGATTATTACAGTACCAGTTTTTTTTCTATCACAGTGTTACATATTGTAAGGCTTAGACACAACATCAAAAGGGCATTTACAGAAAAAACTTCCATACAAAAAATCTGTAAAATATGTTGAACAAAGTTCTGTTTGATTTATGTGAAATTTGGTAAAATGCTAAGATTTATGGTTTCTAGATTACTGTACGAGACCAAATAAAATTAGGTCAGCTTTGTTCCAGTTCCATGGCTGAAACCTTTTGTGTTTCAGGCACCAAATATGTTGAAAGTTCACAAACTTTAGCAGTGTTATTGTACACCATCCCTCTTTGTGGAGTAAAGCTCAGTTTGGGAACATTTCCACAACAGGAACCATGTTATTTTCCTCTGGGGCCATCATTACCTCCATGGGTTTTCATTGTATTTACCAGGTTAAACACAGATTACCATGGTAGACTCAGCCATTAGAAAAAGGTAGGTAGCACTTTTTCCAGGATGGAGTTTTGTGGAGAGATTGCAAGGCCATTAAAATTGGCTTCATTATTGGGGTTTTTATTTTTCAAAATTATAAATAGTCATACAGTAGTTTGAAATAGCCTAACTCTCAGTTTTTGTTTTACATTTAACAAGACGATTTTACTTTTAAAATATATTAAAAACTTTCTCTGCCTTTGAAGTGATTATAATCCAGTTTCAAAGAGTAAACACTGTCACAATGCGAGGTTTAATCCTGTCTGCCGCCGTTTCTTTTCTTCTCTCACCCTGTTAATTAAAGAGCACTGGAATCCAGGTGGGCAAAACCCCTTTAAAACTTTTTACAGTTACACTTTTATGTGGAGTGTGTAGGGACTCTATTAAGGTTACAAACTATAAAGGCTGTGACAAAATCATTGATTGTGCTTTTATTGCTAAAATCATGCTTTTAATTGCCCAATGGGGTTTCTCTCCCACTCTCAGTCACTGGGTGAGACCTCTATAAGCACTAATGCTGTGGCAAGATTTACCAGTTAGTCCTGTTTTGGATTCCAGAGTAGAAACACTAAAAAAAAAACTAACCAATTAAAAAAAAAAAAGACCAGAGCAAATGAAAAATGAAAATTGTTCCAGGTCCTATCATCACAATGAAAAAGCAAATGGTGCAATCATATTCACAACAGTCAAGTGTTTGGTTCACCTGGTCGTCGTCCTCCACCACCACTAGTGTCAGTTTGCTCTTCTTGAAATCCAGACGAGTTATCTTGGGCCTAGAGTGAAGGAAAAAAAAAACAAAAATCAAATCAGGTTTAGGACTCGCAGGTAAAAGGAGTTAAACAAAAGTATATTGGATAGTTTTCATAATCATCAAATATACCAGAAGAAAAGTCCGATCTTTGTTTCGCCTTCAAACACCAGAACTCCAGTGGGTGTTAAACCCAGACTGTACTCATTACCATCTCTTGCCTACAGGGCATAAACAGAGGATAACTGACTATTATGTTCTTCTGCATGTTTCATTTCTTGTTCATCATAAAACAAGGCATATTTACCTTGACCATATGCATGTCCACCCCATACATTTCTAACCACTTCGCTTTATTTAGGTAGTTGATCTCAGCCTGCGCTGGTGTCTGACCTCTGAAAAATAAATGAACCCAAGCTTACAAAGAAAGAAATATCAGGGAATTCACAGAGTAAAACTAGAGAATGAGGCAGATTTAACCCTGAAATGTTTGTCCTAAAATGTTAACAAATGCTTTTTTCTAATAAATTCTAGGCCAGTTAAATGCCCACCTGCACTCCTTCCATGCATTATATATTGCAAGCTCCATATCCTCTGTCTGCTCTGGACTGAACCGGAATTCTGAGACCAGGTCCAGATTATGTTCTAGTGGCTCACAGTCACCTAATTCAGCTGAAAAAAAAAAGAGACAAACACAAAATGAGTTTAATGAGATACTCATCAGCTGTTCACAATAAAACAATGACAGATCATAACCAGAAGTCAAAAGTTATGTTAATAGGGATGGGTACCGAATTTGGTACTTTAATAGGAACTGACCGAATTCCCACACTACTGAGTAGCGATTCACGTAATCGGTACCATGTTTCGGTACCTAAACGCATCATTGTGACACTGAGGGAGTGGAAGATTGGGCGATTTGTCGGACATGAACCCAGCATTGCACGCACAAGAGCGTAATGACGTCAGTAGCTGCTGGTACCATCAACAAAGCATGGCTGATAGAAAGCGCTCGAAAGTATGGCTCCACTTTTCACAATGCGGTGCAGATTACGCTCGCTGCAATATTTGTGATGCAGTGTACAAGGCCATCGGTGGGAATACTTCTAATCTGAGGAAGCTCCTGCAGCGACTCCCCTACCACTATATTCTTCTGAGTGTGTGTATTTACACCGACATGGTTAAGCACAAGATTTTTGTCAAGGCTGAACAGACAATTTTCGTCAGCCTCAGATCTACGGCTACAACTTCTGCATTCAGCACCGTTTGGACGCCTGCATCCGTTAGCGACTCGTCTGCACCCAGCAACATGGCTGGGTTTTAATTTGTGCATTGCACTGCGGAGTCAAAGTTAAACGGTTTAATGTCGAAGAAATGTTTGAAACAACTGAGATGTTACAATACAAACAGCTGGATGTTGTTTTGATATATTCATTAAAGTTTATATATTGAGAAAAAACTAATTAAAATGAAAATGTATGAGATTTTATTATTAAACCAATTAACATTTAGTATCACATAAACAGACACAAGTCTGAGTACCGGTATCGATTCCCAGGTACCGAGTATCGGTACGGTATCGGTTCAGATGTGAAACGTACCCATCCCTATATGTTGATAACTGAATTTTTGTTCATAATAGTAATAATTAACCTAAGTGCAGCACAAAGTATAAAATCAACACAAATGTCAACAATTAAAGGTTTCTGTCAATAAAAATCAAGATAAATTGACAAAATAAATAAATAGAACTGAATTAAAAAAATAAAGGTATTGAAATATAACTAGATCATCACTGCCTCACATATTTTTAACTCATGTTTATAACCATGCAGAAGGTACATTTTCTTCCAGTTTTAAGGTCAACTACGGCTACATTCACAATGCAGGTGTTGATGCTCAATTCACATTTTTTGCTGAAATCCAATTTGTTTTCTGTAGTCATTCAAACTACTAATTAAATGTGACCGCCATCAGTCTCCTCCTGCGCATGAAGGTCGCTGGCGCAGTAGGGAATGTAGACGTCCCGCAGCAGCACACCGTTTACGGAAGTAATAATGGATGTCGGCATCTCTGTTGTTGAGCAATGGGAGCCGACAACATTATAACCACATAATAACAAGGTGAAGAAAGTTAAGAAAAAAAAGAAAGCACAACTATTAACAATGGCGTTTAGTGGAGCAGTGACTGCTGCTTCTGTAGAGAAGTCTGGGTGGACGTGAAGTTGGATAAAATGACCGCTCTGACTGCGGACGCTTTGAAAACTAATGGATATGTATCCGTGTAGTACCACATATGGAGGTGCCAGAAAAGTGGATTTTTGGGAGGTGAAAACATTGGAATCGGGCCGTTCTGACTACCATGAAAAGTAGCATATGGGTCGCATTTAGCTGCAGTTTGAACGTAGCCTAAGGTTCACTATGGTGTCAAAAGGCTGCGTGTTTCAAAAAACACAGATTGTTGCCATTGTACCTTTCCTCAATTTACTGAGATTTTACAGATTATTCTGTATTTTCTTTGGTTGTGTAGAGTGTAGAATATTCCTTCACCTCCCCCAACTATCTCTGTCACCTATCAGTCAGCTGTGTGATAGATAAAGAGGAATTCACACATGAAGTTACAGGACAACCCATTGTCAATTCACTTTTAACGATTAAAATACAACTGCTTCGAAACTACTGCTAACAACATGCTAGTAGAGTTAGCATAACTGTTGGTAAAATAAACAGCCTACAGGAGGCTATGGAAATGGATAACCAGGCTAATTAACAGCTACAAATACCTTGTCAGCCACCTAAACATTACTTTACAAAAAGCAGGATGGAATGGCAGAAAATACAATAATAATACAAATATAAATGTCTTAATTTAGCTGAGGTTTCTTATTCTTAATTTTAATTATGTGCAAAAAATAAACTGACTTAAAAGTTCCTCTAAATTCTTGAGATTAAATACAATTTTTAACCTTAATCTTAAAAATGGCTACAGCTGAAATGTGTTTTTAAAATCAGTTTTCATGAGTTCATTGAGCAACTGACCATGATTTTATCGGGAGTTACTCACAGGTTTTCAATACCCCTACTTAACTGTGCATTAATCTTAAAATAAATATCAAAAGATAAAAGTTGGCGAAAAGTAGAATTTTCTTAAATTGAAGTGCAAAATGACTGTTTCTATATACTGTTTATATGTACTGTGGCGAAATACTGTAGTAATGTGTAGTTATAATTTGGCAATAGTAGTGGTAACAGTTGGATTTATGTTTTTACAACAAAAAACTATTTTTTTTTTTTTTTTTTTTACAATTTTATGTTTTTGTTTCAGTAGAAATATCAATTGCAGAGGACTGCTTGCATATAATATTTGGTACACTTTAAATTCCATTGAGACCATTTCAACAGCCATGCTTTCAAACTTTGCTTTCCAATTAAACATTTTGGCCACTTTAATGGACTTTCGTTGTCCACAACCTGAAGTTCTTAGTGACGGAGATCCTGATGCTCATCGAGAGTGGTGTAGGCATTGGATGATAACTTCAGCCACAATTTATAAAAGAAGATGCCAAACTGGAAGCTCAGTTCCTCACACTAAAGATGGATAATGAGCGCTACAGGAGATCCTTCCTGCCTACAGCCATCAGCATCTAGAACGGCTCTTTGAAGTAACCCGTATAATATGAGCTACAACAACATTTAATTTCCCTCTGGGCTTAATAAAGTATTTATGAATTTAATTGAATTAATTATCCTCAACCAGAGATTTTCCACATTCAGAATCAACTGTAAAGCCAAGTTTATGCACACAAACGTTCAAAGGTCAAAAAATGATTTCTAGATAAGTTCAAATGTTTAACTAGTGTTGAGCAAATATATTTTATTCAATTAGCTAACAACTCACAAGCAAAAGAAATGATACTTTGTGCCTAAAAGTGTTTCTGAAACTGAATTACTTTACTTTTTAGATAAGCTAAGGTAGCACTGATTTTATAGAGAATTTTAAAGTATCTTGATCAACTTTAGTTACTTGATACTTTAACACATCACACGCTCTTCATTATACTCAAGAACAAACAAAATAAGTTAACTGAACTTAAAAAGTCCACCACTGAAAAATCTAAATAACTGGCATACAACCTACACATCCCAGAAAGCATTAAGAAAAGGGATCTTAATCAATAATCTAATAACTGTTTAATATTTCAACAGTTCAATCAAAAAATAGGCCACATTTTCTATTATTATAAGTATTTTTTCTGCAACACTCTTACAAAATCTACCTTTTGGTTATCTGCGGGTAATAGAACAGGAAATCATTCTTTCTGTAAAATAAATCCTCAGATTTTATGAGTATTATATGGTCCAATATAGGTTTGTGATAAGAGTTTTAAGTCATGCCTCCTCCTAAGCAAGAAACGTTTGATTTTATGTTAAGAAAAAATATGGGCCTAGAAGCATATTTCAGCCTGTAGTCCAACTTGTCTTTACTTTCCTTTATCATGCCACTGCAATGTACTTTTTTATTTATTTTTTTGTCACTGCAATGTCATATAAAGCACTTTGAAATGTCTTGTTGCTAAAAGATGCTAGACAAACTGTCCTTGCCTTGGTGACGTTCTGGATGCATCTTTTCTGTCAGCTATCTGGGATTCTGGACTCTCTTCTGTCCACCAACACAGTGAAAACTGGGGTCTCTAACAGCATTTTATTCAAATCACACATAACTTAAAACAATCTGACTCGACACATGCAGCAAAACAAAGCCTTTGGTAAAGACCTGCATCTCACTCTTCTGAGGATATTTGCTCAGGGATGTGTTTGTTGAGGTGCAAGGTCAAGATCAGCTCCTGTCCACCATGTGTTGGTTTGCCTTGTTCATAACTTGGCTCATAACACATTCTTCTTGGGGCCCTAATTTATCATATACGGAAAAACGACTTTCCACTCTAATGCAGCCCAAACGCATCTCATGAGCTTCTAAAGGGGGCAAAGAAAACCTTAGATGGGTTTGCTACTAACACTTTTCAGATTTAATAACCACCTGAATTAAAATTACTTGTATATCTTGACTGCTGCATTTAAAGTAAAACAATAATCCAGACAAATTTGACAAACTCATTCAATCTTCTGGCCCTGAGGGGAAAACAGAGAAAGGTTCGAAGAAGAAAAAGACTGACTGAGGGAAAGAGAGAAAACAGAGAGGGTGTTGGATTAGGGGGCCTCTGAAGAGGGTGGACCACTAATGAGCTGGCATTTAACCCAAAACTGGCTATGTATGTGTATGCACGTCTATCCAAGAGTTTGCGCACGCAACGCCATTCCATAAATATCTCTACCAATGGTAGAGTGGTAAGTGGTTCTGAAATAACTAAAATGACTTTTCTAATCAGAGGTTTATATCCAATTAATGAAAGAATTTGACAAAAGATGCTCGAATTCAAGGAAACGTATCAACAATTAGCACTAGAAAACGTTTTGGTACAAACAGTAATGTTTGTATTTAATTTTATCAGGTGAGCTGATAAAATAGTTCTGGCTTGAATAATACAAATGTTGCTGCATAGAAGATAAAAGTAAAATCTAGAGATGCTTCTTTAACTACAAGAGACAACACATCAGAACCTGGTCAGCTGTTAATTTTGCATTATTTGCTTTTAGCGGGTAGTTATACATAAAAGTTATTTATTTGACACATAAAATTATCCCAGTAAAGTGACTGTTTGACTATGTAAAGCCTGAACATTTTTTTCACCACAGGCAAAACTCTGTGATCATATACTGCAAACTAAAATAAATGCTAAAGTTGATAACAATCAGAAACTTTGCTGTACTTACCCTGCAAAGAGAAGGCAGCCAACTCCACCGCTGTGTCAAATGGACATTCAAGCCTAAAAATACGAACATAGGCTTTACCAATTCCTAACAGATACAGCAAAATACATTTAAATCAAATAAAAGGCTGTTTTACAAGCTGACATGATACCATGAGGTTCTAATGAGACACCCAAGAAACAAAGTGAGACATAAAGCTCCACTCCTCAACTCGCTGTTCTGAAATGTACAATTTTACACGACTCTGCTGATGTACGATAGTTGGGACAACAAAATGTTGAGGAACTCACAATCCAATAAACCCGAATGTATTTTCCTCATCTGCAGTTACATTGAGGACAGATCTTAGGGTATGATACAGGCACATCTGAAAATATTTCAGTATTGTGGAAAAAGTTCAATATTTTTGTCACTCATTTCCGAAGTTGAACCTATTATATTACATAGATTGGTTACACACAGATTGAAATATTTGAAGACTTCTTGTAATGTTGATTACGGCCAACAGATAATGAAAACCCAGAATTCAATGTCTCAGAAAATTAGAATATTAGATAAGTACAATTAAAAGGATATTCTAAACAGGGATGTCAGGCCTCTGAAAAGTAAGTTAATTTCTCTGCACTCAGTACTTGATTAGGGCTCCTTTTACATGAATTACTGCATCCATGCAGCGTGGTATACAGGCATCAGCCTGTCAATCTGCATAGGTGTAATGAAAGCTCAGGTTGCTAAGATAGCTGCCTTCAGGTCATCTGCATTGTTGGGCCTGGTGTCTCATCTTCCTCTTGACAATACAGGACAGGTACGTTTAATGGCTAGTTAAGCACAGTAACACCATGGTGACTGAACCAGCTTTTGGTATTTTTATCAGTGTGGACAGGCACCACGTCCTGCTGGAAAATAAAATGAACATCTCCATACAGCTTGTCAGCAGCAGGAAGCATAAAGTGCTCTAACATTTCCTGGTAGATGGCTGCATTGACTGTGGACTGCAGAAAACACAGTGGACCAACACCAGGAGATGACATGACACCTGACTGTGGAAACTTCACACTGGACTTTCAAGCAACATGGATACTGTGCCTCTCCACTCTTTCTCCAGACTCTGTGACCTTGATTTCCAAATGAAATGCAGAATTTACTTTTATCTGTAAAGAGGACTTTGGACCACTGAGCAACAGTCTAGTCCTTTTTCTCCTCAGCCCAGGTAAGACATTTCTGACATTGTCTTTGGTGCAGGACAGGCTTGACACGAGCAATGGGACATTGGTAGCCCATGTGTAGAACTGGTCTGTACGTAGTGGCTCTTAATGCATCGACTCCAGGCTCAGTCCACCCCTTGTTAAGCTGCATCAAATTCTCAAATGGGTTTTGTTTGGCATTCAGCATTGTTCAGAAAAGGTGAACACCACAATATTCTAATTTTCTGAGACACTGTATTTTGAGTTTTTATTGTCTGTAAGCAATAATCATCAAAATTACAAGGAATAAAGACTTAAGTAGGAAGTATTTCTGAAATGAGTAGCAAAAAATATTGAACCTTTTGATGATATTCTAAATTTTTGAATGTGGAAACCTTTACCCTGTAAAAGCTTATCTGTTCCTGTCTTCTGAATCACTTCAGAACAATCAGCTGGATGCTCATTCAGCCGATTGTTCAGAGGTTCATGAGAGCTAATGAGTAGAACAAGCCACCAAAAATGTCTTTTAAAATAACAGCCAAGTGATTCAAATCCAATTCTACTTCCTTCTCTTAATTTCATCCTTCCTTATAGTGCATATAAAAAAAATGTACATACTTGCCACTGAGGACGTCTTGCTTCAACTGCAACACAAAAAGGTATCTGAAAGAAGAAATACATGGAGCAGTTAATCACGGTGACGGATGGCAGGAGATCTGATTAAGGTAACAATAACTTTAACCAAAATGACTACACAGAACCAAATGATGTTTGTGTTTGGATAAGGAAATCCTTGAACAATTAGTCTAGGATACAACTATGTGTTACTGTGATCTCTGACGGATCAGATTAATATTCAGACTGAGGTATTACTAACATAAAGAAAACAGATAATTAAATCTCTATATTAATCTCTGAATCTCTACAATTACAATTAATGAACAGTTTATATTTCAAATATTAATTCGCTTTCCCCTGTAGAATACTATATTTATGTTTGAAGTCACTGATGATTTTAGTAAAATAAACAACTCAATATATTTAATAATGTTGGAGTAGTGGAAATATAACAAATATATGGTGAACTGATCACAAGTTGTCCACAGTTCTGTTATTGAGAAACAAAGGATCAGATGAAAATAAGATTGTTCAGTTTGTTGTTTTGTTAATATTTTGTAAGTATAACCTCATCCAGGTTTAAATTTGAGTTAAACATTTAGGTGGGGGTGTCAGTGTATTACTGCCCATTAATTTAACCGGCATGTCTGAACGCCAACACAAAACAGTGAAGAGGAACATTTTGCCTCCTAAAGACTGACCTAATTAGCAACATGTACAACTTAAGGAGGCTGTGGCTCAGTGGGAAAAGAAGCCGTCCTGCAATCCTTTCGGATTGACTTGTGGGTGCAAGTCAAGTTTTTCCTCCTGCTACATGTTGATGTGCCCCTGGGCAAGGCACCTCAAGTTCTGTAAATTTGTGCGTGTTTGTGAGTGCGATTGTGTGAATGTGGCTCTAGTGTAAAGCACTCCGAGTTGTCAGTATGACTGGAAAAGCGCTATATAAGTTCAGATCATTTACTATTTAACCAACAATGGTCCTAGTATGGTACCCTGGGGAACCTCAAAACGGACAGTCAGCTTATAACTTGAACCAGGACAAAGATGTTCCCTTGTTATCAACAACATGTTCCAACCAGAACAACAATATGTTATGATCCAATGTGTAAAACCACTAAAACGACAGAATTCCCTGAGTTTACAGTTGAAAGAAAGTCGATAAAATCTCTTAAAACGAACGGTCTCAGAGCTGTGCATGATTTAAAACCTAACTGAAACAATCTCTATCTAAAAACTTTTTGAGCTTTCTCCAGACTCGAGAGAAAGGAAAGTTGGGATTCTGGAAAATGGTTGGGACGTTATTCTTTTTCAAAAGAGGCTACTGCACAGCAGCAGTTTTAAAAGTATCTGTAAGCCAGCCTGATGACAGAAACTTGTTAATCCAAGTAACAAGAAGGAAGAAAGGCCACTAATAAGGAAAGAATGATGGACACGGAAAAAAAAAGTAGGATGAACACATGGAAGAAAAGAAGGACACAAGGAAGGGAGGGAGAACACAAGAACCAAGGAAGAAAAGCAGAAAGACACAAAGGAGGAAGGACAAAAGAAAATGAAAGACAGGACACAAGAAAGGAGGAAATACACAAGTAATGAAGAAAGAAAGAACAAGAAAAAGAATGGAAGGACAGAAGGAAAGACAGAAAAGGAGAAGAAGAAAGGATGCAAGAAAAAAAGGAAAGAAGCAAATCTCAGAAAGCAGGACAGAAGCAAGGAAATAACAAGAGAACCAAAGAAGGAATGACTGGAAGAAGGGAGGCAGGATACGAGGATGGAAGGGCAGAGGAAAGGAAGGAAAGAAAAGGTGGGACAGAAGACAGGGAACAAAGAAGAAAAGAAGGAAAGTAGAAAGGACATGAGGGATGCAGGAAAGAAGGAAATAAGACAGGAAGGAAAGACAAACATTTAGACAATGTGATTAAGATTAAATCCTGGAAACACCAACATTATTTCAACACTTTTATTTTCTTTTTCCTGTACTTATCCAGACCTGAATTTCCAGAATTTAATCTGCTTTAATAGACAAGACTAGATGGTGACATGTGTAGAGAAAATGGTTCATATGAATCTCGCGTAAAAATAGATACAGGAAAAGAGGGAATATATTGATAAAGGAATTTTTCTGTTAGATTAGCATCTTTAACTATATTCTGTATTTCTTAGCAAAACAAACTATTTGTGCATTTTTAACAATCAAATGTCACAGTGGTCTTTTATTACAGAACTGTGCAGTTAAAATATCAAGCACTTTGAAGGACTTTCCCAACCCTGAAATCAACTTGTTAAAATTCAAGCATTTCCAATGATTTCAAGCACCCATACGAACCCTGATATTGATGAGGGAAACCTAGACTTCCTTTCTCCTGAGCAGCGCTGCTCAGCTCATTCTGGGGGGTGTTAAAGTGGTCGCAGGCTGAAGGGAGATGCGGTTCCTCCAGCCTATTCTGGGTCTGCCCTGGGGTCTCCTCCCAGTGGGATGTGCATCGCAAACCCACAAAGGGAGGTGTTGAGAAGTCATCTTGAGGAGATGCCTGAAGCACTTAAGCTGATACTTGTTTGATAAGTTTACACTGCAGAGGTCTTTAATTCATCTCCAAGTTGTAGCCAGCCTACACAGGAAGCTCATTCATGCCATCGACCTGGCATTTGTTTCTTTCTTTATCTAATAACCATGGCTAAGGGTCAGGATGTAGACAACCCGCCAAACCAAGAGCTTTGCCTCTGGGCACAGTGACAATTACTGCATCCTGCCATTTCGTCTTAATGTACTGTATCCTTCCTACAGTACATGTATAAAGTGTTCCTTTGAGCCGATACCCTTGAATTACCTGGTGAGTTCTTCATGCAGGTTGTTCGGTTCTGACGAGTAGAATTTGACTCTCATGTGAAGGCAGTATGGTGGACCGACTAAAATAAAACAGACCAAAATATCAGCTTGTCATGACTATGTTTAACAATGAGATGAAAGGGAATAAATACTGAAATAACGTTTTTATGGTCACATACTGAATGTTACTATAAAACTTACTTTTTACTTGCTTTTTGATACTTTTTGTGACGTCGAGCCAATGCTGAAACAAACAAGATGGCAATTTAAAAACCAATATTATCAACAAGGTTTAAAATATAGTCCATACATTTCCAAGAATGCTAAACATTTTAAAAACAATTTAAAGGACCACGGTCCTGTTGGAATACCTAGTTGTGTCCAAGTTTCAAACATCTAGCTGTTGGTTTGTAGGGCAGTAAGAAATCTCCACTTTATGAAATGCACTAGGAGCAATGGCAGCCAAAAAGACCCTTAGCATGATGCTACCACCACGCTGGACATTTGGTCCAGTGTTACCAGGTTTGAAAACCTGGCCTGGACTCCTCCAAACACACTTCTTTTCATTGCGGCCAAACAGCTCCATCTTTGTCTTCTTTGACCATAAAACATCTCTCTAAGGGGCATTTGGCTTGTACTTGTAAGCAGCTGGAAGTTGCTGCCGAGCTAGAGGTTCTCCATTTCGGACAGGGTGCCTCTTTTGTAGTCTGCACGCTGTCAGTCAATTTCGAGCTTTGGTTGTTCCTCGTTTGTAGCTCTAAAAAGGACAAAGAACCCTGAGACCCATCATTACCAGTTTTGGAATGGATAAAGAAGACTAACATTACGCATCTCAGGCCTAATTAAAATTTTAGGACTAAAGTTAAAAGCTGGGTTTGTCCTTGGAAACAAGCAAATATAAATTAGCTTTACTATTTCTACCAAAAAGAATTGACAAAGATCCAAACAGACTTTTGTCCAAATCTTGGTGGTGGGCATAAAAAGTGTGTGGTATCTCTGCAATGTGTTACTGGACTTAAGGGACCTCAATGTATATGTTTGCCCATGTGTTGAATTCATTCTGGAAATAACAGTTAAAATAACTAAAATGCCAAAACAAATACGAGGGGCATAACATTAAATGTCAGAGAATAAGGAGCCAGGGCCACAAAATACATTAAGGTGGTAACCAACAGGACAAAACCAGTGAAGGATTCAAGCCTCACATGAAACTCGGCATGTAACAACGCCCATGATGAGTGGATGCACACGGTAACAGCACTGTGTGTGTGTAAATTCACACACATTCACTCAAATAAAATGAATGAAAAACATCTGCAAGTTTGTTGAAGTCAGAATGTTTGAGTTTAAAAGCTTTTAAAAAGATCATAATAGTTGACACTAAACAGAAAAAGGTCACATGATGCAAATTTTGAAAGGTTTATAACCAACCGTCTCTTTCCCTCCCCCAGCAACTGCAGGTTAACTGTTTTTTTGGGGAAGTGCCAACACATTTAACAATGCCGACCAAAAAGAAGAAGGCATTAAAAATATCCTTTTTCAGGACCCAACTTCCTTACTCACTAATGTAGATCCAACTAGAAAAGCATTCAGAGAGCGCAGACCTCGGCCAAGGCCACTGCATGTCAGCTGCTGACGGGTCACAGACCATGTGGGAATTATAAGCCGTCGCATTGCGGCCGGGGAATGAGAAAAGAATCCTTCGAAAAACATCCTGGATCCAGATGGTCCTCCGTATCGCCACCAAAATACAATAATCTGTTCCTTGTCCTCACACACACCTTGTCAGAAAATTTCATCGAAATTCGTTTAAAACGTTTTAAAATATTTTGCAAACACCTGGACAGACCCACCGATGTTGATAAAAACTAACACCTTGGCGGAGGTGAAAATGCGACTATGGTAGGAGGCAACCTGAGGTCTTAAAAAAGTAGCCGCTGTTCGAGTTAAACCAAAATGTGAATGTTAAAACAGAAACTGCCACAAAAATAAAATAACATTGACAATAACAGTTGAATTATGTTACCAGTAACATTTATATATTGTTATTGGGGCTAAACATTATGAAACATGTTATTCTAATAACAATATTAGTTGATGTCCTCACCACTATGTAGGCTTAAACATCCAGCACATTAAAATCTATATGAATCAGAGCAAATACATTATTGCTCTGCATTGCACAAATGCAAGGTGTGTGTGTGTGTGTTCTTGTACTTGGTGCTGAGTGAGAACCATTTTTCGTATTTTTATTGCAAAGTGAGGACATTTTCCTGGTCCTCACTTTTTCAAATTCCGTTCTTGGGACAGGTTTAAGACTAGGGTATGAATTGAGTTATTGTTAGGGTTAGGTATTAACTGGTTAGGGTCAGGGTTAGGCACTAAAAATCAAGGAAAATGAATGGAAGTCAATGGAAGTAACCAAAAAGTCCTCATAAAGATAGTAAAACACGGATGTGTGTGTGTGTGTGTGTGTGTGTGTGTGATCCTTTAGTTTCTACACCATCTCTATCTATGTTTTTACAAAAATAAGCAGGGGTGGGGGGCAATTTCTCTCTCATCTCTTACAAAACAAATTAAAACCATAGGAATGGTAACATACATAATATAACTTTTTTTTTTAACTTAATATAGCTGAATTATTACTGGTAACCAGTCAATGACTAAAACAGTTGTTTCAGGACATTTATATCTGCATTATGTTGAGGAAAACATAACATTATTTGTCAAGAACTGAAGCCTTTACTCGCTCCTGGAATAAAAATATGTTTATTTTTTATGCAAATGCACAGCTGGGAAAATAAAGGTCAACAACTAATTGAAAAGTGACCTGATAGTTTTGTTTCTTTCAGGCTTTAGGAGGCACCAACACTGAAGGAGATGGAGTCATGGTTTTGTGCAGCCATGTATAAGACGGAGAGAAAGTCACAGGCGAAGACAGATAACAGAGGAACTCTCAGCACCTTCTAGTTTCCTCTCCCCCACATTCCTCATTACATCCCTCCCTCTCCCACGCTCTCTCAACTTAAACATACTCTCCACCCTTTTCCTGCATTCATCTCTCCCTCAACCACCTCCCACATATTCAGCGGCGTTATGGAGTTTCAGTGAAAAGAACAGGGTCACTGACTTAAAACAGTTTGTGTAACAGGACAGCGTTACGGCCAGCTCTGACAAATCTCCCTTAACCAATCCCTTTGACCCATTCACTGGAAGGGAAGAGGATTAAACCTTTGTACACATGAGCGAATGATTTGGAAAGAAATCAACACCAAGAAATGCTTCAGTGACTGCTAACAGGAACAATTCAACAACAATAAGACTGTTAACACGTATTAAGTATTTCTGTCAACATTTCAATGTCAAATTTCTCTTGAATTGATGTTTCTGAATTGAATACCTGTCCGATTTGCTCCACAAATACGGTCATGTATAACATATTTGATGTATCGCGGTTCTTACCGGAACCTGTGCCGAGTCCATGAAGCGCAGTCCAAAGTAGTCCTTCTCTACAATGTCCAGATGGTACATGATCTGCTCAAACAGTTCTTCACCTTTGGCTTTTTTCTGTTGGGAAAAACACAAAAGACAGAACATTTTAGCCCCTCTGTGTCAGGTAGTGTGAAGTCAACAACAGCTAGAAACCAGTATTGGAAATACTGCAAATGTTCTGAAGTGTATAACATAAAACATTTTCATAATTAAACTGCTTTTAATAAAATAGCTGCAAATAATTTTACATAAATATGTTTTTTTCTGTCTCAGTAAACGTTTTCCTGGGTAATGGTGGACTTCTCTCAAGACAGGAGAACATTCCCAGAATCAGGTGTTGGCCTGTCCGATCAGCCCGTACCAGTTACAGCCTGTGTTCAGCTTGGAACTGGGAAATCTCTTTTTAAATGCTTTCAGTCACGTGAGCTGACTCAAACCACCTCTAAATTCTTCACAGAGAATATGAATTTCTCCTTTAACTTTGATCATATCTGTGTCATATTTTCTTCTCAACCATCATTATTTTAGAAGTTTTTTTACTCAATGATCACCAGAGAAGTATGGAAAAAAATGAGTATAAAGAAAAAGATGAAAAACTATTTAAATAATCTTCCATTTACTATTAAATCATTTTAAATGATCAGAAGTAATGCTTTTTATATTAAATCCCCATTTTATTCATTGCCTTCTGGTAATGTAATGTAAAAAAAAAACTCACAATTACAAGCATCTAAGAGAAATTAGTTGGTGGAAATTAACAAATTCTCCCATTGTGGCTATTTCTTTGATTTTGATTCACATTGTTCCAGCAGCAGCAAGCTAACAAATCCACAGGATTCTGCTGTCAACCAGATAAACGAAATGCTGCAAAAGATGTGCTGCGGGCATTTATATTCAGCCCCCTTTACTCAGAAACCCTCACATAAAATGACGTCAAACCATCTTCTGAGCTCACCCAGTAAATGAACACAGTCCAAATCCAGCTGTTCTGTGGAGGCCACAGAGAACATTAGTAGACCAACACTAGGCAAGAAGAAAGTCCTGGTTGCCGTTTGTCACAAGCCAAGTAGGGAACACACCAAACATTTGGAAGATTGTGCTGATCAGATGAGTTCAAACTAACCAGGGCCATACTGACTGTAAAACATGGTGGTGACAGAATCATGCTGTGGGGAGGCTTTCCTAAACAAACAGTCAGAGCTACAATGTGATAGTTTAGATTGAAATCATTTTTAAGAGTTGGAGACAAAGTCCAAACCTGAATCCAACTGAGAATCTGTGCTAAGACAATTGATGGTCACAGATTTTATTCATCCGTTCGGACTGAATTTGACCTGTCCTACAAGGAAGGAAAAGAGAAAAAAGAGGCGAAGCGAGGAGAACTGTTGCAACAAGTGAAAAAGATTGTAGTAGATCTCATCCCAAGAGACTTTGTGGCCAGCTCAGGGGGCTGGCCCCATGCTAGCTGGCATAGTTAGCAAGGCATACCGCACCCCTGCAGTACCCATGGAGAGACAGCACAAAGGACTGATTGTGTGGGAGTTTACTGCACCCAAGGTCTTGTTATAGTGCTTGTACTGCCATCTACTTTTTCTGCTCTTTCTTCCTGCCTCTGAGGACACAACCTTCTCTCTTAGACACCATGTCAAGTGTTTTACTTATGAGCTAAACAACTGTAAATCACAGGTCCAAGAATCCCTCCGGTGCAGCAATGCAGTCATCTGCAAAGAGCACAAACAGTAGAACAAGAAGCAATTGTACAATGCAAGACAGAAGAATGTACTTCACTTGGTAGAATCATTCATAGGGAGACAAAGCATTCGCGAGATTACCTTTTTCTCTATGCTTTAAATCAAAGACAGTAAAAGAAGTGAAGTCGGGGTGAAAGGGTAAGAGGCGCAGAAAGCTATGCATGAGAGGGCTATGGGAGAGTAGAAATAAACTAAACTAAACTAAACATGTTTAAAGGAATGAATTCAAATCATAATGCTGTGTAGAAATCAGGTGGAGATATGCCTCCAAACAACAGACTTGGCACCCACTTTGAGGTGACATTGCACACAACAGATACATAGAAAAACCCAGCAAGGCATTTAAATGAGCTCTTTTCGGCCTTTGTGTATGCACTTAAAATATTTTTTAGAAAAGAAAAACACTGTTACATTTCACAGATAATCGTTCAGACATCAGGTTTATAACAGCCACAAGGTTGTACATATAAGCCCAGTTAGGGTTAAACAAAAGAGAAAAAAAGTACACCCTGTTAAACTTCTAAGGAAAGTGTCTCTAACTCCAGTCCTGAAAAACCACTCTCCTGCACCCCCGTTCCACACCTGAATCGAATGAAGGGCTCATTGCCAGCCACTTGATTCAAATGTGTTGCACACATCGAACACACGTCAGACCAAATAATACTCTTTTCACAAAGCAGCTGTGACTGACTAAAGTAATGTTATAGAGTTACATCTTTAGGTGTTAAATCCTGGGTTATATTTAAGTTCAGATGTGCGCCGTTACCAGGATTCCTCCTCATTTTTCCAGGTCAGACCTTTTCAAGCTCAAATTTCCAGTTATCAGTCCAATGTTCTGCCGATAGATACTAAAGTTTATGATGAATTAACTGCGTTTACTGGACGTATAGGGAGACAGAGTGAGGGACAGACTGAGTAACTGATGGACAGACTAACGTATAGATAGATAAACGGACAGATGGACAGACAAAAGGACGCATGGATGAAAGCAACATTTAGACAACTGGACAGGGATTTGTCCTCTTGTCCATACTTATCCAGACTTGGAAAAGATTTGCATCGAATTCCAAACTTTTGCTAGACTGAGTAGAAACTTTGTGCAAATTTAAAATACAAACTTTAAATTAAAAAAAATGCCCTTAAGCCTCAACCTCAAAGAAGATTTCTTTGCATATTTGTTGAGAACTGGGAGATATTTTATTGTGTAATAAAACGTTTTGGTTTTGACGAGAAACAATCAAAATGAGCTGCATTAAAGGTGTTTCTAATAATATTTATAGACTGAGTTTTCAGAGAATGCTCACACACACAAGCCCAGAAGAACTACCATTTTAAACCGAGTGTGCAGGTAAGTTTTATCTCTTAAAGGTCCGAGTCTTTATCTCTGCATGCAGCTTTAGTCATGGTGCATTGGTGTAAAATGCAAAATGGAAACAAATCCTTTAACTATCAGGTGCATTAAAGCCATTAAGACTCCAGCTTTTTTTTCTCCAACTGACGCACCAAACGACTCATAGCTGTCAGAGCATAAAGGAGGGATCACTGCTTGCATTGCTGTAAAGGGCAGGACAGTGATTCAGCATCTCAGGAAAATAAATGGCTTCAATGCCACCGGAATTTATACCTTAAATGAAAATGTAGGTTCCAATGGCTGGTAGAGAGGAATACGTCATAAAATAAAACCAACAACTATTACAAATCAGGGTTCTGATACATTATAATCTTAGTTAAATATCTTTGCTGCTCTTTGTACCATTTATAGTAAACCACATAACTGTCTCATTTTAGTACAGCTGTAATATTACAAAAATTGTGTTCAGAGGCAAAGGTTAGGTTAATGCTTGGCGTTAAAACGTATTAGACATTGACCAGCATGACAAAACCTGTCGGCAGGTTCTGGTGTTTGTTATGCTGGCTTTAATGTAGCGCTGACTCAGACAGGAAAAAGGGCTGATTACATCCAATTAAGCCTCAGTAAAAACCTCCAAGGCTGCTCTAGCTGTGCGGAGGATGCTTTGAAAGAAGTTCTTTGAAACTGGACTTGCTTAGGAAAAACTTAGAAGGTCCTCACCACACTGGGTAAAGCCCTCATCCAAATATCCTCGTAGGTGACAGTAAACTGACCGCCAATGATGAGAGATTAGTTTTACTGCTTATCAAACAAAATGTATAAAGCCTCCACTTGAAGAGCAAAACAATGATTTCAACTGTTGTCTTAAACTGAAAAGGTAATGTTTCACTTTCATTCTAGTTTTTCTGTTAAGGGAATACGCTGCAGAAACAAAATGCACTGAAACAAAGACTACAATATGAAACCAAAACCAAACCGGACCAAACAAGCAGACCAAAGGACTTTCCTGGTGTGAATACACCCTTAAAGTTCTTTTCTTTATTTTTAAGTCTCTTAATAGCCTTCCGCCATCATATTCGTCCAATCTGCTGAAACCCCCATGCTGCGTCTTGTTCCCTCAGGTCCACTGGCCAGATGCTGCTGGTGGTTCTACATCACAGAGAAAATTGAGACCGTTGCAATGTGCACAGCCACTAGAAGCAGATAAAAATTTTATTTACAGTTATTATCAAATATATAGAATATTTGAGTTCAGTCTGTTGGTCCAGCCCTTGAAAACAATGTTACATAAAGCGTTAACAATGCAATTAGGGCTGCAAAACATTAGAAAATATTGTGCAATGGTGATATTATCGGTAAATATTATGATAGTTGTGATAAATCCATATTTTCTCAATCAAATCAACCTTTTTTTATAGAGCACTTGAATGAATAGCACATAAACAGAAAAATAAAGAACAGCTACAAACATTAAGTCAAAGAAAAAACTCATAATAAAAAACGTCCAGATATTTCTGCTCAACTATTATTAAAAGTCAAATAAAAAAAATGTCTTAACTCCTCTCTTTCTCATTTGTACTTCCAGGTTTCTGTAATCTCTTGAATCTTAGGCGCTCCCATCTGTGCAGCGGGAGGCATGTACTACAGTAACATGCAGAACATATCATTTGCATGCTAAGCCTGCACCTGTATGACACCTGACATATACTGGTCAATAAATACTACATTTGCAATACATATATATCATGATTATTAGTTTCAAAGGGCCAGGTGGTATAAAATGAACAAACACACAAGAGAATCAGAACCCGGTAATAGAAACCCAGAATAAGGATGGGATTTTTTAACAAATGTAACTGTTTTCCACATAAGAAATAAAGAGAATCAACTTTTTTTCCCTCCTCACATTTATCTACATTATCTTCTTAGCTCTGCTACCTACCAAACTCACTAACGATAACAGTCAAACCCAAGCATTATTACGTTTAATTCACACAGAGCACATTCTGCCAATGCTAGCTAATAAACACCTGAGCAGAAAATGATTCACTATTAAAAAACAGAAGGGATTTTAGAAGCATTACTCAATTACTGGAAAACTACATCAAGCCTAATCGGAAGCCCAGGATAAGGCCAGGGAAGCCGGAATACAACAGGAACAAACAACATTAAATGCTTGTAAACTTTAGAGTTCTCCCTGTTTACTCTAAGCCAGAGCAAAAGCAACAACTCTATGAATTAAACTGGTAAAATTCCAGCAATAATTCAAACAGGAAATCAAGTGAGAAGAAGCACACAGGAGAGCAACAGAGAAAGAGTCCAAGCTGATAACATTCCACTTGAGAAATAAAAAAAACAGTAAGAGTACAATACAACCTCTCTATGCAAACTATAATGAGCTGACAGGATAGGAATTTGATAAGAATTTCTCACACTTGACATCACTTGTGACACATAAGTAATACAAAGCAGTTTCAAGCTGCTAAGGAATTCTGCGGAGAATGTTGGGATATTTTGTACCAGAGACAAATCCGAACATTTTTCCTAAAACATTTAGTATGCAAGACACCAAAGTTGTAAGAGATGACTGGGGTCAACTCAGCTGCAGTTCTGCACAAACAGCTCCAGTAGAAACAAAGCATTCAGATCCAAAAGCCACAAAGAAAGAGGATGTTTTCTCAAAAGCATGACAAAAGAGCATTGTGCGAAGGTCCTTATGCTTTAATTCCAGGAAGACATACTGTACTTTTAGGTAATCTTTTAAAATGAGGTTCATCAATATTGCTGTAAGATTTTTTTTAAAAGGTCTTTCAAAGTCTTTTTGGCTGCTTTTCTATTATCCCTTCATCTATTATCTATTTGCAGTTTAGTTGTTTCTGAAGACCTTTAATTCTGACCTGTGAATCACCGCAGCACTCATGAACATACAGGCACGAGAGTTCAGACATTTCTACCTATTGTATAAACTGTATCTGACAGTCTGTCACAAAGACGATTTGTTGCCATTTCTGTATTTTTGCAATAAATGCTAAAGATAACAGGAAGGCCGCTTTAACAAGGTGAATCCCTATTTCTGTAAAAATCTTCTAATCTAGCTTCCTTCATGCATTCAAAGTTGGTCCTCAGGGATGAGTTCTGGGGCTCCCCTCATTCATTTTACATATCAACAATCTTAACCAAGAAGTATCAAACAACACTTTCCATCTGTACGCTGATGATACTGTGATATACTCTGTTGCAACCACACATTTCCAGGTGCTTTATCCAAATATATTTGAATGCTTTGAAACTATAAACTAGTTTTGAAGGCTAAAAAACAAAATGTCAATTGTTCCCAAACTGTCAATGCCTTTGAATCTTCCATCTGCCAACATTCTTCATGGATCAGAGCTGGAGTTAGCGTCTGAATGCAAGTACATAGGAATTTAGATTTATTCTCCCTCATTCAAGTCTCACATCAAGGAGTTGGTAAGAAAAAAAGCAAAAATTCAGTATCTACTTTAGAATCAAATTTTGTCTTTTCAAGCTAAAAGAAAAACTGTGTTTTTCTATTTTTATTTCTTTGTTTGATTACATGTTTCAGTGAGTTAAATTTAAGACTTTAAAGTGCCAGTGACATTGAATTTTCATGATAAATCTAATTACATCTATGGAAACACTGATAAAATATTTTAAAAAGTAAATTCACGCATGAACAGTTGTTGTGATATATGGTCATAAATTTCACTAACAAGGCATTTCCACACTACTCATTTGCGATTTTGTTACGCTCTTTTATGACATCACAGGGGAACCCCCGCACGTAAACTGATTGCTGCTACAATGGCCAGCAGCAAAGAACCTGAAATTTCTTTAGATATATTTCAGTCACTATCACAGAGAGAAGAAAGTCAGCTTTCATCAGATGGCAGAGCACAAGTGCTGCGGCGTGCAGACGGCCATCTAATTCAACCAGTCTATTTTTGCTGGATGCTGGAGCACGGCCGCACCACCAGGAAACAGAACGAGCACAACATCAGGATTTTCAAAGTAATTCACTATAGACGGACTAGATCTCGCTATATTATTAAGTACACACATATATTTATATATACACACACGTGTATATATTAGCAGCTGTTAACATTAGATCAATAAGGTCAGTTACTGATTTAACTAAGGTATTATAAACTGACCAATTAAGCTTTAAATGCACCAAACTAAGCAACAAATACAGGTCCTTCTCAAAATATTAGCATATTTTGATTAAGTTAATTATTTTCCATAATGTCATGATGAAAATTTAACATTCATATATTTTAGATTCATTGCACAATAACTGAAATTTTCCAGGTCTTTTATAGTATTAATACAGATGATTTTGGCATACAGCTCATGAAAACCCAAAATTCCTATCTCACAAAATTAGCATATCATTAAAAGGGTCTCTAAACGAGCTATGAACCTAATCGTCTGAATCAACGAGTTAACTCTAAACACCTGCAAAGGTTTCCTGAGGCCTTTAAAACTCCCAGCCTGGTTCATCACTCAAAACCCCAATCATGGGTAAGACTGCCGACCTGACTGCTGTCCAGAAGGCCACTATTGACACCCTCAAGCAAGAGGGTAAGACACAGAAAGAAATTTCTGAACGAATAGGCTGTTCCCAGAGTGCTGTATCAAGGCACCTCAGTGGGAAGTCTGTGGGAAGGAAAAAGTGTGGCAGAAAACGCTGCACAACGAGAAGAGGTGACCGGACCCTGAGGAAGATTGTAGAGAAGGGCCGATTCCAGACCTTGGGGGACCTGCGGAAGCAGTGGACTGATTCTGGAGTAGAAACATCCAGAGCCACCGTGTACAGGCGTGTGCAGGAAATGGGCTACAGGTGCCGCATTCCCCAGGTCAAGCCACTTTTGAACCAGAAACAGCGGCAGAAGCGCCTGACCTGGGCTACAGAGAAGCAGCACTGGACTGTTGCTCAGTGGTCCAAAGTACTTTTTTCGGATGAAAGCAAATTCTGCATGTCATTTGGAAATCAAGGTGCCAGAGTCTGGAGGAAGACTGGGGAGAAGGAAATGCCAAAATGCCAGAAGTCCAGTGTCAAGTACCCACAGTCAGTGATGGTCTGGGGTGCCGTGTCAGCTGCTGGTGTTGGTCCACTGTGTTTTATCAAGGGCAGGGTCAATGCAGCTAGCTATCAGGAGATTTTGGAGCACTTCATGCTTCCATCTGCTGAAAAGCTTTATGGAGATGAAGATTTCATTTTTCAGCACGACCTGGCACCTGCTCACAGTGCTCAAAACCACTGGTAAATGGTTTACTGACCATGGTATCACTGTGCTCAATTGACCTGCCAACTCTCCTGACCTGAACCCCATAGAGAATCTGTGGGATATTGTGAAGAGAACGTTGAGAGACTCAAGACCCAACACTCTGGATGAGCTAAAGGCCGCTATCGAAGCATCCTGGGCCTCCATAAGACCTCAGCAGTGCCACAGGCTGATTGCCTCCATGCCACGCCGCATTGAAGCAGTCATTTCTGCCAAAGGATTCCCGACCAAGTATTGAGTGCATAACTGTACATGATTATTTGAAGGTTGATGTTTTTTGTATTAAAAACACTTTTCTTTTATTGGTCGGATGAAATATGCTAATTTTGTGAGATAGGAATTTTGGGTTTTCATGAGCTGTATGCCAAAATCATCCGTATTAAGACAATAAAAGACCTGAAATATTTCAGTTAGTGTGCAATGAATCTAAAATATATGAATGTTAAATTTTCATCATGACATTATGGAAAATAATTTACTTTATCACAATATGCTAATATTTTGAGAAGGACCTGTATATGACACACACTACCTGGTGTGTCATTTTTTTTACTTTATATTAGAATCTTTAGAGAAACATTTATTTAAATGTATAGCATGCGCGTGTAATTGATCTTATTTTAATCATAATAATAATTTCAGGTTATTACTGTTAATAATTGTTAATGATTTTTAAATATTAACAGTAACCACCGATATAAAAATGTACTTTTGCAACAAGGAAGTGTTCTTCCCTGCTGAGCCTTGATCCGTTCAGCAGCAGCAGCAACAACCTTTTCTTTGGCGAGCTTTTCCCATCAGATGCTCTGAACAGAGTGGCTATGGACTCTGCTTCAACATTCTCCTTCATCTGTCAGATATCCTGACCTCTGACATCATTTATCTTGGGAATTCAGAGGTTTCTTTTTTGAAGCCGTTTGCTGAAAAGTCCTTGGATAACAACTGGCTGTGCTTGGTGGGACCAGCCCATCTGACCATTATCAGTTTTCCAGCTCTGATCTGCTTTGCTTCAGAATAGTAGTGCAGACTAACGGCTGCTGTCGTAGTATAGCTGCGACCACCAGCAATGCACCATTTCACCATATTAACGCCGTTTTTAACACAACTTGGCTTGGCTTCTAACCTGAACCATTCATCATTGACGCTCACACAATGAATGACCGGAGACGTCCCCTTAGACATCATTTCTGGGCAACTTTGGACTTGCAAACTTTAACATCAAAGTATGCTTATTTTGTGTCAAAATTGTCTTTTGTCGCAATTACTGACGAATTCCTTCAATATTACAATGTTTTCTTAAAATTTTTGCATTTTTGGTTAAATGTGAAGACATTTCCAGACCCTCATGACTTAAATTTTAAACCTGACTTAAGCAGTCAATCCCACCATTGTGTTTGCTTAAACTATAAGGAAACATAACTTCATAAAAATATTAAACATTTAATAAAGTTATACTCAAAATATAATCAGCTCAAGATGATGAATCAGTTCTTAGAGGAGGAAAAAATAATCCATCAGCCTTCTGTTTATCTGCCGAGTGGGGTATTTTTTTTAAAACCTTCTCCTTACATAAGACTGCTGAACTATTAGCTGAGAACCAATAGTTGCGCAAACAAAATCCCCACAAAAACTCAACCAATATTTCTAAAGACCAATAAGAAATTTGAAAAGTTAGGCACTTTGTTCTGCTTTGAAGTTTGGCACTTTCAAGGCAAAACAAAGACCTGAGAGAAGACTCAAAACATATGCACGGCACTTTATTTCAGCACAAAAGGTAAAAAGACAAAACTGAGATGGAAACAAAGAAGAAGAAGAAGAAGGTTTATGGGGTGGAAACAGTGAGTGGTGGTGATGACTACTCCAACATGTCACGTGACGCTGTCAGGTGCTTTGGGAGAGGATCATGGAATTACAGGTGATCAGCAGTGCTACATCACACACAAACCTCAGAGGCTTAACTGGACTGCTCTACTGAGACGGGTATACGATGGTCACCAGTACACTGCTGTCATTCTTCACAGTAATGATTGTGTCTCAAACTTACTTGAGAGCAAGTTTGTAAAGAGTTTGATGATTTACTAAGCGTTTATAGACTTTATAGAGGAATTAACAGCAGACAAACCAACAAGGAAAGAAAAACCTAACCCACTACACCAGACTTCCAAGCTTAAATGCCAGTTTTAAAATAGTGCATAATTTAATTAAAAAATGATCCTTTATGCATTACACACATGTGCGCCTCACTTCCTGGGCACAACTTAGAGCAACCTTGCTTACCGGCAGGTCGACGCTGACATCCGTCCCGTCCAGTAAGGAAACACGGCAGGTGATGATAGACATTGCATCCCCAGCTGCAGGGATGTGTGTCGTGGCCCGCTGTGCTTCTCGTAAACGGGCTTTCTCTGCATGTTTGCGGATGGAGCGCCGGCCCAAAGTCCTGCGCAGAAAACTCAGCATGATGGGTGAGGAGGAGGGCAACAGTACCACACCTGTTAATGATGAAAAATACTGGTTATAAAGAAGCTTTGTTTAAACGTTCAGCAATTTTGCTCAGAATCTCACATATTATTAGTATTTGGCACCAGTGGAAATTCCCCAATGAAACCAAAGGGAGTACAGTTCAATTACACTACACAACATATCAGATAAACATCTGGAAGAAAAGAAAAGAAATAAATCTTCTTCTCTTTTAAGAGTAGACAACTGTCAAAGTCTGGCCTTAACAGTTTGCTTAAAGAAATATTTCAGCACACAGAAATGATGTGTTTGAGGACATCAGAAAGAATGTGAATCTACACATTTCAGGACTCAGAAATACAATTTATCAGGTCAGGTTTAATTATCTGCATGTTCTGCAAATCATCATTCTTAATAGGAACGGTTCCTCGTAACCATTACTATTTTAGTACCTGGTTAGAAGAGGTTCCAGTCATGGAGTCGTGTTGAAAACGTGACGTCAAAAGATTGTCAGTCTCTGATTGGGAAGGGGGTGGCGTCACTGGTCACGGCATATTTTAATAACTAATATCTTCAACCATTAAATCACTGTATCTTGCTACCTGCAGCCTTCTCTGGTTCTTCTTACAATCTGAGTCTGACAACAGTCATATGTTGTTGTGTTTGTGTCACTACAAATCACATCACATTACTTTTTCCTACTGTGGGACAGCCTTGCTGGCCTTGAAGCTCCCGTCCACATAGAGATGGTACTCGATGGTAATAGAAAGAAAACCAAACCGTGTTGAGCCGGCTCACTGAAAAGAGCCAGCTCCTTCTGCTCCCAAACAGCTCTTCAGATTTTTGTGATTCTGAAATTATTTTCATGCCCAAAATAATGTAAATTTACATGCAAAAATGAAAGCAACAGGAGTAGGCAGTCAGGACACAGAGATGCTAATGTTCTGTCTAAATCCAGTGTTAACTACACTGTGTAACCATCAGATCATATCTTTGTTAGCATTGAACAGAGGCCATTAATCATAATAGCTAATAATAATTTGACCTTAATTGGCTCTATGGTTCAAATTTGTTTTTTGAACCAATTTGATTAATAAACTGAAGTTGACTGGATTGTTTGATAATAGGGACCGTATGTAAATGTCTTGAAATGTGTCTGTATGACTGGACTGAATTTACTTTTTTTGTTAAGTGCCTTGAGAAGACATTTGATGTGAATTGGCACCATCTTAATAAACTGAAACAGAAATTGAACGAAATAAAATAGAATTGTCCAATGTAGGCCGAATTTTATTAAAATGGTTGCAAATTCTTCAAAAACACGTGTTTTGGTTTGCAAAACCTTTACTCTATTTGTAAAAAGTGAACATAAAAACTGGAGATATTAAAATATTTTTTGTATTTACATCAGTTTACATAGCTTGACAATTTCAACTCTTTATGGTGAAATCTGTACAGCATTTTTCTAAATTAAGGAACAACTTTTTAAAAACTGCTTTTTTATTAACAAAACCCTATATAATGGTTCTGAAAGATGAAAATAGATTTTAAAACATAGTTTTTTTTTTATTATTTTTTGGGCTTTAAACCACCTTAGACGAGGTCCACCTTAAAACCTGGATTAAACTGTCAGGTGATGAATCGGATCTTCCCTGAATATTTTGTTTTATTGCTTAAAGACATGTTGTAAGTTACTATTCACCTTCTTTAGTCTCAAACCCCTTACAGGCTGCAAAAGCTAGCAGACTGGAGCAGAGGTTCGCCATCCAGCAGGACTAACATCCTAAACATACAGCCAGAAAGAGAATGCAGTGGTTTAGCATCCCCAGTCAAAGTCCAGATCAAAACTAGAAATCTGTACTTAAAAATGTGCCGTTGACAGACGAGAATGAGTGAAAAATGTCAGTATCTAGACATCCAAGACTGGTAGAGCGTTTTATTTAAGAATCCGCAACAATTCAGTCCAGGATTTAAAGTCCAAGGATTTTAAATTTGATCTGGAGCCTGTCAAATGTATGCGAGATTCCTTAGTAACAGCTGAATATCCTCGGTAATAATAGTCGGATACCAACTTCAGCGCCAGGAAAAAATAAATATTTAAATGCACGGTTTATGCCAATCTAAATATTATTTAAATTAGACCCAGCAAACACAATTTAACAATTATGCGCGGATTTAATTGCTTACTGTCCATCTCAAATTCGCATTCACCAAAAAGATGTACAAGCTTTTTTTCTTTCCCCAAGGAACCAAGCTCTTCTTCCAAAGTCTAGAACATTCTCTCACATATCTGTGGTTGTAATCGTAAACTGAAACAACGACAGGAACAACTGTTTAATCCCAGCGACACATGTAACGGTCAGGGCCTGATGTACCTGGATGTAAGCAACAGGTGGGCACTTGTTTTATCACACGGGCTGACGGCTGCAGATAGAACTCCAACAGAATAGAATCCGAACGTGCTCCGCTACAACAAAACAAACGCCACCGTTAGCTCCCACAGCTCACTGACACATTTGGATACTTACAAAAAAAGGCTCCAGTTGGGAATTCACGGGGAAAGCACGTCCGCCTGCATTGTACTCCGCTAAACTGAAGGTTTATATGGTCCCATCCTCTGTAACTCCGCTTTTTTTCGTTCAGTTTCTCCGCTTTTTCTTTTCAAACCGCCGTCCTCCCTCCACAGGATAATTTGCCCCGCAGTCCCAACAAAAACTAGGAGTCGAGCTCCCGTCCGGATGTGACGTCAAAACAAATCCCGAGCAAAAAAACAAAAACCCACCTAATTAGCATATTTAAAGAGACAATGCCTTTTTTTGTAAGGCGTTTCAGCATGTTCTTTTCTAACTAATATTAAATAATAATTATTACATAATAATAAACTATAAATACTGCTATCTGGGTTGACAAAGGTACTTTAGTAAAAGTTTATGATGGTATACTTTCAGCACTACATGACTGAACACGAGCCGTAAGATAAAAAGCTGTATACAGTACCCTTATTAGAATATTTACAAAATAGTAAAGTAATGGTGTAATTGCACTGGAAAGTCAAAGTCTGAGAAGGTTTTCCTCCTTCACGTATTAAATTTTAGTCTCAAATCACACAACGTATTTTCATGTGGTTGCAGCACCTTCTACTGATCAACTGAAGGAATAACTATTCCGACATGCCCTCAGGAACATTTGTGAAGGAGGTTCATGCCCACAAATGTACTTATTTCAATTAACGCATTGCTCTTGACCCAAGATTCTCAAGCTGTTGTGCAAGTGCAACTGTTTTTACCTCTACAGGTACTCAGTGGATGAATTAATATCAATTATTTGCAAGGTAAATGCAAATAATCCACAGTGCCTTGCAAATATTTTCATACCCCTCTTCATGCTTTGTCACAGCATGTTGTGTGTATTTTATGGATATTTTATGTGACAGGCCAGCACACAGTAGTTAATTTGCTGTTTTTTAAACTTGTTTTAAATGAAAAGTGGGTTATGCTTTTATGATAAGCCCACCTGAGTTAAAAAAAAAGTTCTTGGGGGTATTTTTCTTCCAGCTTTACACCTCTAAAGACTTTGTTTTTGCAAAATATCTCAAGCTCAGACAGACTGGATGGAGAACATCAATTTTCAAGTCTTGTCACATATTCTAAATTGGATTAGGGTGTGGGCTTTGACTTGGCCATCCTAACACGAATACGATTTGAGTATGAATTTGGGTTGTCGTCCCGCTAGACGATGAACCTCAGTCCCAGTCACAAGTCTTTTACAGCCTCAAACAGGCTTTCCTCCAGGATTGCCACTTAGCTCCACTCCTCTTCACTGTCACTGTGGAAGAAAAATATTACACCACCATCACCATATTTCACAGTTGTGTGTTCAGACTGATGTGCCACAAATCACATTTTGCATTTATATCTTTTTCACATATTCCACACATGCTGTTCCCCCCTACATAGCTTGTGGCAAAGTGTAAATGGAAAATCTTACGGCTCTCTAGTTGCCACTCTCCCCTTGGCATGTTATGGAAGGCAGCCATATTTCTTTTTGTGGTTGGTGAAAAATCTCTAACTTTATCATATGGAATTCTGATTTCAGGGGATGTTTTAATTTATTTTGCCAACATGATAATTGGGAATTCTTGGAATAAAAATGAAACGCATATTTATGCAGTGCCAACGGAAAATAATGTTTTTCTATTCTTTCTTTTTTTGTTTTTTTGTACTTGCCATAATGTGTGAGTGTCTCTGCTCTAGATCTAGGCATTGAGTTCTTTGTTCATGTTTTATTTCAAATGAGTTAGACTTCTGTAATATATTTGCTCTTCGGAAGCTAATTGTTGGTGATGAAAGAGCATTTTATGAGTGTCAATCAATCTTGATCTTTTGAGGATTTCATAAAACAGATCTTGTTTTTATGTCAGGCTGTTAGTAACTTTAGTGCCTAAAGATCCAATTTAAAATAATTTCGTTACCAATTATTTGTGTGTAGACCCAACAACAGTTCATCAGCCTGAGTTTAGACAGCTTTTATAACTCAAGGGTTCATAGGTCAGAGGTAAATCACTTGTAGATGCAAAACCAATAATGTGGCCAAAAATAAAAACAAAAAACTTTTAAAGCATTTCAGAAAGTCAGAGGAAATGTTGATCAAGACTACTTTAAAATATAAGAACGTATAGTTGTTTGGAAGCAAAATATAACGAAAAAAAGATGACCAAAGACCTTTGCATGTGCATATTGTTGTTAATTAGGCCATTTAGATTAACCCAACAGCCAGAACATTATGACTCCAAACAGATAAAGTTTGGAGTCATAATGCAGTATCCCGACACTTCCCTGACTGCTTGTTAACAGCTTCCAAACTAATTTCTGAACACGCCAATCGTAACTGGCAGGCATTGTTAGAGTGGGGTTTGAATTAGTAAAAAAAAACACAATTAATATAGCATAGTTGGGACCCATGTCTACTCAGCACTAATGGTGTAAATCCCACATTGATCCCCTTTTCTGGCAACTTGAATTCATGGAATGTGACAACAAAGAAATGCCCTCCTTAAGAAATGTCATATTTATGTCACTAAAGCATTGTTATATACAGTTTTATGTAGATCATTGTGGAGGAACACAGGGAACCCTTCCTTATACTCGTACTCGCTGTCTACCGCTTCATCCGGGACCGGGTCGTGGGGGCAACCGACTCAGAAGAGACACCCAGACGTCCCTCTCCCCAGACACCTCCTACAGCTCTCCTGGGAGGAGCCCAAGGCGTTCCCAGGCCAGCCGAGAGACATAGTGCACCCAGCGTGTACTGGGCCGTCCCCTGGACCTCCTCCCGGTGGGACGTCCCTGGAACACCTCCCGAGGAAGGCGTCCAGGACGCATCCGGTATAGATGCCCGAGCCACCTCAACGGACTCCTCTCGATGTGGAGGAGCAGCGGTTCTACTCCGAGCCTCGCCCAGATTATCGAGCTCCTCACCCTATCTCTAAGGGAGCGCCCAGCCACCCTGCCCCTTCCTTATACTCTCTCATAAAAATAGGAAAGATAGGAGAACAAGTCATTTAAGTAAGGCAGACATGTTGGCCGTCCTAAGTCAGCTACATAAATACTTTCCTGAACTTGCCCACGCTCAGACCAATTATAACTTTAAGGCTTTAACAACTGGAGCTGTGACAAGCAAGGCAAGTTTATAAAAAAAAGTTCATGGTGAGGATGTATGGAAGGCTTAAAAAATTCCCTGGTGCTTTCTCATAGGAGGCGGAGGGCACTGCCTTCACTGTGGGGATGGAGACAGAAACAGGTTAGAGAATAAGGCCTCAAATGTGTTAATTGGGACAACACAGTTAAAAACTGTTAGACATGTTCCTTCAAATCAGTCTTTTGGTTTAAATCACAATATGCCTTTAATCTTCTGCCAAAAGCTCCAGGTTCTGAGATACTCCATCATGGTCTTTGTGAATATGTAGACTACCATGTTGTTTCTGATTCAAGACACGATGATGTCATCACAGAGTGCTCACCCAGGTTAAATGTCTTTTCAACATTGGCACAAAGCGTTGATTGGCTTGCTCTGCGGTGCACAGCGTCCACTGCCTGAAGCAGCCTTTGAGGTCTCAAAGTTCGTTTTGCTCTATCGGCTAATCAGTTATTTTCTGTTATTGCGTCACAAAACATATGGGGTTAACTAGAAGCTACTGGAACTGTGTGCCTCTGTTAGATCAAATTAAGATTAAGGTTTTAGCAACAAACCCTCCCGTTGGGATCTTATGGGAAACAAAGAATGAATATGGTGGGAAAGCTACTCATGTCCACTGTAAAGCATAGTGGAGGGTCTTTGATGATGGTGGTCTCTTTCTCCTTTTTAAACCCTGAAAACCTAGTATCATAAACTCTTCGGAAAATCTTAAAATGGTTCATCATTGGGTCTTTTAGGGTCTGAGAGGAGTAGATAGAAGTTCTTTAATTGTACTGTATCTACTGAATGTGGTCAATAAAAGCTGGTACAGTATGTGATTTATCCTGCTATTTTGCCGTAAAACCACAGCAATTCGCCTCATTTAATCAAAGCCGCCATTTCCCTGTAAGGTTCACTTTAGTTGAAGTCTTCATTAGTGATCCGATCTGTCTGATGAGATATATGATGTTGCCTAACCTCACTTTTACAGTGTGGAAAAGCAATGTGATCTGAAACCACATCTCCATGCGTTGACAGACAAGCTTTAATTGTTCAGAATCAAGCTTATAGACATGTCCAAAGCGCTGTAAAACCATGATACCAGAAAGAAACGAGCAACTGAGGACAAAGGCTTGTTTTTTTATGACACAGGTAGGAAATAAACCAAGGGTAGAATACGGTAAAACATCTTGCGGTTCATTAAATATACACATTTGCTGTAATAGATTCAAATAAAACAAACAAATCAAACTTTTGAATTACACAGCATTTGTGTCACATTTGGAAACATCCAAATAAAAATAAAACAATTTTTCTGCTCACAAATGATTTTCCCTTTTATTTTAAAGTTTTTTTTTCATATACAACATTGTATTTACAAGGTCTAGTAGTATTTACACAAAATGAACAAGTGGCACTGTGTCATTAAGAGTTCTCTTCTTTGTTCTTTACAGGTGTCTCATTTTCAAAGAAAAAAAAAGATAAATTAAGAATAAAAGTACTTATTTAAACAATGCTTTACTTAGATCTGCTTTTTATTTTCAGTAGCACTACCTGCCCGCCCAGCCTCTCTACAAAGTGCTGTCCCCTTTCCCTAACCAATTAAAACTGATATTAGTTTTTTACAAAAATACAACGAACTAAAACCATCCCCACATCTCATCTCCAGACTTCGATCAATCAGCACCTTTAACCCACATCTTAAATTATAAACTCGCAATTTCCTACAAATTCCAGAGATTTTCCGCTTTTACTCTTTCTTTCTTTTTGAGCTAATTTGGAGCTTTAAGTTCTCTCTCTCTCACACACACACACACACACACACACACCTCAACAACAAAAACAGTTAAAAACCAGTTATTCAGCAAGTCATTGCTTAGCTGGTTTAAAACTGAGCTGTGCTTCTGGACCCACCATATTCTGCTCAGATGTGTCATTTGCCTCGAGGCCATGCAGAGAGAGTGGGATCTGTGTACAATGAGCCGAATAGAGAGGCATCTGGGTGGAAGAAATGAGGAGAATGGATGCTGTGTAGGCAATGCAGAGATGACTGAAGGATGCTGGGCTGAATTTGGGAGAGTGACACACTAGAAGAAAGCTTAAGCAATAAATAAAAGCGGAAGAGGATGGCGGCTCTTCGCTCATACCCAAAATTATGATCCAGCTCTGGGAAAAAGAAGATTTAAACACAGTGTAAATATTTTCTCAAGCAGGACTCTGAGATGGATTTGGATGCATTTTTTCAATGTTGTGCAATAGCATGTCTGCAAAAACAGAGGAGGAGGAGGAGGAAAGGGCAAGAAAGAGGTATAGTACCTTGCAAAAATATTTATACTCCCTAAACTTGTTTCTTTTTCGTCAATTTCCAACCACAAAACCTTAATTTAGTTGTTATTTTATACGATAGGCCAGTACAAAGTTGTGCATAACTGTGAAGTCGATGGAAAATTATGCATATTATTTAAAGTGTTACCTTGATTTGTATTCAGCCCTTTTTACTCAGAACTATTTTAAAATCTACCGAAATTACCTAAATGGTAAACAATTCACCTGTGTGTGAACATGCTGGAGGCAGTATTATGCTGCCTTTCTTCGGGAGATTCAGGTAAACTCGTCACAGTTCATAAAGAAATGGATGGAAGTTATTTCAGGGTGACTCCAGAGAAAGATACTGATCTGATTATAAATACAGCCCATTCTGTACTTATTCAGACCTCTAAGGTTTGTTAAATAACATTAATGAACAAACTGCAGGCAAGAAGAAAGTCTCCATTAAAAGAAGGCCATAGAAGACCAGTCTGCAGTTTGCAAACATCTGGAAGAGGGTGCTCTGATCTGATTAAACCAAATCTGAACATTCAGCCTGCATGTGGAGAAAAACTAATTCCCTTAACACAACATCCTCATAGTAAAACATGGTGGTAGCAGCATAATGCTGTGGGCACACCTTTCTTTAATAGGAACAAGAAAGCTGGTCGCAGCTGATGGAGCTAAATACCAGGCAATGTAGGTTCCAGTAAAACGACCCTGAAAACATATAGTCAGCGCTCCAATGGAACGGTCTGGATCAAAGCATATTCATGTGCTAGGATGGCCCAGTCAAAGTCCAGACCTAAATCCAATGGAGAATCTGTGGCAAGGCTTGATTATTCATCCTCACAGGCGCTCCCTATCCCCTCTGACTGAGCTTCAGCTTATTTGAAAGAAGAATGGGCAAAAAATTTAGTTTCTCGACTTAAACAACTGGCAGAGAAATACCCCAAAAGATTCGCGTAACTGCAAGAAAAGTAAGTTGTAGTATTTACTCAGATAAGCGCCACATTTACCAAGTTTTATCATTGTCAAATAAAAAGAATGAAGACCATGCATCCCTTTTCTTCAACATTACAACTACTCATTGCTTTGTGTTGGTCTAATCACATAAAATCCCAACTAAACACACCGACGTTTGTGGTTGTAAGGGGACCAAAAATGTCCCATTTTCCAAATCCTTGTAAGGACACAGATCAACACAAATCAGAGACTTCACACTCTCTCTCTCACACACACACACACACACACTCACACACACACACACACACACACACACACACACACACCAACGCCCAGAGCTGTAGAGTTTTCTAGAAGAATTTGTGAGTTCAATGGGAGAAGCCATTTACAGCAGTTCATTATAACAATGAATAAAAAAAATAAAGTTTAATTAACTGTACCAAACTCACAAAAAAATCTAGTGAGGTAAAAACAAGTCATTCTTCTCTTTTATCACTCAAACATTGATTTATCAGTTGCTTTGAAAGGAAACAGAGATGAGATGGAAAAACTTATCGCACATATGTTATGTTTGTGCTACCTCTGTCAACCAAGCTCAGGTAGAAGCCAATAAGTCTTTACACACCCGGTGTGTGAAGACATTTTCAGATCAGCTCACTATAACTACTTCTGTTGAAGCACCAAAGAAATAAACAAATACTGATTGCATAAAACTTGTAGCAGCTCTTCAACCACCTCTAAAACAAAACAAAGCATGAAATGTCTGGAAATATCTGTGTTGCAAACTCATTCTGATCTGAACTACACAGGGCTTTAGTGTCTGGCTCAAGGACACTTCAGCAGGAACACTGAACACAATGAAAAAAGTGAAGTGATCCCAGATGTTGAGATGGAGATTCTAGCTGAGGAAACAGTTTTTCTCTGTCTATAGGCTCCCACAGAGTCGGACGTACTGTGCGTGTACCGTGAGCGGCATGGACTCCGCGTGCATTGACCGAGGACATTTGCGGTTTCATACTCGAGCGTACCAAATTCCTACATTTTTTGCCATGCCATCATCAGTCGAGGAGGAAGAGCTAATTTACCTCGTAGCTTCGGAAAAACAAAATAAAAGGTGGTACAGTGCTTTGCTAAAGTACTCAGGCCCCCTTGAACTGGTCAACATCATTTCAGGCTTCAAACATAAAGATATAAAATTCAAATTTTTTGTGAAGAATCAACAACAAGTGGGACACAATCGTGAAGTGCAATGCAATTTATTGGATGTGTCAAACTTTTTTTTAACAAATAAAACACTGAAAAGTGGGATAAGTGTTGTTGATTCTTCACAAAAAATTAGAATTTTATATCTTTACGTTTGAAGCCTGAAATGTGGCAAGAGGTTGACCGGTTCAAGGGGGCCGAGTACTTTCGCAAGGCACTGTATATAAGGCCTTTAAACCAGACTAGGTATGAAGAAGGGGAATATACCGGTCAGTGCGGCGCAGGAAGCGGCAGCGACACTGCACATCCTCACAACTAGTTGCTTGGAACAGCGCTTCACATATAAAACAGTTCAATGTGAAGACTTTTTCCCGCTTAGTAGTTTATTGTGTGACACCAAGTGCAGGTATGCAGACGTAAAAATGTAGCTTTGTCTGGCAGACTCCCGCGGAGTCAAGTCCGCCCGATTCTGCAGGAGCATTTAGCCTGTTAACTCGTTTTGGATGACTGAATACTGCTGGGAATATCTGCAAAAGTGGAATAGAGATCTCCAGTAAACAAAGGCCCTGAGGATTGCAAACTACAAAGTGTGTCCAAGCTCAGAAAACGCAGCGCAGAGTATGAGAAAGTACCCAGCTTACCGCAGCGACGAGTAAAATAAGCGAGAAAGTGCTTTCAGCTGTCCACCTGTGAGTCTATGCTGTTAAAAACGTAGACAAGAAAGCGGAGAAAGATCAAACCAAATACAATAAATTAAATCACTGCTTTTGTTTTCCTCCACAAAAAGCCAAAAAAATTAAATAAAACAAAACAGAGCAGGAGGAGCAACACTATCTCACTAGCTAAGATTTAATCAGGAAAGCATGAAGCTCTAGACTTGTACAAACAAACAGAACATAGAGCTTTTTTTTGTTCAGTGGACAGGGTTTGACACAAACTAAAACACAATAAATACTCTTTCTGAGGAACCAAAGATAAGATTTCTCTCTTTATCAGCTAACATGACTTAAAAAAGGCAGGTCTGCCTGGCAGACTTGCTCAGAAGGGGACAGGATGACCCTTTGGGTAAAACAAAAAGAATGAAGGTCGGGGGAGCTTCTCATCTATGGGGCAGCCCCTCCCCTTCGGACTCATGGCACTACCGCGATTTCCCAATCCACACATTACTTTTTCGTACTGTTTTATTCTTTTATACACTTGTTTTCTAACCCTGATCATGAAACACCCCGTCACGGTACCTATTCAACACAGCTGGATTTCTTATTTTTGTTCATAAATGTCATGTTTGTTTGTCCTTTTTTCCGTTTTCGTCAGCATAAAGTGCAACAGTGCTTCTGTTTTCTCCTCCTCCTGGTAACCTCCATGCTGAGGTCAGGCGTCAGCAGGAACAAAATCCGGATCCGGATCTGGATTCGCGCTGGTCTCGCTTGTCATGCTGGTGCAGCTTGCGACGCTTGGCTCCTCCTCCTCTTCTTCCGTTACCTCCCCCACGTCCAACACCTCCACTTCCTCATCGTCATCTTCATCCTCTTCGTCCAGGCCTCTCTCCAACAGCTCCACCACAGCCGCCTCCGCTTCATCTACCACTTTCTCAGCCTCTCCTCTGTCCTCTTTATTCTGCTCCTCTTCACCCTTTTCCTCCCTTGGCTTCTCCTTCTGCTGGTAGACGACCGGTGTTTGGGGCTTGAACAGGCCTTCCTCGTACACTTTCAAGATGGCCTCACACACAAAGCGGTACTGGCTCTGATTGAGCAAAAGAAAAACCAGAAAAGAAGATTATAAGCACTGATCTGACTCTGGTGTTCCTGCATTTTAATGTAAGAATTCCAGACTTTTCTAGACAAAATTGTGCAGAGCTCTCAGTCATCGTGGTTCATTTTCAAATACAAAATACGACATTTTATTGTGAAAGTATGGCAGACATTTGTACAGGGGACAAGATATAAATATCGAACCTGCAATTACCAGAAACTGGGATGGATGGATGAACACAAGAAAAGAAAGAAGGACAGACAGAAGGAAACAAGGTAGGACACAAAAGGAAAAAAACACAAAGAAGGAAGGAGGGAGGTTGGGTGGGTAGGTAGGTAGGACACAATGAAAAAAAAAGAAAGTAGGGCACAAAGAACACAAGGTAAGAAGAGAGGTGGGACTCAAGGGAGGGGAGAAATGACATAAAGAAGGATAGATAAGAAGGAAAGACACAAGGAAGAAAATAAGGAAGGGCATAAGGTAGGTAAAAAGGAAGGACACAATGATGAAAGGTAGGTAGGGCACAAGGGACTGAATGAAAGGAAGGAAACAAAGAAGGAAAGAAAGGAAGGACACCATGAAGGAAAGAATAAAAACTAAAAAAAGGAACAAAGAACACAAGGACGGTAAGACCGGAGGGAATAAAGGAAATAAGGAAGGATGCACTCAGATGGAAGTAGCTGCGTGGTCACATTGTCCAGTCTACTTACAGGTGTTTGTATCATCATTGCCCTCTGATCTCTCATGGTTCTGACGATATCCAGAGGATACACGGGTTGACCACACTCCATCAGACACAATGCTGTCTCCATGGTGATCAGAACCCCTGTTCGACCAATGCCGGCGCTAAAAAAAAAAAAAAAACACAAGACAGAAAAAGATTAAAATCTCTTTAAGTTCTTAGGTTGTTAAATATCAGTTCATAATTTACTTGAAATATTGTAAATGTAGCCTCAGAAATATATCTACACATCATACATGCAACCATTTCTTCATTTAAATAAAATCAACCTAAAATAAAATGGCAGTGTGTGAAAAACAAACTGCATCCTAAGATAAACTAGCATGTATGATGACAAAAACAGCAATAACCTGAAGTAATACTTTAGTATATGACCTTCTCAGTCTCTCACACTGTAGTGAATCCCGAGTCCGGCTAATTTAAATTAATTACGGACTACCATACTTAAACTGTCAGACAAACTTGATTATGGAATAAACCAATCCCAAATTATTACAACACCCCCACCGTGCTTGATAGCTGGTACGAGGTGTTTGCTAATATTCTGTTTGGTTTTCTGCAAACATGACTTATTTTGTAGCCACAACTTCTGCTAGGTATATTAGTTCATTAGGAAATGTTTTCAGAAGTCTTGTGGTTCACTCATGTTTCAATGTTGTATCTAGAGAATCCTGTTTGAATTAGCATATAACTACTAACTTAGCCCTGTAGAGGCCCAGATTGAGTTTCTTTATAACTTTTTTTTAGCACAGCATGTTTATAGAGAACATTTTTAGAGAACATTGTTCCAAGTCTTGCGGTTTATTTAAAAGCAATTTTGCAGTCCTAAACTTTTTGCCATGTGGTTCCGTGAAACAAGACAACCCTTCCAAAAAGCTAGTATTGTTAAATTTGTTTTTTCATAAGCTTTAATATTTAACCTTGTTTCAGACGTCTGATGCTTCATTCAGGTACAAATTTGCAAACCTGAGTCATGCTGCCATAATCTTTTCAGGGATGCTCTGTCCGTCAACTCTTACGAAAAAGCCACACTTCTTTACTCTTTTTTTCCTGTCTTGTCATAAACTCTAATGTTTAACATGCTTACAGAGGCCTGAACAGGGTAAAAGTTCTTGGGATTTTGCAATTTGTCTGAGCATTGCACATTCTCCCCTTGAGCTGAATTTACAGGGAGGTCCATTTCTGGGAAGTTTCCCAGCTATCCGAAATGTTTTCCACTTATTTATAATCTTTCTTTCTCCAGAGCAGTGGATTATAGGTTGTTTGCAAAAATCCTTATAACCATTCCCAGATTGATGGGCAGCAACAGTTGCTACTCTAAAGTAATTGCTGATATCTTTCCATTTTGGCATTGTGTTAACTAACACCTACAGGTCCTTCTCAAAATATTAGCATATTGTGATAAAGTTCATTATTTTCCATAATGTAATGATGAAAATTTAACATTCATATATTTTAGATTCATTGCACACTAACTGAAATATTTCAGGTCTTTTATTGTCTTAATACGGATGATTTTGGCATACAGCTCATGAAAACCCAAAATTCCTATCTCACAAAATTAGCATATTTCATCCGACCAATAAAAGAAAAGTGTTTTTAATACAAAAAACGTCAACCTTCAAATAATCATGTACAGTTATGCACTCAATACTTGGTCTGGAATCCTTTGGCAGAAATGACTGCTTCAATGCGGCGTGGCATGGAGGCAATCAGCCTGTGGCACTGGTGAGGTCTTATGGAGGCCCAGGATGCTTCGATAGCAGCCTTTACCTCATCCAGAGTGTTGGGTCTTGAGTCTCTCAACGTTCTCTTCACAATATCCCACAGATTCTCTATGGGGTTCAGGTCAGGAGAGTTGGCAGGCCAATTGAGCACAGTGATACCATGGTCAGTAAACCATTTACCAGTGGTTTTGGCACTGTGAGCAGGTGCCAGGTCGTGCTGAAAAATGAAATCTTCATCTCCATAAAGCTTTTCAGCAGATGGAAGCATGAAGTGCTCCAAAATCTCCTGATAGCTAGCTGCATTGACCCTGCCCTTGATAAAACACAGTGGACCAACACCAGCAGCTGACACGGCACCCCAGACCATCACTGACTGTGGGTACTTGACACTGGACTTCTGGCATTTTGGCATTTCCTTCTCCCCAGTCTTCCTCCAGACTCTGGCACTTTGATTTCCAAATGACATGCAGAATTTGCTTTCATCCGAAAAAAGTACTTTGGACCACTGAGCAACAGTCCAGTGCTGCTTCTCTGTAGCCCAGGTCAGGCGCTTCTGCTGCTGTTTCTGGTTCAAAAGTGGCTTGACCTGGGGAATGCGGCACCTGTAGCCCATTTCCTGCACACACCTGTGCACGGTGGCTCTGGATGTTTCTACTCCAGACTCAGTCCACTGCTTCCGCAGGTCCCCCAAGGTCTAGAATCGGCCCTTCTCCACAATCTTCCTCAGGGTCCGGTCACCTCTTCTCGTTGTGCAGCGTTTTCTGCCACACTTTTTCCTTCCCACAGACTTCCCACTGAGGTGCCTTGATACAGCACTCTGGGAACAGCCTATTCGTTCAGAAATTTCTTTCTGTGTCTTACCCTCTTGCTTGAGGGTGTCAATAGTGGCCTTCTGGACAGCAGTCAGGTCGGCAGTCTTACCCATGATTGGGGTTTTGAGTGATGAACCAGGCTGGGAGTTTTAAAGGCCTCAGGAATCTTTTGCAGGTGTTTAGAGTTAACTCATTGATTCAGATGATTAGGTTCATAGCTCGTTTAGAGACCCTTTTAATGATATGCTAATTTTGTGAGATAGGAATTTTGGGTTTTCATGAGCTGTATGCCAAAATCATCCGTATTAAGACAATAAAAGACCTGAAATATTTCAGTTAGTGTGCAATGAATCTAAAATATATGAACGTTAAATTTTCATCACAACATTATGGAAAATAATGAATTTTATCACAATATGCTAATATTTTGAGAAGGACCTGTTAACTAACACCTATATGCTCCAGGCTGTCAAACTAACAAAATGTCAGCTTTTACAGAGGTGGTTACATTTGCTGTTAATATTCCAATAAGGACATTATGTTGAGGGTTCTTTAAACAAATTTGAATATAACCAGGCGTGTTATGTGGGTGCTTTCATTTACACATCACTGAAGAAAGAAAATGACATCTGTGATTGAAGTTGAAGGATATCTAAGCATAACTCGTCAATGAAGAAACTTGTATAATATGAGCTACAACAACATTTAATTTTCCATTGGGATTAATTAAGTGTTTTTGAATTTGAATGAAATCACTGGCTTCCTACTGACATAATTCAGAGATTGTGTACCTGCAGTGCACCACCATCGGCTGGTCCTGTCCGGCCCGTTTACTTCGTACCAGAGCCACGAAGTCCAGAAAATCGGTGGAGTCATCAGGAACGCCGTGGTCCGGCCAGGCCAGGTATTGAAGCTGAGTGAGCTCTCTCTGCTGGGCACTCTGAGTAAGTATAAACACATAAAATTACAGGAGAAATTAAAAAGACTCAATATATTTTTCAGAATACGTTCTACAGAGATAATAGTAGATATGACAGATCCAGTTCGGGATCAAGCATCAAAGTATAGAACCATTAAAACGCCTAAACATGGAAATAGAGCCAACTTCTCATTTACATATTCCCTATTTTGTAAACAAAAAATCTTCATCCCACTTCTCGCTCCTCTGTTTAGTTTGATCTTTTCTCTCCCTTTCTGCATTGTGACGGACTGGGATGGTTGTGTTGTCATGGCAACCAGATCCCACAGCATGAGGCCTGCGCTCGGGCACTGGGATCCAGAAAAAGAACAGCCCACACTGGTCACTATGGCAACACACCTCTTCGGGGTCCTCGGCAGGCTGACTGTATCTGGAGCGGCGCCTTTACCTCAACTCGGTCTTTGTTGGGTTTAATAAGTGTGTGTGTGTGTGTTGGGTTACCTGTGTGTGAGTGAGTGTCATCTCCCGGACCAGGAAGGCGGAGTTGCCCTCTTCGTTGTGGCACATGACTTTGAAGTCCCCATAGGTGGCCATGCTGTCTGGGTTGGGCCAGTACTGGTGACACTTCACCTGTAAACACAGACGGAGGATTCTGTTCGTATCTGCACGTTAAACAGATCAGATCTCAGTTATTCTGCTTCTGGAGCTTTCGTTGTTGTTATGTAACGCTGGTTTCATTCTTTCACAGGTTTGTTTCTTTGAAACTGAATGAATGAAGAGTTGCAGGAAAGATAAAGCAGTTTCCTCAAACTACATAGTTTGGAAAAGGCAATAAGAAGATGGGATATAGTAGTCATACTAGTCAAGCATAACTCAATTTTAGACTTCATGAGATGGATAGTTAAATCCACTGACCACTCCCTTTCTAATGATAATTATGATCATTACAGGGTTCTTCATGGTTTCCACATTAAATTTCCAGGGATCTCAGATCTTTTCAGCCTGTTTTACAAGTCTAAACAAAAAAGTCATTCTTGCAGATATTTCTAAATGAGGCTTTAAAAACAAATAAATGGCTCTTTTATGCAATATGTTTAGACTCTAGACACAGGAAACTCTTGTTATTAATGTATTTTACACTGAAACATAGACAAGCCGGTAACATGTCTTAGCGTTTACGCTGAATGGTTGTTTGCAGCTGTCGAAAAAAGATAAACAGAGCGTTTGGGAGTATTAAGCGTGGTATTACATACCCGCCCTCTCTCCACTTGTGTAGTCAGCATGACCACCATAGACGAGCCCTGCTCCCAGGTCATTCGCCAGAAGTCAGGGCAGGTGTTGGGCAGTGGACCCTGGCATGCAATGTAGCGGTTTATCAGGCTAGATGCAGGAATCTCCATCTGCACAAAGGGAAACATCATGTAGCAGATCATGTTATTAAAAATCTTTATCAAATATCAGTCACATAAAAGCTAATAATAGGAAGGCCACACCTATGACTGAGGAGGAACAAACTTACATTGATGTAATTTGCATTGATGTAGTCGTCTGTGCTTTTCAGTACGACCCGTGTGGCATCATCTGTCAGCAGAGAGAGAGAACAGTCAGATTACACAAAGACCAACAGGGAACACAGACATTTAGAGCTCAAGATGAGAACAATCCGAAACAGGAGAAAGTGATGGGACGAAGCATAAAACACATGTGAAGTCAAGTACATGGAGAGATGTCTCTGTAGCGATTTTTGGAAACATTCTGAGGTAATTTGGCACACAGCATGGTCATCCCCGGCCTCTTCCTGTACAGTTGCTATGGGATGAAAGATGGAGATTATCAGGAGGATAAGCATTTCCTTCCAATTATTGCAGCGAGTCTGATTGTGTGAACTTGCTCTCCTCACATCAAACTGAGCCAGTATGGCTCCACTACTCAGGCCTTCCTTTAGAGCCATGATGGAGTCCCTCAGGGCGTGCTGGTCAAGCTGGGTGGGATCCTGCGGAGATTTCTCTGGGATGTACTGAAACTCCGGCTCCGAGTCTACCTTCTCTTCCACCACATCATAGATGGCTGAAAGACACATGGAAACAAATCACACCACTGTTTCCGTAGATTAAGACCAGAACTGACGCACAACAGTCAACTTCAACCGCAAAACTGAAATATTTGCACTAATAAGCCTTCAGTACATTGATCCAGTAAGATTTGGGATATATGAGAACTCCAAGCAAAAATTCAACTATGACCCCAAAAAAGACTTCAACAATGCAGATGTTTCTTTTTGATCATTTGTCTAAAATGTACAACTCTTTAGTACAAGAAACACTACAGGATGAGGCTTTAGGATTGTTTTTGTCCCCCCACCCCCCACAACATGATGCTGCCACCACCGCACTTCACAGCTGGGTTGTAATAAATGTAATAATAGTATTTATGGGTAAACCTTGCAACTTTTGCTGCTGATTCAGTCATATATTTAATTGTTAATACCTGGTTGCAGCTGTATGATTCCATAACTATAACAAAGATTATGCATTCATGACCATATGAATCCATGTCACAGTCCTTTTTGAATATTTAGCCTCGTCACAAACAGTATGGTGAAGTGTCTTTCTGATGACCTACTGCTACCATCTTTTCCTAAACCTACTTTATCAACTACTTTAAGTATATAGGAAAATAGGATTTATGTTTTTTAAAATCTGATATAAAGCAAAACAAACTTGTACTTAAACTTTACTGTATATTTTCAAGAATATGTATGAATTTAAAAGCTCTGTATTCACTGTAAAAATATAAATTTGAAGAATTTACCGTTCGGCCTGACCAATAGGATGAGCTCCCCAGAATGGCTTTCACAGCTGGCTTTGATGAACATCACCACCTGGTCATGGGTGTGGTCAGAGATGTCCCGTCCATTTATCAGGACCACCTGGTCCCCTTCGTTAAGGCGAGGAACGCAAAGGTCGGCCTGAAAAGGCAGACAGGGATGAAAGGTAAAAAAAAGGACGTTTAAATGTCCTGAAAAGCATCGGGTGTTTGAAAGGCTTCTGCTCTGCTGCAGGCTCAGATGTTTTGGTGTGCATCGTTGTACGTGAAGTTGTTAACTTACTGAAGTTCCCGGAGCCACTCTAGACACAATGATAGGCATCTTCTGGTCAGCTCCACCCTACAGATAAAGAGACATGTTGAGAGTTCAATGCCTTGCACACAGTTTTTTGAAGGCTGCCGACTGAGAAATGATCCAATGAACCACAGATTTAAAGCTTACCTTGACATTGAAGCCAAAACGTCCGTGTTCATCAGGCCTCATCTTGATCAGGACCAGATTATCATGAGGGACGACTCCATTAAGCTGAAAGCACCCATTAAAAACATAATGGAGTCAGAGTTGTCTCCATCTGTGCTCCACACACAGACCTGCATTACACTGTATGTTTTAGCCTGAAATATTAAATATTGAAGATGTAAGTGAGATCAAAGACTTGAATGCATCTGTGTTGACCACCAGGGGGCAAAAAGTGATATAAAGCTGCAAATCCATGTTGCATGTCTACTTTACAGCAGTAAAAACTTTGGTAATAAACATGGAGCTGCAGTATTAACAGTTTTTCAACCAACCCACCAGTATGTTGTCTGATTGTCAGATCAAAAGTCATTTTAAAGTATAAACAAGCTCTCTTTCTGCTGTTGTAAATACAGAATGGCTCAGTGTGTTTCTTGGTGCTTGTTGATAATCTGCAACAAACGTTTTACGTATGAAGAAAACAATGATGAAAAGGTATATTTTGGCATTCAACAGAGACTAAAAAGCTCACAGCGTATTAGTCATCCTGTTACATAACAATAATTGCACTACTGATTGGTAATTATAAATATTTTAATGAAGAAGTAAAATGTTGCTTCACACACTTATGTTAAAAAAATCAATTCATCTTTCACAGACCCAACCCCGTTTGAGACCAATGTCTCGCATCTTAAAACATTTCTTAAAAATATAAGAAAAGCAGTTTTTTATGTAGACTTTATTTTTACAAGTTGATCAAAGTGTCATTGAACATTAAATTAGTAAGCCATAACATCCTTGGTCTCTGTGGTCCAAATAGGACACAGAAACCCATTTCTCTTAGCGAGTTTTCAACATAGGAAATACGGGAGAACAGCCGTTTACGAAAGTCAGACCTGACCTGATCTGTTTGCAGTAAACCCTAAATGGCCAAAAAATTGGGTACTCACCTAAACTCACCAAACCTCACTTTTAGAGAACTGCAGCAAACAGAGGTCCCTGGACTCCACAACACATTATGCATTATCTACATCCCAGATGGATGTATGATAGTAATGACAGAAGAAAAAAATATTTTCAGCCCCACATGTTTACAAATGTAAACAAGGACTTTGCTAAACTCTACTGGGGACTTTAACTCAACCAGCGCTTTAGTCACATAAGACTAAGATTGAGCTTTTCTTCAATAAAAAGACCAGGGTGAATATGTGGGAAGGACTTTTTGTCCACTCTTAACTACGCTAGAGAATCTGTGATGCTGTGGGCCTGTTTCTCTTCCAAAGGCTCTTTTAGAGTGCATGGCATCATGAACTACAAAATACCAGGACATTTTAAATAAAAATGTGTTGCCCTTTACCAGAAAGTTGAAAAAGAGTCATCACTGGGTCTGTTAGTGGGATAACAATCCAACATTTCCAAATCAACAAAGAAATGGTTCACCAGACAAGAAATCAACCTTCTTCTATGGCTAATCCAGTTTGTAGACCTAAATCCAAAAGAAATGCATGATCCAAAGGGAAGAGAGGACCCAGGACTCTGGATGATCTGTCTGCTCCAGCCTTCTAACATATCATAGAAGACTCAATGCTGTCCAGTTGGCAAAATGGTTCAAGGTATTAACAGCAGGGGTGCTAAACATTGAGGATTCCTTTCTTTTTCGCTCAAATCTATTATTTCTTAACCTAGATTTTTTTCCACCAGTTAAATTAAAGGTTGGATTTTTCTAAGGTTTTTCAATGTGAGATCTTGATACTGTAAAAAAAGCTACATTTATTTTTAGGACTATTTACAGACTTTTCCGGAGCTTCCTTAAAATGTGGCAATCTATAAAGCAAACTAGCAACTTCCTCATCAATATGCAGATAACCGAATTCTTAGTGACACATTGTGAGTACTTTCATTGGGCTCACTGACCGTGGTTTTGTCGACATTGACAGGAACATCGTACATCTCGTTGAGGTGGTTGTCCAGGAGGCTCTGCTGGGAGTGGGCCTGGATGATCTGGCTCAGTGTTTTCCTGCTCAGCTGCTTCGGGGGCAGCGCTGGAGGCTGGCCATCTACCCCATCAGGAGACCTGAAGTAGAGGACAGAAAACTTTTATATTGCACTAAAAGAAGCAGCGATGCAGGAAAAAAATAAGAGGGCACAAAATAAACCATTTATGAGAGTTATGCTGTTTCTTTTGCATGATATGACAGAGCCCGTCTTTACAAGACTAAGTCATTTCCAAACGTACTGTACATTTGGTATAGAGGGAACATAGAAAAATATGGATAAGAAGTATGAGGAAAAATAGACATAGAAAGAAGTAACAGAACCGTTTGTCCCAGCGCATTAACCTCAATAAAAAGGCAGCAAAGGGAAGGAAAACAACCACCCCTCACACTCCAGCTCCATCAAGCAGACAGTAAAAGACCGTTAGTGCGCAGGGGGAAACAACATGGCCAGTCAGTTAAAGCTTTCAGCAACGTCAAGGCTCGCTCCTTTGTGGGTAAAAGCCAGTCGTTTCACTCTGTGTGCTTTTCTGTGTGAGGAAAAATGCTACAAACCGGCATTCCTTGGGGGAAGGGGGCATGAGTCAAAGAGCATTGCATTTGTTTTGGCTGCTGCAACTGGTGCCACTTTGTGTCTTAAACAGACACACACAGACTGACATTTACTACGGGTCAAAACCAGGTCAGGACGAGACGGTGCTCAGCAGGATGGAGCCAGAGGCGACACATCCACCTCCTTTCCTCTTATCGCATTGATGCGAGGCAGACACGTGTAATGGATCTGCAAACGTCTTCATACCACACATCTGCTTTGTAAAACAACTTAAAATACTACAAAAAATATTCGCCCCTTATAAATTTCCTCCGCTCTGCTTATGTTTAGGGATGGGTACCTTTCACAGCTGAACTGATACCGTACCAATTCCAGGTACCTGGGAATCAGTATTGGTACTCAACAGTACCAGTTTTCAGTACTTTTGTGTGTGTCTGTCTTGTGGTAATAAATGTTAATTTGTTTAACAATAAAATATCAAAATTTTTACATTAAACACATTTATTTCTTAATATCTAAACTTTAACAAATATATCAAAACAACATCCAGCTGTTTTCAACATTTCCCTTGTTGCTGGCTGCAGATGACGGGTTGCTAATGGATGCAGGCGTGCTAACCGCTGGCCTTGCACTTTGCGTCACCAATATTGCAGCGAGCGTAATCTGCATCGCATTCTGGAAAGTGGAGCCATAATTCTGAGTGCTTTCTATCAGACATGCTTTGTTGACTGTACCAGCGGCTACTGATGTCATTATGTTTTTGTGCATGCAATGCTATGTTCATGTCCGGCATGGAAAATCGCCCACACTTCCACTCCCTCAGTGGCACAATGATGCGTTTAAGTACCGAAACATGGTACCATTTGATTTTACATGGATAGGTACTCGGCAGTACCGACGAAATTCGGTCGGTACCTATAAAAGTACCAAATTCGGTTCCCATCCCTAATTATGTTTCACTTTTACCGCTTCAGATTAAACAAATCTTTTTATCAGGAAAAGACCATCTAATTAAGAATCAAAATTCCGTTTTCAAATGAGGATTTGCCCCTATGTGAAAAAGTAATTCCCCCCTAGACGCTGCACGGTGGTGCCGTAGGTAGCACTGTTGCCTTGCAGCAATAAGGTCCTGGGTTCGACCCCTGGCTGGGGGTCGTGTTGCATAGAAATGGTATATTCTTCTCGTGCATGCATGACTTCCCTCCGGGTAAGCCAGCTTCCTCCCACAGTACAAAACATGACTGTTAGGTAAACTGGTCTCTCTAAATTGAACCTTAGGTGTGAATGAGTGTGTGCATGGTTGTTTGTGTGCTGCCCTGCAATAGACTGGCAACCTGTCCAGGGTGTACCCTGCCTCTTGACCCTAGACTGCTGGAAATAGGCACCAGCTTCTCGTGACCCACTATGGAATAAGAGTTAGTAATAACTGGTTGTGCCACCCTTGTTTGTTATGGAGGAAATTAGTCCAGCTTTTGTCTCAGCAGGACTCCAATTTAGGTCCAGACTTCAACCAGACCTCGCCTAAACCTGTTTCTCTAACCATGCTGAGATGGGCCAATTGACAATTGATGGACGGACGTTCTTCTTCAGGAATTTCTAATAGAGAGCAGAATTCATGGTTCTATTAATTACGACAAGTTGTCCAGGTTCTGAAGCAGCAAAGCAGCCCCAGACCATCACACTACCACCACCGTGTTTGACTCTGAAATGTACAGTAACAAGCCATCTTTGTTACTGTTGCATCATGAACTCTGACCTTAACCGAGACCAGCGAGGCCGTCTTTAGATCTGGGGATGATGTGTTGGTTTTGTAGAGCTTACTGCCTACTTCATATGTTGACAGACAGATTCTTTTTCAAGGATTGCTTGATTCTACAGGTCTGGCAGTAATCTGTGTCTTTTTTTAAATTTAAATCGGGTTGATCTGAGACATTAAAATGTTAGCAAAAGCAAAAAGAGCAGACATCTGTAAGGGAGCAGATACCTTTTCACAGGACTGTGCTGAAGCAGGTTGGGTCAGAACTAAGTAAACTAAGAAGCAGATACCAGGTCAAGAAAACCCAACTCAGCACTAAGTTCTTAAAAAAACAGCAATCCCACAATCCAACCAACCAACCAACCAACCAACCAACCAACCAACCAACCAACCAACCAACCAACCAATTAACCAACCAACCAACCAACCAACCAATTAACCAACCAATTAACCAACCAATTAACCAACCAACCAACCAACCAACCAACCAACCAACCAACAGTATTATTAAAAAAATATAAGAAAGAACCTAAAAAATTCAATTTCACCCTATTCAACTGAAACACCGTGTATCTAGATCATTGTGTAACTGTCAGAGTGAATCGAAGAGCGTGCAACTGTTTCTCCTGCAGAGGAAATGTAGACTCACATCAGAGAAAAACGTTGGGAAGATCTGGATTATAGGCTTGAGTAAAGTGGTGAACCAGGAAATCAGTCAGGATGGCAAATCTGCAGTTACATTTTTAGTCATTGCCATCAGGAACATAAATTGTCAGAGAGGAAAAATGCAGCATTATAATCTGCAGCCATCAGATAGTTATTACGAAGGAAGTGGATTGGGACCAAATCTTTTCCACGGACAATATAATGGAGCTGGTGAAAGATAGACATTAGAAGCTTTAAAACACAACTAAGACTTCAATCTGTTTCTTTGATTCAGGTTCTGGAAATTACAACCGTGACCATCATTCTGAGAGGTTTGCAGTCTAACTGAAATATCCGATACTGAAAAAAAGTCGATAGTGAATTTGAACAAATGGATCATTTGTCACTGTTATGGTTGGCATGCCAACAGTGAAAATGTCTAACACAGACTGCTTACGCACAGTTTAATCTGCTTTGAATTTATCGTTAAATATATTGCCTTGCTTGCATGCCAGCAGGTGAATAATTAAGGACAGATTAAGATCCTTTAAGACAGAAAATTATAGGTTAAAAGATTATAAAACCTGGAAAATCTATTTAAAAAATGCTGCTACAGTGCTATCCAAGGTTATTTGCACCTCTGCTATAGATGTGTAAATAAGCTTTAATTATTAAACATTTTAGTGCATTAACATATTCTCACACAGCATTTCCTAAAACATTTAACAAGATTGGAGAATACCGAGAGAGGGATCTTTGACTACTCCTCTGTCTGTATCATTCAGAGTGCTAGGTCCTCTCTTCCCTAAAGCTCACATTAAAATTATTTTACGGCATTTAGGTCTGGGGACACACATGGCCATGGAAAACGTTTGACTTCATGTCTGGTTAACCATTTCATTGTTGATCCTAGTCATTTAAAAAAACTTATTTTCAGTTTTCTGGAAGATGGCAACAGCCTTTTTTCCAAAACGTTCATGATTCCCTTCACTTAGGAAGAAAAAAACGCCCCATGCCATCACAGATCACAATTAGTAGATGGTCAATAATTCTTCCCCTCTGAATAATTGTACTAATAGTAATAGTTCCAGTGTGAGCAAAGATAGGTTAATTTATTTTACCAGCCGTGTATGACGGGTGCTTTATAGGGACGAGAGCTGGGGATTAAGTCATTCTTTGGCTCCAAGTTATGAACCACTAAACGTTCAGTGACACTTTGATTTGACTTCACTGCTCTGAAAACTGCTGCATCCTCCCAGCTCTTTAATTTTTTACTCCCCACTTTCAGACTTCAAAAACAGCAAATTGGGACCTTAACAAACTTTACCAGAATTTTTTAGTGTGTGAGCAGTTTGAGGATGTGCAGCGAGCCCAGATCTGCTTAAGTCCTGTTGTTCAATCTTCTCCACCCTGCTACGCTGCTATAAACACATTTTACAGGCTGTTTTTTAAAAGGCTCATCTTTCCAATGGGGCTAGCAACGTGACATTGGGAGAGGGTGTGAACTGCTGGGAGAAGCCACAGACACCGTAAGACGTTTAAAGGAATAAAAATAAACCCGTCAGTACAGCAGAACAGACAGACAGACTAACGCTAATGAGGAAAATGTAACTGCTAAATTAAAGGCTGTCTGTTCTGGGGAGATGTTTTATTTATGAAGCAGTAATGATCTAACTAATCCTCTGCCAAGTCAAAGCTGATGTTTTTAAAACAAGCAGGAAGGAAAGTTAAGGGAATGGAAATATTAAACTGAGAATGATGATTAGCAAAAGGTTTTGACTGACGGTGTTGAGTCCAGGCTGATGCTGTTGGCTTGGGTGGATGATGCCGACTTGTGATTGGAGGAGAAGACAGGTAGGCTGGGTGAAGCGTGGATCACATGATCAACCAGGTGGCCAACTGACGATGGGCGTAGCCGTGTGCCGTCTTGTACAAACAGCGAGTTCCTGACAAGAACACACAAAGAAACACACATTTCAATGTGAAATGAGTGTGTTACTTTTTGGCACACGTGCAAAAATAAACTTCTAATGTGAATGACAATAAACAAACCATCCGCACGGTGAAACATGGTGGCGGTGGTTTGTCCATCAGGCTCAGTAAATCCAAGTTAAAGGGAAAATGGTTAGGAGCTAAATATAGGTGAATCCTGTTAATAGAAACCTTGATAGAGGCTGAAAAAGAATTGAGACTGGTGCGAACGCTCACCTTCCAGTAGGATAACAAACCTAAACAATCAGCCTGAGGGACAGTGGAACCGTTTAGATGACTCAAACTTTTTGCCATCAGAACCAGAATCGTCACCATTGAAAGCACTTTTTCTTTTCATTTTCATTTGAAATAAATATCGTTTGCGTTTTTCATTTTTATCTGCTCAATCATAAAATAAAAAAATGATAGATTTCATGAAAATGAATGTAATAAGTCTGATATTTTTAGAAAAGGGATCAGGACAGTATTATAGTTTCCTAACCTTTTGGGTTAGAAATTTTCTTTTTTGGGCATGAATATTTTTAGGTCTAAGCCAAGCAATGAGAACAGGACAGTGCTTGCTGTAATGATCTAAAGGGTGCACCCAAGTCTGATTTTCAGTAAAGGTTGCAGGATTTTTGTGGTTCGATTTACTACAAGGTTCCTATGTAACGTCGGAGGCCGCACACAATTATTCAGAGGGCAGCAAATGTTCCTCGAGCCGCACTTTGGACACCCATGATTTAGATCAAAGGATATTCATGAGTTAAAATGGACCAGTCAAAGTCCAGACCTAAATCGAACTGAGAATTTAAGGGCAAACCTTAAAAAAACTGATGTTCACAGATGTTCTCCATTCAATCAGAGTCAGCTTTTGCTATTTTTTTTAAATGACACTGTCTGAATTTGCAAAGCTGGTAGAGATATACCCCAAAAATCTTATGGTTGGTCTACAAAGTATGTATTCAGTAGGGCTGAGTACAGATGCATGCCACACGTTTAATATTTATTTACAAAAAAAGGTTGAACCCATTAATTATTTCACAATTACTTACTACTTTCTGTTGGTCTACCATATACAATCCCATTAAAATACATTAAAGTCTTTGATTTTAAGGTGACAAAACAAAAATAAAAAGGTTCAAGGTGTAAACTTCTGCAAGGCGCTGCCTAATTCACTCTAAAAAAGCGTTTACAACAACCTGCAGGGTGGCTCATTAAATAGGCTTATTACTATGGAACATGGACAACTAAGATCTGCGCTAACTTACTGGTTAGGTGTTCCAGGTGGCGAGCGTGTGGGCAGGCTTTGGGTTTCCAGTCTCTCGTCTGATAGGCTGTTCCTGCTTACAGACTCCCAGTCAGTCCCGCCCACCAGCTTCCTAGCCAATGGCTTGCTGGGAGACCTGCTCAGACCAATAAGGTATTTTGGTTACAACCAAATTAAAAAGAAACGTCTCAGTGCATTTCCGCCACGTTTTAACTGTAAAATGCAACTCAGTTTGCCTCCACTTTATTCACGACAGCTTCCAGCTACTTTGCTTCACTACTTCTACTGCATGTCATTAATGTGGGCAGGATGTTGTAACCACCAATGAAAGAAGCAAAATAGGAAACTGTTGTGTTGAAAAAGCAGGCACCTCAAAAGAGAAGAGAAGAGTGATCATGTAACTGAACTGAATAGAAAAGGGTTGAACATGTTTTAATGGAAGAATAGCAGCTATTTGTGAGTGTGTGTGAAAGAGCTGGGCTCTGTTTTAGAGGCAATACCCTTTTTTCTGACCCATTAGTGGCCTGGAGTGTTTTAGTGTCTGCAGTGGTCCAAACTTTGATGTTGCATTTTTATTTATTTTTTTATTCTTAGTCAAACCACTGGTCATCTGATTCACACAAGCACTTCCTGAACCTTCGTCACACGCATATGCATAATCTTAATCTGACTGAAAGAAAGACCAGTACTAGTTTTCTCTGCAGAAATACAAGCAAATCCAACTAGAACTGGTGGAAATATGGATTCTGGGTAATTCTTGGGATAAAAACAGTATTTCAGAGTTTGCTGCATGACGCCGAGTAGTTGGACTGGTCAGGACAGAAGGTGGCCCAGTAAAGTAGGTGGAACAAATATGATGCCTTCAGGTGCATCTGAAACAAACAGGAATATCACTGAAAAGACCAACTGAAAGCATGAAAGAAACAGAGAGACATATTTCTGCATTTCTTTCTCTAAAACCAGAGACGATATCAGAAGAGAGTCTTATCTGGGATAAGGAGAGAAAAGACTGGACTAATGCTCAGCGTTCAAAGTCTTATTTTTAGAAAAGAGTAAATGATGCTTTTTAGTTGAAAATCAAGGTCCCAGAGTGTGAAGGCACACACCCCACAAAGAACCTGCAGACTACTGTCAAGAGGAAGATTAGAGATAACAATAAAGACAAGTTGAAGGCTTCAAGTGACTTCCAAAACACCTTAGCAGAGCCAAAACCTGATTATCTTCATGCTGTGTCACAATGATGCAGGAATTCATGCAAAAAAGCCCTGAGCAAGAGGTGCACACACTGTACAGTAAATGGACATATGTATGCATGGTGGTCACATGTTTGATATTATCTTGCACTATTCAACAGAAGACAAACATTTGTTTATGTTGATTTCACAACTACTATCGATAGTATCGAATCAAAGCAGAAATAAGGTTCATCCTACTATGGCTTTCCTAACATTTCCACATTTGCATTGTTTAGCTAAAGCTGTAGCTCTAGGTCAGGAAAGGGCAGAAAGGTTTAAGAGTATTAATAATATACCACGGCACAATATGACAGGCATTAATAGTTGCAGAAAACACAGGACAACAGTGACATTAGAAAAACTGAACATTTCTCTAAAAATATTGCAAAGTCAAGAGAAACTAATCAGGGATTTTGCCAAGAACTGGTTATGTTCTACATGAGAAAACAATCTTTTATATTTTCCACAAGTCTAGACTAAGGAGTAGGGCTGTAAAACTGAAGCGTCTTCTTCCATATAGAACATCTGGCCCAGGTTAAAATCTCCTAGAAACTTATGGGAGATACACTTTGAAGGAACCAAACCAGAAGATAAGTTTGGCACAGAAACAACACTGAGCTTCAACAAAAGAACACCATGCCCACAGCGAAACATGATGGTTGCAGCATAATGATCTGGGGTTACTTGTCTTAAGATGGAACTGGGTTTTATGAAGATTGATATAATTATGAACTAATAGTGAAATGGACTCCTGAAGATGAAGAGGGATTTTATGTAAATCAACAAAAGAATGGCTTAATGAGAGGAAAATTAAAGCTCTGTAATAGGCCACTACGTCTCAAAAGTACCCAGATTTGAACACAACTGCATTTGTGATGTTCTTTAAAAACGAGAACTGTGAATGCAGAACAAGGCGTCACCACTTCCAGAAACCGAGAGATGCACTGAGAACTTTATCTCAGACACAGTGGAGTCTGTGCGTAAATGTTTCAGTGCTGTTTTATTTTATTATTGTGACGGAATATAAGGACTGATCGGTGAATCCCTGAAAAGTGAGTATATAGGGAAAAGATGTGGTGGTTAAGGTCTTGGCAGAAATAAGGCTGGGGAGTCAAATTGATGCCCTTCTGACTTAAACACAAACACTGATCACTTGAGTCATGTTAATTAGTGGACTGATGAGGCTGCTAACAAATGCAGGCTGCCAGGATAGGCCCATAAAGCAAAGGTGAGTACAGTGGAGTCATGTTGAGCTGTAATGGATGAGGAAATAAGACTGCTTCCAACTAACCAGAAAGGACAGAAGGCTTTTACTACCTGGCAAAAACTCTGTCCTTGATCCCTTTCTCCTTTCCATACTGCACAGATTGCACTTCTGTCCGCCCACTAAAGAGAAAAACAACAAAAACAACAGTTAATAACACGATTTAAAATAGTTAATACCTGTTCCCGAATTAGAAAAAGAAAAGATAATTTCCTCACAGTTTTTAAAATCTTTCCAAAAATAAAGCTGCATTCAACAAGAAAAAATCAAATCAAAAGAAGCAGTCAGTCACATAATATTAGCTGCAACACATTTCCCAGTTTTCATGAACAAAAACAGCTTCAATTCAAAAGATTCTCTTTATAGGAAAGTGTGGAGATATCTCAAGGGCAACAGCGGATTTGAGCCAAACATCAGACAAGGCTCGCTCACGTTGCATCACTGCTACTCAATAATACATCACATAACTCGCTTCATATTGTACAGCTGCCTTTCATAGAAAAGGGAACCGAAAAAGGTTAACGGTGAAATGAAACAAAGTTCACATAGGGCGAACTCACCGTGAGGACAGAAGAAGATAGATTTTATCTAATGGGTCTCAAACCAAAGAGAAATGACAGGAATAAAAGAAGAAACCGTGCATGATGATGCATCATCAAGGCTGTTTCATGCCTCATTGCTCCTCTGGGAGCACATGTTGGGGTGATCTTCTCACCAGTATCTGAACTTTGAACCCAGGCTGAAGTAGTGAGCGAAGAAGTTTTTCTGTGGTGGGATGGGCCGCTCCAGCCTGAAAAAGGTGTGGTGCTCCACACAGGCCTTCCACAGGTTCTTACAGGCCCGGTAGTTGACCATGTTGAAGCCCAGCAGCGACTCCCGAGCCTCAGTCTGCATGCATAGAGAAAAACATCAGTTTATGGGGGGCTGAAAGGGATGGATGGATGGATGGATGGATGGATGGACGGAGGGATTCAAGCAAATTCTACTCTTTTCCAGAATGGGTAGGAACTTTATTATAAAAACCTTCACTCATTAATATTTAAGAGCTTTCTGAAAAGATTTTCTTCAGTTCAGTTCAGCTGCTGCTAAGGCAACACCAGATTTTGGACAGACAAATCAATGATAGAACAGTAAACATTACAACATCAACAGTTGGCAGCACACAAGAGTTTCATGTGTTAAGATGGCTGGCTGTATGATCACTCATCATCCATATATGGCAGAGCACATTCATTTGTATAAAGCAACGCCTTCACAGGCTGTCACTACATCAGAATATTTTAAAAATTAAAAACTGATAATCTGCTTTAAAAACAGTAAAACACCAGACAGTGAATTATTTATGTTGCTGCTATTAAGCTTTGTAGGTTTTCAGTTACCAAAGTATGATGAACTATAACCTTTAAACATGGGATTGCTTTAAAATGCACAAAAAATGACTACATTCACAAAAGACAACAAAAAACAAAGAGATTCAAATGTGAAACAAAGGATTTAAAGGGGGGATTAATTCATAAATGTTAGGACAAAGACAGCAGGGGGTTAATCTGACACCTGATTACCCAAACAGATGCAGACATAGCACAGCTGCAATGCTGTACCTTAATAAAGTACATAAGTAAATTCATACATTTGGCACAATACAGAAAACAACACTATGAACTCCAGATGATTAGTTACTGAGCAGTGGGGGGAGGTTGTCTAGAGGTGCATATATATTTGTGTGTACACCCACCGCCTCTCTTCTCAGCTGGACGAAAAACTGTTTGCACTTGAAGGAGATTTTCACTATTTTCAACCTAGAAGTTGGAAAAGAGAGCAATATAAAGTGAGTTCTTGCCTTTTTTATGAGATAAATGTCACATTTTAAAGCCTGACAAAAATATTCTACACCAACACAGAACTGTGTGCCAATAAATGTATGACCTTGATTGATAAGGTTCAATAAGACGTTGTAGTTACCCTTTTCCGAATTAAAACCACAGAAAATGTAGCTCTAAATAGATCTAAATTAAAACTAAGACAATTAAACTTATTCTTAAAAACTCAAACCAAACATTTACGTTCCTGAAGTCTAAACAGTGACTTCCTTTCTAATAACAGGTAAAACTGAGCCATGCTACAAACACACTATATGCCAAAAGTACTCACTTATCTGCCTTCACACAAATAATACTGAACGACAGGCCATTCTCAGCCCACAGGGTTTGATGGAATATCTAGCATAACGTTGCCGCTATAACAGCTTTAACTCTCCTGGAAAGGCTTTCCACCAGGTTTACGAGGGTGTGTTCATGAAAATTTGTGACCATTCTTTCAGAGGAAGATTTGTGAGGTTAAGACACTGATGTTGGACGAGAAGGCCTGACTTGCAGTCTTTGTTCTAATTTATCCCAAAGGTGTTCTATCCGGTTGAGGTAAGGGTTCTATGCAGACCTGTCAAGTTCCTAAACACCAAACTCACTTATCCATGCCCTTGTGGATCTTGTTTGCACACTGGTGCACAGTCATGCTGGAACAAGGACTTCACTGGAACCTGGGACAAAGCCCTGAAAAACAGCCCCACACCATAATCCCAACAGCACCAAACTTCACACGATGAAGTCATGTAGGTGTTGTTCATCTGACAAGTGTCAAATCCTAACTCGTGCTAACTACAACAATCCTACCTACAACGTTATAGTACACCTGAGGTCAGGTAGGTGACCGGTTGCTGGTAAGGAGAGTACTCCAATGTGCCCTGTGCTTAAAAAATATTCTATCGCTGGAATGGAGAAAATATAGACAGATGTTCCTCAAGTGTGCAAAGATGTAGAGAAGTTATAACTGTGGAGAAAACTCCGAAGCTCAGGGGAGCAGCAACAAAGAGCTCCTGCAACATCATCAGGCCAACCAATACGCTGCTTTACTTTGTTGTTTCGGAATTTTAAACTCTGGATGCAATAGAGTATAAATGTTCTGCTAACAAAGCAAATGGCTACAACTGCTGAAAGAAAGAAAGAAAGAAAGAAAGAAAGACAGGGGTGTAATAGATCTCATTTAAAGATAATATCCAAATAAAAGTATATTTTAATAAATAACTTCTAATTTTCTACTTTAGTCATATTTTACATTAAAGGTGAACATCAGTTTCTGACCAGATGAAGTACGATCACTTCATGTTACACAGCCATGATGTTAATGCATTATGGGTTCGAAGCTTATCAGAGCAGAGGAGTCTCAAAGCGGTGCCACAGTACATATTTTCTAATCACATGTAGGAGGGAGGTGTATAAATTATGCTAAAATCAGGGGACCACACGCCAGGCAACAGTAAGACAGCTACTGATGAGCAGCGGCAGCAGCGTAACATAATCTGTTCTGCTGCTGTGACTCATCGCTCTCTGCTAAATATATTTTACACACTCACTCACACACACTTGCATTGGCAACAACAGCACGCACACACACACACACACTCTTGTTTTGCTATATGTAGTGAGGACCATGTGTTGAATCCCATTGACTTCCATTGATTTTCAGTCATTTTCAACCCTTTCTATGCCCTAACCCTGACAATAACCCTAAACCTAACTATTACCAGTGCATGCCTAACCCTGACCTTAACCTAAACTCAATTCACACCTTCGTCCTAAACCTAACCGTTAGCTAAATAGGTCGTGAGGACCAGCAAAATGTCCTCACTTTGGTACAAATGGTCCTCAATTTGATGGTGAAATCGGGAAAATGGTTCTCACTGGGATGCCAAGACAGGAACACACACACACACACACACACACACACTTAAGCAGAGAATGAGTCATGCCCCATCTAAGCGTGGCTCATTTGTCAGGCTGTTGCAAACAGAAATAGAAAAGAGGCAAAAATCTAAATGTCTTCCTGCTGCTCTCCTGCCCCCTAATTTTAATCTAACATTTTAACTGAAAGGAGAGTAGAAATAAAATAAGTGAAAGGATATAAGCGGCGAGCCTTCGCTAATAAGAGGATAAAGAAAGACGATGAATTACAGAAAGTCAGTGAGACCAGAGCTGAGAGAGAGTGACCGTGATTATGTTTCGCTGTTTCTGTCTTGAGGACACGGCGCAGAACAGCTGCTGAGGACACCGCTGGGGGTCTCTAAATTTAACTCATCTGGTGGGATTAACTCAGGAGGCCTCTGTTTTGATTTAAACCTTCTGAAGTGAAATGTCCTACACAATGAAACAGAAATGTTGACGTTAGCAAACAGGTGTATCTTAACTGACATTATCATTGAACAGTGATGTGAAACTCATATAGACTTGTTACATACAGAGTAATAGATTTAATTAATTTATTTCTGTTAGTATTATGGTTTGCAGCTGGTAAAAACTCAAATTTCAGTTTCTCAAAGTGTGACCAATAAAAAGGATTTTAATTTAGACATGTTCTCTAATGGCAAACACTGTCTTGGGGGTGACTGCTGACTTCACAGTTGTCCAGAAGAAGGTCACTGACACACTCCACAAGGAAGGTAAACCACAAAAGGTCATTGCTAAAAAAGCTGGCTGTTCTCAGAATGCTGTATCCAACCATATTAATGGAAAGTTGAGTGGAAGGAAAACACTTGGTAGAAACGGATGCATAGGTGACAGGAATACCTGCAATTTCAAGAAGAGCAAATTCAAGAGTTTTGGTGGAAATTCAGAAGACCACAGCTGGAGACGTCAAGAGGAACTGCACAGAGACATACCCAGAAAAAGGGCTACAACTGTATGCCTACATTTTCTTGTATTAAGCCACTCCAGAACCAGAGACCATGTCAGAAGCCAGATAAATTCTGAATTTCATTTGGGAATCAAGGTCCCAGATTATAGAGGAAGAGTGGAGAGGCACAGAATCCAAGTTGGCTGACCTTTACCCCATAGAGAAATTGTGGAGTATTAACAAGAGGAAGATGAGAGACACGAGAGACACCAACAATGCAGACAAGTTGAAGGCCGCTGTTACAACATGGGCTTTCTTCACTTCTCAGCAGAACCACAGGCTGATGTCCTGCATGCCATGCTGCATTGCTGCAATAATTCATGCAAAAAGAGCCCTTACCAAGTAATCAGTGCATATACTGTAGAGTACATGGAAATACTTTCAGCAAACATTTCTTTATAATAAATAAATATTACATTCATCTTCTCGACCGTCCTCCTCCTGAATTTAGCTTTTTAATTAGCTGTAATCATCAAAAGTAACTAAATCAAACACTTGAAATCTATCTATGTATAATGAATCTATATAACTGAATGAACTTTTCAATGATATTGTAATTTTTTACAAGTTATACACAGACACAAGAGTTTGCATAACCTGTAACAGTAAATAATGGTCTCCAGAGTTCGGAACGGTTTCTCTTTCTCTTCTGCATGCAGTAATATTTATTCTCTTCAACATGCATCAGCAGTCTGTAGCAGATTTCTAAGTACTGATTTATTGAACTGAGAACGAGACAAAACCAGTGATAAGAGGAACTAACAGCAGAAAGAGGGTCAGCGAGAGCAAACAGATTTGATGGTTGTAATGTTTCCAAGAAACCTGGTTTAACAGCAGGTCACTGCTAGGGAAAAAACAGAAAACATGCTGGAGTCAACTACATTATTCTGCAAAAGTTCAACAGAGGCTTAGATATAAATATTCGCTGTCAATAATCACTATGTGAAAGATTTCCAAATGCTATGCAGGCCAGTTCTCTGTGAGACTGTTTCTGGAGGCAGCTCAAGTGAAACTGGCAGCAGCAGTGATGGCCACAGAGGCCAGTTTGTAACAAAGGCATCCACAACTTGAACTTCCACTTCAGTGGAAATGACAGAGAACATAAATATCAACAAAGAACGTTTGTTTTAACAGTGTAAGAGCTTCTCAGGTGTGTTTCCTGTCCACACAGATCCCCTGACTTCCACCTGATAGCTGCCAGGTTTTCTGCTGGCCAAAGAAGACACACGCTTTCAAGCAGTTGGCTTTCAAGGGGCAGGATCTTGGCCTAGAGCAGTTGGAACTGAAATTCTTGATCACAAAGTGCCTGGAACATATGTTTGTTTTCAGGTGCAGAAGCTTGTTCAAAAACCACAGTTAAAACAGGAATTAGTAGTAGCTTTCTTCTTTTTGCTCTACAGCAAAACAGTCTAGGCTCCTACCAAACCATCTAGAAGAAGCCTATGTATTACAAATATAAATATACACTGCTCAAAAAAAATAAAGGGAACACTTAAACAACACAATATAAATCCAAGTAAATCAAATTTCTGTAAAATCAAACTGTCCACTTAGAAAGCAACACTGATTGACAATCAACTTCACATGCTGTTGTTCAAATGGAATAGACAACAGGGGGAAATCTTTGGCGATTAGCAAGACTCACTCAATAAAGGAGTGGTTCTGTAGGTGGGGACCACAGACCACATCTCAGTACCTATGCTTTCTGGCTGCTGTTTTGGTCACTTTTGAATGTTGGTGGTGCTTTCACACTCGTGGTAGCATGAGACGGACTCTGCAACCCACACAAGTGGCTCAGGTAGTGCAGCTCATCCAGGATGGCACATCAATGCGAGCTGTGGCAAGAAGGTTTGCTGTGTCTGTCAGTGTAGTGTCCAGAGCCTGGAGGCGCTACCAGGAGACAGGCCTGTACACCAGGAGACGTGGAGGAGGCCGTAGGAGGGCAACAACCCAGCAGCAGCACCGCTACCTCCGCCTTTGTGCAAGGAGGAACAGGAGGAGCACTGCCAGAGCCCTGCAAAATGACCTCCAGCAGGCCACAAATGTACATGTGTCTGCACAAACAGTTAGAAACAGACTCCATGAGGATGGTATGAGGGCCCGACGTCTACAAATGGGGGTTGTGCTCACAGCCCAACACCGTGCAGGACGCTTGGCATTTGCCAGAGAACACCAGGATTGGAAAATTCGCCACTGGCGCCCTGTGCTCTTCACAGATGAAAGCAGGTTCAAACTGAGCACATGTCACAGATGTGACAGATTCTGGAGACACCGTGGAGAGCGATCTGCTGCCTGCAACATCCTTCAGCATGACCAGTTTGGCAGTGGGTCAGTAATGGTGTGGCGTGGCATTTCTTTGGAGGGCCGCATGGCCAGAGGTAGCCTGACTGCTATTAGGTACCAAGTTGAGATCCTCAGACCCCTTGTGAGACCATATGCTGGTGGGGTTGGCCCTGGGTTCCTCCTAATGCAGGACAATGCTAGACCTCATGTGGCTGGAGTGTGTCAGCAGTTCCTGCAAGATGAAGACATTGAAGCTATGGACTGGCCCGCCCGTTCCCCAGACCTGAATCAGATTGAGCACATCTGGGACATCATGTCTCGCTCAATCCACCAACGTCACGTTACACCACAGACTGTCCAGGAGTTGGTGGATGCTTTAGTCCAGGTCTGGGAGCAGATCCTTCAGGAGACCATCCTCCGTCTCATCAGGAGCATGCCCAGGTGTTGTAGGGAGGTTATACAGGTCCTTCTCAAAATATTAGCATATTGTGATAAAGTTAATTATTTTCCATAATGTAATGATGAAAATTTAACATTCATATATTTTAGATTCATTGCACACTAACTGAAATATTTCAGGTCTTTTATTGTCTTAATACGGATGATTGTGGCATACAGCTCATGAAAACCCAAAATTCCTATCTCACAAAATTAGCATATTTCATCCGACCAATAAAAGAAAAGTGTTTTTAATACAAAAAACGTCAACCTTCAAATAATCATGTACAGTTATGCACTCAATACTTGGTCGGGAACCCTTTGGCAGAAATGAATGCTTCAATGCGGCGTGGCATGGAGGCAATCAGCCTGTGGCACTGCTGAGGTCTTATGGAGGCCCAGGATGCTTCGATAGCGGCCTTTAGCTCATCCAGAGTGTTGGGTCTTGAGTCTCTCAACGTTCTCTTCACAATATCCCACAGATTCTCTATGGGGTTCAGGTCAGGAGAGTTGGCAGGCCAATTGAGCACAGTGATACCATGGTCAGTAAACCATTTACCAGTGGTTTTGGCACTGTGAGCAGGTGCCAGGTCGTGCTGAAAAATGAAATCTTCATCTCCATAAAGCTTTTCAGCAGATGGAAGCATGAACTGCTCCAAAATCTCCTGATAGCTGGCTGCATTGACCCTGCCCTTGATAAAACACAGTGGACCAACACCAGCAGCTGACACGGCACCCCAGACCATCACTGACTGTGGGTACTTGACACTGGACTTCTGGCATTTTGGCATTTCCTTCTCCCCAGTCTTCCTCCAGACTCTGGCACCTTGATTTCTGAATGACATGCAGAATTTGCTTTCATCCGAAAAAAGTACTTTGGACCACTGAGCAACAGTCCAGTGCTGCTTCTCTGTAGCCCAGGTCAGGCGCTTCTGCTGCTGTTTCTGGTTCAAAAGTGGCTTGACCTGGGGAATGCGGCACCTGTAGCCCATTTCTTGCACACGCCTGTGCACGGTGGCTCTGGATGTTTCTACTCCAGACTCAGTCCACTGCTTCCGCAGGTCCCCCAAGGTCTGGAATCGGCCCTTCTCCACAATCTTCCTCAGAGTCCGGTCACCTCTTCTCGTTGTGCAGTGTTTTCTGCCACACTTTTTCCTTCCCACAGACATCCCATTGAGGTGCCTTGATACAGCACTCTGGGAACAGCCTATTCATTCAGAAATTTCTGTGTCTTACCCTCTTGCTTGAGGGTGTCAATAGTGGCCTTCTGGACAGCAGTCAGGTCGGCAGTCTTACCCATGATTGGGGTTTTGAGTGATGAACCAGGCTGGGAGTTTTAAAGGCCTCAGGAATCTTTTGCAGGTGTTTAGAGTTAACTCGTTGATTCAGATGATTAGGTTCATAGCTCGTTTAGAGACCCTTTTAATGATATGCCAATTTTGTGAGATAGGAATTTTGGGTTTTCATGAGCTGTATGCCAAAATCATCCATATTAAGACAATAAAATACCTGAAATATTTCAGTTAGTGTGCAATGAATCTAAAATATATGAATGTTAAATTTTCATCATGACATTATGGAAAATAATGAACTTTATCACAATATGCTAATATTTTGAGAAGGACCTGTACAGGCACGTGGAGGTCACACACAATACTGAGCCTCATTTTGACTTGTTTTAAGGACATTACATCAAAGTTGGATCAGCCTGTAGTGTGTTTTTCCACTTTAATTTTGTGTGTGACTCCAAATCCAGGCCTCCATTGGTTAATAAATTTGATTTCCATTGATGATTTTTGTGTGATTTTGTTGTCAGCACATTCAACTTTGTACAGAACAAAGTATTTAATGAGAATATTTAATTCATTCAAATCTAGGATGTGTTATTTGAGTGTTCCCTTTATTTTTTTGAGCAGTGAGTGTGTGTATATATATACATATATATATATATATATATATATATATATATATATATATATATATATATTATTTATATATAGTACAGACCAAAGGTTTGGACACACCTTCTCATTCAAAAAGTTTTCTTTATTTTCATGACTATGAATATTGTATCTTCACACTGAAGGCATCAAAACTATGAATTAACACATGTGGAATTATATACTGAACAAAAAAGTGTGAAACAACTGAAAATATGTCTTATATTCTAGGTTCTTCAAAGTAGCCACCTTTTGCTTTGATTACTGCTCCGCACACTCTTGGCATTCTGTTGATGAGCTTCAAGAGGTAGTCACCTGAAATGGTTTTCACTTCCCAGGTGTGCCCTGTCAGGTTTAATAAGTGGGATTTCAAGCCTTATAAATGGGGTTGGGACCATCAGTTGTGTTGTGCAGGAGGTGAATACAGTACACAGCTGATAGTCCTACTGAATAGACTGTTAAGCAGCTAAGTAAAGAAAAACGAGTGGTCATCATTACTTTAAGAAATGAAGGTCAGTCAGTCCGAACAATTGGAAAAACTTTGAAAGTGTCCCCAAGTGCAGTCGTAAAAACCATCAAGCTACAAAGAAACTGGCTCACTTAAGGAGCGCCCCAGGAAAGGAAGACCAAGAGTCACCTCTGCTGCGGACGATAAGTTCATCCGAGTCACCAGCCTCAGAAATCGCAGGTTAACAGCAGCTCAGATTAGAGAACAGGTCAATGCCACACAGAGTTCTAGCAGCAGACACATCTCTAGAACAACTGTTAAGAGGAGACTGTGTGAATCAGGCCTTCATGGTAAAATAGCTGCTAGGAAACCACTGCTGAGGACAGGCAACAAGCAGAAGAGACTTGTTTGGGCTAAAGAACACAAGGAATGGACATTAGATCAGTGGAAATCTGTGCTTTGGTCTGATGAGTCCAAGTTTGAGATCTTTGGTTCCAACCACAGTGTCTTTGTGCGGCGCAGAAGAGGTGAACGGATGGACTCTACATGCCTGGTTCCCACCGTGAAGCATGGAGGAGGAGGTGTGATGGTGTGGGGGTGCTTTGCTGGTGACACTGTTGGGGATTTATTCAAAATTGAAGGCATACTGAACCAGCATGGCTACCACAGCATCTTGCAGCAGCATGCTATTCCATCCGGTTTGCGTTTAGTTGGACCATCATTTATTTTTCAACAGGACAATGACACCAAACACACCTCCAGGCTGTGTAAGGGCTATTTGACCAAGAAGGAGAGTGATGGGGTGCTGCGCCAGATGACCTGGCCTCCACAGTCACCGGACCTGAACCCAATCGAGATGGTTTGGGGTGAGCTGGACCACAGAGTGAAGGCAAGAGGGCCAACAAGTGTTAAGCATCTCTGGGAACTCCTTCAAGACTGTTGGAAAACCATTTCAGGTGACTACCTCTTGAAGCTCATCAACAGAATGCCAAGAGTGTGCGGAGCAGTAATCAAAGCAAAAGGTGGCTACTTTGAAGAACCTAGAATATAAGACATATTTTCAGTTGTTTCACACTTTTTTGTTCAGTATATAATTCCACATGTTAATTCATAGTTTTGATGCCTTCAGTGTGAAGCTACAATATTCATAGTCATGAAAATAAAGAAAACTCTTTGAATGAGAAGGTGTGTCCAAACTTTTGGTCTGTACTGTATATATATCTATATCTATATCTATATATATATGTCTCTTTCAAATTGAATTGTTGTGTATTTTATCATCTAACACTTTAAACATGTAAAGCACTCTACACAAATCCAACTAGTGCTCAAAGTGCTTTGTAAATAAACTTTGATTGATTAATAACTAATTAGCAGGATTAGTTTGTTAGCATTTCTAACTGTAAACAGCTGTCTCCTTGTGTATTGTGTAAAGAGATTAGAAATCTTTAACTCTGACATTCTCAAAAGGCTGCCAACATTTCCAAATCCAACATTTTCCATGACCGAGAGGGGCTAAAGCCTCACTAGTTTCAACGGGGTTTACTTGCTAAGCTTTTCATCTTTATGATCCTCAGACGTTCTTTCAAACACCTCCGTGATGCTAAAACTAACTAAGTTTAAATCTTCTCTCACATTGAAGAGTTTTTGTTGTTGGCGTGATCGGTTAGTGTTTAAGAATAGCAGATTTTTCTTTAAATAAGTCAAGCTGAAAACCGACCGATTCTAGCCACCAGACTAAGTATCTACCGTTAAAGATGAATTCCCATCTCCCAGTCCACTCTACCGACCACTTGACTGCAAGGCCTGTTTGGTGTAAATTTAGCCAAATTACACTCCCCTTCATAGGGTGGCGCCAAATCCACAGTAGAAACAGAAACCCGAGAATAGGATCATGAGCTAAAGACAAAAAACAACAATGAAGCCATTTTTTAAGTAACAGTGCAGGTGTTACCCTCTGGATGGTTTATCTTTCAGGGACCATAAGGATACAAAAACACCACTAAGAAATCAATTCATTCTCACTTTCCGGTTCTTTTCTTCTTTTTTGAGCAGACTCTACAAACCAGCGCATTTTCGCCCTCTGTGAGGCTGCGCTTCAATTGAACCAAAATAGCATGTCATCTGGGGCCAAACAGAAATGTATCAGAGTTGTACACAACTGCATTTGAAATGGAAGAACTTCATTGATAATTATAGAAGGAAAACTGGGAGAGGGATATCGATACACATTTCCAATTATTAATGGTCTGACTAACTTTAGAGAATGTACCTTTCTTCCATGGTCCTACACAGTTTAAGATTGTACACAGGCTTCACGTCTAAAAGTTATTCCATATTTAACCCTTTGATTCAGTGTCCAACAAGGTTTTTCATTTTAAACTCTGATACTTTCTAGCATCATCATGTCCTTCCAGATTTCTGATGACACTATGAGAACGAACACATCTGTGCCTAAAGTCAAGACTATAAAGACAGGCTTTGATAGGTTCAGTGTGGCCTGCACAGAGCCCTGACCTCAACCCCAGCGGGGACCTTTGGAATGAACTCAAGCAAAAACTGCGAGCCAGACCGTCTCATCTTTACATGACCTCGTTTAGACTGAACAGCATGAAACGAGAACCTATTCTCAAGAAAAGTTCCACAGTCCTGTGAAACGTTCTTCAAGATGACTGAAAACACAGGTATGTGTTCAGTCTGTGTTTCACTCACCATGGGAAGTAGTTGATCCGTACCCTGTTCTTGTAAACCATGATTCCAGCGGACATCACCCCAATGAGAATCTCTGTGTTGCTCTGGTCCTAAACAGGGAAGAAGAGACGACGTTTGAATAATAAAGACGGGCCAAATCCATTTTACATCTTGTCCCTACTTTACGGCCATCTTCAAGCCGTGGGATCAGAATTTCCCAGTCATTTTGTGATGTAGGCATGCCCTTCAAACACAGATTTTCCAAGAAACAAAAATGTATGAGCTGTGTATGTAGATGCCTAGTTTTAGGGGACTTCTGAAGGGAATCAGCTGCACTAGATTTAGGGCGAAAAGAGAAGAGGGGAGGGAATACAAATGCAAATAATATTTATGTAAGAGTTTGAAAACCATGCATAAATGTCTTTCCATTTCACAATTAAGGACTACTTAGTGTTATTCTGTCACATAAAACCCCAATACGTTACATTAAAGTTTGTGGTTGCAGCGTAACAAAATGTGAAAAAGTTCAACGGGTCCTCCTCTATCGAACCTGCACATGTGGCCACATCAGCTGGCACAAAACAAAAACTGCACTTTGCGGATTTTAGAGGGAAGTTAGAGGAAGGGTATTAGAGGCTTTTAGAAGAAAATTTCACATTTGTAACTTTTGGAAATCACAAGAGATCAAAACAAAACAAATAAAGCTGCATCAGCTCTATAAGAAAGAAGTCAAAATACAAAAACACAGTTTTTTTTGTTATTGTGGGACCTTTACAGATGGAGGAAACACTGACTGCCTGACATGCACTGACCTCAACATGTAGCTGGATCAGCTACAACACAAAAAAACAAGAATAACACAAAGAGGGCAAATGACTGCTAGAAAATAAATAAATCTATGCTGCTACCTGTAAAAAACAAGATGACTAAAATAATCTAGAAAGACTTTTAGGATATATGGTAAACATGTCTCCCAAGGACTCTTCATATTTTTTTTATTTCAGTACTGCTCAGTTGAATCCATATGTAAGCATCTATTTACTGAACAGCTTATCTTTTCCACCTTATGACATTATGGCTGAGAGTACTTGCTCTTATTTCCGGTCAGAGGATTCACTCTATAGGATGAGCAGGAAATGACCAGATGAAAGCACTATTCAGCCGTGGAGTGGAGTTATATATTGAATCTTTAATCTTTTTCTGTTTATCTTTCTACACCTCTGTAAAAAACAGAAGCTTAGATGTAAAGAGTAAAACAAATAAATGATGGTTTTAGGATTCTGGCAGGGCATCACTGTTCAACGTAAACACTGAAAGTAATGTTCGCATTACTTTCAGTGCAGAACTGCTCAACTCTGCAACTGGTGGCAACATTCAAGCCGTCTTCCTTGTGGAGGAAGCCGTAAGCATGTAGAAACATACGCATGAAATAACAGACATCGAATTAAACTTTGCTCACCTTTGCATAGTGCAGCTCCACCCCGTAGAGCTCCAGCGAGCGTGCTGTGTTCAGATAATTAAACTCCGACTGGGCAGGAGACAGACCGCTGAGAGAGGGAGGAGGGGACAGACACAGACGCAAGAGCGCGGTTGTGAGAGCAAAGGAAGCAGTGATGGTAGGGTGGCAGGGTGGTGGAGAGGGAAAGATGACAAAAGAAAAAGAAATAGTCACAGATGAATTGAAGTAATGGCAGGAAAAAGGGTCAAGTAAAGTTCAGCATATGAGCTGTTGGTGTGTGAATCTGTGTATGTCAGAGCACGTTAAACTATGTTAGGTATGTACGCTCTTACAGCTTACCACTATCGCTTCCAAATATGATGCACACGAAAGGAAGAATTATTTATGGCTAATCTGTTCATCCCACACACTTTCCTGTCAAAATTCCAGTCAAATTTCAAGAGCTTCCAATATTTTTTATTCCAGTTTTTGAGCTTTGAGTTACAGGTTGTTATATAGTTAATGCAAATGGATGGATGGATGGATGGATAGATGGATGGAAATGTTTTTCAATACTCCAGTCATTTTCTGATATTTGTTTAGAACTGGAAAATACAAAAAAAAAAATCTAAATCTTTTTAAGACATTTCCAAATAGTGTTGAAACTTTCACCTAATTTAGATTTGAAAACACTTTTTCCACCAGAGTGTCTGTCCCAGTTGACTTCTCCTGTTTCCACACATACAGGTCCTTCTCAAAAAATTAGCATATTGTGATAAAGTTCATTATTTTCCATAATGTCATGATGAAAATTTAACATTCATATATTTTAGATTCATTGCACACTAACTGAAATATTTCAGGTCTTTTATTGTCTTAATACGGATGATTTTGGCATACAGCTCATGAAAACCCAAAATTCCTATCTCACAAAATTAGCATATCATTAAAAGGGTCTCTAAACGAGCTATGAACCTAATCATCTGAATCAACGAGTTAACTCTAAACACCTGCAAAAGATTCCTGGGGCCTTTAAAACTCCCAGCCTGGTTCATCACTCAAAACCCCAATCATGGGTAAGACTGCCGACCTGACTGCTGTCCAGAAGGCCACTATTGACACCCTCAAGCAAGAGGGTAAGACACAGAAAGAAATTTCTGAACAAATAGGCTGTTCCCAGAGTGCTGTATCAAGGCACCTCAGTGGGAAGTCTTTGGGAAGGAAAAAGTGTGGCAGAAAACGCTGCACAACGAGAAGAGGTGACCGGACCCTGAGGAAGATTGTGGAGAAGGGCCGATTCCAGACCTTGGGGGACCTACGGAAGCAGTGGACTGAGTCTGGAGTAGAAACATCCAGAGCCACCGTGCACAGGCGTGTGCAGGAAATGGGCTACAGGTGCCGCATTCCCCAGGTCAAGCCACTTTTGAACCAGAAACAGCGGCAGAAGTGCCTGACCTGGGCTACATAGAAGCAGCACTGGACTGTTGCTCAGTGGTCCAAAGTACTTTTTTTGGATGAAAGCAAATTCTGCATGTCATTCGGAAATCAAGGTGCCAGAGTCTGGAGGAAGACTGGGGAGAAGGAAATGCCAAAATGCCAGAAGTCCAGTGTCAAGTACCCACAGTCAGTGATGGTCTGGGGTGCCGTGTCAGCTGCTGGTGTTGGTCCACTGTGTTTTATCAAGGGCAGGGTCAATACAGCTAGCTATCAGGAGATTTTGGAGCACTTCATGCTTCCATCTGCTGAAAAGCTTTATGGAGATGAAGATTTCATTTTTCAGCACGACCTGGCACCTGCTCACAGTGCCAAAACCACTGGTAAATGGTTTACTGACCATGGTATCACTGTGCTCAATTGGCCTGCCAACTCTCCTGACCTGAACCCCATAGAGAATCTGTGGGATATTGTGAAGAGAACGTTGAGAGACTCAAGACCCAACACTCTGGATGAGCTAAAGGCCGCTATCGAAGCATCCTGGGCCTCCATAAGACCTCAGCAGTGCCACAGGCTGATTGCCTCCATGCCACGCCGCATTGAAGCAGTCATTTCTGCCAAAGGATTCCCGACCAAGTATTGAGTGCATAACTGTACATGATTATTTGAAGGTTGACGTTTTTTGTATTAAAAACACTTTTCTTTTATCGGTCGGATGAAATATGCATTACCTCCACATTACCGCCCCCACCGTTTCACAACTGTGTTCTCACAGGGACCGTCTGTTTAAAGCGACGTCGGTCAAACACTGTATGCAGGCAGTGCTCAAGGGAGTTGTACAGGTCCTTCTCAAAATATTAGCATATTGTGATAAAGTTAATTATTTTCCATAATGTCATGATGAAAATGTAACATTCATATATTTTAGATTCATTGCACACTAACTGAAATATTTCAGGTCTTTTATTGTCTTAATACGGATGATTTTGGCATACAGCTCATGAAAACCCAAAATTCCTATCTCACAAAATTAGCATATTTCATCCGACCAATAAAAGAAAAGTGTTTTTAATACAAAAAACATCAACCTTCAAATAATCATGTACAGTTATGCACTCAATACTTGGTCAGGAATCCTTTTGCAGAAATGACTGCTTCAATGCGGCGTGGCATGGAGGCAATCAGCCTGTGGCACTGCTGAGGTCTTATGGAGGCCCAGGATGCTTCGATAGCGACCTTTAGCTCATCCAGAGTGTTGGGTCTTGAGTCTCTCAACGTTCTCTTCACTCTTTCTGTGTCTTACCCTCTTGCTTGATGGTGTCAATAGTGGCCTTCTGGACAGCAGTCAGGTCGGCAGTCTTACCCATGATTGGGGTTTTGAGTGATGAACCAGGCTGGGAGTTTTAAAGGCCTCAGGAATCTTTTACAGGTGTTTAGAGTTAACTCGTTGATTCAGATGATTAGGTTCAAAGCTCGTTTAGAAACCCCTTTAATGATATGCTAATTTTGTGAGATAGGAATTTTGGGTTTTCATGAGCTGTATGCCAAAATCATCTGTATTAAGACAATAAAAGACCTGAAATATTTCAGTTAGTGTGCAATGAATCTAAAATATATGAATGTTAAATTTTCATCATGACATTATGGAAAATAATGAACTTTATCACAATATGCTAATTTTTTGAGAAGGACCTGTATACCAGTCTAGGTGGACTCTCAGAAGCACTGCAGTGAGCGTCCAAGCGTACCTGTGCTGCTGGTGATGTTTGGAGACCTCTTTGTGGAAGTCTTGTGGAGGGTTTGGGATGAAGCAGAAGTCGGACAGATAGCCGGGAGAATGCTCCGCTTCATTGTAGTCCCCCAACTCGGCTATAGGAAAGGAAGGGAAAAAAGATCCAATGTGTGACTTTATTTAAACAAACCAGAATGATCGCTGACAAATTATTTTTAACCTATATACTAGCTGCAAAGTGGAAAAAACACTTTTATTAATTGTAAAAGGTTGATGATTAAACTTACAGGTGTTTGGCACTCATTCAATAATCAATGTTTGAAATGTCAGTTTTTAAGAAAATGAAGGGATTTCAACTCCAAAATTTGTTGTTACTGTTTAACTGTTATACAGTTTACAATACAGTGATTTATAAATGTTTTTCAAACCTGAGCATGTTACTGAGCTGTGGCTGATTAATGATTAGCTCTGAGATGTTACAAGTGTTTATTTTACAGGTTCATCATGTCCCATCTTCTGTTTTCAGTGGATTCAAAACCAAAGTAAAAAAACAGAAATCATGATAGAAGATCAATTATTTATGTTGTCTTACATTTTTAACTCCGCGTAGGCTTTACATGAAAAAAAAATAAAACTATTCATCACTTAATACCAACTAATGAATAAAGATCAAACAACTTAGCTGGCTGGGATCTTATTTAAAGCCTCAAAAGCATATTTCAAAATTTAAACAATTTCAGCCAATGAACATCATAAAAACTATCACTATGAAATGTTTTCAACATTTTGACATTTTTACATCAGCACCAAACCACAGCTGTACTTTGTTGCAACATCTGTGAATCTTTGTGTAAACCACTCTGTGATGTCAGCTGTTTATACAGAAGATAATACAGGTAAAGAGAAGTCCTTTTCATACCTTCACCGTACGTTTTCTGATTACAACTCATTAAAACCGCCACGAACTTTGGATAACAGAAGAGTGAAAGCATCAAATCAATGCTGTGGTGAAGAAAAAGCTGAGCAGAAAGGCAATGATGTTTAATCACTTCGTGAAGATCTAAAATAAAACCCAAGCTGTCAACCTCAGAAGAAGGGAAATTAGCTACAATATTCTGGAACAATCAAGAATCAAGCTTGCCATGAACAGGAAAATGCGGGACCACCGGTGTCACTGTACACAGTGAGATCAGTTTTACATTAACATGGACCAAGAGGGCGCCAAGATAAGAAGAAGCAAATGAGGTCTAATGAGGCATTTTTTCCCCTATCAACAAACCAATGAAAAGGTACTTCCGTTTGCATATAATATATTTAATAATCTAAATGGCAATGGCAGAAGAATTTAGACTAATCTTTATTGTTTTATTTAAGAAATACAGGAATTTACCTCTGACTCAGAAAAACAAACAAAAAAACCAATGGTTTGAACTCCAAGGAAATAAAAAGGGCTGTTTACGGGCAACAAACAGAACGAATGAAAAGACTCTTGATAGCTTTCAGAACCCACAGGGATGGGGGGCTAAAAGTGGATCCCATTGGCTCACTCGCTTTCAGCTGAAGCTTAAAAACATCAATTCGCTCAAGGAGTCCCTTGACTTACCTACAAGCCGGTAGCCTAAGCATATTGACCAACAAGTTGATTGCAGCTCAGACACTTATTGACGCATACACACCACCAGGGGCATAAACAGTTCAGCATCAACATTAAAGCAACTGACAGGTTAAGAGAAGAGCACTGAATATCTTGTAAGGACGGCATTAGTCATAATTTAGACAGTGAACAGAACCCCATATGAGTAGTAGGAATGGTGGTCAGACAACTTACAAAAGCGACTGGGGTCAAAGCCATACTGATGACATCCACCATTGTCTTGACCTCAAATGACAAAACGGCATTCATTGTTTTGTTTTAGTTGTAAGTTTGTTTTGGTTTTTTTTTTTTTTTTAATGGAAGGGACCGGTGTGAGTTTAAGGCTACTTGTAATGATCCAATAAAGAAAGAAAACACATGCAAAAGAAGAAGAATCAAGCGAAATCGAGAAACCGACTGGTGACCAGAATCTGTTGGTCACCCTGGACGGTGACCGGTTGGGTGGAAACTCCACTGATCTTTTTCCAGTGAGTGAACTCTCCATACCTGAGCACAGCCTGGCTGCGGTAACCACAACACTCTTCAATGTGTATACAGAGTGAAGAAGAGGTAAAGTTGAACATTTATACGTATCTCTGAGGTGTTTAAATTTAAGTCTAAGGAAGTGCAGAGACGTAAGAAGCAAACAGTATGTTCTACGATCTATCAGCCCTATTTCTGTGCTTTATTCAGGCTGAGAGAGAGACTTTCAGCAGATAACAGGAAGGCTAAATGAATGGATGGACACATAGAAACCAGCTAAAATCGATACTGAAAGATCTAAAATGTTGCAAAAACCTAAATCAAAAATTCAAAAACAAGAATTCAGAATCACTAATAGCTAAAATAATTAATTAATCACATTTTGTATGTATCAGTGAGCATGTAGAGTATAACAGTTTATTCCATCAGCTTCAACTACTGTTGGCATAATTAACAGTGAACAGTGAACCTAATGATAACAAGCGTTTCAAGTGTTTGTTTGGTGGTGATACAAACTGTTTGGGCCAAACTGTGAGCCCACATCTACTGCAAAATACATACATAAAAAAACTATATTTTATTTCCCTCTAACAAGAGGTTTGATAAGTTGAGGAAAGGCTTATTTTTCTACAGCTTTTCAGTCAATCATGAAACTGGAATTGAGGTCTACCAGAAGGGATTTCAGATCTTTTGAGAATGCAAGCCTGAGAGTGGGATTTGGAGTCGGCAGTGCTGGCAGTCGAGCTGAATTAGCAGCATAGCAGCTGCTTCAAGCCATTTTTTTCTCCCCAAAGCAAACATTTATCTCCATAATCTGTGTTGGCACTGTGAAGAGTGACAGCATGGACCCAGCAACACAGTATGTGTGTGTCAGTGTAAAAGCCGTAGGGTCAGAGTGACGAAGGTCTAGGTCAAATCTCTTGTTTGACCTATATATTGAGGCTGTGGAGATTCCTGGCTAAATATGCCATAGAGGGGGAGCGCAGGGGGAGGCAGAGAGAGCAGAGGGGCTAGAGGGGGGAGGAGGTACTAGTGCTGAAATGGCATGATGAAATCTAGCAACAAATGCAACAAAGCAGCAGGCAAAGGGCTAAAAGGCTGCATGAACACAACAAGTAAGAGTTTAAGAGGATGGAAGACAGAAAAACCACTGTGTTGGAAGTAAACAAGCTTAGCTCCTAAGCTAACATCTATTGGTATAAACCAATCTGTTGTTTTACAATGATATTTAGTTTGAAACAATGTTGCATAATTAGTCTTATAAAACAATAGAGAACATAAAATGATCTGGTCCTACAACAAGATAAAAACAATGTTAATGAGCTTCTGAAAAATTGCATTTTTGTTATTTTAACCAGTCATGTTCTACAAATAAATGCTAAAAATTAGATTTTTATTAGAAATGTAGAAAAAAAATGGTTTTGTTTAGAAGAAAACTAATTTCATTCAAAAGATATGCGTCTGAAAACAGTAAAGATAATATGTAAACACTGTGGTCCAGCCAGAGTCCTGACTAGAATCTGATCAATAATCTATGGAGGCAGCTAAACATTAGGGTGATGGCTAGGAGACCTTCTAACCTCACAGACTTGGAGCTCACCATCAAAAATAAATTGGCAAAATACCAGCGGAAACATGGAAAATGCTGGTCAGCAGTTATTAGAAGGACTTGATTGTTGTAATACCCATAAAGATATTTCCAGTTTTATTGTGAGAAGGGTGTGAAAACTTTTTGACTTGCCAGCTTTCAATAAAATATCAATTAAAACTGATACCTTTCATCTCATTTCATATCTTAAAAAAAAAAAATTGTTCTTGAATGAAACTGATTTTACTTCTAAATCTATAAAACCTATAAATACTTTTAGGCTTAACTGTAAGTACTTAATGTTGTTGGAAACTCTTCTTACTTTTTGCCACGTCTGTTTTAGCTTACCTAAGCATCATGTAACGTGTATTTTATCAAAAAAAGCACAAGCTTGCAGACTGAAGCTGGATCTATGAAGAGAGACTGAACATCATCTCAACAGCTAGTCAAACTGCTCACCTATCGATCTGCTTCTGTACATTAATCTATTATTAAAGGCTCCACTCCAGAGAAAACCAGTATCACATGGAATGTTTATGTAACCGATGGTAATATAAGATCCCATCCCACCATACGGTAGGAAGAAAATCTCCATGGCTTTGGGGCAGCAGTTGTAAAAGCACTCCAGCAACCACAGTCATTACATTTAACAGTGTGTGCAGCTAAGGAGAGCCCTAATGAATCGCCTTTTCATTGTTACGTGTAATGGGTGTACCCAGGGAGCAATACTTACACTGAACAGCATAGGATGCCAGCAGAGCAGCTGTGTTGTGAGGACAGGGCAATCTGAAAATAGCAAAAAAAAAAAACAACAACAAATAAATTAACACAAATATACAAAAGTTCAAGGATTTCTGCACAGGTGAATATTTAAGATGACGCTCTCTTCACAGAACATAATGTTAGGGTTTAATAACTATAATAAAAATTAATGAAAAGAAGCATTAACTTCAATTATTATTAACATGCTGTACATGAAACCCCATTCCCCTGTTTGTACAGTACACAACTCAGTTTTATCAGGAAAGATAGCTCAACTCTCTTTAAATCCAACAGATCCCGGAAGTACAACATGCTCACCTTCCAGTTAATATATCCTGTTTGATCTGAAGAAAGTATTGGTACCTTAGGGGGACAAAACACACCATTATCACAACAAATGAGCAAACTATCCCGTTGGTTTTAAAATTTAGAATACATTTCGAAATCAAAGGCAGTGAACATGTTTTAGAAAGGGTGCATTTTTGTTCATCTTCCAGAATAAAGTATTACTGGAGAACTACAAATCAAAACGTGATTAGAAAGCTCAGCAGACCTGCATGACACTCGAGATTTTACAGAAGAAAAATTTGTTTCTTTACCTGAAGAGTCACATGGGGACTACTGTAATATTACATTATCAACCCTATGACCCACTGCTCTGCTTGGAAAGTATGATGCCAGAGCATCTCTCTGACAGAGGGACACATGTTTAACATTTGAACTGCTCTCAGAACTGACACCCTTCCTCGGTGTCACAATGAACTGCTTGTATGTGCAATTTGGAAGTGTGTCCGTTTCTCCTCAGCTGGAAGCCCTGCTCCACAGGCAGGGTGGCTGATATGATAATATTAGATCATGAAGGATTAAAATTGTTCATGGTCTGCCAAAGCAGAGAGATGTGGGATCAGGCACAGGGCACACTCTATGCATTGCAGTTCTATGCTGTTGCTTAGAAGCATCAGTTTCATTTTACTCCTTTAGGTTTATAAACTAGCTTATATATGGTGACAATGAAATAGTTATTGGTTTTACTGATGACCATGGTACAATTATTTGTTAATATTTAACAATATTAACTTTTAATAATGTAAATAATATTGAAACTGCATTCAGTTTCCAAACAATAAAAAACTCAGTTTTGTCTCAGAAACGTGCAGAAACAGACAAACTATAAAAAAGTGTTAAACGTAGATGCATGTTCAACTTTTTAACAAGTTAAGACGGGTTTGGAAGAGGTTTCTCCTCCCTCCATGCAGATGGAAATTATTAGACTCCTCTCTTTCAAGCAGCTTCAAGCTGGTTAATGTATAGAGAGTTAACCTTCAGCTGGGTTTGTCTATTTAACTTGTTACCAGCTTGTGCTACCAGTATTGTATCAGAGGGTCTACTTAGACTCTGCAAAACAGCAAAAATAATATAATGAGCCTGAAGTTAGCAGTTAACTGCCCTTAAATCCTAGGAAGTCCTAAGCAAACATACACGTACTGTACTCTGAACTTTACTTTGGTCCCTGACCACATAATGCATACATAAGACAAAGTTTGTGTGAGTTAGAGAGTGATAGTCATTCTTATATTATTATGCTCAACTCAAACAGTAATTTGCTTGTAATATAATACAAAAATTCTCATAATTTTGCATCCATATTAGTGAAAGTGCAGTATATTATTTTTTGGTTTAGTAAAGGAAAACAGCTTGATGCTGCGTGTTCTTTAAGTATGTATTTCATTAAATATTAATCGGATAACAGAGCAATTTGTCTTTATCAGCTATGTTTTTACAAAGGGAAATTGCGCTACAATTCTGATCATAATTTTAATAAATGGTGATATATTACAGTGGATGCCTATATCTATGCTGCAATCGCAGACCCTAAGCATTGTAAACCTCACAATTAATATTTAATTTAGCAAATAAATGTCGGTTTGTCAGAATATACAGCCTTTATTTCAGGGGTGTCCACAGTTCAGCCTGTGGGGACTTGGCTGTCCTTGGAATGATTTCGTGCCATCTGCCATTTCAGAAACAAGCTTTTTAAAACAAAATGGAGTGTGATTTTCACAGACGAGTTCAAATCTTAAAATAGAAGATGTTAGATACAACACAAAGTATTTGTCTTTTATTCACCGGAAACTCCAGCAACAGTTAAATGCAGCAGCTTTACTCAAAGGCAGAGCTGGGTGCACCCATATTGTATAAATACTGTATTGTTTTGTATTGTATTGGTTTATTTGTCATATGCAGGTTAACACACAGTCAATAATGCAATGAAATCCTTGGGATAAGAAGAACCGTTCAACTCACTATAAAAACTAAAGTTCTAATGGCGTGCAATAAAAATGTACACATCATGCAGCAGCAATAAGTTAATAAAGTGTCACAAATGTGGTTTGGTGCAGTATTATTGTCCAGAGTTCAGTAGTCTGACAGCTTGTGGATAATAACTGCCTTTAAGTCTTTTTGTGCGTGCTGGCAGGCACCGGTACCGCCTGCCAGAAGGTAGAGGTATATATTAAACTTGACTAAATGCATCAAGCATTTTCTTACAAAAACTGACTTATTTATAATTCTTGTTGCTGAGAATAGACTAAAAACCTTTCTAGACCAAAAAATGTTTTTTTAAACTTGCCTTTTTTAAACTAGGTTACAGTTCAATGCATGTTTAGTTTCTTGTTCTGCAGATACATGCAAGTATTTTCAACTTGACGATTATGTTCTGTCTGACAAAGGTTTGGATTCCTCTGCGGAAAGTAGACACTATTCCCTATCTTAAAGTGTAGCTATATGGAGGTTGATTACAGCCCATAGGTACCAAGACAATTGCTGCTGGTCTGCTTGTGTTTTCTCTACATGTTTAGGTGCTGATAGAGAATGTTTAAATCGTATGCAACAAGAAAGAAACAGAAAACACTCAGAAACAGCTTTACTTTGCATTAAATATGTAACTTCCAGCATCACGCTCATATTCAATAAAGAAATAAGCAAAAAACATGAACTCTGTTTCAACTTCCAGTTGGCAATATGGATGAAGCAATGTTAAAACTGTGGTGAGGAACCTAATGATGCTGAGGTGATGATGTCAACAGCTGAAGTCCACTCTTACCGTGTGTATTCTTCCTGAAGTTTGCTCGGGTCAGTCACAAAGAATTTGACCCTGAAGCTCAGGTTATGTGGAGACCCTCCTGGAGGAAATGCAATTAACAGTTACGAGACACATCAGACATTGATATCAACATGACATCAATATACTGGTAACTAAAATGACATTTTCTACCCAATTACACATTTTTTTTCACTTACAAACTCCATACCAAAAGAAAAGCGAGTGGTGTGTTCAGTCAGTTAGTCAGTCAACTGAGATCAAAACAAGGGTTGAAATACAGTTCAATCATTGCTGCAGGTTGACTGCCGGCTCCACTTGAGCTACTCCTTAATTGTTCTGCATGTTACAAATTCCATTACTCATTATCAAAAAAAGAGCAGAGTTGAAATGGAGTTTAATGATTCCCCGAGGCGTTTTCAGAATAGTAAATGACATCGTGGACTGGTGACTTTTGCTGGAGGCAAAGTGTGGATTGCTAAATGTTACAGAGACTAAACTGCAACATTTAAAACACGTGATCAAGTCAGACTTGAGTGAACTTCAGATTTTCTGATGATTTGCTCATGATGCAGTGGATACGCTCAGGTGCAGTGTGGTGGAAATCACCTACTTTTTAACTGTTTTCTGATGAGCTTATTGGGATCCAGCCAGCGCTGTAAAAGATTGATAAAAACAGACTTAGAGTCATTCTCCAGAAAGCTGGACCACACCATTTCAATTTGTTCACCAGTGGCCACCAACACAAACACAGAAACCCGTCAAAGACCCACCTATATAAAAACAAAACATTCAAACCACCAAAAACATCATCTGGTCTGGATTATGATCTTAAAATGAGGTTTTATGGGTTTTAATCAAGTATAACATAATCAGCAAGTGTTGGAATCTCTATAAAAGCAGAAAGAGTTTATCAATCCAAGTTTGTGTTACCAAAATTACAAAGAGAGAAAACTTAAAAGATCTTATAGATGCAACGACTGTTCATTAACCTATGAAGGATTTCCAAATCATTTAGCCTGCAGTAGGAAACATTATGGACAAGCAGCAGAGACTCTAGTCTGCAGCAGAACATCCATGGAGTGGACACCAAGCTCATACTGCTCAGAACAATTCGAAAAATACAAAAAGGAAGATCTATGACACCACTGACCTAAGGTTGTATAACATGTTAAAGTTCATGGGAAAACTAACTATAGCTTGTTTCAAATGGTTGCCAGAAATGAGTAAGTTAATCATTAACTCTGCACTAGGTACTATTGTCTTCTGGAGGATATAAGAAAAACCTAACATGATGATATTATTGTTAAATATAGCTATGACGACTTGGTTTGACCCAAATGTTGCCCACTACTCTGCCTGAGCTTGGGAATCAACCCAATCCAGTTTGTCAAGTACCTGACTGGAAAGCAGAATTTATAATACGTGGCACCTGAAATCCTACAGCCTCCCTAATGTTGCATCCAAGTTGTAGCAACTCTGCACATATTGATATCGTGCTGACAATAGTGATTTGATATACTGCCTAATGTAAAAAAAAAAACAACGCTATATTGTGAAGCGAATTTGTGATTTGGGTGGATGCAGTTGTAGATTTAAAGCCAAAAACACTGTTATGGATTTTTAAACCGTTTTTTATCATCATCCGAAAGCGTTTCACAGTAAAATTCAGGGCTAGCTGTCCAGCAGTTCAATTAAAACATTAACCTTCCATTATTTAAATCACACCTGATTTAAATAATGTAGTGGGGTCAGATGTTTGTCCTTATTCCAGGTTTGTACTTCAGCAGTTTTGGTCTTTTCATACCAATCATGCTTCAAACTGTTCCTGTCACGTGATTTGAAATACTTTTCTAAATCTGATCATTGCCTCCAAGGAAATTAGGTCCTTTGATCTCAATGAACAATACCTATCAGTAAGAGGTTGCCCATAGTTAAATGTCATACAATTAAATTCAATTACACAGGAGATTTGAGCATTTTAATAGTTTGCTCTCTATTTATCTAAAATACACAACTACCGGGAAAAATAAATATATACTTGGATGCGAGGGTATAAAACGTTGCCACGAATTGACCTGGAGCCGGTGACACAAACGAGGTGTTAAAATATAAGAGCTTAATTAAGTCATAAAGAAGAATAGCTTCCTAAATGTGGCTTGAAAAGATTTTAAAACATAGTAATTGTTTTTTTGTCAGGTTTTGTTCTGATATCTGGACTAGGTTTTCTTACCAATATAATATTCATGATTGTGTTTTCATTCTTCAGTAGAAGAATACATCTAATTGTGAAACATAATAATGACCAGATGAGGTTTTGTTAGCATGCAAAACCTTCAAAAATAAACGCTTTATTAGTAAATATTAAAATATACAAGTCACAATGCACAATAAGTTTTATTAGAAGAATTAAAATACCACACATCTTCAAAGTAAAAGCGTGCACGCTCAACCCACTAACACACACACACACACACACACACACACTGCAGGCAGAGTGAAAACAGGATACTGACTGGTGCATCTGAGCCATCATCAGCCAGGTGCAGGCCAAAGTAGTCTCTCTCAGTCAGCTCCAGGTGCTTAAACACGGTGTCCAGCAGCACCTGGCCGTGATCAGACTTCTGCAGAGAAGAAAAGAAAACAACGAATAAGCTCGCTGCCCGGTGTGTTGCATGGCAAATGGGTCTGAGAATCCCATCTTGCAGCTCCTCACTGAAAGGTCAGGGAAGGAACAGCGAGCGAGTTGAATCCCCTTTTCCCACCACAGACATCTAAATTATTTAAAACACCCTCGATTCTGCTGAAACATTCCATTTATTTGAAATTCATCTGCAACTTGTCTGTGTTGAGCCTCATTTAATATGGTTCCAACCACATTGGAGAGTTACATATTTAAGGAATTAAGCTGATGAACTCCTGTGGGCTGCTCTTTTTTATTCAGCTCCCTTTTCAGCAGTAACATATGATCACGACCACTAAATGACGATATTTTCAGAGATATGAAACATTAATGAAGTGTGTCAATCTGTTAAAACAGCTTAATTCAAAATGATTAATTAGCTTTTCCTCATACATGAGTATGTAAACAGTGCATGACTCAAAATGATCCAAACAGGAGCTAAGCCTGAAAGCACATTTCAATGTTCAGTTAAAAGAGAGAAAATAACTTGTTGGATGGACTGCAGTGAACTGGACGTGATCCAGACTGCGAAATGTACCACTAATGGCAAAGGAAAGATCATAAGTAAATCAAAAAGTGGATAGAGTGCCACTTAAACAGAAAAAAAGAAAGAACAGTAGGAAAAAGTGAAGAATAATTGATCAAATCCATCATTAAAATCTCATCGTTCTGAGAAAGCGTAGGACAGGCGAGAGGATAAACTGTGGGAACACAAGTGGAGCAGAAATTCGCACCTGATCCTGTAACTGAGAGCGAGAGAGAGAGAAACTGAGTGTGGAACGCCATCAGCGCTCCCACGGGAGAAATGCACACACACACACAGACACACACACACACACACACACACACACACAGACACACACACACACACACACACACAGACACACAGGGTTAGTGCTTTTGTCCACTTCTCCTGTTTGCCCTGGTGACACAGTTACACAGTTTTACAGCGCCGGGCGTGAGAGTGAATGATAGTTGACAGTTGACATGGTAGCCCTCTAGGAGAGCTGGCAGTGTGTGTGTGTGTGTGTGTGTGTGTGTGTGTGTGTGTGTGTGTGTGTGTGTGTAGGAATGGGTACCGAATTTGGTACTCTTATAGAAACCAACCAAATTCCGTCGGTACTACCGAGTACCGATTCACGTAAAATCAATCGGTACCATGTTTCGGTACCTAAACATTGTGACACTGAGGGAGTGGAAGATTGGGCGATTTTCCATGCCGGACATGAACCCAGCATTGCACGCACAAGAGCGTAATGACGTCAGTAGCTGCTGGTACCATCAACAAAGCACGCTTTCACAATGCGGTGCAGATTACGCTCGCTGCAATATTTGTGATGCAGTGTACAAGGCCATCGGTGGGAATACTTCTAATCTGAGGAAGCTCCTGCAGCGACTCCCCTACCACTATATTCTTCTGAGTGTGTGTATTTACACCGACATGGTTAAGCACAAGATTTTTGTCAAGGCTGAACAGACAATTTTCGTCAGCCTCAGATCTACGGCTACAACTTCTGCATTCAGCGCCGTTTGGACGCCTGCATCCGTTAGCGACTCGTCTGCACCCAGCAACATGGCTGGGTTTTAATTTGTGCATTGCACTGCGGAGTCAAAGTTAAACGGTTTAATGTCGAAGAAATGTTTGAAACAACTGAGATGTTACAATACAAACAGCTGGATGTTGTTTTGATATATTCATTAAAGTTTATATATTGAGAAAAGAACAAATTAAACTGAAAATGTTTGAGATTTTATTATTAAACCAATTAACATTTAGTATCACATAAACAGACACAAAAGTACCGAAAACTGGTACCGCTGAGTACCGGTATCGATTCCCAGGTACCGACTATTGGTACGGTATCGGTTCAGATGTGAAAGGTACCCATCCCTATGTGTGTGTGTGTGTGTGCAGTCAACTGCTGTTAAAGCTGAATTAAACAGTGGATTATGGCAGCCTGTGGGCTCCTTCCATCTCTGTTGTGTTTCTTTCAGCATTTGAACATTTTGAAGTAGTGTAAAAAGCTGCTGCAAACAATTAACATCATTGCAATCAGTTCACAGTAAGGCTGTTCAATGAACATGCTTGCCTTCTTTGCAAAATAGTCCAGTCAGATCTGTGTTACCACAGAATCTCAATTAGATGTAGGTCTGGACTTTGACTAGCACATTCTAACACAGGAATACGTATGTTTTGATTTAAAGCATGTTATTGAAGATTTGGCTTTATAATTAGGGTTGTTGTCCTGCTGGAACATTAACATCCACCCCAGTCTTAAATCTTCTGCAGCCACAGGTCTTCTTCCAGGATTGCCTTGTATTTAGCTTCACCCGTATTCCAGTCAACTCTAACAGCTTCCGTGTCCCTGCTGAAGAAAAGCATCCCCACAGCATGATGCTGCCACTACTATGTTTCACCATAGTGATCTATAGTTAATTTTTCAGCCAGAAATCTGGGCCAAAATGTTAATTTCTGGTCTTTTTTCCACTGTGTCCCCAATATGGCTTGTAGCAAACTGCTATATGAATTTAATATGGTCTTTCTTTCAATAATGGTTTTCTTTCTACCAATTCTCATCCTCTCAACGAATTCTCCCACTTGAGCAACTGATTTCTCCAGGTCATCCAGGGTTACACCATGCCTGGCCTGTCAACTGAGGGTGAACAGGTAGGTCTGTTGTTGGACCAATTGGAGGATAGATGGAAAAGAGCTCTGAGCGCTGTTCAAATATTGCAATACTGCTTTATAACTTAACGCTTATTTAAACTTCTCCCCAGTTTTAACTCTGAGCTGTCTGCTGTGTCCCTTGGTTTTTATGATGTTTGTTCACTAATGTTTTCTAACAAACCTATAAGGTTTTCACAGAATGGCTGGATTTTTACACATAGGTCGACTCTAGTTCTAATTCTGTGACTTCTGCAACTGGTTGCACTGGGGTAAAGGGACTGGGTAGAAAGGAACACAACAGTTGTCAGATTTTTTTAGTTGTTAAAAAAAAAGTTAAAAAAAACTGCAGAAATGTCCTTCTGTACAACTGTGCAATAATGTATGCTGGTCTGTCACAGTAGATATCAATGAAACACTAAAGTTCCAAGGGGTATGACTACTTTTACAATGCAATGAATAACACTATGTTTTTGGGTGAACAAACAAAACAATTTGGAAAATGTATTAAAGTGCATAAAAAGTTACATTTAGTGTGCATAGCAACAACATCAAGGCTGCAACATATGGTGAAAAATGGCGGCACTCCTTAAATTATGTGTCTTTTATAGTTTCTTTGTTTAATTTGATGTAATAGAGCTCCAGCAAATATTATAAAGGCAGGTCTTTACCCACTTTTGAAAGACTTGCATCAAACAAATATCACATTTCCGTGCTTCCCTTCCCTTTCTGTCATTCTGAGGGTCACAACCTTCTCCTTGGGCTTTAATGCCTCAGTTCCTTGGAGCATCTAGGACAGCGAGAGTTCATCTGATTGGCCAAACATCACTGACATTTAGAAAGATAATGAGTGGCCTACACAGGCAGTTTTTATTATCTAGTTGCTTACTACTTGAAAGAGAAATGAAAATGAAAAAAAAACATTCAACACTGTTATGTTTGTATCCCCTTGCTATGAGGACACATTTATCCTCTCTACATGAGAAACCTAGTGCTTTTCCAATGCTTCTTCTTTGTAAGATGCAGCTTGTCAGATGGATGTGGGAGCCCTCTGTGCGCCTCACACTGCACTCCCTGAAAGCGTGCACAAAATATGAGCAAGTGCAACGGCAAACAGCCGTATGTTGTTAAAATAAAACTGAGTCACATAGGCAAACCTGTCTGCATGCAGTCCGTTTTTGTACTCTGTATAACAGAAATTTTAAGAGTAGCTGATGGGTAAAACTTGCATAGAATGTGTCACAAAGAGTCACACAATGTAAACTACTGGAGACGTTCAAAAGGAAAAAAGAGCAAAAGAATGCAAGAAGAAAGAGACACATTGAGGGAGAGGAGAGAAAGTATAGGAGAAAAGAAGTGATTGACGATGCGACTGGGTGAGACAAATGCTTTTTGTGCGGACTGAAAAAGTGTCTGTGTGCATGAGAGTGAGGAGAGAGGAAGAAGACATGGCGATAGAAAGCAATTGGAGCACGAGAGACTGGCTGAGACCGGAAAAATGGGAGCAAAGGGGAAAGAAGTTCCTATAAGTTTTATACCCTCAGGGTTTATCTTTGGCATCAAAGGGAAAAAGGACCCACAGACAGTGGCTGGGGTGACAAGTAAGGGGAAATCCCAGCTTCTGTATGGCAAGTGACACATGTACTTCTCTTCTGAAACAGGAAACAAGACTGAATATTGTGGATGTGTTTAAGGAGAAGGGAAGTTCAGGAGCATCCTGTCCAGACAGAAAAAAACAGGAACATGAAATAGAAGTTTATATCTATCTAACCCAAAGGGAATCATGGCTTTTTTGTTCTGTGGCAAACATTAAAACCTAAATTTTTTGCCCAAATTACTGGTTCTATTGATACATACGGCCATGTCAGTTAATTAATTGTTTGCAAAAATAATTTCATATCTTAACATTTAAACCAACTCCATCCACTTAGGAAAGTTTATGGTTTAATTTATGTCTGGACTTTGACTGGACCGTTCTATCCAGCTCTAGCTGCATTCTCGGCACTGTTGTCCTGCTGAACGGTGAACCTCTGACCCAGTATCAAGTGATTTGCAGCCTCTATTAGATCCTCCAGGACTGCCCTGTATTTAGCTCCTACCAGTGGTAGTGAGAACAGCTCCATGCAGTGCACTGACTGACAATATTAAAACAAACAAGCAGAGGGAGAATCTGTTTCATTGGTAACCAGGCTTTCTCTCTCTGTACTGGTGAGAAAGTTGGTGCCTTTAAGCAATAAACAAAGAGAGAAAAGGTAACAGCACTGGTTTAGTACCCCAGTGCTATCGTTCCAGGCTGGTCTCTGTTCAGACAGTTTGATTTACCAAAGAGGAACAGCATCAAATTCATGTAGCCCAATCACTGTGTGAAAATAGATCTTACTGTGAATTATGACCGCAGTAAAAGACTAAATCATATCTGCAATTCAGTTAAGAGTCAAAGTATTGTCATAACTAAGCAGAACTAAAGATGGATTACAAATGATCATTCAGTCTTTAAATATCCACTAATATTTTCTGTTCCTCACTACAACATACTTTATGACCAAACAGCTCCTCCAGACAGCTGGATGTTTACATGGAGAGCAGCGGTTACTATGGTAAACTCTGTAATACATCTAAATAAATTATCCCTCTGACCTTTCTTTTCTATTATCCCAAAGACGCATCCATTAACTTGAGTTTTTGTAAGATGCTTCTCAAGCTTTCTATCTACAATTGATTGAACTTAATGTTAATTATAATTTCCATCCATCTAAGATCAGCTAAGCACACATGCTCGTTGGTTTCCATGACAGTAAGTGACTGCTTCTGGATTTTCAGTCGCCACTAGAATCGCAGGCGGTTGGCCAGAAAGAGGATCAATGGATGTATTGTTGCTCAGAGGATGGCTCGTCTTTCCAGGAAGTTGCTGCGGCAGTAGGCTTCTGATCAATGACACTGACAGAGACCGAGTCGCTTCATTCAGCATCGCGCAGGGGAGACGGTGCGGTGCTGAGAGAGCCGAGGACAAAAGCTCTCACAAAAAAACCAACGAATATGAAGTTAAAACGTTTTGGCTGCACTCCATGAAATGTTTCATCGTGTCGAAAAAACAAACAACACACATAAAAAGGCCTGTCACACTTAATAAATAGTAGAAAATTGCAGTTATTTGAGTCGATTATAAAATAATTAATTTTTTGTTCCGCTTACGACAGAAGGTGCTGCCTCTTAGAGCTGGAGCCTCTTTACTAAATTCTTATGTCCATGTGTATTTACCATGCACATTTAGTTCTGACAGATATGAAGGTAAACACTAACGGTCATTCTTTTAAAACATGGTGTTGTATTCCCTTTTGAATAAAATATTTAATTTTTGTAAGGATTAAGTTAAATACCAAATCAGAAGGCTTGAGCCATAACAGCAGACGGCCAGTGAATCACAAGTTCTCACAGAAAGTCCTGGTTTTTAGTCGGTTTGAGTTCTCAGTCTGTATTTGTAGTTTTAGAAACTGTTTATTGGGAATTTCCAAGACAAAAACCTACTAACATTTTAAAACTAAATATCAACAATTTATTTAAAAATGGGGAAATAATCACCGCACATATAACACCACTTGAACTTGTCACATAACAACCACCAACTTCAATGTAATTTCTTGGGTTTTATGTTAATGACAGGAAGTGAAGCATATCTGGAGTGGAAGGAAGAAGGATACATCATTTACATGTTAAAACCTTCTGGCAATGCTTTTAGCAAGTACAGAAAGGCTATATGCAAAACTAACATTGTGTGACACTGCAAACCACCCTGAACGCATAATCCTCACAGTTAAATACAGTAGTAGCTGCTTTATGCTGTGAGGATGGGTTTATTCAGCAGGGACAGGGTTGATGGGATGGAGCTAAATACAGGGCAATCCTGGAAGAAAACCAACTAGAAGCAGCAGAAGAGTTAAGAATTAGGACAAAAAATATCCAATTGTTGGAATGGCCTAGTCAAAGTCAAGATATTAATCCATACAAGATTCGAAAATTGCTGTTCACCGGCATTCCCGATCCAATCTGACTGACAAAGACCGACTGGAGAGACAGAACAGCTCTTCTAAGTATTGAATAAATAAAAATGCATGCTACAACGTTCATATTTTCATTTGTAAAAAAAAAAAAGAAAAACACTGAAAAACTGGAAAAAAAAAACCATTTAACTTCCAATTCAATTATATGCAGTACCTCTCTGTGTTGATTTATCGTAGAGAAATGTTTCCAGATCAGCTTGTTATTGACAGTTTTCCTTCCACTGAGAGCCAAGCCGTTTTAGTTCGTCTTACTTGAAAAAGGTTTGAACGCTGCTGTGTGAAGACCGATGCCATACTGAAAAATGTACCCTGATAAAATAAGGAAAGTCTTCAAACACGCAATGTCTTCCTGTGAATGTGGAGTAGAGGAAATGCCTGCAGCCCCTTTAGTTTAAACGGAAATTTAAATATCTGTGTAGCTGCCTCAAACAGTGTTTGATTCATATGGCATTCAGTTTTCTTCCATGTTCTACCTTTGTTTCACTTTCACATCTGCCCAATTTAGGTCTTACTTATTTTCAAGTCCGAGGCCATGGTTCTCGACCGGAAAAGGGTGGCTTGTCCTCTTCAGGTTGGAGGGGAGTTCCTGCCTCAAGTGGAGGAGTTCAAGTCTCTCGGGGTCTTGTTCACGAGTGACGGAAGAATGGAGCGGGAGATCGACAGACGGATCGGTGCGGCTGCCACAGTAATGGGGACGCCGTGCCGGTTCGTTGTGGTGAAGAGAGAGCTGAGCTGAAAAGCGAAGCTCTTGATTTATCGGTCGGTCTACTTTCCTACCCTCACCTATGGCCATGAACTTTGGGTCATGACCAAAAGAACGAGATCCCGGATACAAGCGGCTGACATGAACTTCCTCCGTAGGGAGGCCGGGCACTCCCTTAGAGATAGGGTGAGGAGCTCAGCCATCCGGGAGGGGCTTGGCGTAGAGCTGCTGCTCCTCCACATCGAGAGGAGCCAGTTGAGGTGGCTCGGGCATCTATACCAGATGCCTCCTGGACGCCTTCCTCGGGAGGTGTTCCAGGTACGTCCCACTGGGAGGAGGCCCAGGACCCGCTGGGTGGACTATATCTCTCGACTGTCCTGGGAACGCCTTGGGCTCCCCCCGGAGGAGCTGGAGGAGGTGTCTGGGGAGATGGACGTCTGGGCGTCTCTGCTGAGTCTGCTGCCCCCGCGACCCGGTCCCGGATAAGCGGAAGACGACGAGTATGAGTTATTTTCAACACTAGACACGGGTAAAGTGGGGGAAATTTTTTTTTCTCACATTTAGATTTATTTTACCTTTATAAAACACTTGAGAATCTATGTATTGTTTGATAGGACATTGTTCTTATGTCAAGCATTTAGTTTTAATTGCTAACTGATAAAAGCACCATCACTAAGCAGTGGACACAGAATAGTTTTGTTAACCATTCATTTCAACATATCTGCATTTCTATGAATAGTATGATTTCACACATATACACCCTGTTCTACACAATGAGGATGTGGTCTGAAAGGAGAATGGCGGTTTTTTTTTTGACTCAAAGGGAATTTCCAGGCTCATGCTGACATAAATCTGACTGAACGCATGATAAAGAGCCGCATGCAGCCAGAAACAGCCGTGATAAACCTCTGAAGCGTAAATCATGAGCTTATTTGTCACTTCCTTTATTTGGTCCATCTATGTGTCCTTCACAGCGACCAACTCATGATGAGACACTGAGGCCAATGGGATATAAATTTAAACTTAAATATTGTTATGGAAAAGAAAACGGACATAAACAGCGTGGGTTGGGTTTTACATGCATTCCAACGAAGGTGTACAGACATATGAAAACACCTCCATCCCCCCACCAACACTAAATCAGTTTAAGGTGGGTTTGGAGGAGAACTAAATGGCAATGTGAGGAAGAGGAGGGAAAACTGTGGGAGGAAAAAAAGGGGGTGCAACATGAGTGGTGTTTTTTAGTGCACCATATATTCTGGTAAAGGAGATGCTCATAGATCCAGAAAAATGTCCTTTTGTAAAGAACACAATTATTTTCCATGAGTCACACAGAAGCAAGAAAATGTTTTTATTTATTTATTTCAGCACTTCAGTTCAAAAAGGGAAACTCATATATAGATTTGTTATACACAGTGATATTGTAAGCAACTGCTTCTGTTAATTTTGATGATTATGGCTTACAGCAAACCAAAACTAGAAATTACACAAAACCAAAAAAAAAAAAAAAAAAAAAAAAAGATTTTTAGTACAGCAATGATATGTCATGGCTTCATAGTGACCTCTGTGATCATGGGAAAGACTTCACAGTTGTCCAGCAGACAGTCTGACTTTTAGGGTGAGGCACAAAAAGAAGCCGGCTGTTCACAGAGTGCTGTTAACCAAGCCTATTGATAGAAAGTTAAATGGAAGGAAGACGTGTGGTAGAAAAAGCTGCATAGAGAAACAGTCATAGCCGCGGTCTTGAGAGGATTATGAGTCAAAGGTCATTTAAGAGTCTGGAGAAGATTCACTTGGTGTGGACTGGTGCTGGAATCAGAGCTCCACGGGACAGATCCAAGACATGAGCTGAAGCTGTAACACTGAACCAGAGACAATGTCAGAAGTGGCTTAGCTATGCAAAGGAGGAAAGGGAGTGGACTGTAAATGTTCATTTTTATTTGGAAATCAAGGTCCCATAATCTTAATAGAGATGCAGGTTTCATTGTCCAGCAGGACACACAGAGAGGATTGTTAAGAGGAAGTTGAGACGCACCACAGGAAATAATGCAGAGGCGCCATAGGCCGTCATGAAAGCAACCTGGACTTATTTAACAGCAGAACCCCAGGCTGATCACCTCCATGCTACACTCTATTGATGCAGCAATTCAAGCAAAAGGAGCCCTGACCAAATATTGAGTGCATACACTTTCAGTAGGCTGACAATACTGTTTTTTTTTTAATCTCATGTGATTCTGTCTGAAAACACAACTTAGGGTTTAATTACTTGTTAACCATAACCATTAAAATAAAAATAATTGAATGCCTGACATATATCACTCTGTGTAATAAATCTAGATAAAATGAGTTTCACTTATTGAACTGAGCTACTGAAATGAATTACCTTTTAAATGGTATTTAAAAGGTAATTTAATCTTTACCAACTATATGAAAACCCGGCAGCCACGTGTGTATGATTAGTACCTCAAGAACATTTCTGTCAAAAACATAAATGTGTGCTTTTATCCTATTTAGGGCATAGGGTGACTTACATTGACTTTGAACGCCTGCACAGTGTTGTCCAGCAGCAGCACGTTGCACACAACCTGTGTGTGCTGCCTGTCTCGCTCCAGCTCCGTCGCCCGGACATTGTAGGATTTGCCAGCAGGCAAGCGGAAGCGCGCGCTCATCACGCTCCTACCAGGCTCTGCAACAACCAAACACAAGGACAAGAGAAGGCGATGAGTTTGCGAAAGAGAAAAAGATTGCTTCGGTCAGATCCATGACATTTAGACAACTAATAGATTGCATACACTTTAAGACTCGTGTTCCTTATGTTGCAAGAAAAAAATGCAGATGTATGTATGTTGCAGTTTTCTCCAAATGCCTCAGGGAAGGAAGCTAGAGAGCAATGCAAGCCTGTACAGGTACAGTGAGGGAGTAGAGAACGTGTTTCATCAGCAAAGAATGTCTACAAGAAGGCAAGCTCAAAAAGGAAAATAAAAATGTATATCATGCAAAAACGGTTTAAAATGTATGCAATCTTTACCATTGCATGAAATGAAAACACATTTTTTAATCCTATTAACACAAAATAGTGTTCACAATTAGAATTAGGCAAAGATTAAAATCAGAACTGAAGTTAGAGTGATTTTAATCATTAACTTCTATGAAATAAACAAATCCACTTTTACTGGTTTATAATGATTTCCCTGACATCTTTTATTGTGACTATAACACATGCCAACCCATGTGCATACGTTAAACCTAGCAAGGCACGAAGATGTGGTGACTGTTCTGCCAGAGGGACATGGTCAGGAACAACAGTGTGGTAAGCTATGGTTTTAACACAAGACCAAGGGCAATAATGTGTGCTTACAAAATATCCCCACACCATTATACCACCACCATCATTAAACCACTGATACGGGACAAATTTGAACCCTACCCTCTGAATGTTGCTTAATGTAGCTTAAATTAAAATAACGTTAAATAGTCAGAAATATAATTGTTAAATCCTGCTTTTTTAGTTGAGGCGACTGTCTTAATCGAAGCTCATAAAGTCTACAAGGAACCTTGAGACAATAATACATGATTTCATAACATCCAGGCTTGACTTCTGTAATGTGCTTCATTATAGAATAAGTCAAATCTCCATCGCATGTTTGCAACTAGTTCAAAATGCTGCAGCCCGATTATTAACTCGTACTGGCAAAAAAGAGCATATTTCTCCTGTTTTGGCATCCCTTCACTGACTGCAGGTTCACTTCGAATAAATTTGAAAAACCTTCTGTATGTTTTATAAATGTCTCAACAGTTCTGCACCTTCTTATCTCCCTGATCTGCTGCAGCCATATGCTCCTCGGCGCTCTCCGAGGTCAGCAGAGTAGATGCTTTTATCGATTTCATGAACACGATACAAGCTCAGAGGTGACAGAACTTTCTCTGCTGCAAGTCCAAAACTGTGGAATGATGTCAGGCTGGCTCCCTATCTCGCTGTTTTAGGTCTCGTTAAAAAACGCTTTTGACCCAGTGTGAGCTGTTCTTAAAGTCTTTGTGTTTCTACATATTCTAGTGGATTGTTCTTTTTCTCTGCAGATTTATGATTTTTATTCTGTAGTTTCTGTTTTTTTTGTTCTGTGGTACAGAAGTTTGGTTGGTCTTGTTGCTGTTTTATTGTGCTTTATAAAAAAAGTGGTATGGTATGGTGAAACTCATTCAACCATTTTTTCCAATCTGTCATTGTCCAGTTATGGCTGATCTCTGACAGGCAATGAAACATCTTTGTCCACATGTCTGCCGCTCACTGGATAGTTTATCTTTTTCAGAATATTCTCTATGCAACCAAGAGTATGTGGTACAGGAAAACCCGAGTAGATCAGCAGCGTCGGAAATACTCAGATCAGCTCATCCTCCTGCAAGAACCACGGCATGTTCAAAGCCACTTAACTCCCCTTTGTGCCCCAGTCAGATGATCAGAACTTCGCCTCAACTAAAATGTCTAAATGCATTGACTTGCCAACTAGTTACATTACTTTGATTAAGTAACTGAAATTTAAATAGACGTAACTAATTTTTAAAGTAATCCTACAAACACTGTTGAATAATACCTCCAGACAGGAGGGTGTGTAGATGATGATAATTGTGTCTCATTATTACAGGATTAACAAATTAAAAGCAACTTCATTTCATATATTGTGACATTTACTGTCTTCACATCTCACCACATGACTCATCTCAGTCTAGAGCAAACTGACCACAAGCACTAAATCGCAGTTTACAGAGTTCTCAACATCATTGTACATTTTTCTGTTACTTCTGGTCAATCAGTGCTTGGATCCATCAATACTGTCACTAATTATTCCGCCAAAACCTTTTTCCACTTTATCCGTCTGGTGCAGATTTTTCTGTTGTTGTATTTAGTTTAAATTTGGTTATCTCTCACCGTTTTTGTTTTTATTTCTTTGTGATCCATTGTGACCGTAAGCATAATGACCCCACAGGGGTCATGGCCCATACATCAGAAGCTGCTATATGAATACAGATAGTTTGGTGTGAGCATATCTCATTTTTAATAAACAGTGTGTGTTGAAGGTTTGCTGTGCATGTGAACGGCTTGTCATAACAGATCACCACAAAGCTCTGTGAGCACTGGCAGATGGTGTAAAAGTACACTCACAATAGCCACACAGTCTATAGTCTTGCACACTTTCTTTTACTTCATCTTTTTACTACTTTCTTTTTACTTCATGAGAAAATCTGGTGAATGAAAATCTTTTCAACAGTGACCTTTTATACACCTTAATAACGTTACTCCATCAACTTATTAAAGAAAGAGCCACGTAAAAGGCTTGCTGGCCTTGGATCCCTGGAGGGAGCCCACGAAAACTAACAAAAAGGAAAATGCCACAGAAATAGGTCTGCTGCAAAACTAGCAAAATGTTAAAGGAAAGAGAAGTGCTCAAACAGAGCAAATTTGATGGAAAATTTCTTATCTTATTCAGTTGCATTTCTCCACTACGTTATGCTATAAAACAGACTGACACTTCATGCGCTTTGCTTCACAGCTGGTTTGAGATTCTTATGTGAGTTTTAGACTTACCTGACCAACGCAATTCAACAACTCCTTGACTTTGTCTACATTTTCTCTTTTAAGCCTTTTTGATTTTCCTCCTTGTACATCTCCCACGAAACTTAAACTCCTGACAAGTTCTCCAAAATTGGTGAAAAGGCAAAACGATAACTGGCATCCCGGAAATAAAAGCAGCACTGAGCACAAGTAAAAGAACACAATACCTGCATGATGGTGGCAGCATCATGATGTGGGGTTATGTTTTCTTTTAGAACTGTGGAGTTTTTTTTTTTTTGTTTGCTAATTTTGAACATATCCATATCCATTTTGAAAGAAATTTCAACAACTTACCCCAGATGTGTACACTATTACTTTCTGATGATATCCAATGTCTACCATAACATGCTAGTGCTTTTTTACATTTTTTTCCACTGTAGAATGACTCCTATGGAATGATTTCCTTTTTTCCAGGAAGCTGACACGAGGCTATTCGACTGAATAAACGTATTTTTGATTTTACATCTTAAAATACACAAACATGGCTCATCTGAATCTGGAAATTGCTACTTTTGTGAGTAGACGTTGTGCAAAACTTGAAGTGGGCATATAAAATTGTCTCGTGTCACATTATGAGTCTCTGATTGGCAAGATGTGCAGGTTTTAATGTCACTCTTCGGCCGGTCAACAGAACAATCACACAAAAAAAGAACAATGTGGCACACACTAATGCATAAGTACAGGCACAAACTCACAAATGTGCAAGTGCACCAAGAAAGGCGGGCATGTGCAGTCAGCGGTATGGTCAGCTCGGCAGAAACGGATGCAGAGATTAAGGCATGCAGAAGGAAAAACAGAGCAAGCCTCACAATGACAAACAGACTCATGGATGGGGAAGTCTGACTTTATCCTCGACTGCATCGCCTTATACCAAAAACATCTCTTACACTTGTGATTTAATCTGATCAGAGTGTGATCCAAAAACAGAGTAAAACCTACTTTTATTGGCTTCTGCAGTAAAGCTGACAACAAACTGTCTCTGCTTGCCCTCATCAGGTTTACTTTAGTTAACTCCTAGTGGTCTGACTGCTTCCTGGTGTCTCACAGTAATCAACCTGTCTCATCTCATACCCCCTACTGTAAACACAAAGCACAGAAAGCATATAAGCACAATGAAGTGGAGTCTCACAGCACTTTTGGGTTAAAAGAGGCAAACAGATCGTTTTCGTTTAATTGGTCAGACAAGCTGCCCCGGAAACAAATTTACACGCAGCCTCGGCCGCCTCTGTCCACACGCATTTTCATCCCCTTGAGCCTATTCATATTTAATTGCATTACAGGGTTTGTCTTCATTCTATAATTAAAATGTATGGCTGACCTCTCTTTACACAGAGCCCAAAAGGTGGAGGTCATACCTTCATTAAGTTTAAGCAGAAGCATTAGCATCTCTAAGTTAAAAGGTTAGATGCATGCAATTTTTAAAAAAAGGTCTCCATTCATAAGTGAAACTATTGGCTAAGATGCATGGTAATATATTTTACAGTGGTATCATTACTGTTATCACAGTTCTTATCCCAGGATGAGCCATTTATATCCAGAACTTGCCACAGGCCGTTTCTGCCAAGTTGCATCATAATGTTACTGAAGTGGTGAAAAATAAATGGGTCAAACTAACAACAGTGGCTGTGGATGATGCTGTGTTTGAGAACAGAGGGGGGTGTGGATGTTTTTTTGATTAATGTGCCCAGATTAAAGTCTTTAAATAGTTTTTAATGTAAAAATTAAACAAAAAACATTTAACGATGAAAAAAAAAACAACAGTAGCTACTATGTTCCAGCTAAACAACTAATTGTAACAGAGTTCTAACATATTTGCCACATCAAACCTCTGTCCTTTTCCAGCCTCATATTTATTGCAGATATTTTCCCATTGCTCAGACTTTAAATATGGAGCCAGCGGGAAGAAAAGTTTGGTTGGTTTGGCTGATAATGAATTAAGAGACTAATGCAGGAATACAAGTGACAAACAGTGCTAATGGAAAGAGAGATGTGTGGATGAAACGGGGACCAATGGATGAAAAGACGAATAATGGACAAAATTATAGAAGGAAGGCAGGATAGGTGGATAAATGGATAGACGAACACATAAATACAGGCTTAGATGGCTGGATAATGGGCAAACAAGGTGATGGATGGATGAATGGATAGATGGATATTAGAATGTTTTGTTGTATTTATTATCAAAAGGGGAAAAATGAAAATACATTTTCAAAAAATTCATTACAGCCTTTTAGTTGTATCCCTGAATAAATATTGTTCTAAATACAAACACATGAACATGATCAAAGACCATTTACAGTAAGTACTATGGCTATAATGCCAAACAGCAGCCAATAATTGCATTCAATCATGTTTCAAACATTATCTGGTCATTTATTGATTCTCAAATGGAACCAACGGTGGAAAAATCATGCAAAAATGGCAGTCCCAACCCATGATGACATGCTTCTGAAGTCTGAAAGCGTAATCAGTTAGAATCTGTCGTTATAATAAAGCACAGTTCTTATGATGAAAATGATTTTCTCCATTTAAAAACGATACTTGTCCAGTCTTAAGGAATCAACGAACGGACAGATGTATAGATAGATGGAAAACGGCTGTAAGGATGGACGATTGGAAAGACAGGTAATAAAGGAAATGAAGTCTTATTTAATATGTCCGGTCTTTGTAGGATAACTGATATTATGTAAATTGAACTGAGGCAACAAGCACTTTACTGTAGAACACCATGTAGGACGCCATTGGTTGGGATAATAGAAAAATCTTACTCTGTTTCAGAAACGTCAATTTATTAGTCATTATCAAGCAAACTAAACTGAAAAATGAAAAATATACTAACACATATTCAACATACTTTTAAAACTTAGAAAAGATGCATCCTTGCAGATCTTGTTTGGCTGGGTGTTTGCAAATATTCACAGCCTTGGCAAGAAAGGAAAAATGTAATATGTTGTTCCATTTTTGCCAAAGTAATGTATATTTAAAGGCTTTAAAACTCTGCTAAAATACTGTAACAGCTTTGTCAAGACTTTCTGTTAAATGCAACATGTCACTGGATGCTGTGTGCATTTTACACATCTAATAGAAAATAATTTATGTTAATAACTCTACTAACAACTGGCCGTTTTCTTTTCTTTGTGCTAACAGATGCCTACTGCGACATTTTTTGTTGTTTTTCGTCAACTGTGTTTGTTCCCGTTTGGTCGTATTGTATATTCTCAATTGTACTCCAGTCTATTGACAATGTTCCATAATTTTCTGCACTGCTGTGTTCTTTTCAGCTAAGCTGGACAGGATGGCTACAGTCCCCTGAGAGAAGCCTCCGGAACTCCGGAAGCATGCTGCCATTATTGCTTCCTGCAGTCAGCAGAGCTTACAAACACAAAGCAGAGCATCTGTGTGTATCCGAATGTGTGTGTGTGTGTGTATGTGTGTGTGTGTGTTTGTACTATAAGGGCTCTTGACCCTTACGCTTCCCTCACCGGTGGGCTCCTCTTAACTTATGGCAAATGCAGATGGCCCTGCAGCCTTCCTGTCAGCTTCAGATGGACACATTAAACAATCTTACCTTAGCAAAAGCGATAGACACAAACTTGTGTTATTTACCTTTAAAATCAGGCATGCAAACAAATCAATCACCGAAAAAGGATTTAACTTCTAGTCCCAATTTCTGTCTACAAAACAAACATCTTAAAAAGCCAAGCAACACAACAGCCTCAGTACAAATATACTCTGACAACAAATGAACCTCCAAGGCCGATACAATGCTATTAATGCACAGATTTCTTTGAAGTAACTCAAATACATGCATGCACACACTCTCTCCTGTCCTCTGTTGCTTTGGACCAATTGAAATAAGGCTCTTGCATTTAGAAAAGTCACTGGTTGTGTATTTAACTGCTCTACAGTGTTTCACAAAGCATAAACTAGGTCAGAACAGAAAGCAGGGATGAATATTTGGTTAGCAACAGTAAATGATTTGGAAAAAATGCATTCATTCAAACATAGAATAAGAAATATATAAATGTAGTACACATGTAAATCTCCATGGGACCAGAAAACACCTAAAAGGAGTAAAGTTGCTTTTTTAAATTTTCTCGTACAATAAAGTCTGCTTTGACTGACAGTAAAGTCACGCAACGCGGGTCGATAAATGATAAACGGAGTGAATTTCAATAGTGCTTTCCAATCATAGCGACCACTCAAAGCGCTTTATGCTAGAGTTATTCACCCAATCGCACTCATTCATACATCCATATGCAGCTTGGTAGGCAGCTTGATGTCCGATGTCTGGATTCAGCAGAGAAAAAATAATACAGACAAAACGTCTATTTTGACTGAACATTAATTTAAAACAAGGTAACGAGTGAAAAAGATTTACTGCTATACACAAATGTCACAAACATCTTTGTGTTTATCATCCTTAAAATAAAATAGTTTTGGGCTTATTAATCTTTTTATCAGGCAAGGGAAAAAGTTTATTAGTGAACGAAACAGTAGACGACACAGCTGCTTTCTGAGCTTCTTCTGGTCATACATAAATACCAATGATCCACACCCATGTGAACTTTAAAAAAAATCAACACAGCCTCATGCAACCAAAGGAATCATGGAGTGCGTCAATAAACACCACAAAGAGGTGGTCTCTGCCTTAAATCCCTCAGCCAGCCTGCCGCACAGCCCATCTAATCGCTACAAAACAAATTCAACTGATCCAGTTTACCCTTTATCAAGTCAGCTGACACCGCTCTGTGACAGGGGCCATAACAGTGACAGCTCTGAATTAGATTTTGAATAACTAAAGCAAAAAACATGCCAAGATCACAGGAAAATACAGAGTTCAGAGTCAAATGCCAATGATACCCAATTATGACTCTCATCAGCATCACACACCAGCACCTTTAGGTGGTTCAGGTGTTGCAACAATAGAGCAAATTAGTAAAACATGTTACCAAAATAATGAAATAATATTGCTGACAAAGCAAACAGCCAAAGAATCAACATAAAGTACCACAGTCTCTCCCCTTTGTGGGTCTCCTAAACTTCGACATGAATTAACACCAATTGTGAAAATCACATGGCCTTACTTTAGTTGGACTTGAAGAGAGTCTGTTTTTAATAGTGTGCTAAAACGTAGCAGAATATTTCTCTTTTTTTTTTATTTGTAAACAAAAATGTGCATTCTGATAGAGGTTAAACTAACCAACCCATCACTTGGTACAGATAAACCCAGTAGTACGAACTTAACTGTAGGCATGGTTTGTGGGCCGCTTATGCAAATTGTAGCCATCAGTGCCAAGGAGCAGGAATTTGCTTGAGCACACAAACACCCACAGCCATTCATGAAACCTAACACCTGTCAAATAGGATTCCCGCTGAATCAACGATGCAGATGACTGAGACTTGTAGTAGCTCCGTTCAGCTCAATCTGGAACCAGCCCTGTTCGCCTCCTTTAGACACATCTCACAGGTTCTTGCTTCTGATCATCACAACAGCTTTATTATGTCATCCAGATCTTCCCTTTCGCTGGCCCTGATTATTATTCGTTTCCCACGCCTCAATTTAACCATTTACATGTTGTGATATTCTTCACAGCCCTTATATAAGCACCTATTCTTTGTTCTCATCTCACCTTTCCTTCTTGACCTTGCCATCACATCAATGCCCCTAAAGCTCATCCAAACACGTTTTTCCTTCTTTTGAAAAAAATAGCACTGATTATTTTTAGTGACTCAATGGAGTTTAACACATGTTACAAAGTAATGACAGTGTTGGTAAAAAAAAAAAAAAAAGGTATTGCATCACAAGCGCCCACAAACGGCAGAGGCTTTTCACGCAGTACTGGATCTCAAAACTGTCAAAAAAAACCCTTAAAAAGTCAAATTTATGTGACATACAAAATTAGACCGTGATAAATCAGTTCAAAACGTTTCCCATCTGTAGTCAAACTTTGAAAACAATTCTCTTGGATCTTCAGCTTCCTAGCAAACATCTAATTGATTGGTGGTTCAGACAGTTTATAACATTGCATCCACTTGATAACGAAATGAAAAAAAGCCAGTTCCATCTGAAGAAAAGTAACCCAGATTATGATGCTGCCACCACCGTGTTTTACTGTGAGTATGGTGTTCTACCGGTGATGCAGAGTGCTGTGCCTTACCCTGACTGATACCTTTGTACAATGGGATCAATCTATTGTAACCTCTCCACAGCACAGCTTTAGCTAAAGGATGCACAAAGAAGAAAGCAAATCATGCAAAAACTACTTGAAAAGCTGAAATTTATTTTAAGCTAATCAGATACACCATCAATGACGGCAAGCGGGATTTCAAGATTACTGAATGCTGAACTTGTATCATAAGGTGCTTTGACAAACTATTGAGGAAAGAGTGTGCAGATTATTGAATTCAAGTTGTTGACGCTTTTTCATTTATTTCCTACAGATCTGTTTTTCATGTGGCATGAAGATGCAAAATTAAAGGGTGGAAAAGGTTTTCTAATTTTTCACGTCACGAGTGTGTGCAACCTTTCTGTAATCAAAAAGGCCTTTCCCAATGTTTCTCACATGAACTTTAAAAGCATATGGCTCCAAGAGCATAAATACCAATTTATACTCAATGAAAAAGCATATTGCAAAAAAGAAACCATTTCTGATCTGTAAACTGTAAGAAGGCAAACCCAAAGATGCACAACTTTCACCTCATTGCGTTTAAACGCCTCTAAAGCGTTCACTTGTTGTGAATTTACATATAACACAAAGAGTCACAGTTAGATGGTGGATAACAGTGGGGAAAAAGTTATCATCTTGAGGTTTCCTGCTTTCAGCTAACACTGCAAGAAACGCGCCTACAAGTGTTCCGATTAATTAGCACAACTTTCACATCAAAAATGTTTAAGCAAACATGCAACAAACACACAAAAAAAGACATTCCTGAATTTATAAATGAGCTTTTCTTTATGCAAATGCACCCTGGGCTATTTCACAAAACAGTTTCTTATTTGAATCTTTGTAGATGACAGCTGCTGTATGATAATCACTTTCATATGTAACTGGATATTGCCTAATTAGATAGAAAATAATTTAAAATATGATTTAGACTTGGTTGGCACATTCTGCTCAGGAAAAAAACACTAGCGGTCAAATGTTTTAGACACACTTTCTCCTTTCATGGTTTTCTTTATTTTCATGACTATTTACATTGTATGTAGGTTCCCACTGAAAGCATCAAAACTGTGAAAAAACACATAGGAAATTAAGTAGCAAACAAAAAATTGTAAAAGAACTTTGGATAAGTTTTATATATTAGATTGTGTAAAGTAGCCACCCTTGGCTGTGATGACTGAAATATTAACCTTTGGCCGTCTCTCAATGAACCTCTGGGAAGTTCTTTGGAAACCCATTTCATAAGACTACGTCATGAAGCTCAGGGAAATAATGCTGAGAGAGCAAAGAAGTAATCAGAGCAAAGGGTTGCTTTTTTGAAGAATCTAAAATATAAAACTGTTGAGAAATGTTATTTCACACTTTTTATTTACTATATAATTCCTTGTTTGTTCATTCAATCTACAATTTAAATAGTCATGAAAATAAAGACATCCATTAAATGAGAAAATGTATCTAAAACTTTTGAATGGTAGTGTATAAACAAGAGAAAACCTACACAGATCCTCTGGATTAGAAATATGAGCAGGGTGGGACAGTGGTCTTTTAATTATAAAACAAAAGGCCTTTCTATGTACAGTATGCTGCACTCACACACACACACACACACACACATATAACACACCTCTCAGCACGCACAAAGAGGAACAGAAAAGCAGGTCTGATTAAAAAAGCACATTCCCCTGATTTTTTCCCTTTCCCGCTGATGCCGGCACCTTTAAATGTTACCGGGGGTCGAGTTCTGAATACGCTGCAGATTTCTACCTGCATCCACCCCAACCTTGCACATTCCTGTCCCGCCAGCAGGGAGGCCAGGTGTTCTGCAGCAAAAACACACACCTTCCTGCTGATTGGCGGTTACACTGCCAGAGCAGTTCAGTCACAAACACACAAATTTCAACAAACCTCAGACTGAGATACTGACCTGGAACTACATTAATCTTTATCTTTCATTTGAATGTGCTAACTCCTTGATTTTAAAATTGATTCAATCAATGATTCTGTACGGTGGTATGACTGCAGTTACTGAGACAAGTATCTAGTTTGTCACCTTAAAATCTAGGCAGAAAACATGCTTCTTGTGTTTGTCAGGCAACTATAACTGGAAACATGAACCGAATGATGAGCCCAAAGCACCTTCACACTGAATGATGTTTGAACTAATGAACTCATTAGGAGGGTTATTCACTTTGGCAGAGCCAAAACATTTTTACTGCTTAAAAACCTGTGCATATAATCTGTTTTATAATAGGTTTATTCTGCAACAACCTGCATGTTCAAGCTAAACATTTTAGTACATGGATAAGCTTCAAACACAGAGCCTCTCCTTTCAGCTTGTAAACAGTGCAAACGCTTAACTGAGGGGGTAGAGGGTGTGTCTGAATGTCTTCTTCCTGATAAATATGGCAGCCTGGTGAAACAGTAAACACAACTGTGATACCACACCAAAAAGTTCACATGTTCAACCGTGGTACCATGCATGAGCATTTCTTCATGTGGTTTGCTTCGTGTTTGCGTGACTGCATTGTTTTGCTGCTGGTTCTCCTGTTTTCTTTAGCATCACATTGATAAATCAAGGTGTTTTTGTCCATGTCGTTTGTTTCTCACATGTCCCATTTATCTTATAAGCTGTTTGCCCCATCTGTTGAACACTAGTTTTATGTCGATTCTAAATGAGACATTTAAGTGCACTTTTGGGGAGTTTTGTAAAGATGATTCCTGTTTCATGGCTCAAACTGTGAGAAAGAGACGCTTAAAAAAACTGTATTAGAAACGATGAAGTAGGCCAAGGCTTCTCTCAGATTCTCAAGTTATGACGGCCTTCAGTAAAAATATTAACACAAAAAGTAAATTATTTACTTGCTTTTATATAGCACAGAAGAGTAACAATTCTTACAACTCCTGCTAAGATGACATTGAATTTTTATGAATATTTAGAGCTGCACAACGTACTGAATTGCAATCGTCATCGCAATATTAATCTGGGCAACACTGCAACTGCGAAGGACAGCTTGGATGCAATGTTTGGTAGGATGCTAGACCATCCATACCAATAAGATAAGCTTTCACTGCCCTCTACACCAACCCTTGATATATATTCTTAGTGGATGAGATGCTAAAGCTCACACCAGGGATATTATAATGAAGGAAAAAGTCTCAATTGACACTGTCATTGCAATATGTAGCAAGTAGCAACAACATAGTCATTACATGGTTTCCTGATAATAATAGTTTTAACACATCTTCAACACGCCTCAATGTAAAGATGTCATTTTTAGCATAATGTCTAGATTTCATCCACAAACCTAAGGCAGTCACTACTAACATAACACACAGTAACATTCACCCCAAACAAAATTTCTCAAGAAATATATAAAACTGTTTAACACAACAAAATTAACACAAAACAAACAGATCCTATAGAACAGACTAGCTAAAATACAAGGAGAGGCTATAGTTTGAGGTAGACAATAGATATTCATGTATAGGTATGTAACTGATGTGTTTTTAACCACCATTTGAGTTGTTTTTTAAATGGTGGAGTAGTGGTCACAGCCCCTGACAGGTACTGCTGATTTATTGCAGGAGTGTGTGCCTTTAACGGACACAGGCATCCGACTAAACTCGGTCCTTCGCCTCGGTGTACAACATTCTCCTCTGGTTTTTATGGTGTTACTGTCTCTGACTCAAGTGATTTAAAAGTGGCCGGGCAAGCCCATTGAAAACCCTTAAAAACAAGAGAAACATCTTATGGCTTTCAATGTTCAAAATGTCTTTAACATTGGTACAATAAATAAAAAGGCTTCCTATCAAAGACTTTGAGCGTCCTTTTAATGCTGTTTGCTGATTTTGCAACCAGGCTGCAAAACAGTATTTCATGTATGAAAATATCATTAAATAATTCATATAGTTAACATAATTAGAATTTTTAACATGTTTAGATGTGATTTGTAGACTACAACAAGATACTTAAATTTTTTAATTAACAAGCACATGTGGGACTGTTTTTGTTGACCCCCTGCCATTTTTTTTTCATTATTTTGATATATTGAAATATATTCATTCTATATATATATATATATATATATATATATATATATATATATATATATATATATCTACATACAATAAACACCCAATAGTAGTTTACAGGAAGCACAGAAGAGTAGGAAGAATTGGGGGGTTTTGTTATTCTACCTTCAAGGATTAACAAGAATAACAAGCTAACATTAGCGGATTAATTCGTCAAATTATCTGTCTAATTACATGCTGCTTGTAGCTTGCCAGCTGTAATTTTACAGGTCTTACCTTAATAAGTGATAAATGGGACATCCTAAGCACTTCAGCCACACTGGGACTCAATTTGTCATATGAAACAGCATCTTATGTAGGCATGGACCGTGGTAAATTTTCCATGGTATGACTAAAACCTTGTATGATAAAAACTAAAACGTTCCCTGGTTTCGTTGCATACAAACAAACTCATTGAAAACATTTATGCCACAGCCTAATTGCTCTTTGGGTTGCAAACTGCAGTTTTAGAAACAGTTTTACCATAATAAGAGAGATGGCTTCCACACTTTTAGTGTCCACACCACAGCTGTGGGTGTTTTTGGTTTTTCTTTTTTTGCTAACAAAAATGTTTCCAAACAGCTGAATGTCTGACTTGTGAGGAAAAAGTGCACTAATGTGTTTTTTATTCAGCTGAACAACAGTGCACAGGAACAGGTGTGGGAGGGGCAGTACTGTTTCAATCTAGGCTCCATACAGCTGGAGAAAATTAGGTCATTTCATGTCCACACTGGAAGAAGAAAATCTGTCAGAATCCTAAAAGATAGCATGCAGGTAAAATGTGTCTTTACCTTATTATGTGAACTATAAAGATGACTCTTATTCCTAGAAACTAGAGATCACAATGAGGACCCAATGATCAAGAACTGAACCTGACATTTCAATCTATTGTGGCAACCTAATCTCAATTTTCCACCCATCTCTTAATCATCTGTCTGTCACACTACTCAACCCTGATAGAGAGGATTAGTCAGGCGTTGACATTTAAACAGAGAGGCAACTGGTATTTACAGAAACTCTATAAAAAGGGGTTTTTATGATGGCTTAAGGTCTTTAGAGGAATCATGCCCTTTTCCTGGAAACCTGGCACCTTCTGAGCCAGATCAGTGCTCGCATTACTGTAAATATGAATAATTTAGCCAACTTGAGGTTTTAGCTGTGCCAAAATCCTTCATGCTGTTAATAATAACACACCAATCGGATTTAATAAAGTCAATCACACACTTAGGGTACCGTCTTGAAATGTCCTTTTTGTAAAGCACATCTTCACTGGCGCATGTAGGCCACCAGCTTCTTCATATTGTATGCCTGAAAGGCCAAGACAAGGCATGTAGAAAAATCTATAATTATCATAAAATAATTAGGGCTGAAACAATTAATCGGATTAATCGATTATTGAAATAATCATCAACTAATCTAGTAATCAAATGGAATCGTTAATTGGAGGATACAGATTCTGAAACATGCCTTTTGCTGAAAGAACAACGCACTCAGAGCAGTAATTAAGCCAAAACTGTACAAAAAAATATGTTTTGCACTTTAGATGGAAAACCTTCTTTGTCTGTAAATATGCTCTATCCAGAACGTCTTAAGTGGCATAGTTTTAGCTTCACCTAAGCATTGTTCATGTTTTTACAAATGTTTTGTACAATTGACCCTCCCAACATGCATGTTTTTGCCATTTACAATGCATTTAAAGTGTGTAATAAGTTTTTGTTTTTTAAAGTTCAAAACATTTGTGTATTGAAGTATGATTACTTACTAAGAATATATCTAGATGAATCGATTATTCGAAAAAACAATCGCTAAATTAATCGCTTACTAAAATAATCATTAACTGCAGCCCTAAAAATAATAGACCAAAACAATGCTCTCTGATATAATCTACAGTCCGCTTGCAGCTTGAAAGGCTTTGGCTCTAACATCTTGTTGGTATAACGTGAAGTATCAGTTATCTGTGGTTGCTGCTCTACGCTCACATATAGAAATGCAACATCTTTTTAGAATATAAAACCTTTAAAGTCACCTTAAAGTCATTTTTGCATAGTTTTGACCCAAGAGATAGAAACTGGCATTTTCTACATGTGGGGTTGCATGAAATGGTTCCTGCATGCAGGGGACGTGGCAGAACCCTAACGATAAAGGCATTAAAAAAATACATTCAATAAAAATAATCAACTCAACAGTCTTTGCAGGAACACATGCCATTCAAGAGGAACAAGTGAGTCAAGAGCCAAGCTGATGATTCAACAGCCTGTTTGAATGTATTATGCAGCTCCTATAACAAAAAACGTGTGTAAGGAGATATCTCTCTGCTGCTGAGTGTGTGACGAGGTGAGGATGAAGAGATGGAAGTAGGTGGAACACATTGTGGTTGGTAAACAGGGCCAAAACAGGAACGCGTGGGCCCACCCGACATTCACCTCAGGGGTTGCGTTTTGTTGCTGTGCTGTGGAAAATAAGGCAAGTCTAAGGTGAAAAAAACTGAGACAGCAATTTGTTAATTTTATTTATCAGTGCAGTTTCGATGTTATCCAATGATCACGCAGACACATTCCTCCTTGCAAATCTTTCTAAATGGTCATGATTTTCATTTAAAATATTCTGGTATTACAGGTTTCCCAGGGCCCACAGCACCGCAGGTTCTCCATTATAAATAACAGTGGGCATGAGAAGCTTTTCAACATATTAATCGTTTGTTTCACACCAGACCCACCTGGAGTCTTGCCACAAAGGTCAATGAGAGTCTCATCCGACCAAACCAATCAGTTCCAGTTCAAATCTTTCATAAATTCTTGACTTATGATGATCAACCCTCATCTGCCTGACTTAAATGGCATGTTCTTTTGTGTTTCCCATTTTGAAAAGTGACTAGTGGAATCTAGTGGTCCTCTGTGGCATAGCTGTACCGCAGGAAACAAAACGTCAGATTTAAAATCTTCCTAAAACACCCCTGGATGCTCTGATCAGCTTAAGAAATAAAGCATAAATTTACCTAATTTACCTAAATGAAAGGCTTGCTTTTTCAAAGCATTTCTCTGCAACATTATGCTTTTGCAATAAAAGATCAATTAACTTCAGCGCATTTTTAAGCATCTATACCAACAATCCAAATAAGCACAGAGGCCATAGTAGAATGCAATGTGTGAAACACAGCAGCTCAAACCAGAGCTGCCTAAAATAATTGATCGTATCTCGAGCTGATGAAAATAGACTTTCATCTGCAGCATTGGTTTGATACACACATGTTCAAAGCAGACTTCACACACACACACACACACACACACACACACACACACACTATTTTGCTTGATTTAGCCAGTTCTGTAATAAACTGATTTCACAAAAGGAGATTAAATCAGCTCTGTATCCAGGAGATTGCTTCGATAGATCAATGAATCGGTCAACATTACAAACTTGTAACAATATTATTTATAACAAATGTAAATGCTGTAAAACAGATTATAGCAGATACAGATGCACATCGCCTTGACTGCACGTTGATTTTATGGTTACACTGTATGAATGTAAAGAAGCACTGAGCCTTTTGGAGGACTCTGTTGTACTAACTGGAATGCAGTTGTATCAAGCAGCAAACAGCCTTGAAAGCTGCTGCTTAGACTGCCAACAGGTCACCAATCTGCTCTCCAAAATGGTGTCTGCACCACACATACAGTTGCACCATATTTGGCTCTTCTGCGATGAGAGCGTGACCCCCGACTTAGCCTGAACCCAATCTTTCCACAGAGTTCTGCTTGAGCAAGGCCTTCACATTAATGCACTTCTTCCCATCCTGTAATCAACGTTCCTCAGATTAAAGTGCCCAAAGATGTCCTGTATTGTCCTCTTGGTAATAGCCTCCATGCTGGCACAGAGGCTGACGGGGAGAGAAAGCCCATGAGTCAGCCAGAGCCAGCTCCCTGCCTCATACTGAAATCAGAGAAACCACAAGAATGTAACAGCTTCTGTTATTATCCCTCCCTGCTGCCTCCCAGCCTGATGGCCTGCCCCAGAAAATAGCAGCCAGCCTCCATGTTTCTCCCTCTCTCTCACACACACACACTTGTTCTTATGTTATCCCTGTCCTCGTCTCAGATATACCGATTCCTCTCGGGGTACGGCTGTACGTTTTGCTCGTCTTCACTTCTGCACAAGCGAATAATTTATGCAAGCTCACTCACGCGCCCCAATATTTGGTTTTCTTTTTGAGAAATGCTGCAAATGTAACATTTAGGAAATAACCTCCACATTTAAAAGGAAGCTGATGCTGTCTGCACAAGTCAGCAAAAAAACAGTGGTCAAGACGTTTTAAGAGGTTTCACATTTCAAAAGACCAAATATTTAAGGTTGCGCATAGCAAAGAGCAGCAGACAGCAATTTCATATGTACAGCAATAATAGCATTATTTAGTATATCTGCATTTATTTATAAAAGAAGCTCATAAAAAGCTCGCACAAAGTCCTCAGAATAAAAAAGCATGTTGGGTGAAAGTAACACAGCTTAAAGCAGTGAACGTAGCTTTCCCTTTTACACACCAGAGGTCTTTAGACATCTCCCATGGCTGGACTTGTAATGCACCAATTATTTACCCAGGGATAGAAATCCTCTGACCACACATCAACAAGTCAAAACTGGAAATAAAAATGTTTTCTCATTAGGTTTAATGAAGATTGTTAAGATCTCACAGTTATGATTTAAATTTGAAACCTACTTGAATTACAAAAAAAAATATTATGTAAACTTATATTTTATAACCAATAATTACATTACTTTTTAAAGTTAAATTTAAGCTTAGGTAAGTTTATTATTGTTGTTCTTTTTATCAGGCAGGGTGGGTGTTTCTCATCTCTGACTTTTCTGGCATTTTTACACCCAGGTTACCTAACCTAAATGTCTTAAACACAATGTAAAGTAAGTTTTATAACAGCTATTAACCCCATTGACCTGCCAAAAAAAGTATTCACTCACCTGCATCGACTCGCATATGAACGGAAGTGGCGTCCCGTTCTTAATCCATAGGGTTCAACATGACGTTGGTCCTCTATTTGCAGCTATAACAGCTTCAACTTCTAGGAAGGTTGTCCACCAGGTTTAGGAACGTGTTCATGGGAATTTTTGACCATTCTTCCAGAATCACATTTGTGAGGTCATAGACTGATGTTGGACAAGAAGCCCTGGATCTCAGCTCCCCTCTAATTCATCCCAAAGGTGTTCTATCGGGTTAAAGGTCAGGACTTTGTGCAGGCCAGTCAAGCTCATCCACACCAGACTCTCCCATCCATGTCTTTATGGACCGTGCTTTAAGCATTAGTTTACAGTCATGTTGGAGGAGGATGGGGCCATCTCCAAGCTGTTCCCACGAAGTTGGGAGCATTAAATTGTCCAACATCTCTTGGTACGCTGAAGCGTATAGAGTTCCTTTCACTGGAACTTAGGGGCCAAGCCCAGCTCCTGAAAAAAAACCCAGCAGCATGATCCCTCCTCCACCAAACTTTACACTACGCACAACACAGTCAGACAAGTACCGTTCTCCTGGCAACCACCAAACCCAGAGTCATCCATCAGATTACCAGATGGAGAAGCGTAATTCGTCACTCAAGAGAAGGAGCCTCCACTGCTCTAGAGTCCATCTGACGCTTTGTATTGCTCTTGGTGATGTATGGCTTGAAGACAGCTGCTAGACCATAGAAACCCATGAAGCTCTCTACCCAGTAAAGCTAATCTGAAGGCCGCATGAAGTTTGGAAGTCCTTACTGATTGACTTTGCAGAAAGTCTGCAATCTCTGAGCACTGACAGTGGAATATTTAGGAGCAAAGAAATTTCACCAAGCTGGTACTGTGTTAGAGCGACCCACTCTTTCACAAGTGTTTGTACACATAGTCTGCATGTCTAGGTGCTTGATTTATACACCTGTGGAAGTGATTGGAACACTTGATTTCAGTTATTCGGATAGGTGAGAAAATACTTTTGGCAATATATTGTACCTCTATCAAAACAGCGGCAGCTCATTTTTGTCCCTTTATGGTCAGTGTTTGTTTCATTTAACTGTTGATTTAAAACTACACAAGAAATGTCTATGTGTTATAGTCATCAGAAAGAAAATCCGAATTGGATGACTGGACCACAAGAAGGAAGTCAGTGTTGCCCAATAAAAGCCTGATTGTGGCATCTCTAATGTTCAATTAATCATGTGGCAAACACTACACTCTGGCCTTGTTTCTGTGACTGATTTATACAAGGATTGCAGCAAATTACAAATACCCGTCTAAAGCCTTCAGCTTCAATATAACAGTTATATTAGATTTGTCCCTGTTTAACTTCCCAGCTGATTATAATCATGTTGCCTGGGTACCACAGCAACAGAAGCAACAAAGGGGAGTTGATTTTTCTTTATTATTATCAAGGTTACTACAGCAGTGACAGCTACATTTCAGCGTTTCTACATTCATTCTTATATCCCTGATGCTAAAGTTACACATCAAGTTAAGTAGCATTTTTTTTTTTTGCCATTTATGTAACGATTCAATAATGTTGTCCTATAATGGACTACTTCTTACTTCTTAAATTCTTTGCATCTACTTCAACATGTAAAAGAAAATGCATTTTGACAAATGTCTTTAATATAGGGGCTGCACGGTGGCACAGTTTGTAGCACTGTTGCCTTGCAACAAGACAGTCCTAGGTTCGACTCCCTGCCTCGGGTCTTTCTTGGAGTTTGCATGTTCTCTCCGTGCATGAGTGGGTTTTCTCCGAGTACTCTGGCTTCCTCCCCCAGTCCAAAAACGTGACTTAGGTTAATTGGTCTTGTAGAACGGGTGTTTGCATGGTCATTTGTCCCGTGTGTCACTTTGTTGCCCTGCGATGGACTGGCAAACTGTCCAGGGTGTACCCCGCCTCTTGCACGTAGACCGCTAGAGATAGACACCAGCTCCCCCGCAACCCTTTACGGAAGAAGCGGGTATAGAAAATGGATGGATGGATGTCTTTAATCTAATGGTTAATTTTAAATGTGAATCCCTCCAACAGAGATAGAAGTTAATAAATAGCAATTAACTATTTTACATCAACTAAACACTGACAGGATCAAGCTTGTAGAGAGGATAAACAGGTAAGACACACAACAGCTTACTTTCACATTTCAAGAAAAACTTTACAGTAAAAAGACAGCTTGTATTATGGATTATTCCACTCTGATTAGGCTGGACTAGATGTTGGCATTAAAGCACATGTTTCTTGTGTAAAAGTGCATCATCTCACAAGGTCCTGTAAGACTAGAAATGCACCGATCAATCAGTCAGAGCTTGGAATCGGACCACTTTCCTTTGATTGTCTTTGTCAGTGATCCGCAATGCATCAAAACTAAAAACTCTCACCATTCTCCGTCTATAAACAGATCAACCAACGCGTACCAATCAGTCATAACAAATCATACAGGAAGGCAGCTAGCATTAGCATTGTTCCTACATAATCCTTACCATACAAAGCATACAGAAAAGTTTTTTTAAGATGTTTTCCTGAAAGCAAGTGAGGTACTTTTTAAAAGAGAAACATACGAAAGATGGACCAATCTATTGGCCAGAGATTGGGATCAATCAACCTTCCCTTGACCAAATCAGGTCAAAATATCTTTTCTTCATTAAATGTATTAAAATGAATTGCTCACACTGTTTTTAGTCTCTAAACACAACCAACAGCATGTGAGTAAATGCCCCTTTTCTTAGTTTAATAAAAACTATATAGGACATATTCTTGTCCCCAGCCTTTATACTATGAACTTGTAGTTCTTCACCTTTTAGATTCTAAAGTACTATATTTATGAAATAATCTGCAGAACACTTTTCTCTTATGTGATAAAGCCCTCAGGAAAGAAAAATCGGAATCTGAAGGTCAGACCTCAAAGAATCGGCCTGGAAAAGCCTGATCTATTCATCTCTAAATGCAGAACACAGGGAGATTCCCACAAAAAGATATTACATTTTTCCTGTAAACCTGTTGAGCTTTTATTCTCCAACAACATAATTAAAGGAACTTTCCAGAAAAGTAAAGAGATAGATTAATAAAAAAATATATGGATGTCAGTGCGCCGTAACTGTGACAATATTTTCATAGCCTGCAGCTACATGTCTGTTGGCTCAACAGGATGGGGGGGAATTAACACGCAGCTCTTCCTTAGTCACATGCAGGATAATTCATCAACAGTAGAGATGAAATAAAAAGATAAAGAGAAGGATAAAAACATAAAAAAAAAACACCTCCCAGAGAAGTTATAGGAAGCACTGTGAGGTAAGGGTAGCAATACTAAGTCCTGTGCTTTTCATGTTTGAGTTGGATATAGAACCACTTTGCTTTTCCACCACAGATCTCCAAGCAAAACAAGCAAGGGGTAAAATTCAGTTTTACAAAGTAAACTGTTGATGTTGCAGTAAAATTTGTGCTGCAGAAAAACACACTAAATACCCAGACAAGACTGAAGGACACTATAAAGTACAGAGAAGGGCACTGAAATTAGGACTTTACAAATCTTATTTGAAACATAACTGAACAAAATCATAACCAAGGGCCTCATAATACATTCAGTGCAATATTCATAACAGAGACAGAACAAAATAGGAAGAGCTTTCCGTTCTAGGGTTTATCCAGTATGTTTGAGCAACTGTGTCCTCTGCCTTCCTAAGGTATTCAAAGCTCTTTAAGCAGCTGTTTAATGGACAGACCCAGACACCCTCCACACACACAAACACAGATCAGTTTAGCCAAGTGGCAGCAGGTTACAATGAGCATGTGGCAATGGGTCGGCAAACTATTTGCTAGGCGCAGGTCAACCCACATGAGGCTTGAAAATGTTGGGAAAGTGGGAGAAGGATCATAAATTGTCCTATGCTGCTGCTGTGTGTGTGTGTGTGTGTGTGTGTGTGTGTGTGTGTGTGTGTGTATCAATCCCTGATGGAACCCCAACATTGTGTGGACATTTTTGCCCGGTCCACACATGGAAATGGGTTATGTAGGTTAATAGTTTGGTTTAGGACTAAGGTCAGTGTTAGGCTATAGCAATAAATGGAAGTCAATACGAGGTCCTTGTAAGGATAGCAAGATACTAAGTGTGTGTGTATGTGTGTGTGTGTGTGTGTGGGGTGGGAGGGTGGGGGTTGTGCAGCCATAGATACTAGGGGGTGGGATGTGGGAGGTGGGGGGGGTGTTTGTAAGATGGTTGATAGCGAAGTTGGAGACAAGACAAAACATGTCCTGAAGAAAGATTCCAAGAGCCAGGAAGCAGCTATACTTGCATACCTGGGGATCGTAAAGAAGGTGCTGCAAACGTCTACTGTTTAGCTCACTTTTGCAAAGAAACTTCAAACAAGTCTAAGCTCCAGTCCACACAAGCAAAACTAACTCCCACTATCCTGATGTTTCTACTTATTGGCAAGGGTGACATTAATGCAAAGACTCAGCTGATCACTGTTGCATTTCCAACCAGAGTTGCAGCTATGGACTGTATCGTTTTATCCTTAGAATGAATAAAATGAATATTTTGTCATGTGTGGTTTGCTCCCAACCATTTCCGTGTTCATCCAACCGCCCACCCCATGCATTCAACCTGCCTTCTTTTTTCTGTTTTAAAAAAATCGGCTGAACACACACATACATACTGCTCCTTTATCCTTATTCTTATTTCACCCAAAGTTTATGTATTTATGGTTAATGTCTGTACGATGTGACTGCTGGAAACCGAAGTCAACTTCTTTGTTTGTACACAAATTTGATTCTGATGCACAACTTTTAGAAACTAACAACTTTGCTGTTTTTTTTTGACAATTACTCTCTAAACAGATTTCATTTACCTCTGTGAATAGGGCCGTATATATTTTCCATTTCAAAATTCCATTATTTACCGGACATAAATCTTAAGCTTTTTCTAAATGTTTTAGTAACATTCTTGGCATTGAATGCATAGTTGGCTTCTAATTTGGCAGTGTGGTAAAGGTTTATTTCACTGCTATTTATTTGCCATCTGACCTGACTTAAAACAGCTTCATTTTTTTTTTTTATGATGATCAGATTTCCGATTTCAAAATCAGAGCATATTTATGTGGGGTTTCTCAGCCAGAAACTCCAGAACAGAATACCGAAGGTTAAAATGTTATGGCCTAGTTGAGATGTGGCAAATCATATATAAAAGGTACTCGTACTCGTCGTCTTCCGCTTTATTCGGGACCGGGTCGCGGGGGCAGCAGACTCAGCAGAGACGCCCAGACGTCCCTCTCCCCAGACACCTCCTCCAGCTCCTCCGGGGGGAGCCCAAGGAGTTCCCAGGCCAGCCGAGAGACATAGTCCCTCCAGCGTGTCCTGGACCGTCCCCTGGGCCTCCTCCCGGTGGGACGTGCCTGGAACACCTCCCGAGGAAGGCGTCCAGGAGGCATCAGGTATAGATGCCCGAGCCACCTCAACTGGCTCCTCTCAATGTGGAGGAGCAGCTGCTCTACTCCGAGCCCCTCCCGGATGGCCGAGCTCCTCACTCTATCTCTAAGCTCATTTCAGCCACTTGTATCCGGGATCTCGTTCTTTCGGTCATGACCCAAAGTTCATGGCCATAGGTGAGGGTAGGAACGTAGACCGACCGGTAAATCAAGAGCTTCGCTTTTCGGCTCAGCTCTTTCTTCACAACAACGGACCGGCACAGCGTCCCCATTACTGTGGCAGCCGCACCGATCAGTCTGTCAATCTCCCGCTCCATTCTTCCCTCACTCGTGAACAAGACCCCGAGATACTTAAACTCCTCCACTTGAGGCAGGAACTCCCCTCCAACCTGAAGAGGACAAGCCACCCTTTTTCGGTTGAGAACCATGGCCTCGGACTTGGAGGAGCTGATCTTCATCCCAGCCGTTTCACACTCGGCTGCGAACCACCCCAGTGCATGCTGTAGGTCTTGGCTAGAGGGGGCCAGCAGGACCACGTCATCTGCAAAAAGAAGAGACAAAATCCACTGGTCCCCAAACCAGACCCCCTCCGGCCCTTGGCTGCGCCTAGAAATCCTGTCCATAAAAGTTATGAACAGGACCGGTGACAAAGGGCAGCCCTGCCGGAGTCCAACATGCACCGGGAACAAGTCCGACTTAGTGCCGGCAATGCGAACCAAACTCCTGCTCCGCTCGTACAGAGACCGGATAGCCCCTAATAAAGGGCCCCCAATTTCATACTCCTGGGGCAACCCCCACAGGGCATCACGAGGGACACAGTCGAATGCTTTCTCCAGGTCCACAAAACACATGTGGACCGGTTGGGCAAACTCCCAGGAACCCTTGAGTACCCTGTAGAGGGTATAGAGCTGGTCCAGTGTTCCACGGCCGGGACGAAAACCACACTGCTTCTCCTGAAGCCGAGGTTCGACTATCGGCCGAACTCTCCTCTCCAATACCCTGGCGTAGGCCTTACCAGGGAGGCTGAGGAGTGTGATCCCCCTGTAGTTGGAACGCACCCTCCGGTCACCCTTCTTATGTAGGGGGACCACCACCCCAGTCTGCCAATCCAAAGGCACTGTCCCCGTCCGCCACGTAATGTTGAAGAGGCGTGTCAACCATGACAGCCCCACAACATCCAAAGACTTGAGGTACTCAGGGCGGATCCCATCCAACCCCGAAGCCCTGCCACCGCGGAGCTTTTTAACCACCTCGGTGACTTCAGCCCGGATGATGAAAGAGTCCAACCCCGAGTCCCCAGCCTCTGTTTCCACCAGGGAATGCGTGATGGCAGGATTGAGGAGATCCTCAAAGTACTCCTTCCACCGCCCGATAATGTCCCCAGTCGAGATCAGCATATATAAAGGGTGTCAGTTAAATATAAAATCAATGAAAACTAGATTTGTTTGAAAAATGCCATTACAAATCAACATTTTTCTATGCTTGATTTTTGTTTTACCAACCGTATCCACACCTAGAAAATGATAAAAGCAGATTCCAGACTTTAAGACTGAAAAGGAACCCTGTGTAAAAGGTTGAGATGTCCAGCATGAGCTTTGCAACAGATAATCCTTATTACAAGCCATTTCACCTGTTATATGGTGTTCTTCTCCACCAGGACTGTACTAAATGAAACTATGTTAAAACTCATGAAGCATATTCTTATGTCTTAATGCTGCATGTCGATTAGTGTCACAGAATGCGTTCTTTCTGTTGAGATACTAAAGATGTGATGCTGTACTACTGAACACATAATAGGATAGAGATACATAGCTGTACAGGTCCAAGGGTATAAAAGTATAAATTCATGCAGTGGTCTTAAAATATAAAGTTGAAATTACCAATAATTGTTACTAGAATGTGTTTGCTTACATTCTTACAATATATAAACACAGTAGTCATTTTATATGGCTATCGGGTGGCTATTTATATGGACTGCTATTCACTTTTTTATGGTGAATATGAGGTGTACCTCTTTTGTAGAAGACAATGCTACACATTTCAGATTATGTTTTATTGTCTTTGTGGCCACAAACACCTTTTTTAAAAGAAATAGTATTGCTTTTTAATTTGTACAAAATTGTGTTACTACTTCTTGGATGACTACTACACACATTATGCATCACAAACATCCTATGTGTTCTAGTGCAAACAATATGCAGCCATTCTCATTTTCAGAAAACAAAATATTTGATATATTTTTTTGGTAATAGAGTAGTATTTGTAGCTTAGTGAGCATTCTCCTACCCTATTTTTTTTTTTTTATCAGAGCATCAGCATTAATGGTGCATTCCATTTGTACTCTGAAGTTGGAATTTCTGACCTCCAAGTAGGAAGCTTCAACTGGAACGTCCCCAAAAGTCGGAAGGTCGGGGAAACACAACAATACCCAACTTACGCATTCAAAATGGTTGCTACTCGCAGCAATTGTAGTAAAACGTTCTTTATTATTCATGTAACATTTGGTCCGTTGTACACGTACTACTTTTCAGTGTTTATAAGAAAAGATCTTTTAACGCTGTTTATATGTTCAGAATACCACGAAGAACTGTTATTTTCATTGTTACTGTTGTAAGACTGCCGTTACAGTTGCTAACAATACGTACAAAAAACAAGCAGGAAACTGGAATGCTACAGCTCGGACATGGCGTAAAATCCGACTTCCCAGTTCCAACTTCCGAGGTTAGTGGAACACAGCATAACACAAAGCTTCTATTGCTAAATAGACTGAAGAGATTTAAGAGGCTAAATTGACCTTTTACAGAAGAAAAACTGATTTCAGTAGATTTGACAGTATGCCATGCGACAGTGGTAAGAGTTTGTCCTGTAAGCGGTGTGTTGGCGGTTCAAACCCCACTCCGTCCGTCTGCCTGAGTCGTTGTGTTATGGGCTACACAGCTCACCCGCCTTGCCTGCTGATGTTGGTCTGAGGGTTCGTATGACAGCCTCAGTTCTGTCAGTCTGCCCAAGGGCAGCTGTGGCTACAATGTAGTGAATGTGTGTATGAATGGGTGGATGACTGATTGTAGTGTAAAGTGCATTTGGGTCTCTGGGGACTTTATAAAGAGACTCAAAATGGGTAATGGCAGGCCATTTACCATTCACCTTCTGTTACAAACCAAATAAAAACAGTCACACAATCTGAATTAAAAATTGGGACAAATTTAGTTGTTTCCTGTGTGTACTGTGTATGTATTGTAAGCAGCGTGGCATGTACGCAGCATGTACTGTAAGAAGCGCGGACTCCGCGCACACCGTCTGCAGACATTTGAGATTTTATACTCAGGCATAGTAATTTCCTACATTTCTCAAGACAAATTCTTGTAATGCTGCTGCTGGTATAACTGAGCCCTGTATTTTCCAGAAACTGGTTTGGAACTCATATGTGGCTCATAATAAGAATGATAAGAGATGATTAATAACAGCAGCTGCTATCTGGAGAAACCCCTTATGGAGCCAAGGCCTGTAGATGTAGGGGTGAAGAGCAAACCCCAAAATTTTGCTTTTCATTCCAAAACTATAAACTATAAACTTCTAATATTTTACAACTTAGTCATTTTTCTTCCCCAACCATTTTCTGCACTTTTCTTTTTTGTATGCTACAGAGTGCGACTTGATAAGAAATGTATTGTCTCCTTACTATCTTCCTGCCACTAGTGAGGTAGAAAATGTGTATTCTTATAAACCCGACTTTGCCCAATGATACTGCCCGATGGGCACAGAAAATACACATAAACAACAGCAGAGAATGAATCAGTTTAACAAACATGTTTGAATATTTACCTGATGGAAATAAGCTTTATTAACTTTCAGGCTTTTTCTTAAACCAACCTAGACATGTGAATTGACCTACGACTTCAACTCACATCAATGCTCCTTAACCTCCAGTAGAGTTTTCTTCTTTTTTTTTTTAAGAGGATTTATTTTTATTATTATTAAAGCCAACCTTGTGAAAGGAGAAATATTTTCTGGTAAAGGGGACACACCGTGCAGGATTCTGTTGGCTTTGCACGTTTGTGCCTCGGATGTTTTTAATCTAAAAGCCAGACTCAGAAGAAATGGCCCAGTAACACGCTGCAGTCTGACTGAAATGGAAAAGTTATTACAGGAAATGTTTTAGCAGAATATCAATAACATTACTGTATCTAAACAGAAGTTAGAAGAACATAGGTTAAATGTTGACAATAATAGTAGACCAAGAACGTTTGAAATTCCCAAAAATTTGGTTAGAATTGCTTGATTCAGAATAAAATCCTGAGTCGAGTTGGCATCTGATAGTTGAACAATTCTAAGTTTAGTCAGCCAACAAATTTAGCTTAAAAAACTATTATTGGTAGAGAAAAATAAATTTATATTTAAATTAGTCTGACTTAAACTATTTAAAAAGTCACGTTAGTTCTACGCTAGAACAAAATCCACATGATGATGGCTTTAGCCACCCTGTGTTAAACACTCCCAAAATATTTGAAGCTCATGTTTTCTTTGACATTTTTACCCTAGCCTCTTATTCATTTACTTTCAGAGATTACATTTGAATTCCCCCACTTTTTCCACCATTTCCTGTCTGCTTACTATCAAAAATGAAAAAAATAAGGCCACTAGTGCCGCAAAAAACATTTAAAAAAAGAACCAGTTTTCCAGAACCTGAGACCCAACCTGAAGTCATGTTGTTGCGTCACAATTAAGGCTGCACAATATATCGCGAAAATATCATCATCACAATATGAGTAAATATTCATATTTACTCAATATTCATACTGCAAAGGACTATTTGAGTGCAGTAATTGTTGGCTAATACACTGCTCAAAAAAATAAAGGGAACACTCAAATAACACATCCTGGATCTGAATGAATTAAATATTCACATTGAATACTTTGTTCTGTACAAAGTTGAATGTGCTGACAACAAAATCACACAAAAATCATCAATGGAAATCAAATTTATTAACCAATGGAGGCATGGATTTGGAGTCACACACAAAATTAAAGTGGAAAAACACACTACAGGCTGATCCAACTTTGATGTAATGTCCTTAAAACAAGTCAAAATGAGGCTCAGTATTGTGTGTGGCCTCCACGTGCCTGTATGACCTCCCTACATCGCCTGGGCATGCTCCTGATGAGACGACGGATGGTCTCCTGAGGGATCTCCTCCCAGACCTGGACTAAAGCATCCGCCAACTCCTGGACAGTCTGTGGTGCAACATGACGTTGGTGGATGGAGCGAGACATGATGTCCCAGATGTGCTCAATCGGATTCAGGTCTGGGGAACATAGCTGAAGTCCATAGCTTCAATGTCTTCATCTTGCAGGAACTGGTGACACACTCCAGCCACATGAGGTCTAGCATTGTCCTGCATTAGGAGGAACCCAGGGCCAACCCCACCAGCATATGGTCTCACAAGGGGTCTGAGGATCTCATCTCGGTAACTAATGGCAGTCAGGTTACCTCTGGCGAGCACATGGAGGGCCATGCGGCCCTCCAAAGAAATGCCACCCCACACCATTACTGACCCACTGCCAAACCAGTCATGCTGAAGGATGTTGCAGGCAGCAGATCGCTCTCCACGGTGTCTCCAGACTCTGTCACGTCTGTCACATGTGCTCAGTGTGAACCTGCTTTCATCTGTGAAGAGCACAGGGCGCCAGTGGCGAATTTTCCAATCCTGTTGTTCTCTGGCAAATGCCAAGCGTTCTGCACGTTGTTGGGCTGTGAGCACAACCCACATTTGTAGACGTCGGGTCCTCATACCATCCTCATGGAGTCGGTTTCTAACCGTTTGTGCAGACACATGCACATTTGTGGCCTGCTGGAGGTCATTTTGCAGGGCTCTGGCAGTGCTCCTCCTGTTCCTCCTTGCACAAAGGCGGAGGTAGCGGTGCTGCTGCTGGGTTGTTGCCCTCCTACGGCCTCCTCCATGTCTCCTGGTGTACTGGCCTGTCTCCTGGTAGCGCCTCCAGGCTCTGGACACTACGCTGACAGACACAGCAAACCTTCTTGCCACAGCTCGCATTGATGTACCATCGTGGATGAGATGCACTACCTGAGCCACTTGTGTGGTTTGTAGAGTCCGTCTCATGCTACCACGAGTGTGAAAGCACCACCAACATTCAAAAGTGACCAAAACATCAGCCAGAAAGCATAGGTACTGAGAAGTGGTCTGTGGTCCCCACCTGCAGAACCACTCCTTTATTGAGTGATTCTTGCTAATCGCCATAGATTTCCTCCTGTTGTCTTTTCCATTTGTACAACATCATGTGAAATTGATTGTCAATCAGTGTTGCTTCCTAAGTGGACAGTTTGATTTCACAGAAGTTTGATTTACTTGGAGTTATATTGTGTTGTTTAAGTGTTCCCTTTATTTTTTTGAGCAGTGTATGTTCCAAGTGTTTTGAACTTGAATTTTACAGGCTAATGTAATATCTCGCCAGTTGGGCAGTCCCACAGCAGCAGATGCTCACACCGGACACAAATTGATGTTCCTCAAAATCCTAAAGGTCACAAAGTGACAGAAGGACAAATGACAAAGACAAGAAAGAAGAAAGCAGGCATACAGATACATCTAACAAAATTTTAATATTGCATAAAAGTGCAATATGTTTTGCCAGTCATTTCAGAAAGTGACAAGTTTTTTTATAGATGTTTATTCCTCATCTTTTAAAATATTTCATGCTTTTATTTCTTGTAATTTTACACAGGTAAGCCATAATCATTTTCACAGGTAAAGAAAACCTAAAATTCTGTTTCAGAAAATTACAATATCACATTAAACAAAATAAAATGAGCATCTCCATACAACTTGTCAGCAGAGGGAAGCTTGAAGTCCTCTAGATTTTCCTGGTAGATGGCTACATTGATTGTGGACTTCAGAAAACCCAGTGGACCAACACCAACAGATGACATGACACCCCAAACCATCACTGACTGTGAAAACTTCACACTGGGCTTCAAGCAACGTGAATTTTGTGCCTCTCTACTCTTCCTCCAGACTCTGGGACCTTGATTTCCGAATGAAATGCAGAATTTACTTTCATCTGAAAACAGGATTTTGGACCATTGAGTAACAGTCCAGCTTCTTTTCTCCTCAGCCCAGGTAAGATGCTTCTGACATTGTCTCTGGTTTAGGAGTGGATTGACACGAGGAATGCGACATTGTAGCCCATGTCTAGTATTCGTCTGTGTGTGGTGACTCTTAAGGAACTGACTCCAGTGTCTCCCCACAAAAAGGTGCACAAATATCACCAGCTCCCTTTACTCACACTGTTTTAAACAAACAATGTTTGTGAACACTTCACAACCCAAATCAGCTTAACCGCACCAGCAGTGCTTAAAAACAAGGATTAAATAATGTTTACAGCAGGATTAGTTAAAACTGCCTGGTGATAGTGAAAGAGAAGAAGTCGGAGGTGTCCTTATTGGATTCAGAGGAAAGGGAGGGACAGTGAGCTTGTGTTATTCTGAGGCTCACGCAATGCTTTATTAATTTGGAAGAGCTCCATTTTAGCTGTAATTGTTTTAAATTGCACAGATCTAAAACAAAAGCGACTCAATGAACCCATCCCTTGGATGTTTCTGGCCCAGCTTAGAGGGGGTGCTGAGAAAGAACCAGTTTATTAGGCTAGAGCCAGATGGTGGCAGTGGAAACCCAAAAAATGGCTCTAAGCAAGAGCTAGCACCAGATTAGCACTGTTTGGTGGATATCTGGCCTATAATGGGCCTCTAAGTGATTCATTTTATTTATCTCTTGATACAACATTAACAGCTTTTTTTAAATCTCCAATTTAAAAAGATTTTTTATAAAAATCTGACTACATCTCATTTAAACTTTGCATGTGGATGGGAAGTGAAACACAGCAAAAAAAAATTATTAGTTTTGCAAAATATCGTTGATTGTGTAGATATCACCTGTGGATGTTTGTACTGACCACCATTTGGACCACAGATTCAGAAACGCAAATGGGATTCAGGCAGTATTTATAAAGAGCAGCTGGCTAAATCAGAAACAAGACAGCAGATGTACGTTTAGCTAAATGTGATTTATGGGCCTACATTCCATATGTAATGAGTGATGTTGGGAAAAAGTAGGATAAACAAGAGACCAAGAACTCACAATATTCCAGTGCAAACTGGATTTGAAATTTGTGTTTTTGTATTAACTGAATGAGCCAAAATAAAAAGCTAAATCAGGAGATTATGCAGAGCGCTTACAATATTGTAGCTGGTTGTTGGTCTCTATAAACCCACAGCTGCCCCTGATTAATGGAGAATGAAAGAATGTCTGCTAACCAAACAGTAGCCACGTTGTAGTACTGGAAACTCTATTACTCCTCATGAAGTCATAATTCTGAAGAAATTGTTGTAACCTGCAGTCTGTAATATAGTGAGAAGTTTTGTTAAAAACTTTGAATAATCCAAAAGGATTGGCCATCAAGTTTTAGGATTATGCAATAATTGAACCATAAATTGGGTGGGGGATGGGTCTCTCCATCTAGCTCCTCTATTGGTAAATAATATATAGTCTCAACAAATCAGGCTTCTGTTACAGTCCGGTACAAGTGAGAACATTAACATTATTTACAGCTCCATCTCCTCGGTTATGCATAATCCAAAGGCCATAAAGGTAGAATAGAATGAAATTTAAAAGAATGTAAGAACAGAACAAAATGGCGCAAACAAAAGCTTTAAACAACATTAACAAGATTTCAAATGCATATGAAGAAAAAAATAACATGTTAGCGTTTTTGGACATTAATGTGTAACTGAATTCATCTGTACCTTCTGTACTGTTATTTTTAACCCAGTGTTCACAGGCAGAAAATGACGTTTAAATCTGAGCTTTGAATGTTAAAACCAGCAAACACACAATGCCACAGACACAAGGCGGCAGCTACCTAAATGCACATTTAGAAAGTGATTTTTTTTCTATCACAATAAATAAAAATGAATTCTTCACTATCAATATGGCATTACATGCTTTGCATTTCCAAAGTCAAGATCTGCGAAGACACTTTCATCCTGGCATTCTGTAGCTGTGGCAACTCGCAGCGAATAAACACAGTTGTGTTTGGAGTTCAAGAGACGATTTTCTGCTAAAGTCTGGTGCCATATCCGCCCCAGCAACAAACCACTAACTAGCTGCCTTTTTCAGATCTATCTGGTTAGATACACGAATAGATGGTTGTTTGGGTGGTTTGCGTAGATACTGCCAGTCACACAGACTAACAAGTGTAGCTTAGGAAGAGTGTTGCAGAAATCTTCACTCTAAATGCAATTCAATTTACATCTACCACACTTGATAACTAAGCTTTTCATTTGTGTGCTGGGTTAAAATGATCCATATAATGCAATGGGATTAGAAAGGACAGAAAATAAACAACTGCATACATGGAAGGGGCAAACATCTGGCAAAGATCCCAAGTCTTCTAATGTATGACGGAAATGCTCACATCTTTCAAGCCTGATAATGTATCTTGCTTACAGCATCCAGCCAGTACTCCTCTCACTAAAGCTGTCAGTTAAGACCCATTGGTATTACTGAGCAAAAAGCAAAGAGGAAGGGTGTGCCTTGCAAATTTTGATACAAGAAATAAGCTGCCAGTCAAAGATAGAGTGGAAAGACACAAGTATAACGCTATAGCTAAGGAAAAAGGCAGTAATAATTCCATCAGAAAGCTAAATATTAAAGCTAAGAGCCAAATGATCTGGGCTTTTAATATTGGAGTAAAACAAAGAAACCTACTTACTTTAATTTTAAACACATTCTCCTATTAATGTGCACAGAGCCCACCCCGCAGTGTAAACTCAGCTCGTCTCAAAAACAAAATCTGGCCTTTCAGAGCTTTAACTAGGAAATATTATGTATCAACTCTGTAAATTAGGCCTGTGACTGCTCATTATGGTGGTAGTCTACAGATGAATCAATCAATAATGTCCCCTATTAGTTGATTAGTCAATCATTATTTCAATCCATTTCTGCTTTCTGGGGGCACACCTGTTCTCAGTAGAGGTAAATGTTTACCTGAACCTTTTCAGTCTGCACAGATCTACAGACCTGTTGATTATCACTGAAGTCCTCACAGGAAATTATAATAATAATTTGTGGGACAGGAATTTGGAATTATTATTTTTGACAAGTCAAACCAGATCCTCATTATTCTTCACTGATTACAGATTCTTGAAAATACAGTTTCCGATTTGTTGAACTATTATTCTGTTTCTCTATTTTCCAAATCACTGTAGACTGGTTACCACTAAAGTGGTTTTATACACATTGGACGCTTATGGTTAAAATGGCTCAAGTCCACATTTTATTCCATCTCTGTGTATTTCAGCTAGATGTGTCAATACATCAAAAAGTTCTGTTCTAGTTTTGTTGTTCTATTCATTAAGACAATAGCAAAGTCCATATTATACAAATTAAACAGTGACAGTAATCTAAACCTCCAAATTAAAGGGTAGTTTGTGTCCCTCAAATACACTAAAACATGTTAAAGGATTTGACCTAAAAAAAATTGTTTTTATCACAAAACGTGGAATCATTGGTAAATGTTTAGATTGTTGCTTTCAGCAAATGGTCTTTGATAATTGTTCTGCTTGTCTGGTGGAAATGATTCGTAATTGTCCTTTACATCAAGTAAAGTCCATTGCTGTAGAATAATATTTTTACCATTAAAAACACTTTTAAAATAACACATTGTAGTTAAATAGTTTATATATATATATTCAAAAACATTAAGTAAATGGACTGAACTTATATAACGCTTTTCCAGTCATGCAGACCACTCAAAGCGCTTTACACCACAGCCACATTCACCCAATCACACTCACATACATCGATACGCCGATCAATAGGCAACTTGAGGTTAAGTGCCTTGCCCATGGGCACATCGACATATGGCAGGAGGAAGCTGGAATCGAACCCACAACCTTCTGATTGCAAGACGACTACTCTTCCTACTGAGTCACAGCCGCATTGGTAGTTTAGTTTGTTTTAGCATGGTGAAGAGTTTGTTGATTGAAATATGTTTGACTTTGAGTTGACTTATTTTTGTTAACAAATTCTTGTAGTTTAAGAAATTGTATGAATTCATTCCATATATGTGCAGAGTTTTGCTGTTCAATAATGTCAGAGCTTGGCTCATCCCTTTCAATTTGGTCCTAATATCACCGCCTTATTGGGCTGGTATCCACAGGACAACCCTTAACAGACCGAAATAATTCAATTTTCGGTGACAGACTACTTTGTGCAACACCTCTTCAAGTAAACCAAAGGTGGTTTTGTCAGATCAAAATATTCAATATTGCCCTTCAACTAAGTCTCTCTGAGAAAAATGGTAAAACAAATAGGATAATCACACTCAAAGGACAATTTTGGGAAGATATCTTGACATCTGGTGATAATACCCAAGTTGCCCCAGAGTGGGTTAACCCCTGCTCCCTGCTAACAGGTACAGTTTATTCCTATTACTTTTAGCACACCTGTGCCTCCTCTAGTTTCCACGGTTAATACACACAGGCTCAGGTGTGCTTCTCAAGAAAAGCATGGCTCCTGCCATGGGAAGCTGAATCATCCCCAGCTGAGCTCCTTCACCTCTAAAATGCAGCACTTAAGTAGAGCTGGAGGAAGATACGTTTGGAGTTAAGGCCAGAGTTCTGTTAAACACACAAGCGAAAAAATGTATAATACGAGTAAAAATAAAAATGCAGTCTAACCAGTTTTTTTTTTAATAAAATGAATGTGGGTTGTTTTTGTTTCAAACACAATGTCTGCTCAGCTCTATTTTAAGAAAAAGGTCTTGTGATTGTACCCCAACATTGTCGGAAGTTCGTTTTACAGAGTCACAGCCGATTTTGATTTGAATGAAAGCTGTCATTGGTGGGATGTTAACTGTGATTTAATTTCTAACTCAGTGAAGCCTATCAAGTCAGTGGCAAGTCCTCCCATACTGCAGAAATATTCAAACAACATCAGGATATCTGATACAGAGAAACTCTTGTCACGTTTGGACTGGAACGCTGTCCTGAATAAAATCTCCAGATCAATAGATATCAGGCCTTGAGAACCATCCACACAAAGAACAATAACTTTAGAAAGGCAACAAAGGGTTCTGCTCTAGTTTTATTATTCTATTTTTTTTTCTATTTTAGGATAATGTCCATATTATAACAAAATAAAACAGTCTCGTTAAATTCTCAGTCTTAAAACGGGGTTCATCCATTTATCATACACTGTTAATCGTGTTTAGGGTTGCAGGGGAGACCAATGGCAGAGGTGGGGTATACACCCTGGACAGGGCTCAAAGGGATAAGACAGAGCAACTTTGCTGTAATACATTCAGCCTTGTTAGTTGCTGTAAGTTTCACTTTCGAAGCTCATGGCTGGATGTATGCGTTCTTTCGAAGCGCACACATCCAGGCATGTTGTAGAAGATAGTCTCATCTCACTTTGTGTTTCCGTTGAGTTCAGTTTTAAACACATCACAGAAAACGGCTCCGTTTGACTGTTCTTCACCGAGTATCAACTTCCACACTGAAGAGTGTTTCTGTCAGTGCACCTGGTAGTGATTATGTATGATGCATTCACTGATAAGAAAAAGATTAGTGATTTGAGTTTCGGACCGGCCTGGTATTGGTCAGGGCCGGTCAAACTGAAAAATTGCAAGATTTTTGTTTAACAGTCATTTTTTCTGTGGATCTCCAACTACTGTATTTTATTATTTTCTGTATGGAGGAGGACACTTCCTGAAGTGATACTGTTTACATTAGGAATTTTTAGAAAGGACAACTACAAAGATCATTTCAGACAAATTATGTTTACAAGGCTTTAAAACTCTGAAGCTGATGTGTGCCTAAAGGGATAGTTTGTGATTTTCAAAGTGAGATTCTGCTAAAAGGTTATGAGAAGTTCATATGTTAACTGCAGTAGATAACTCTCTGAACACCTTCATTTGGTGTAAATCCAGATTAGTTAATCCAGGAGGCTCAACCAGTTATTAGCTCTTATTTGGGACAAATGTTTTTTTTCCTGTGATAAATTAAAAAAATAAAAATTTAAAACAGCATTGGGTATTTACTGTAAATATCTTTCTCCTGTATCAACATTTGTTTGATGAACTGAAGCTTAAAAACCAAACCCACAAACCCTACTGCAGGTAAAATGATACCTGCTCACCTTTAACTATCAATCTACTTGAAATCAAATGGGGAAAAGAAACTTGGAGGGTATGGCAACAAACCTAGTTCAGGCCCAGGGGCCCACATTCTCCTGAATCCGGCCCTGCACCCAGCCCCATCCTCTGGATTTCATTCATAACTCCCTGGTCCCGATGAGGTGTTCCATTCAAAGTAAACTGCGACCCGAATTTACAGTCATTCATGCAGTTCGACTTGGGGTACTGATAGAGAGGCGGGACAAACGGGACTGAGCAGTCCAGATGATCTTGGCAGCAGGCGGCGGAGGAACCAACTGCGACCCGAAAGATGTGGCTCGGATGGTGGAGGATTACGTCATCGTAAAAAATAAAGGAGGACGCCTCATCACAGCAGACCTTTACCATCCATAATAAAAACGACCTCCCCGTTTCCACCACAAATAACGATTAATAATGCAAAGCCACGCTGAAAGCAGGGTCTGTTAGCAGATTATCCGTGCAGGCGTTTCTAGAATGTGACAGGGAATTGAGCTTTGCTTCAGCAGTTCTTCACCAATTAACAACCAAACTCTGTTTAGCATTTTCTGACACATGTTAAAAATAAAACCTGAAATGTTTTGATGTTTGGTGAATAAGTCGCAATGAAAGCGAACCGGACTCCTCATTAAAGGGTTTATTGTACAGTGTCCAATGAATGAGCTCCCCCTTTATAAGATAAACACAAATAAATACGCATGGCAACACAATGGTGCATGGACGGGTTTTCACGCCTTTATACATATTTCAAATGCACCCAAATACTGCGCACATTTGGTTACCCAATGTTTTTAACGCAAAAATATTGAATGGGCTAAAAAGCAGCAAGCTAACAAGCAGGCAACACAACAGTTACAGACAGAATGCGTTCATTTGTGTTCAGATTAAAAGGCTTACATAAAAAAAAAAAGCCTTTTACGGAATAGTTATCCCAATGTTATGCAGCATTATTAGCTATTTTAGCTCCACGGTGGATAAAAGTGACAGAGCTAAGCTAGTTTGCTAGCGTCAACTGACTGTTAAGAGGAGGAAAAATAAAAATCGTTCTGATTTCTTACCGTCATAAACTGCTCCAGGGGCGTCCAGTTTTTAAGGAATCAAAGTGTTGCTGTGGGAGAAAATGGTTCGAGTAGGAGGGCGATGAAGCCCGGACATCCAAGATCAGTTGACCCAGTGCCGATGAAAGCCGAGCAGCAGCATCATTACCACCGCGCCGCCTCACACACATCCATCCAGCAGAGTGGGGCCTCCTCCGGGCTCAATCGTACGACTGACTCGGCGACTACGACGACGGATAATCCACAAGACAGAAGCCCCTGCAGTAAGCATTGGCTAGACGCGGTACCTATCCAGTCATTTCAGGCCGTCGGGAGAAGAAATGTAGTCCCAAAGCGAGCGGAAAAAAAAAAAAACAATATGCAGTCAGAAAAAGAAGAAGGTTGGAGTTGAAAACGCTCGGATCACAGAGAGAGAAAATGTTGCGTTTCTGACTTCTCCAGCATGAGCCTGCCCGTTGTTGTCAGCATTCCCTGATCTCTCTCTCTCTCCCTCTGCAGCTGCTCTCTTGCCTTGCAGCAGCGCAGCAACGAGCTGTGCAGCGACGTAATTGCGCAACCGCAGAGCGGACCGGGGCGTGGCCGTGCAGCGGGAGGCGTGGCATTTAATTTTAAACGCCCCTAAGTAATCCTACCGTCAAAGCCTAATAGTAGAGAAACTGTTGGTTTTTAAAGAACTCTTGAAAAGTCTAAAGCAGATATTTTGCTGAACTATCAGGTATTGATTTTACGCAGTAATTTAACTCTCATTACTACATGCCCCTACTATTTTTTACCATTATAACTTTTACAGGTATACGCTGAATCAGTGGCGGTTCTTGTTTGAATGTCACCCTGGGCGAGGCCCTCCTTCTGCCACCCCACAACTAAACACACACCATGTGATCACCATTCTGCAAAAAACAGTACATTTTCTCTATGTAAAATTATTGGAACATCGAGAGCCAAAAAACGCCTGTCTTCGATGCTAGTCTTGTGTTATACAAATATAATTAAATAGATGACCCAAATAAATTTGTGCTTTTTACGTTTTCTCAATTTACAGTGGTCCTAATACCTAAAAAACAATTGAAAATGCTGCTTTCTTGTTTTTACACATAGAATATGTGTTTCGTGAATCTTAAACTATGAAGGAGGACTCAATCCAGTTTAGGTTTGACCCGTTTAAGTATTTGGGATTTAAAACTAATGTTCAAAAGGGGTTCAGATTATTTTAAAATCAGTGAACCTGTCCTTTAATCCAGTGCCAATTTAGAAGCTGTAAATCCCACAAGTTTCAGTGTCATTAGCCAGCTGTAGTATGGAGTTAAATTTGTCTCAATATTATTCAATCAAACAAAAAACTAATCTAAATTATAAAAAAAACCTAATCTCAATCAAAAAAATTATATTCAATCAAAAACAAACTAATCTCAATCAAAAAATATGAAGTTGTGATAAAATCTTTCAGAGTTTTTTCTCACATTGAGAAAAAAGTTATTTGCAAAACATAAACTTTTATTTGCGCAGGTCAAAAATCTTTGGTTACAAGTCTCGCTTTTTTGGTTTTGACGCTCTTTGTTTTTGGTTGAACTCAACGAATTTTGAGTTCTGGAAACATGAACATCCTGGGCGGGGCCTAAAGACGAACGATGTAAGACGTTTCCCTATTGGTTAGCGCTGACTAAAGCAGCAGAATCTGATCCCCTGCATCTCTGAACTTCTGCTCGAACTGCAGGGCTTGCAGCGTCGCTTCAGTGAGGAGACATCAACTGTACAGAAGAAAACTGCGGTAAAGTGAGCCGACAGTCAGAAATACGCGGTCACGCCAGCCGACATTAGCTCTCTCTTAAAGATTAGCGTCGGGCACACAAGGTGCTTTACGGTAATGGAGCAGAAAGGACGCCGATCCTGGCAACGGTTGAGAAAATAAGAGGAAAACAGAAAAGTAACCTACAGAACATTTATATTAATTACATTTTTACAACTTTCACATTCATGTTTTATGTAAAAGAATAAATATTTTATATTTTACTGTACAGTTTTGGATAAATATCTTGTCAAAGTACCTAAAAACGCTCAACCATTATATGCATTTGTCCCACCTTCAGGAATTTATTTCTCCAAAACCATGAGAGGTGACAACACAATAATTCAGATTTTATTAGAGGGTCATCTACGCTATAATCAGAATTAGTATTTCATAATTTCACTGTAGGTTTCTGGAGAAATACACAACTACCCCAACAAAGTACCACAAACGCTTCTTTTTGGTGAGGTCAATGAGGTCCTGGGAAGTGGTCTGGACAGCTTAAAGTGCAAGAGCATCCAGATCTCCTCTGACCTCTCCTGGACCGGAAACGCCCCTCGCCTGTTGAAGAAGGTACAACAACAGCTCTTCTTCATCTCCTCAGCTGCTTACAGATATCTACAAGGCCACGGTGGAAAGCACTCTGTGTCTCAGCATGACAGTGTGGTGAGGGAATTGCACAGGAGAGGAAGTATGTATCACGGGTTGTGAGGACAACACACAGGATTATGGGATGCCATCTGCCCGACATGGACTCTGTTTTATACTACACTTGGGGTAGTTGTGTATTTCTCCAAACCTTTTCAGTAAAATTATGAAATACTAATTCTGGTTATAGCATAGATGACCCTCTAATATAATCTGAAGAGATTGTGTTGTCACCTCTCTTGGTTTTGGAGAAATAAATTCCTGAAAGTGGGACAAATGCATATAATGGTTGAGCATTTTGAGGTATTTTGACAAGATATTTCTCCAAAACTGTACAGTAAAATATTAAATATTTATTCTTTTACATAAAACATGAATGTGAAAGTTGTAAAAATGTAATTAATATAAATGTTCTGAAGGTTACTTTTCTGTTTCCCTCTTATTTTCTCAACCGTTGCCAGGATCGGGATCCTTTCTGCTCCATTACCGTAAAGCACCTTGTATGCCCGACGCTAATCTTTAAGAGAGAGCTGGTGTCAGCTGGCGTGACCGCGTATTTCTGACTGTCGGCTCACTTTACCGCAGTTTTCTTCTGTACAGTTGATGTCTCCTCACTGAAGCGACGCTGCAAGCCCTGCGGTTGGAGCAGAAGTTCAGAGATGCGGGGGATCAGCAACTCAAAATTTGTTGAGTTCAACCAAAAACAAAGAGCGTCAAAACCAAAAAAGCGAGACTCGTAACCAAAGATTTTTGACCTGCGCAAATAAAAGTTTATGTTTTGCAAATAACTTTTTTCTCTTTGTGAGAAAAAACTCTGAAAGTTTTGATCACAACTTAATATTTTTTGATTGAGATTAGTTTGTTTTTGATTGAATATAATTTTTTTGATTGAGATTAGGTTTTTTTGATTGAATAATATTGAGACAAATTTAACTCCATACTCCGTATTCAGTCCTATTTTCTTCCTGTTTTACCGAACTTGTGAAAGCATTCCCCATGGACTGGAGAAGCTATCAAGCAGTAGAAAACCTGTTTGCAAAAGAACTACTCCCTGACATATTATTATTATTTGAGTGCTAATGGCGCCCTCAAAGCTATGACACCACAAAACCGCCACTGCACAGAATGTGCAGTATTTGTATTATATTTACATAAAGCCTATACATTTAGTATTTACTCTCCTTGCTTTTGCAGACATTTGAGGTTTATGACATGTAAACACTGCCATGTTTAGGATGTGGACCAATGCCCAGGGTGGCATTAAATTAAGGGCAGCACAAATACTCAGGAAAAAAGGTGTTTGTGTGTTGTGCCACAAAAGAGTTTTCTATTGTTCATTTCACTTCCAGTCAATGAAGAGTGGGCACCCTGTAATTGTGCTCTGTTGCTCAGTCACTGTGTTGAGAAGCAGATGCTCAGGGTTGTCCATTCTGTTGGTATTTAATGCAGAAGTCAAGACTTTTTATCATAAAATAAATATAACATACCATAGTAATTTAGGCCCTCTACACAAGACATTTTAATCAAATATTTTCATTACCTTTAGGAATAAAGAGACTTGAGGTGTCAGCTTTATGTCATCAGAGTGTCTACCCCACTTAATTACAGTAACGTATTTTACAGTAGTATTATCTCACACACACCCACACACATACAAAATTATACCTTTTATTTGAGTATATTTATTCAGGAGGGGTAAAAAAACACATTAATTGATTTTAACATGGTCACCAGTCACACATTTATTGGCACTGCTAACAGTCCCCTTCAAAATAAATGTTTTTGAAGTCTATATTTTACTATTAGAGTTTCTAGGAACTTCTAATTAGTAATTCAGGACTTTCTGTTTCCCTGGTGTAGAAATGTGATGGGACACAGCCTTATGTGTGCTGATTTTCATAAGTCAGATAATGGCTACACGTTAATAGCTCCTGTCCTAAGTTTACCATACAGTCAAGACAAAAATGAAAAAGTAAAAAAAATTCCAACCATGACAAAAAAAAAAATCCATACGATATATTGAGCTAACCTTTGGTCTGCTCACATCTCAAATGCCGGATTAGTTTGCAATGATGATTCCTATTAACCATGTCTCCATTTAAATGGGAAAAGTGCATTTGCAAAAACATACCATCTGCTATGAAGCAGAGCAAAAGCAGCAGGACCTGAAGGAGGTTTTCTCTGTGAAATATACAACGAGTTTGAAAATAAAATAAGACAGATGCAAATATTGTTGATTAGATGATAAGGGCTTAGTGTGTGAGGACTGAATAAATTAAGATATTGTCATTATCTCTAAATGCATTGCTTCATTGTTACTGCCTCTATAGTATGCCCTCTGTGTAGAATCATAGAAAATCAATGTAGTGCAAAGCAACTGCCTTACTTTTCCTCTCAAGAGTTTTATTTTAAAGAAAGATTGGCTACTGTAAATAAAACAGCCAAAATAAAATATGTATTTCAGTGTATTATAAAAAATGATAGAAATAATTTCAATAGAATCCAGCGTGTGTGCATAAACTTACAGCACTATAAATGTTATTATTCTGTTTTGCAGTCAGAAAGATTTAAAGCTTTGTAAAGCATTTCATTTATGCCTTAGCTGACTATCTTACTAGTCCTATTCATAAAAGTCTTTGTTCCTACAGTACAGGATGCATGATGTCAAAATAAATCCCTATTTGGGACAAAATTAGCTTATTTGAAAAAACATATTTCTTAAAAAAGATTTAATTCATTTTATTTAAATCTCTGGACCGTCTATTTAAAAGCCAGTGGGAGCCCCCCAGTCATTCATGAACATTGCTAACCAGTAAAGCTCTAAACTGTGAGAATGGTAAAGTGAGTTGTACTGACCTCAAGTGGCATGAAAAGACAAGCTACAGTACATGTTTCGCTGCAGCACACAATAGGGCCATTGTACAGACGGCTCTGTCCGGCACATAATAAAGTACCCTGATGAAGCCGAGTGGAGAGAACAACACAATGAATCTAGTGTTGATGATCTGCCGGCCACTTTGTAGTCTGACACATAATAAAGTGAATATGACAGTTCAATATTGTTGTTTTTTTTTTTCAGTTTTATTGCTCTGTTTTATTAATTCCAGGATTTCATGAACAATATTTCAGAGCAACAGCATCAAACAATATATGAACACTTTACAAGCACAAACTGTAATGTATTTTATTGTGATTTTAAGTTTTAGACCAACACAATGGAGTGCATTATAGTGAAGAGGAGGAAATATTATATGTAGTTTTTCTAACTCTTTCCACAAATAAAAATCTGAAAAGTGCGGCATAGATTCATATGTCTCAACCAGCTTTGTACATTTTGAGGTAGAACTTTAAGCCCAGACATCATTGCAAATTTTTTATTTCAATTCTTGCGAAAAATTCTCAACTGAGTTTAAGCCTAAACATTGACTTTGACACTACAAACCTCACAATCTGCAGCAGAACCATTACAATACAATAAATGCTATCTTGTTTGGTCAAGAGCACTAATACAGACAGCGTGCAAGCTGTGAGAGAACTCATCATATCTTGAAGGCACAGTCCCTCCAATACCTTCTCCCAGCTTTATGCTCTACATCAGGGGTGCCCAACTCCAGTCCTCGAGAGCAACTCTCCTACAACTTTTAGGGTTATGGTTAGATGCATACCTTCTCCAACACATGTGAATCAAATGAATGGCCTCTGCAGAACTGATTGACACACTGATGAGGGGTTCAGCTATTTTATTCAGCTGTGTTGGAGAAGATAGTAGATTTCGAAGACTGGACTTGGGCACTCGTCGTCTACAGGTTTGGATTTGATCTATGAAACAGCTCTTGAGTGTGGCTTAGCTCCAAAGGACAGTAGGGCCAAAATCTAATAACTGCTATTTGCAACCTAATTATGTGTTTCTATATTTGGTTCAGTCTACAGGGAGTTGGATTGAAGATGTAGTTAAAACTGCATATCTGAACCTTGTTAATATGCAGACAGATGACCTGGGGGAAATACAAGTGCTGGATGATGAGCTCTGAGTCGTAATGAGCTGCAGGTTACATATTCAATCACTAAGCAGTTTAGTTGGGTCATGCTAAATCAGAGATCCTTTGTGGGCTCCAATGCTTTTTTCTTTGACCTGCGGGGAATACAGAGATATCACAGTTTTCTATATGTTAAAAAGAAAGATGAAACAGATGGAGAATCGGAAAAAGAGTGTAATTTTTATGGCATCACAGATATTTGATTTTGAATAAATCCGACATTTTTTCCCTTACTTTAAAAAAGCTTTTCTATTGCCTTTTTACGGGATGCTTACACAGTTAAATATATCGTAACCACAGATGAGAATGTTTCACATTCTTTACCAGCACCTAGCGACAACACACTGCACAGAAGCATTTAGTAGAGCCTATGAAAGTTAAGGTTGGCTCCTGATGTTGCATGGTTCTGAATTTATGGGCCTTCATTACCGTCAAAATGATCAAATATTACACGTTTGATAAAGTCTAAAAGTGATGGGGATTTCTCATATTTTTAGCACATTCAATAAAAGTTTTTGAAATTATTTTCATTTCTGCATATGTTGGGACCAATGATCAAAACGACACTAAAAACTGATCTGACTTCACTACAATCAAATGGGCTGGATATACTGCCACGTTTCGGTGGCTGGAAACAATCTTTTGGATTTCTTCATATGGTTTAGCCTACTTCAATACTTATGCAAAATCTAGCATCAGCAGATACTTAATATTAAAAGATAACACACTATAGATTAATTCCAATTAGTCCCAATTCAAGGTCAAGTATAACTTGTGCTTTCTCCTATTACAAATATTTACAACGTGTTTTTGTTTCTCTTTCATATAATTCCTGGATGTGGATGTTTTGGTGTTATTCCCAGCCAGCAGGAGGCGCCCTTTATCTGAAACCTGCACTTTTCTGACAATCAGTCCAGCAAATTTCTCTGAGACACATGAATGTAATAACGAAACTGCTCAACAATTTGAGGTTTTTACCTGGGCATAGATTATCAAAATATTATTGCCGTTAAACCAGTTGCTGCCTCAGTAGTATTACCCTGGCATTATCTTGCATCAACGGCAGTGATTTCCAGACTAAAAATAAGGGGTTACAGCTGGGTGATTTAGCTGTTTTCAGATCACACGTTTTTACCAGTTTCTGGATCACGACTCCATTAAACTAAACCTGAGCTGCATATTAGAAAGTCAAACAACTGCAGTATTTTGAATATTGTTAAAATCAGTAGGAATAAATCCACAACGTTCTCACTCCTCTCATCATGACAATGCTTTCTACTCAACCATGACCTTCAGCACCTTGGGTACTGTCATGATGGTCAGGTGTGAATTTCCACTGAACAGGCTGAATATAGTACTATTGGTATGCAAATCCTTTGGAATATAATACCCAACAAATATTGCATTCCAAACAGGCCTTATGAATATTTCACACATCAATGTTGTGATGATGATGATATACAAAAATTGGTTAAGTCTAACATCCCAGACTTTACTTAAATGTACTATTTATTTAGAACGGTGAATCGAAAAGGTCTGTTCATATTTCATCTTATGAAAGTTTGCCCACCCCTTTAACTTAACCATATCTTCTCATGCTACAACCAAAAACGTCAGTGTATTTTACAAGGATTTCACTTCCTAAACCAACACAAAGTAGTGCATACAGGTCCTTCTCAAAATATTAGCATATTGTGATAAAGTTCATTATTTTCCATAATGTCATGATGAAAATTTAACATTCATATATTTTAGATTTATTGCACACTAACTGAAATATTTCAGGTCTTTTATTGTCTTAATACAGATGATTTTGGCATACAGCTCATAAAAACCCAAAATTACTATCTCACAAAATTAGCATATTTCATCCGACCAATAAAAGAAAAGTGTTTTTAATACAAAAAACATCAACCTTCAAATAATCATGTACAGTTATGCACTCAATACTTGGTCAGGAATTCTTTTGCAGAAATGACTGCTTCAATGGGGCGTGGCATGGAGGCAATCAGCCTGTGGCACTGCTGAGGTCTTATGGAGGCCCAGGATGCTTCGATAGCGGCCTTTAGCTCATCCAGAGTGTTGGGTCTTGAGTCTCTCAACGTTCTCTTCACAATATCCCACAGATTCTCTATGGGGTTCAGGTCAGGAGAGTTGGCAGGCCAATTGAGCACAGTGATACCATGGTCAGTAAACCATTTACCAGTGGTTTTGGCACTGTGAGCAGGTGCCAGGTCGTGCTGACAAATGAAATCTTCATCTCCATAAAGCTTTTCAGCAGATGGAAGCATGAAGTGCTCCAAAATCGCCTGATAGCTAGCTGCATTGACCCTGCCCTTGATAAAACACAGTGGACCAACACCAGCAGCTGACACGGCACCCCAGACCATCACTGACTGTGGGTACTTGACACTGGACTTCTGGCATTTTGGCATTTCCTTCTCCCCAGTCTTCCTCCAGACTCTGGCACCTTGATTTCCGAATGACATGCAGAATTTGCTTTCATCCGAAAAAAGTACTTTGGACCACTGAGCAACAGTCCAGTGCTGCTTCTCTGTAGCCCAGGTCAGGCGCTTCTGCCGCTGTTCTGGTCAAAGTGGCTTGACCTGGGAATGCGGCACCTGTAGCCCATTTCCTGCACACGCCTGTGCACGGTGGCTCTGGATGTTTCTACTCCAGACTCAGTCCACTGGTTCCGCAGGTCCCCCAAGGTCTGGAATCGGCCCTTCTCCACAATCTTCCTCAGGGTCCGGTCACCTCTTCTCGTTGTGCAGCGTTTTCTGCCGCACTTTTTCCTTCCCACAGACTTCCCACTGAGGTGCCTTGATACAGCACTCTGGGAACAGCCTATTGGTTCAGAAATGTCTTTCTGTGTCTTACCCTCTTGTTTGAGGGTGTCAATAGTGGCCTTCTGGACAGCAGTCAGGTCGGCAGTCTTACCCATGATTGGGGTTTTGAGTGATGAACCAGGCTGAGAGTTTTAAAGGCCTCAGGAATCTTTTGAGGTGTTTAGAGTTAACTCGTTGATTCAGATGATTAGGTTCATAGATCGTTTAGAGACCCTTTTAATGATATGCTAATTTTGTGAGATAGGAATTTTGGGTTTTCATGAGCTGTATGCCAAAATCATCCGTATTAAGACAATAAAAGACCTGAAATATTTCAGTTAGTGTGCAATGAATCTAAAATATATGAATGTTGAATTTTCATCATGACATTACGGAAAATAATGAACTTTATCACAATATGCTAATATTTTGAGAAGGACCTGTAGTTGTGAAGTAAAAGGAAAGGATCAATTTTTTTTTAATTACATAGAAAAATGTAAAAAATGTGCCATGCATTTACTTTCATCCCCCTTTATTCCGTTTCCGCTAAATAAAATCCAGTGTAGCCATCTCCCTTAACAAGTCACTTAATTAGTAAATGGAGTCAAAATGTGCGTGTAATTCAATGTCTGCATACATCCAGCTGTTCTGTGAACCTCAGAGGGTTGTTAGAGAACATTAATGAACAAACAGCACCATGAAGACAAAAGAACACAGCAAACCATATTCCAGAATATAAACATTACATAGAGCAGTAAAATATTAAAATGGAGAAGAGTACGCCACAATCACAAATTCACAATCTGCAGAATCATGCTGTTGGGGATGGCCTAGTCCAAGTCCAGACTTAAATCCAGTTGAGAATCTGTGGCAGGACATAATTTTCCTTCAACTTCACCATTACTTTCTACTTTCCATGGATCTATCATGTACAACCCCATTTAAATAGGTTGAAGTTAATGGCTAAAATGTGAAAATGTTCAAGGGGTTTTGTATTTAACACACATCCTTGAATGCCAATTCATTAAAACAGTAACTGTCAGGTGATTTCAGAATAAACCACATCTTTTTATTGGACAACAGTCACACAAGCCATTACACATCTGCATCCACTTTATTTAAATTAAAATAGTTGTATACTTTCATAGCAAACAATAAAACATTCAGCAGATACAGAATGATGTATTTCTATTAGAAATACCTGCCTGCTGGTAACAGCTTTGCAGTTAAATATTAAACATTTCTAACATCTGTAAAAGCTCTTATGCTTTCTCCTCTTTCAGCAGAGCGAGGATGCCCTCTTTCCTGGAGGTGTAAGGCGTGTGCTTCAACTGAAAGACATGAGCAGGAAACAGGTTCCCGCTGGGGGCGTACATCTCCTCACCCTTCTGTCCCATCAGTGAGCGCAGCGTCTTGTTTCTGGACAGGATTTTATCATAAAACTCCACTCCTCCTCTGGCGTATTCCCGAGACACTCTAGCTGCACGCCGGTCTGAGCTATAGTCAATCCACTGGCTGAGAGCGTCTGAGGAGAGGAAATAAGAAACAGCCCCGATTCCCAGCGCCAAAACATTCACTACCCCACGCATCAGCACGGGGCCGCCATGCAGCCCCAACACCTGTTTTAGCACCACGCTGTACACCCAAACCCCACCCAGACAGAACGGAGCAACAGTAGCCGTCATGACAGGTCCCCCGGATTGTAAGCGGGCCACCTCCCGAGCGATGGCAAACTTCTGCGCCTCAAGAGAGAACACCAGCGCCTCCTTCAAAGCACAGCCGGCCTCGCTGCTCCAGTCCACTGTTTTACCGTTGATGAAGATGTTGCGGTTGGTTATTCCGCTCGGATCGTCTGCACTGCTGTTAAAGTTGGCCGGGATGCCGATTTGGGCCCCGGCAGGAAGCCACGGAACTCCAGCACCGACTGGGTGGAACCCAAAGGAGGCAAAAGCAGAGAAGGTCTTGGGTGGGTTGACACCAAAGTCCTTAAGCACCTAAAATGACAATAACACAGAAAACAACAGTCAGTCAGTCAGTCATTTTCCAACGCTTATTCCATAGTGGGTCACGGGGAAGCTGGTGCCTATCTCCAGCAGTCTATGGGTGAGAGGCAGGGTACACCCTGGACAGGTCGCCAGTCCATCGCAGGGCAACACACAAACAACCACGGACACACTCATTCATACACCTAAGGGCAATTAAGAGAGACCAATTAACCTAACAGGCATGTCTTTGGACTGTGGGAGGAAGCCGGAGAACCCGGTGAGAACCCACACATGCATGGGGAGAACATGCAAACTCCAGAAAACAACAATAATTAGGAAATAATTAGGTTACACTACCGAAGTCTGTGTTTTTCTTACATATTTAAACATATTGATAATAAACAAATTTGAACATAACTAAAAAGACTTAAAACTGCTGAAAATGTAATTTAAAACATTTGTATAAATGGAACTGTGCAGACAAAGGTCTTACTGTCCTTCATTTTATTTACCAAGACTGCAAATCTGATTACATTTATTTATTTCAGTTGGTAGAGCAGGCACACTATGTGCAGAGAACATAGTCCTCAACATGGTTGTCCTGGGTTCATTTCCAGGTCTCGGCCCATTTGTTGCATGTCTTCCCTTTCTCTCTACCCCCTCTTTCGTGTCAAAATACTATTCAATAAAAGCCACTAGTGCCTAAAAAGAAATATTTTAAAAAATTGTATTTGAATGTTATCTTTAGTGGAGAGACAATGGGACAGAAGACAAGCGAAACCACCTGCTGAAAGATACTCTCCAGCTTTTCCGACAGCACCACTGGCTCTCCTTTATACCAGGCCTGATAGAGCTGACGGTAGGATAAGTCAGGGAAAGCATGGTAGAACATTTTGGCTGCAAAGACTCCTCCACAGCTCGAAATGAGCAGTGGAGCCCGGTACTTCTGAAGAAGCACCGAGAACTGGAGCAAACGAGATGCCATCGCGTGGTTTTATGATGTTTCAACCTGGTGCAGCAGCTTTCAGTACGTGACATCTGTGAAGGGGAAAAAAATCTTTCATCAGGCTCTACATGCAATAAACAAAGAAGAAAAACATTAAAAAATTTTAAAAATGGGAAGATATATAAGATGAATATGAATAAATAAAGGAAAACATCACATTGAAGTGCAGTGATAAATTATTGCAAGAATGTTCGCTGTGGTCCTGTTTTCTATTCAGGGGCGATTTATCATTTTGATTCCCAAGCAGAAGTGGATCTTAGTAGGTACTGTCAGCTAAAAACGTTTTTTTTTTTTTTTTCTTTTTACAAAGCTGTGATTGGAACTGTTATATCATGATTTTAAAAACATGTTTTGAACAACAGCTAATGTCTAAACTGCCTTTGGATTTCTTGAGACATTGGCATCATCTTTTAAAGAATGCAATCACTACCTCTCTGCATTAGTAGGCTGCAACTAAATAACAAGCCTGGAAATAACGCATTAACATTTGTTTTCAACAACTCCCTGTTGGGACAATTATTGGTACAATTCCGATAAAATAAATGAATTGAAACATTTTTAAAAATGTATTTCTAACCTAAGCTGATCGGAGTTTCTATGAAGTTTTAATTAGTAATCCATGTCTTTTAATTTCACTGGGGTATGTAAGAGGCCAATTTTAGCTATTGACTGTAGGCTGATGAAGATGTGATGTTTTTGGGCGTGCTACCAGGAAAAAGCCTTTACTGTCCTACCATTGGAATCACAAACCCTACTGGGACTTTAACTGGAACTGCTTTGGTGAGATGAAACTAAGATTGAGCAACAATGTGTCCCGGCTGATTTGGATTGAAACTAAGGGTACATATAGTGGAATAGCACCTCATGCCCATGGTTTAGTAGGGAGGATCTGTGATGCTGAGGGCCTGTTTCGCTTCCAAAAGCCCTCCGAACCTTGTCAGAGGTCATACCATCATGAACCTTTTGACATTCCTGCTCAGTCCCAAGAAACATCTGATGGCTTCTGCCAGAAAACTGAAAATAGGTCGCAAGAATGTTTTTTTTTTAAAACTGGAAACTGATCCGAACATGTTTAATGTTATAGAAAAAAGTGTGTGTTGACGAAAGGGGGTTTGCACAAAAGCGAGCGAGTTTAGCTCAGAAAAAGACAAGGTTCTTTCCAGAGAAACAGGCGAATAAATCGTATCCGAACACAAGGGAGTGTTAAGCTAACTTTGAGTGTACCTAACTCAGTGTAGCTACGAACGTTGCTATGCTAGGCCTGTAAACAATATTTCTAAACACATTATCAAGATAGAAACAATATTAAATAATCTGCTGTTTTTACCCTGTTTTAGAGAAAATAAACTCACATGTCCGCTGCATATTTACAAGGACAGTTACGTGGTTCAAAACACTGCCGCTGGAGTCCGTAAAGCGATTAAGCTGCCGTAATCAAAGCGTGTTACGACAAGTTAACGACAGCATGAGAACGGGAAAATTAGGGGTTTTCCAGATATTTATTTTATATTATTATATTTATTATTTAAAAATACAGAGGAATGAAACAATAAAGGAACTAAAATATAGCTTGCGTGTTGCAGAATAAATAAATAAAAAAGAAATATATGCATTTAATAAAAAAGCAACAAAAAGGAAAATATAAAATAGTTTATACAGATAGAGTGAATTAATAAACACAGAGTTAAAAAAAACAGTTCCAGGAATTTGTTCCTGCAATCACTATGTGTACAGATTTGGCAAACTTAATTCTGTTAGAGGAGGAAAATAAGTCACTTTCTTGGTTCATAAAGCTGAAAAGATAGATGGACAGTAGTTACTTTTGATAACATACCTGAAGTTCTATCACCATTTGTCACGTTCTTAAAAATTTTAGATAATCTTCACACCTACCAAATCTAAAGATCTGAGGTCACAAAATGCACAAAAGCATTTCAGGTTAATGCAGGAACAGTTGTTTTATAAGGGGGATTTATCTTAGCAACACTTGACAAATTTTAAGGTGTGGAAGGTCTCATGAGAGCAAACTGTACTCTGGTTTTGGTGTTGTATTGCCCTTGAATACATTTGCACGAACTATATCTGCATCCACAATATGAGTCAAAGTTGAGGCACTGATTTAGTGTTTAAAGGTTCATTAGAGAGACATGAATTGTAGTTTGAAAGCCTTAAAGGAAATCAGTATTGCAGTTTGTTCATATGACGTGAATGTCAATAAGAAAGTGTCCATGAGCAATGCTCACACTGTGCTCTTCTCAAAAAAATGTTTAGAATCTGCAAAAAGCAAAGCAGTTAGCTGTCCAATTAAAATCTTTTGAACTTTCTGTCCATTCTGGTGACCTCTCAATAAATAGCTAAATCAATACCCCAGACAATTAGTTCACCACCTCTTGATTGCTTTGTCCAAAGCCTAAATCAATGAATTCTTGCATTTCTAAAAGGACAAGCTTCGACCTCCTAGGTGCAGATATGATAATTCCAGTTATTTCTGACCTAAGGGGAATTTTATATTTAAAGGATATTCTGTGACTCTTATAGATTTCTACAAAGTGTGTTTAACAGTGTCAAGTATGAGCTAAGGAAAAACTTGCAGCTGTGATGGAAGATTTTGTTCTCTAAGGTTGGGACAATGCTGATTTTACAAACTGTACAAAATATTGATTAAATGTCTTGGAGAAGCTACCATTCTTAAGAAGCAGAGCAGGAAATCAGGGGAACTGGATGTTGATGTTGAGAGCTCTGATTGAACCTTACTTGTGTTATGAAGAGAACTGGTGCAGGGGAAGGGCTGTAGATCCAGGGCTGGCTGAAGCAAGCACTGGACAGGCAATCTCAGGTGAGTATTTGATCTGTGTTTCCTCTGGCACATTTGGTGATCTCCGTGGGTTTGTTTTTTGATGAGGGTGGATATATAGGTGAGTTATAGTAATTTGGTCGGTAAGGCAGTTATGGTGTGACCCAGAAAGAGATTTGCTCCTTCGAGGAAATCTCTTCCTTGGAAACTCATCTCAGGTAGGGGCGTGAGGTAAGTCCCAAGGTGGTAGTTGTAAGCTACAAAGAGACACTATCTGAGGAACAAGGAATCACTATGGGCATGGCAACTGGGAGAGCTAGGCTACTGCAACCAAGTGGGACAGTCTGGCAGTGTTGGAGAGCCTGCTGGTCCTCTTAAACTGCTGTTTGATGAAATGATTGAAAACACATGAGTACACAGCACAGTAGGAGCAGTCTCCAGTGACCTTCTGGAGAGCATATTTACACATTATGAAAATATTGTGTATCCATGCATACTAGGTGTCTGGGTACTTTCAAATGTATCTGGAATTCATGTAAATACGTAAGATAACAACATCATTAAACATTACTAATTTCCTGTCACTCATGTCAGCTGAAACAAGCACAATGAAATATGTAATGCCAAAATATTTGCAGAGAAACAATGCAGATCAGGTTTTGCTCCAAATATTAGTTTAATGTTTTACACTCCCTCTCTTTTTTCCATGGCTATATTAAATGCATTCTGAAACCTGCTATATCTGTCTGTGCATTAGATGTGGTGCTCGGTATTTCCCCCCTTTTTATTTATGCACGACTGAGTGAACACTTTCTAACCACGTACTGTGTGTCTTCTTGAATAATGTATCTGCACAGGCATTTTTCATGGAACAACCACGTTCCTGAGTGTTTTTCTCTTGTCTTCTGTGGTTGGAAGCAACCATTCAGAGTTCCTGCTGACAAACAACCTCGTAATTACCAAGGTTTCGGGGAAGCACTTCTTTTAAGTGGCTACTAGTACTAACTTCTAAGTCATGCAGAACGCTGGATCTGTTTGAACATGGCAAATGTAGACCTTAACTCCTAAGACCAAATGGATTCAAATTGCTTTGCCTTGTGTTTGTGGTGTGAACATGTTGTCAATATCTACGAAAGCAAAAAGGTGCATTTTAACTAGATTTTATACTATATAGAGCACAGTAATACTCTGGCGGTTTGATGCAACTTTAGCACACGAAGCCCTTAATAAATTAGGCTTCAAAGTAAACTTTCTTCTGCATCATTACCAACTTATAAAATGTTCAAGGTAAAACTGAATTAAGTTTGCAAACTTAGAACAAGGGTCATTTGTTAATATGGAGTGTTTGTTAATATCTGGTTTCAGCTGCTTATATTCATTTATTATTTCAATCACCATTTAACATTAAATCAGACTAACTTCATCCTGTTTTTGATCAGTGAAAATGACCAACAATGTTTTAGAGTTATTAAAAAAAGAGAATGAATATTTTTCGAGTATTGTTATTCATTTCTTTATATTCCGAAGTTTATATAAATCAAGATTACTATAACTTTAAGAAAACAAGCCCAGATGATGATGTCACCTTTCCTTGTACAGTACGTGTCTCTGGAACAAATATGATTCTTGATCAATGGTGACAGCATTATAGCAAATTATTTTCCTGTGTACAGAATGAATCTTACCAGGTTGATCATGTTGATATTGCTGAAGCTATCAAAACTCACGAGAATTACAAAGAAATCAAACAGCTGTTTGCAAATAGGACTACAGGAATGGATCTTATTTCTGTTGAGCATCTCAAACCTGCTAGTTCGAGGTTAGCTCCTCTACTTGCCTTGTGCTTTACTAGTTTTATTGTGCATGGTTTTATCCCAGACTCCTTGATGAAAGTATTTGTATCTCCTGTGAAGGACAACACAGGTAAAGTGGGCTGCTCAGATATTTACAGACTCATTGCCCTTGCAAATATACTATCAAAAGTATTTGAACTTATTATTTTACCTAGATTTGAAAAAAAAATAATGTCTACAGAGAATCAATCTGGGTTTGAGACTAAACATGACACTGATATGTGCATACATGGCTTACAACTGCCTTAAAAGAATTACTAAGTAATTATAATAGCAAAAACTGTACAGTTTTTAAATGTTTCCTAGATGCCTCTAAGGCTTTTGATCGTGTAAATCCCAGAAAACAATTTTCAAAACTGTGCCAGGCTGGTGAACCTAAATATACAGTAAGATCTCTATGCAGGTCAAGTGGGCCAACTGTGTGACTGTACCCTTTCAGGTCTGTAATGGAGTAAGACAAGGTAGCATTATATCCCCGGCATTGCTTAATTTTTGGGCTCTGCAAAACACTGATGACATCATGACAAATGCACATTATGAGAAAAGGCAGAGGCAACGTCTCAAGGCATCAGCTAGGGACAAATGGGTTGTAATTCCATGCTAGAAATAACCAGTCAGAGACAGGAAATGTTTTATTTTTCATGTTTTTGGGCATTTGACTTGTCAGTAATTAGTCCTCTAAAGACTGAAGTTGTAATTGACCTAGGTGTTCATTATGTGGAACCTTCAGCCATAGTTTGTACAGAGTATTTGTACATGTTATAGCTGGTTTCACAACGTACCAAGTGTTCTGTTTGCAAGTGTACTTTTATGGAGACATAGTGATTACTTTGTAAGTGCAGAAGTACTCTTTTATAAAATAAAGGTTCATGCCTTGAGTTAGGGTCAATATTTGCTTTTTTTTTTTTGCCTTTTATTCCTCTATGGGAACTGATCCACATAAATCTCCATATACCGTATCTAATTCATACATTTCCTTGAGAATATCTTGTCTGCTGTCAGATAATAATGACTATAATGCTGAACTTGCATCTGAACACAGATCTGTGATTTATCTGACCAGTGCAACACTGATACAATTTCTAACATGTTAACTGAGATATGTAGCTGTTGTTTTTCTTCAAAACAGGAACTCCCAGGGTAGGTATGCAAAATGTAACATTTGGGGATCTAGTTTCAATATTTTTCAATCCATCTATGCGTAAAGCTGCACCAGTCTCAAGTCTTCTGCAGTGTCTAACAGGTTTTCTTCCAGTAGTGCCCTGTATTTAGCCCCATTCATCTCCCCATCAGCTTTGATTAACATACCTGCACACAGCACGATGCTGTCTATTCCATGTTTCCTGATGGAGTTAATGTGTTCAGGGTGAATAGAGCAGGGATGTTAGAGGATGAAGGGCAGAGGTGCAGTAAATTATAGATCTATACCTGGTCCAACAAGCCTGAATCAAATGGCTGAATTACCTTGTCAGCATGCAGTCAAGTTCTAAAGAAGAGGTCTTCAACTCAAGTCCTCAAGTACCACCGTCCTGCAACTTTTGGATGCATCACAGACTTGCCAAGGAGGTAATTCACCTTTTAGATTCAAGTGTTTTGGAGCAGGGATGCATCCAAAATTTGCAGGACGGTGGTACTTGAGGGCTTGAGTTGCAGACCCCTGTTCTAAAGAGTCCTGGTAATTACTTAATGTGTGTTCGAGCAGGTCTAAAATTTGTGGGACACTGGCCCTGGAGAACTGGAGTTTGACACCTGTCAATTTTCCACTATATAGTGTTATTAGTGTAGGAATGAAACCTCCGTGTCCAGAACCTTGTATGGGTTTCTTTCAAGAATGACTCTTCTTGACAATCTCTCATAAAGGCCAGATTTGTGCAATGCATTGAAAATAAAAAGTTATTGTTGCAGAGGAAAATATCAGGGTGAAGTGACTTTGCCTTAGACAAAATGTATGACGTATATGCAAAAAAAGAAAAGCATTTCTTCTTTGATTTTTCCCTTTTTCCAGTATGGTAGCAGACGTTTTTCTGGCTGAATTTTCAGAACGTCGTTTTTCTCCGGAATATCCCTTTAAAGAAGTCCACTACAGAAAGGGAACGGACCATTTCGCTAAAAAAGGGGAACTGTGTCAGCGCTTTGGTAAATTTCACCAAAATAACCGAAAATAACCGCGGCAACAAGCAGCAGCCAGAAACCTTGACGTATCTAGGTGAATTAAAATGATTTAAATCAGAAAAAAAATCCACATTAATGACCTTTAATGTGTCATACAGAAGCCTCGTCCACCCCTCTGGGCATTTCTATTTATAGCATCAGCTGTTGCAATACAAAGCTTGGCTGCTGAGCGTATTGTTTCGCAGACTGTGGGCAGCTCGGCGTGTGGATGCTGAGGGGCGGCGGGCGGCGGTGTGAAAAACGGCAGAGATGAGGAGGAACATGTCGCTGTGAGGACGGTTCTGTCAGCACAGAGGGAAATCTTGTATCGGTGAGTGGCTGGTCCCTGCTGGAGACACGGGAGGTCTTTGTGTTTGTGTGTCTGTTAACGGAAAACCTTCGGTTGATATGATTAAGAAAAAAAAAAAAAGAAAATCTCGAAAAATGTGAGGAACTCATAAAGGACCCCTCCGTCCAGAAGCTGCTCAGACTGATGACAGTTAGCTGAGCAGCTAGAGAAGGTGAGCTGCTTTTAATTAGGCGTTTTTGTTGCTCACTTAAAAAGGTGAATAAGAAGCTAAACAAATGTTATATTCAGGGGCGGCTGCTGTCTTTTTTTTATTTTTATTTTTTTCTTCTAACTCCTGCTGACAGAGACGGAGGCAGCCAGAAAACAAAACGGGCCTTGGCTCTGTTTTTCTTTTCCAGTGTAGCAAAAAAAAAAAAAAAAGAAAATCCCCCCGTGGAGACGTGAGAAAAACACGGCGTTTGTCACAAGTGATGAGGGAAAGCTCTGCTGCAGTGTTTCATGTATTTCTCATTTTTCCAACACGAAGCGGGATTAGTGAGGACATTTAGGAGCTGGACACGGAGAGATTCTTCTTGTATCAGATCATATCATGAGATCATATCATGAGATCATTCAGAAGCAGCAGTCAGGAAGGAAGCGCACTTTAATCACTATTAATAGTGTTGTGAAATCATCACAGCATCTGGCAGGCTGTCCGTCTGGGGAGGAAAAACCTTATTTCTGCTGTTGATCACAATGCAATGACCTCGGCATTATGTCATGATTCCTCTCAGATAGACTTCAGTACCTGCAGAGGTGAAAACGCATGCTTTTTTTTGTTAGAAAAGTTGCATGGTGATGACTTTTAAAAAGCAAATGATGTTCTAGGTTCTGATTTTTAAACTTTCTAATAAGGAAATCTTCAATATGAAAAGGCATCGCTTAAACCTTTTCATATTTGTATTTGGACCCCTTTTACTCTGTAACCTCAAAGTAAAGTTTGATACAACCAACTGTATGTCCTTCTAATAAGTAGTCCATCTGTTTGAAATTTCATCTCTTTATTCAGGTACACATCAAAAAATGCAAAACTCATGTATTATATACATTCATTACACCCTGGGTGAAACAATGAAAGCATTTTATTTTTTGTAATTTTGATGGTTATGACTTACCATATTGAAAACCCAAGTTTCATTGTCTTGGAAAACTAGAATATTACATTAGATCAATAAAAAATGATATTTTAAATAGAAATGGCAGGATTCTGAAAAGTACGTTCATTTCAATGGAGTCAGTACTTGGTTTGAGCTCCTTTTGCATCAAGTACTGCATCAGTGCAGTGTGCCATGGGCGATCTGGTTCTGCTTAGGTGTAATGGAAGGCCAGGTTGCTTTGATAGAGGCCTTCAGGTCATCTTGCATTGTTCTTTCTGGTGTCTCTCATCTTCCTCTCAACAATACCCCATAGATTTGTTATGGTGTTCAGGTCAGGGGAGTTTGATGGCCAGTCAGTTACAGTATGACTGAACCATGGTGACTGAACCAGCTTTTGGTACCTTTTGGCAGTGTAGGCAGGCATCAAGTCCTGCTGGAAAATGAAATCTTCATAAATGTTCAGCAGAAGGAATTGGGAACTGCTCTGGAAATTCCTGGTAGATGGCTGCATTGATTGTGCTCTTCAGAAAACCCGGTGGACCAACACCAACAGATGACATCCCAGTCAATACTGACTGTAGAAACATTACACTGGACTTCAAGCAAAGTGGATTCTGTACCTCTCCACTTTTCCTCCAGACTCCAGGACCTTGATTTCTAAATCAAATGCAAACTTTAATTTCACCTAAAAAGATGACTTTGGACCACTAAGCAACAGTCTAGATCTTTTTCTCTGCAGCCCAGGTAAGATGCCTCTGACGTTGTCTCTGGTTCAGAGGTGCCCTGACACGAGGAATGCAACATTTGTAGTCCCTGTGTAGTACTGGTCTGTGCGTAGTAGTACTGGTCTGTGTGTAGTGACTCTTGATGTGCTGACTCCAGCCCCAGACCACTCCTTCCAAATTTTTGAATTAATTTTGACAACCCTCTTAAAGCTGCATGTATCCCTGTTACTGGTGCACACTTTTTTCTTTCCACTTAACCTACATACCATTTAAACATTAAAAATGTTTTTGTAAATTAATGTTATGTAATATTCTAGTTGTCAAGTATTATCTGTAAGCCATATTCATCCAAATTACAAGAAATAAAATCTGGAAATATTTCACTGTATGTGTAATGAGTCTATACTCTGACAAAAAATATTGGTCTTTTTCTCAATATTCAAATTTTTTTAGAAGTACCTGTAAATCAAGCTGTTCTGTGAAGGGCTCAGAGGTTTGTTAGAGAACAAACGGCATAATGAAGACCAACAAAGAGTGCAGACAGTTCCGGGAAAAAGTTGACTTTAAAGCAGGGTTAGGTTATAAAGCAATCTCCCAAGCTTTGAAGATATCTCAGAGCACTGTTAAATCCACCATCTGAATATGAGAAAGAATACGGTACAGCTGCAAACCTAGCGAGCATGGTAAACCACCTAAACCGATAAATCGAACTGTACCGATCCTCAGATCAGGTGGGAGAATCTGTTGACAGAATAACTAGCTATGCCATCCACAGATGTGGTCTTTAGAAAGTTGATAAGAACAAAGCTATTGATGAGACAAAGCCATAGAACGTCCTTTTTGCACTTCGTGTCTGCCACAAACGTTTTAAGGGATAGCAAGCATGTTGAAGAATATTCTCTGGTCGGAGGAGACCAAATCTGAACCTACATACAAAACAGTGTGTTGCAGAAAACTAGCAACCTAAATACACAAAGCCCACAATAAAACTGGGTGGTGTGAGCATCATGCCACGGAGATGCTTCTCCTCAGCAGGGACATGGAAGCTGGTGAGAGTTGATTGGAAGATGGATGGAGCTAAATACAGGTCAATCCTGGAGGAAGACCTGTTAGAAGTGGGCCTAAATGCTGGTCCTCTGGACCCACTGTCCTTTATGTTTTACATGTGTCTCTGCTCCCGTAAACCTGATTCAAGTCAATGCATTACCTCCTTGACATACTATGAAGTGCTGCAGATGCCTGCAAGTCAGCAGGAAACAGCAAGTGTGTGTCAGCAGGAGATCACCTAAAACATGCAGGACAGAGGGTCCAAGTGGTTCTACAAAGACTTTAGACTGCCTGAGTTTAAATGTCACAATATCACAAGCTTTTCGGTTGTAAAAATATTCAAACATTATGTATCATTTTCTTCCACTTCACCTTTTACTACTTTCTATTGTGCTATGACATAAAATCCAAACAAAATACATAAAAGTTGTGGTTTTTGGATGACAAAATGTGAAAGCAATTAGAATAATTTTGGAAGGCGCTGTATATACCATATCATGAAGTAATTTCACATGACATGAAGTTGTTTTCCAAGAGAGAATAATGAACTCCTAATAGAAATGCACCGATCAGGCTTTTAACTTGCTCATACTGACTTCTGTTCTTCTCAGATGAGAGCAGTTGATTCTGATTAGGACTATACTGCATTTATCCAATGTTCAACTACTTAATATAACAAACATGGACTATAGAAGTATTAAAAATGCAGCTTCCTTGATGTTACATGAGGACGTGTTTTCTTTTTACAACTGAAAATGAGGGGAAAACAGGATTAACCGAATTTATGCATCAAACAAATGAATCATCTCTAGATTGTTAAGCAAATACCAGCTTAGGTTCTTTTCATGTATTGCTCTGATCTACCCATCCCTCTGGGGCTCTGTAAATCTGCGCTCCACTATTCAAAGTTTTCTTCCAGAGTTCGGTGTTTTCCCCTGCCGTGAAAAATCAAATTTGTCTCACTGACGGGTGCTTTTTATTTGGCTCTTGTTCTAATAGCTCTGTGCATTTGTAAATGCTTTGACTTTTACGACGTATTTCAATGGAGATGTAATTTTCAGCAAAATGTATTAATGAAAGCTAATAGTTCACCATTATTCTCCCATGTTTCAGTTATCTGGTGGACACTTCTTAACCCACTTTTATTAGTCTTGGTGATCTCCTCCTCAGTTGCATTGTTTGCTTTACTTGGACCAGAAATGTGGCCCTTGTGACACAGAATATTTATTAGTGTCTTCTGGTAGGTTGGTAAGGAAATAAGGAAACCATTTACACATCAGTTTTGGTTAAATAACTTATCACCATGACAACCATGTTACGCATTAACTTTTTGACAAGGCAATGCATTTTAAAAAAACTGTGATGAGTACTGCCTAATATGTGGGGCATATTAAAGGATTTAAAAAGGATAACCGAGACTTTGTTTACAACGTCTCTGGTTTTATTCTGATGGGATGGGACTACTGGACTTGCCACAGGAATTTCCAGAATGGGCTCAGTTTTGTATGTCAGCCACATAAAGGTCCTGTATACTGTTGCTGCTACTGCCTGGAAAGGATCTAGCATGTAGATATTATGGCTGAAACTTTGAATAACATTGTAGGTTAAAATTGTATATTCTCTTGCTATTACTTTAAGACATTAGGTTTTGTGTAGGCATTAGAAAGTACCAGAACCCTATGTTAGAACGCAAACATAAAACACCTTGGTATCATAATACTTACAAAAAAAATTATATACAAATGTAAAACATTTTCTAATTGCTATTAAAAACAGAAAAGCGACAATAATTCCTATTTCTGCAATGATTATTACAGCTATAATAATGTATTCCTTTAAACGCTTATTTACTGCTATGTCGAATTAAAACATCTGTATAAACACTCCTAAATTTAGTAGTTTTCAATCGCTTGGACAGAACATCCCCAGTTGCCATTTAACTCTGTACAGAGAGGTAACACTCTAAACAAGTGTAACAATCTGGTGTTTGCTGATGCAGACACTCATGATGCAGTCAGGTTTCCGCATCATGGATGTTTTTTTTTACATTTTTTAAAACTGGCCATTTTTCCTAATGGTAAATTTTTTTTTCTTTCTGCTAAGAAAAGAAAGCAAATTGGTGCCTTCTTTTAGCTAGCTCACAGAGTGCCCAGCAACAGGTTGGGGAGGGGCAGCTCTGTGTTACTCTACATTCTGTGCAGTTTGAGAAAACCTGTCACTCCAGCTTTTTCTTTGGTATCTCATAAGAAGGACTTTAAGCTGTAGGAACCTTACAATGCAACCCTTTGTTGTTATACCCTAATACTGGTAACGGGCCCATGCCTTGTAAATTGTGCCTCACTCATAAATTGTGGTTCTGTCTGTGTGGCAGAGAGTTTTCCGTCATGAAAATCCAGACATTCCTTAAAAGCCAGTAAAGGAAAACAAAGTTGTCCAAGTGTTGACAAAGGTTAGAGCAGGACATGGTCTTTGCAAACTACAGTAACTTCTTGAAGTGCTTGGACTTTGCAGGGTGTAACGTATGTCTGTGTCAGATATGTTGCCTCATGCTAAAACAAAATCTATGTTTAAACCTGCAGACTTTCTTCTTGTCATGGTTGGATGGAAACTGTCTGCTAGTGAAGGTCCAGCCTTGTTCATCTCCAAAAAGGAAAGAAAGTGTCTGTAGCTGATGAAAGGGTGTGTGTATGGCATGACTATTCATAGAAATTCATTAGAGGTTGTTGAATTTAGGCAGAATTATTTCAAAAATTGAAGCTCCAATGTAACTAAGAGATTAGCCCTCAAGTAGGCTTTTTGTATTTTTTTTTCTTTTTCAGGCCATTGGATGTTTATTCAAATCCAGCAAAAGGAACCTAAAATACTTATCAAAATCATACCCAAATGAGCAAAGAGCTGTCTTGCAACCTAATGATGAAGTAACCATAAACACCAAAGCTTGACCTGGCACACACATTTAGCTTCCTCCTCCAAGTACCTTTTTAAAAATCTCTTTGCGTGACTCGTGGGTTTCGCCATCACTTTATATGACCGCTTACTCCATGCAGACTGCATCTCATAATCTTAAATCTTGAAGATATGGATGTTGTTAAGACATTGCTTTGGCAGTTGTAATTAAAAGCTGTTTGTTTGGACGCCTGTCAAACATGTCAGTGTCCCTTTTAAATATGCATAATATAATTTTTATCCATTGAAAATTCAGAGAGCCTATAAAATAACCCATTTGTGACTAGTTCTACATTGAAATGGTGATTATTGTATTAGAAACACTGGAATGTACGCCAGTCTTTTTATTTTATTTCATAGAATGACTACGTGTCTGACAGTGGATTTGACTGATCCAACCAGCAATAGATGGTATTTTCACTTTGACAGTTTAAGGAATGTAGTTGGACAACATAACAGATCTGATTTTTTTGATTAGCTGTGTAATGTGACAAAGATCTCCCAAAGTCCTTTTCTCACTAGTTAAGAAGCTTGTGAAGTCTTGTTCACCGGAAGCTGCATAACAGCTGGGGTGTGTGTTCTGACCCAGAGAATGAAGAGAAATTCTGAATCCAAAGGGAGGATCTGGGCTAGAGACCAATATAGCCTCCCCTTTCCGAGCAATCTCAGGCAGACAGAAAAGAAAAGCCAACTTTCCACCAGCTGAGAGAGAGAGAGAGCAGATTTATCTGTAGCAATTCTGGTGTTGGAAGCTGATGAACATAAAACAATAGCGCTCGTGTTTTCCTCTCTCGAGCTCACCTTATTAGCACCTTATTATCCATAGGAAAAAAGTACTGTGAGTTTTTAATGCATAACTCTAATCTGTACTGGAGTATTTATTTGACTTTGTTTGTTTGTCCTCCTGAATGGTACGGTTCAAAAGAAAATGTGTTTTAGATTTTGAGTCCTAGTTGTTATAGATCCATCTTAGATTGGATTAAAAAACAGCAACAGAGGGATATAAATGTATCTGCTGTTAAAATGGTCTAATGAGCCGTTTGAAGCTTTTCATGTGTCAGATGTTTCAAGACCTCTGAATCAATGATCGATGAGTGTTGGTAACGGTGCTGCTCTGGAGGCTGGGGTGTGTGCTTCCTTTTTGGTGTTGTGCGAGTTATGCTGCAGCTCCGTTCCCACGTGAACAAGGAGGTCTCTTAATCCTTAATCAAGACGGCAACAGGCGATTTATCTGAAAAGCCCTGAGAGGCATTCCGAAGCCATTGTAAGAGAAAATATTTGCTGCTAAAACGCAAACATCCGCCATTTAACATGTTAATGTCCCTGTAGCTGCTAAGGTTGTATGTCAGCTGAGCAGATGTGTCTGAAATTTACAGGCTCTGTGACATTTAGATGGAGCACTTTTTTTTTGGCTGTCTCACTAAATGTGGAAAGTTACTATTAATTATGGTTTGGCAGATTAAACATCCATGCGTTTAAAACAAAATTAACGGAGGTCCTCATGTGGATAGTACTCCAAGTACAGCCCTGCTGATTGTAATATTTAAAGAGCGAACTCATGGCCAGGTTTCCAAAGCTGGAGAGAGCAGTGATCGGATGCATCTGAAATCAGTTTACTGCCTTTCATTCCCACCTATTATTGAATTAAGGGGGCATTTCAGAGAAGTGTTCGCCTCACCAGTGGGAAATCCTGACCAGCCCTGCTGGGTTGTGACCTGACTGGGTTACTGCAAAGCTTCCCCAAGCATAACGAGCTTGAAAACCAAAACTGGTGGCAGGTATTTTATTTAGCTGTTTTTGATGGGTTTTTTTTTCCTGAGGATCTGCCTTCAGCACTGCTGGATTAGTGTGGTTCAGATTTTAGTCCCAACATTTTGACAGCCAAACTAACTCAACAACTGGTGAGGCTTTTTTATGTCAGGAACGTGGCTCTTAGGCTCAGCCTGGGTAAATGACTGGTTAGCCCGGGAAAGGAAGGAAACATCTTCCTTCCCTCTATTGTGCCGAGCAGGAAAGAATGGACTCCGGCCAGCTGACAGCTGTTTCCTGGTGGATGGAGGAGGAATGGGTACGTGGGTGGGGGTGTTGTGCGAGTGGTTGGCGAATGTGTGCTTCAGCTTCAGTCGTGAGGCTTTAAAGTAAGACAGAGAAGACTTGTTATGTTGAACTTGCATACTTGTGTAAAAAGCGGGGGATTCATGGGTTAACCCATTCACTGCTAGGAGTCAAAAGTATCTAAACAAAGTCTTTCTTTACATCATTTAAACATGTTTTTTAGTATAGTAAAATCAGATACACTTTATAAAAATAAAATTATTTTTTTTTGTCTGACCCTATATCATAAGATGCTGCTTTGATATTTTGACGTGTTCTTTCCTCAGGTCATTTATTTTGAAACTACACCAATCCCCCCCCTGCAGCGAGATACCCTGGCAACATAATAATGCCACCTCCAATTGGGGGGTGTTCGCTTTTTTCCCTCCAAATGTTTACTTTCTTAAGACCAGGGACGGAGCTAGACTTTTATCATTGGGGGGGCCAGAGGGAGGCCAAGACTATCTTAGGGGGTCCACAGACTATGAGAATGAATTTGTTTCTCTAACAATACGTTTCTAACTTACCTATATTAAAGTACGTACTAAGTACTAAGGAGATGAGATTTGGGTATATAATTTGAAGTTTAACAATGTAACACAAAAAATAAACAAAATGAAACAAATAAAACAACACTTCGCATCAACTTTTGAACAATGACACCATTGTGATGAAGCTTTGGAATATTCCAAATGTGGAGCTGAAGCAATGTCCAAGCATTAAAAAGTATAAAAAGAAGATTAGAAATGGATATTACACTTAAGGCTATTGTAATTGTTATTATTAATGTTGCTGTTCCTGCTTTTATTGGTAGAAATATTGTTCCTTGTATGTAAATATAATGTATAATATATTATTTGTAAATATATCAATTATATCAAAAGATTTCATCTCTTTGCTCTCTTACGGGTTTGGGCGGATCCAGGTTCCTACGCGCTTATAAACAAAATGTCCAGACTGGGGAAAAAAGTTGTGGGGTGCTCCCATTTATTGACCAACTTTAAAATAGATGATAGTCCAACATCAAAGTGACAGTCTGGAATAGCAGACATGATGGATAGCTGGTAAGTGTGAAGTATAGACACTAAACATGATCAACAGAGTGGTGAAAACCTTCCCTAATCCAAACCCTCTGCCTTCTCACTTCTGCACCCATATACAGGTCCTTCTCAAAATATTAGCATATTGTGATAAAGTTCATTATTTTCCATAATGTCATGATGAAAATTTAACATTCATATATTTTAGATTCATTGCACACTAACTGAAATATTTCAGGTCTTTTATTGTCTTAATACGGATGATTTTGGCATACAGCTCATGAAAACCCAAAATTCCTATCTCACAAAATGATCATATCATTAAAAGGGTCTCTAAACAAGCTGTGAACCTAATCATCTGAATCAACGAGTTAACTCTAAACACCTGCAAAAGATTCCTGAGGCCTTTAAAACTCCCAGCCTGGTTCATCACTCAAAACCCCAATCATGGGTAAGACTGCCGACCTGACTGCTGTTCAGAAGGCCACTATTGACACCCTCAAGCAAGAGGGTAAGACACAGAAAGAAATTTCTGTACGAATAGGCTGTTCCCAGAGTGCTGTATCAAGGCACCTCAGTGGGAAGTCTGTGGGAAGGAAAAAGTGTGGCAGAAAACGTTGCACAACGAGAAGAGGTGACTGGACCTTGAGGAAGATTTTGGAGAAGGGCCGATTCCAGACCTTGGGGGACCCGCGGAAGCAGTGGACTGAGTCTGGAGTAGAAACATCCAGAGCCACCGTGCACAGGCGTGTGCAGGAAATGGGCTACAGGTGCCGCATTCCCCAGACCTGGGCTACAGAGAAGCAGCACTGGACTGTTGCTCAGTGGTCCAAAGTACTTTTTTCGGATGAAAGCAAATTCTGCATGTCATTCGGAAATCAAGGTGCCAGAGTCTGGAGGAAGACTGGGGAGAAGGAAATGCCAAAATGCCAGAAGTCCAGTGTCAAGTACCCACAGTCAGTGATGGTCTGGGGTGCCGTGTCAGCTGCTGGTGTTGGTCCACTGTGTTTTATCAAGGGCAGGGTCAATACAGCTAGCTATCAGGAGATTTTAGAGCACTTCATGCTTCCATCTGCTGAAAAGCTTTATGGAGATGAAGATTTCATTTTTCAGCATGACCTGGCACCTGCTCACAGTACCAAAACCACTGGTAAATGGTTTACTGACCATGGTATCACTGTGCTCAATTGGCCTGCCAACTCTCCTGACCTGAACCCCATAGAGAATCTGTGGGATATTGTGAAGAGAACGTTGAGAGACTCAAGACCCAACACTCTGGATGAGCTAAAGGCCGCTATCGAAGCATCCTGGGCCTCCATAAGACCTCAGCAGTGCCACAGGGTGATTGCCTCCATGCCACGCCGCATTGAAGCAGTCATTTCTGCAAAAGGATTCCCGACCAAGTATTGAGTGCATAACTGTACATGATTATTTGAAGGTTGACGTCTTTTGTATTAAAAACACTTTTCTTTTATTGGTCGGATGAAATATGCTAATTTTGTGAGATAGGAATTTTGGGTTTTCATGAGCTGTATGCCAAAATCATCCGTATTAAGACAATAAAAGACCTGAAATATTTCAGGTAGTGTGCAATGAATCTAAAATATATGAATGTTAAATTTTCATCATGACATTATGGAAAATAATTAACTTTATCACAATATGCTAATATTTTGAGAAGGACCTGTACACCTAAAATTGAGTACTTGTCAACATTTTTTCTTTTCATATTCTTTTTTTTCCACCCTATTTTTTTTTTTTTTTTTTACGCTATTTGCACATTATGTATTCAAAAGGAGACCTATACGGAAGAAGCGGGTATAGAACATAGATGAATGAAGTTAATTAAAAAAATAAATAAATGAAAAAAAAAAAAAGTAAAAACAGTCAAGGCAGCTAACTAGCAGGTTTCAGTTAAGTAGAATTACCACTGGGTCCTTTCGGAGGAGCAAAAGCAGTACTGGACACAGCTGGAAAGAGGTCAGTGGTATCTCCTGGGACTGGCTCACCGTCATCCTGGTCAGAGGCAGAGGCCTCTGTGACTTCAGACTCCTCCCTCGATAGAACTACATTAAATCAAAAATATGAGAATTTACAAAATAAAAACACAACCACAAATTTATCAAAAACGACACAAAATAATGGAAATCTGAAGGTAATTACTGAACTGGGTAGTGACTGTTTCTGTAGATACTCTGACCTGGTGATGGTTGGCTGGCTTGTCTGACATTCCCTCTCCTAACTGGTCTCAGAATGGGAGCCATCAGGGGTGCTGATACCAGAGCAGATCTCTATTTAATTTCTGCCTGATTTGCTTCTTTTTAAAAAGAAGTCATGTCTCCTGTCTCCCTGCCTTTTTTATTCTCAATCATATCAGTCATATCGCTCCAAATACTACTTGCACAATGTTATCAATTTCCCTCTTATTACCTCAAAAAGCTATGCCAGACAGATTGTAGCTGTAAACTTGAGTACTCAAACCGTTAGTAAGTAAAGTTTATTTGCATGGAATACCTAGAAAGTTCTGAGCCTTTGAATAAAACTTTTCAGCTTCTTGACCAGGGTAGCATAATCCTGTTACATCTCACCTAACCATCAGAGCAACAATCTGCTAGCAAGCTGATTGCCTGCTAGTTTCATTGCTCTTAAATCATTAGAGAAACACATTCATGTGCGACAACCCGTATTAAATGTAGACATAAATGTGGAGCGGCTGTTCGTAGATGCTGGGTAACGTTAGTTTGATGCTCATGACTTGTAGCTTGTTGCTGGACTACCAAAAAGGATCTCGTATGTGAACACATAAGTTAATTTAAATATCGCCTTTTCAGGAAACCATCGTTAAACGTACTTTGGATGTTGTTTTTCTGGTATGTTATCTTGGAGTCAAACAGGTTGTACATCTCCTGGCAGGTCTCATCTTCTTTACGTGGCTCTTCTTCTTCTTGGGTCTGGTCCTTCCCCTTGTTACACAGTGAAAATGGGGGAAATTACAAGGCACTTATTACTGTAGAGGAATGACCTGGTGTCGTGACATGTGAATCATCTGGGGGGGGGGGCAATCCGATTTCAGGAGGGTCCAGTGCTCCCACCTGCCCCCGTAGGGGTTCAAGTTACCTTTTCTATAGTATCAGCTGTGTAAAAAAGGTGCTGGAAGACCATTTACTTAAAGCTGTGTAATCTTATATGCCATAGAAGCATAAAGCATATCTTTTTTTTGTGGTAAGATTCTGTTCTTCTGTGACTTTTATCAGGAATTGGCAGGTAAATAAAATTGCTGGAAGGATGCTTGTTCACATAGAAGTAGTTATTTATGCTGATGAGTTGTTCCGTAACTGTCAGATGAAAAAGCAATCTACTTCAAGAAGCAAAAGATTCATAGTGAAAAGAGCAAACATTGTTCTATTTGTTTTTCTTCATATTACTATTCCATTGGATCGTTATTTTGACCACATTTTGTTCTTCTTTGTAAAGGACTGTCTAAGCTAAATGTGATGGTAAGATAAATGTAATATTTTCAGAAATCTCGTTTAGTCTTGGTCTTAGTCTACCGGCTTTCCTGAACAGTCAGAACTTCTTTCTTTTTATCCAAGCTGGGGTTTTTAAGAGAATTACTGGCTGGAAGTAAGATACTAACTACTTTAGCAGCTCCACGGAACCCTCAATCTCCAGTGTGTCCCTTGTTAATGCTGCCTTTTAAAGGATTAGTGAAAATTAGTTGTTAATGTAGCAAAGAAAAGATGGGGAATTGTGGGGGACGAACTTGCTTCTGCTACGTGTCACCTATTTCTTTGTCTTTATTGAAATAGGTAAAGTATTTCATGGCTTTTCTAGTGTATTAAACAATATACAGCCATTTTTAAAGAAAATGAAATGCTTGCTGCTTTAGATATGTTTGTATATTGAATATAAAAGCAGAACAATGTTATTTGGAGTTCTTTTTGAACTAAAAAGCAGAAATCTTTTACAAGCAGAAATGTTTAGCTGTGGAACAAAATAGGACATTGTTAAATCAGGCTAATACTAGATTAGCAGCACAAAATATTGCATAAAATCCTGATCAACGTGTTCTCTTTGGAAGTACACCTTTAATTGCTCCTAATGTTTGTATATATTTATTGGCTGCTTGAAAGAAAACAGACTTGTGGTGCTAAGTGTAGCTTTAAGTTGTGTTTCATAAACAGGAACAAGCAGAACAGAGCTGGTTGGGTCTAAAAGTGTATTTACTCAAAAAAAAAAAAAAAAAAAGGAAGCAACCCATGAAACGGTGGTGCTTGTTGTGGTGACTCAGGCCTAGTTCTAACTGCAGGACTCTGTCCTCGTGTGCCCCTGCTTCCTCAGCCTCTTTCTACAGTTTATGAATAATCTAATCATCTTGTTCCTCTTACGTCTCCTGCTCTCTCCACATCACCTAATCTATTTGTGTCTCTCTGTCTGTGGGTCCTTTTGTCTTCATGTTAAGATGGACTCTGTAGAACATTTCTCTGATTTCAGGTAAACAGAAAAACACTCAATTCAATTCAGTTTATTTATATAGCGCCATTTCACAACACATGTTGTCTCAAGGCACTTCACAACAGTCAGGTTCATACATTCCAATTAATCCTAATCATTGAACAGTGCAGTCAGATTCAGTTATTTATTCAAATTGAATAAAAAGTTTTTCTGTCTAAGGAAACCCAGCAGATTGCATCCAGTCAGTGACTTGCAGCATTCCCTCCTCCCGGAGGGACGTTTTTCATTGGAATGCACCGAATTCAGTACGCCTCACATTAAAGGATACTTATGGTTATTTTGCTTTATACCTCCTCTACCTTGTTTTCCTCCTTGTTTTTCTCACACTCATGACACACACCCAACACGCCCAAGAAGAAGAAAAAAGTTGCACACAATTTAATTCTGAAATATTTAGACGTTTGTACTGATCTGTTTTTATTTTTAGAAGTCATTTTGTCCCAAGTTGTAAAAGACGTAAAACATCTGTTCAATAATTCATATAACATTTTTTTTTTTAAAGAAATGTGAAATAAATTAAGCTATTTTTCCATTCTTAATTTAATTCTTCTACTTATTCAGACTTTTTAAAATTACGTAGAAATCCTTCTGTGTGATAATTCCACACAGCTTTCCCCACAGCAAGTGGAGACTTGCTCCAGCCTTCGGTAACAAGACCTCCACCTGCATGTATAAAACCACCAAAGTAAAAAAAAAACCCAGAATATGACCTGCAGCAATACAGAAACGTGAAGTCTGGATCGATGGCCTCAGCCAGATATCAGATCCAAGAATGACGTTCGTATCGGGTCACAACAGATACTGAATCAGTCCCATCTCTAGTTTGTGGCATGAACTGAAGTTGGAAGATGGATGAAGCGACGGGTTCTGTAATCTACCAACCCCCTTGATTTTGAACGATTTGCTAACTGACCTTTTAAAACAAATGGGTCTAAACAGTGGGCCTCTAGGTTTTGGCATATATATGTATCTGTCTCACACCCCATGAGTGACACTGTCACATCATCAGTGTTCCCAACAAACCAAACAAGCTGTTGACATTTGTGCTATTATTTGCACAGGTTTCCATATTCTTGCAAATTGCTTGTTTTTGCACAAATATGCAAACAGCACAGCAGGTGCAGTTTTTATATTGTCTAAATACACTTGTACATTTCTTAGAATCTATGGCTAAATGTTTTATATTTATTATTATTGCTTATTTTCACGTGCACGTGTTTCCCCTCTGAGTGACAAATGAAGGATTATTTGAATTTATTCTTTTTGTTGTCTAAAGTCCAAGAAATGTTTTCACTATATGACAGCTAAAGTTGTACGGTTCATATTGATTCAGCAGAGATGATTCTTTTTATGTTGAGTCAAAGGATTTGGATCCTGATTTTAATTACAGAAGCCTGAACTCTAGAGTCTGTGGGATGTCATCATGATGTCTCACAGTTGAACCGAAATCTAAACTGACTTGTTTGGTTTATACAGCCGCGAAAGTGGAGGTACAGGAATACCAGGCTCTCCAGATGATTTATTGGCTTTCTGTCTTTAGCCAGGGACCGGGTATAGCGAACGACTCCTCACAAACTAAAATCCTTCAGTTGACTTTTCTGCACAGCTTCAGGCCCAGTCATTCACGTGTTTGAAGGACATTTGAGAAAGCATCAGTGGATCGCTGCTCCTGTTTCTAACGTTTTATTGTTTCTTTCTGTCTTAATATTTTATTTCCAGGTTGTATGAATTGTATTGTCTATAGTGTGTTTTAACATATGTTATCTGTTTGGGCTTTTTAAAGCCGGTCGGCCTGGAATATGAGACCCTATGTTTCAGTTTAAAAAATCCACTAACCCTAACCTGTGAATTTAAAACCTCCTGCCATTTGGTAGAAATCAAGTCTTCCACAGTGAATTCGACAAGTTTAAGAACTCACTTATCCTCGACTTCCTCCAATTGTCAATTAATACTGCTTAAGGATGAAGGACGGTGCAATACCCCAAGATGACTAAGTAGTGGGTGTGTGCAATATATGTTATGTGCAATGAGATTAAGCAGATCAGCTTGGAGTGCATCTGTTCAGATAGGCTGGTGCATATCTTCAGCAGTCAGTGGGCCAGAGGTGAGGTTCACCCTGGAAACACACACACACACACACACACACACACACACACACACACACACACACAAGAACACTGGGAGAACATGCAAACTCCATGCAAAAAGGCTGGAATTACATCATTTTAGTCTTTACTGTAGTGTTGGTCTACAAAATACCACAAAGAAACGGAAATGATTCAGAAATATCCAGAATGTTACTTGCATAATTTCACAAGGTGACACATCTGAGGTTCATTATTCTGTTTTTAGTGGCTCCTTTAGGTTAAATAGCAAGGTCTCATACAGGACTGACATTTCCCCCTTACAGATTTCTTCAGTTTCTACTTTTTTGTCTATCATATTTAAGATTATCATGTACATTTTATTATCCGACAAAGATGACCGAATTAAAAACACCATCACTGTGACATCACTGTGGAGGAATTGCATAAATTTTGGTGGACTTGCTGGCATGCTTTGGATCATAGTCCTGCTGCAAATTGGGCTCGAGCTTAAAGTCATAGACTGATTAACGGACAGAGAGCAGAATTTATGGATCCATCAATTGTCCAGGTCCTAAAGCAGCCCTAGACCATCACCATGTTTCCCTTTCTGATGTTTTTATGTCACATGTGATATGAGCTTCCAAAAGGTTCTACTTTTGTCTCATCTGTCCACGGGATTTTTGACCTGAAGTCAAGTGTTTTTTTTTTTTTTTGGCAAATATGAGATGGGCTTTTCTGCTCTTTGGTGAGCAGTGGTTTTCACCTTGTAACTCTTGCATGGATGCCATTTTTTTCTCCAGTCTATCTTATTGTAGATTCATGAACTCTGACCCTAACCGTTGCAGATTTTGGTTTGAGTTATTTTGTGGCCTCCTGGATGAATCATCAATGCAGTTTTAGAGCAACCTTGTGGTATTGCCTCTGCTGGGAAGGTTTCCCACTGTTTTATGTTTTTCTTCATTTCTGGAAAATGGGTCTCCCTGTGATTCAGTGGAATCCCAGAGCCCTAGAAATGGCTTTGTTAACCCTTCCCAGAATAATAGATGTCTCATTTGTTCTTGAATTTCTTTAGGGCACTGCTTGATTGTTGCTTTATGAAATCTTAATGGTAATGAAATTACATTGTTTTACTTTTTTTTCCCCCATTTAATAAATAAAATCATAATGACGGGTTGGCCAACCAGTTATTAGGTTTAGGTCACATTGGGCCACGTTGGTTTGAACATTTAAAATGTTTTTTTTTTCTCATTATAAATGATAACCATCATTATTTTTATTTTATATTTACTCTGTAATCTAATTCAATTCTCTCTTAGATGACATTCCAATGTTTTCTGTTCTGTGCAGCTTTAAGTGGTAATTTAATGCCTCTCAGCTCTGGGTAAAAGTAATTTTAAATGCATGCTTTTTATCTTTCTGTCGTCTCCATGGTGACGAGAAAGCAGCTGCAACAAAAAAGCCTTAACATCTCTCTCCTGTTCTCCTCCTTTGTTGTCAATCCTTGTTTATTTCCCTGCCCCCCTTCCCAACCCCTCTTCTCTGTCCTCCATTTCAACCAGGTGTGTCTCACCAGCCACCTTCTAGCCTTCTTCCCACCACTGTCAAGGTAGCCATGGCGACCAGCGCCGTGCCGAGCGACAACCTGCCAACCTACAAGCTGGTGGTGGTGGGGGACGGTGGCGTTGGGAAAAGCGCTCTAACTATCCAATTTTTCCAAAAGATCTTTGTGCCAGACTACGACCCCACTATAGAGGACTCGTATCTTAAACACACTGAAATAGATGGACAGTGGGCGATACTGGATGGTGAGTTGGATGGATATTTTTGATAATGTTTGTTGCCTTGGACTACATTGCTCTTTTTGTTTACACCCCAGGTTAATAGCAGTTCTCTGACGGCAGGAATGACATACTGTGGGTTTGCATGTGGAATAAATTATGTAACATCAAACAGCTCATTGTTTTGCTTCAAAGTGCCTGGTTTATTTGGGGGGAAAGTGTACATAATTGAAAATATGAGGGAAAAAAAAAAAAAAAAGTTATTATCTGTAAGGGTTGTATGCATCAGTGACCTCTAAAGAATGCGCTTCGCTGCATGTGGGGGTGTAGCAAGGTAATGTTAAAGTTCATGGCAGGACAATAAAAAAGATGGTGAGTGGCTTGTTTGGAAGAGTTGCCAGGTTAAAGCTTCTTGCCTCTATAATCAAAGCAGCACAACTTAGATTTACAATGTTGCATCTGAATAAACCACAAAAACACAGAAGAGAACAGTTTGGCCAAAATGCACAGTTTGAAGAAAAGGAAATGCAAAAAAAAAATCAACCGAAATTATTCAGTATGGAACTAGTGGGGTTTAAGATTTGGGCTTTTTGCAGCCATAAAACCTAGGAACCCTGCAGTCAGGGAGTTAGACCTTAACCTCTCTGGGTTCCAAAGTGTCGTAGAGTCAAAAATGAGGACGCATACCAACTCGAGGAATAAACCACTACTACATACAAATAACAAATGGGTTCATGTATTTTATCTTCAGGCATTTTAGCAGTTAGTTCTCAGTTCTTTTTTAAAATACCAAAACTAAGTTTCCATAAGAATGCTTTTGTACAAACAGGATTTTCTAAGAGATAAACTCACTTGGCTGAACCAGTTGATGTATCAGAAAAGTAGAGATTTCTGGCCATAAAGCTCAGCACCAAACTGCACAGACATCTCATTACAGCTGTCAAGCATGCTGGTGGAGAGTTGACCATTTGGGCTTGCTTTGCTGCAGGATCTAGAGGACAGCAAAATGTTTTTCCACACATAAGGTTAGGTGTACCTAATTTTAGAACCTGATTAAGACCAGATAATTATATGATGATGTGATTTATAAAACAGTAGTTGAACTACACCACTTCCTTAACACATGAGGGCATAAGGCCTAGAATTTTAATTAAAGGAAATCTTGTGGTCAAATGTTTTAAATGCTTTCTGGAAAGCAGGAAATGTGTTTAACGTGTGCGATATCAAGCAGTAACTTTGGTTATTAAGGGAGTTTAAGCTGATCGGTTGGTGTGCTTACATGTACCCAGTGCTGGACACCGCCGGGCAGGAGGAGTTTAGTGCGATGAGGGAGCAGTACATGAGGACAGGAGATGGTTTCCTCATAGTCTTCTCTGTCACGGACAAGGCCAGCTTCGAACACGTCGACCGATTCCATCAACTCATACTACGCGTCAAAGACAGGTAAACGGGAACAGCCTTGGCTCTCCATGTAGACCAGTAACTCTTGAGTTAGTCTCTGAGAATACCCTAACTTGATTAAAAAAAAAAAAAGAGTCTTTTTAAGTTGAATTTTGAAGTTATTGTTTTTTTAACTTATTTTATTTGACAGATTGAATATCAGCTGCTGATCATTGCGTTGTTTGGATTGAATAACTGTTATTACAAATGTGGGACAAAAGACAGATTGCAGTCATAATACTTTCAACCATGGGCCTCCAAAGAATGAGTGCACAGCAGTGCTAAATATAGCAAGTCTAAGATAAGAGGAACTATCTCTCTTAAATGAAACAGGCATTTACATTGTGGTTAAACGGTGTATACATTTACTTCTCACTTAATTATTTTGATTCAGTCTTTTTTATTTATTTAACTGAGTTAAATTGTTTTGAAACTTGTCTGAGAGACACGAAGGACTTGGCTCTTGATTATTTTCTGCTGACATTTTTATCTTGCGCCTGGTGTCGTCAGCACCTCCTTCAGGTTGTTTTTTTTTTTAGCTTTGTTGAGTCGGCAGGCCTCAAATACAGCTTTCTGTCAGAGATGTAAAAGACTGTTTAAGACAGGCCTCTGTTCTCTAAAAGTAACTGCAAATGAAATAAAAATAGAAGCTAGAACTGAGCACACTGCTGTCGGTCTGTTTTTGACGTTTTTTTAGATTGTGAACAGTTTTTTTTTGTTTTTTTTTGTCAGAAGATTGAAGTGTTGCAGAAATCTGACACCTCTCAGAAACTGTTGTGCTTGGACAGTTTGAACATTTTAAGATGCCTGCAGGCAGATTTAATGTTATTTAATGCCACATATACTGCTAAGAAAAATTAAAGCAACATTATTTCCCTCCCCCCACCCCTCAAATGCTTTTCAGTAGATTTGCATTCGACCAGTGTCATTGTCACTACTGGCAGCATGAGGCCAAACCTAGAACCTACAGAGGTTTGCTCTGTCTGCCAGCACAGTCTCAAGAGCACGGAGGAGATGCCAGGAGATGGGCCGTGACTCTGGGAGAGCTGGACAGGGCCATTGGAGGTCCTTTACCCATTAGCATTCACTGGTGTGAATGTCTCTGACCAAACCATTAGGAACAGACTTCATGAGGTGGCCTGAGGGCCTGACGTCCTCCAGTAGACCATGTGCTCACTACCCGGCACCGTGGAGCTCAACTGGCATTTGCCAGAGAACACCGGAATTGGCAGGTTCTGGCGCCCAGTTCTTTTTACAGATTTGAGCAGGTTCACGCTGAGCTCATGTGACAGAAGTGAAAGGGATTGGAGAAGCTGCTGGGAACTTTGTGTTGCCTGCAACATCGATCAGCATGATGAGTTTGGTGGTGGGTCAGTGTTGCTCTGGGGAGGCATATCCATGGAGGGATACACAGACCTGTACAGGATAAACGATGATACCCTGACTGACATGAAGTATCGGGATGAAATCCTTAGACCCATTGTTAGACCCTTTGCTGGTGCAGTGGGTCCTGGGTTCCTCTTGGGGGCATGATTATGCCTGGCCTCATGTGACAAGAGTATACAGACAGTTGCTGGAGGATGAAGGAATAGATACCATTGACTTGCCTCCATGCTCCACTAAATCCAATAGAACATTTCTGGGGCATCATGTTTAGGTCCATCTCTCATCTCATAAGGAGCAAGCTCTGACCTTGTCAGGCGTGCATCTGAGTTGCTGCATTGACATTTAATCAAATTGGACCAGCCTGCAGCATCGGTTTTTCAGATTAAATTCCTCTGTGTCTGTGGACTAAGCCCTCTGTGGGTTCATAATTTACATTTCCATCAAATGATGTGGCATCCTTTGGTTCCTAACACATTACCCATTCCTTATCTGCGTGGATATCCAGCATGATTGCTTTTTTCCAGTTGGAGTTTGATTTGTTTTTAAAGTGTTCCTTTAATCTTTTTGAGCAGTGTACTACCAGTTAATCATTTGGCAGCAGTTGATAATAAGTATCTTTACTTACTATATGGAGGAGTTCACATTCATTTTTCTACAATAAATTACTTTTGTTGTTTTTCCTTTACAACCAGGGAGGCCTTCCCCATGGTGCTGGTTGCTAACAAAGTTGACTTAGTTCATCTAAGGAAGGTGACAACAGACCAAGGCCAAGAGATGGCTGCCAAACATAATGTAAGTCCTAAAGCTCTCCTCTCGGCCTTTTTATTGGACACATGCAGCATTAATTTCTCTTTGTATGAAAACCTTTCTATTGAGGTAGTCTGCACTACAAACACAATACACAATGGCAAAAAAACGTTAAGACAATATGGACCAGAATAATCTATGAATGTGTTTATCTGCCAACTGAACTTATAGTACGTTGTCATGAATGACATTGTGAGGCTGTCAGACCATCATTGGACCGTGGGTATCACCTGCAGAGAGAGAAGAATTAAAGCCTCTGATGGTGCAGTTGGTAGAAAAAAAAAGTATTGGATTGTAATCTAAAAAAGGTGCTATTACAATGAAAACCTGTTATACTGACTTCCTTTGATTATTTATTGGTGTTTAAAAGCTTAAGACAGTACTAATTATTGCAGACAGAGGAAATCTGTCTGGCTTGATGATGGCTATGCTGGCTAATGTTGCTGAAGTTACATCATGTGAGACAAACATAAATGATTTTTATAGAGCAATATATAATCGGTACAATCCAAAAAATTGGTTGAATGGAAAGTTGTGCCACACCTGTAAGCATGGATTAGATCTGATGATTTCTGTGTTTCCTCAGATAACTTATATTGAAACCAGTGCCAAGGATCCTCCAATGAATGTGGACAAAGCCTTTCATGAACTGGTCCGAGTTATAAGGTAAATTCAGCTTCACTCGAGTCCTTCACAAACATGAATGCCCTTCTAATTTTAGGATGAGGTACATTTAGTGTATCTGAGCTCTCCAAAGGTTGGGATAGTCATAAGAAGGCAGTGAAAGGGTATTTAGAAAGTTAACCCAATTTGTCTTGACGTATAATTTCAGAGGAATTTTGCTTAAGCATCCATTTTCATGGTGGCCTTTTAGTCTGATTGCTGTTGCTTGGACTGAGTTTGATCAGATGGTTTAACAATGATCCTCTGGTGTCCTGCCTGCTTTAGATGAGTCTAAGCTCCAGCACCTGACTTAAATAGCTGATTTATCTCCTCAGCTGGTAGAAGGCTCTCATTAGCAGGATCCATGAGGGAAAGGTATCTGGATGAATCTCCGATGCCATCTTGTGGTAACAGTGTGGTATTGCTGTCAGAGGAAGGAGTGAACCTTACAGTTATAGGGGAACCAAGGTTTGGATCAGAAATGTTTTCTTCTCAAGCTGCTTCAGTGTTACGTCATTCTTTCAGATGTTTAATGTTAATATTAAACATTATAAAGGTGCAAATTTTGGAAAATGCCCTCAGCTTAACTTGGCAAACAATATTTACAGTTTTGACATTTCTTTTTCAAGAGTTCTGCAATTTTCCCAATCATACTGGATGTCAGCTTCAGGGCTAAACCTAACCAATGGTGACTGATGGTCAGTACTTGGCCTGCTAACCTTTTGAGGCTTGAGCTCAAGGTTCTCTGGCCATGGACACATAAGTTGAAAGGTTTGATCTTTGAGTCACTTTAGGGAGTATTACTTTTGCCCTGTGGCGTGGTGTTCCATCCATCAATTTGCATCACCACATTTTGAGGCAGGGTCGAAAAGAGTTGTTTGTGACTATGTTCATTCGAATTTCCTTTCAATAAATTTGCTGATGGAAACCAAGTTTTCTTCCAGTCTCAATATTTGTCCACAGCTGGAGTCAGAGGGTTTAGGAACTGTTGTAGGGTTTCAGTTCTAAGAGGAGTTGCTGCAAGGTTGTTGTAGATACTCATGAAGAATAACTGGATGTATCAACATTACCATCTTGAGGTAAGAGTATAGTATTGCAGTAGTATTGCAGTAGTATTGCAGTAGTATAAAGGGCTCAATCAACAGCAGTGCAGTCATTCTTTCTTCTCTTTAAGTTGGTCTGCGTGGCATGTCAAATTTCTATTGAGCTTAGAGGTAAACCCCTTTTAATATGAAACACATGAATAGGTACTTTTAATAAAGCACTGTTCAAATGATATATTATTCTGTGTGGTATGACTCGTGTTGCTGCCAGTCACTAATCATTTTTAATATTAGCTGCAAATAATTCTGAGAGAAATCAGTCTACAGGCCAACAGTTGGAAAGCAAGATCAAATATAAATATTAAAATATTTTTAATGTGGCCATTGACATAAAATTCACTCCAGATGTCTGCAGCAACCCCTGTAATCCACACAGGTGGGCCTGGTGTGGACAAATGGGTCTAGGGGTCCCGGGCCCAGAATAGCCTCCAGTGTGAAAGCCAGAGCGGATGAAAACGATGCAAGAGCGGCTGCCCACCCTGGAGGGGAGAGACACAGTCAAGCTTACTGCTTCATTTAACTGCGTTGCAAACTCCGTCATCACGTTCCACACCGTCGGAGAGTGTGACCAGCAGATGGCTGTCAAAACTAATTTGTTCAGAAATTAGGTAATGGGTTAAAACAGAGATGGGACTTACCCAGAGTAGCCTCCACTGGTTGCATCAACTGGGTGGTGTATCATTAGCCTCATAGCATAATTTGACTTGACCCACAAACTAAAGTTGTGGGTCTTCAAAACCTCCACCCTAAAACTGAGCATTTGTTCTCTTTTGTGAACAGTTATTCAGCAATGCTTTGGTAATAATATATAAATACAGGTGCATTGAGGAGTATGATTCGTATCAACGAAAGTATTACTGATCATGCAGTAAATGCATCTCAAAATACGTATTTGTGATCAGAAACTACTAATTGCTTCAAACATTTTGGCACTGTATCGTAATATCAAAATCTTTTTTTCCACCTGCAGACAACAGGTCCCAGAGCGAAACCAGAAGAAGAAAAAGAAGATGAAGTGGAGGGCAGAACGTTCCACTGGTTCCCACAGATTCCACTGCTCCATATTATGACCTCCCTTCTCCTCTGCATCATTCATCGCATACACACACAAACCGACAAAAAAAACAAAACAGCTTTGGATGTCAGGGAACTCCCCAGCAGTGTTTAACTACTGGAGCATAAAAGCCAGAAGGGGGTAGATGTTTTACTGAACAGCTTCATGGATCCTGAGAGATGAAGGCTGAACTTACGGGTGTCTGCTCAGTCCTTCGTGGTGCATCGGGAAGACTGCTTTACTCTCCTCTTCTGTCAGAGGTTTTTTCCAGCCTCTCTCCTCTTTTTGTAATGAACACTGAAGCAGAACAACAGCTGACTGTTGGACTGGTGAGCGTAACTAACTCCGACACAAGACTTCAAACCCTCTGGGAGAAAAATACGGAGATATGAAACTTGTTTGAGCCCTTTAGAGGGAGCAAAGGAAAAGGGAATAACTGGCACAAAGTGGTGCCTCTTGTTTTTTCATTGATGAAATATTATCTCACTACAACAGCTTCGGGGGGAAATAAAGCCACAGTTGTTTCCCAGTGGGCTTCTTTTATTAGAGAGTGGGCATCAGAAGCGATGGTATGACTGAATGTGGAAGTGGTGATGGTTATTTTGGTGGCGTTGCAGTTAATTTGGTGTATTAAGCGTATAACACGCATCATGAGGTCACGGAAATAGAAATGTGTCGTATAGAATGGCCATGTCAGCTGTGGAGTATGTCTTTTTATGATTATAATTAAAAAAATAATAAATTATTGTTATGTATTAAGATCTAGTAAGAGCCATGTTTACAGATACTTCTACAGGATTTTATTTCCCCACTCAAACAAGAGCCACTTCATTATACCTATTTAAAAATGTGTGTTTGTTAATCTCTTGTGTGTTTGTAAGTGGTGTGATGATCCTTGATCAATACTGTATGAGCATTATGTTTTGTTTCCTCTCATTCTTTTTTTTTTTTTTTTACTTTCGAACTGTACAAATGACAGATGTGATTATAAAAATATGTAACTATATGTGGCAATGTTGACAAATTCACTGCTGTTTCCCAGAAAATAAAATCTATGAATTTGTTAATAAAATAGAATAGATAAGAGATAAATGAGCAGACAAGGGGCTGGAGCTGCTGATTTGCACTGGCCACAAACCAAAACAATGTGATGTCACTTTATCTCAATCCAGGGGCATTTCCTGCCTCCTCCATTGACTTCAGGACTACGACATACGGTGATCAGTGCTCAGTAAAGTAAGAGGAGGAATCGGTCAGTGTCAGGAATCCTGCTTGAAGGTTAGTGCAGTGTTGCGCTCTTCTGGCATGAAGCCATGTTGTCCTACAGTAGCCACAGACCAGATCAGTGTCACGGTGAGGTGGAACGTGCAGATTAATCTATGAAAATGGCTCGTACTGTTATTAGACTAAAGTTTTGGTGGGCGGCTTTCTCTTCAGGATGCGCACCAACTCTTCAAGGAATACGTTTTTGCACTTTGAAAACAATCTCTGACTTTTTCCTGTTGGCATGTTGTTTTCTTTTTTAAACCTGTAAGTGAGCTGAAAGGCACGGTTAAACAAGTATGTGTATATCTGAATGTAAAATGATAAAGTAAGCAAACCGCTGATTGGAGTTTAGCCTTGTGTGCCTGCGTATGCCTGTTGCCTTGGCCATGATTGTAAAACAGATCAACTAATTTGAGGTGAAATCATTGAAATTGTATGGGAAGCAAAAGTTGCATTATTACCCAGTTTTAAATTAAGGTGCTTATATATGATGTTTGACTGAATGACCGACGCCTGGAAGTGGAACCTCAGCAGAAGAAGAAACTCTGCTTTTATCAGCAGCTTCTGCTAAAAGGGACATTTTTCCAGAGAAAGACTCATAAAAAAACAACTTGCTGACTTTTGAACAAACAGACGGGATGGAAGGGGAGCAAACATACTGAATGTGTTCATGAAACTATTGCATCATGTGTGTTTGATACCATTTTTGTATTATTGATATGATTAATGGAAAGTGTTTTTAAGTAACTGAATAATTTATTTCTGTCTGTTACCTCACTGTGTCCCAGACCTGGACAGAAAAAAAAAAATCTATTTTTTTCCTCTTGCCTTTGAGTATCTGTTCTGTAAATTGTGGACCAAGATGGAAATAAAAAACTGATTTTGGTCCTGGGATGAAAATAAATCTCTGCTTTATTGGAGTCCATGTGGAATATTTTACGAATGGAAACAAAAAATGGGGGTTGTTAATACTAAATAACATGTAGTCCCCAGGAAATGTTTTCTCTCCCAAGATAATCTTGTATTTATTTCTAAAACATTCATTTAAAAAAGAAATCATGCTGTATTATTCATGCCAGGCCTGTATGTGGCGCCATATTGCTGCCATGGAAATTTACCAAAAATGAAAAAGGTGATGTAGATACGTCAAAGGTAAAACCTGTTTCTCTTAAACAATATTTCAGGGTGGATGTGCATAAAACAGTATTCCCATGTGAACAGCATTTATCACCACTATGAACGGCTAGCTCTGGATTAGTACCAGATGCCATTCACACCATGTTCTGTGTATGCATGAACAACTGTTGAATAATCAAGTTTTAGATCATTTTAGCAACAAACATCTGAAAAGTATGGCATGCATTTGCATTCAGTCTCCCTGTGTCAGTACTCAGTACAAAACCACATTTAGTTGCAATTAGAGCTGCAGGTCTGTTGAGTGTCTCTACTGGCGTTGCCCATCTAGACAAAATAAATGACCTTCTTCTTTGCTAAATAGCTTAATCTCATTGAGATGGGATTAAAATCTACATTAATTTCCATGTTTTGCCACAGGTTCTCAATTAAATGTATGTCAAACAATGGTGTCCTGACATTTTCCAAGCAGGCCAAAATCATCAAGTTGAAGGCACAAAAATTTGTTTTCCTAAAAATGCAATAATTTCATTTTGAGCGTATTTTTTTCCACAGTAAACTAAACACAATATTTGAGTAGTAGTAGAAAAAAGGATGTGTAAATCACTCTAGAGCCAAATCATGCCTTATTCTCAGCAAGAACTGGATGCGGGTCACTCTTTCTTCAGAAACATTTACTGCAAGCTGCCAAGTTTAAGAATAATGAACCCAGGCCAGCTTTTTACTGAAAATCGATGTTTGTTGTCTTATTACATGAAAGCACAATGAAAGCAAAAACAAATAGCTGATAAATGACAAATTCTCTCTGTTGTACCTAACATAGTCCATTTTAGTTAGAAACCTTTAATATAGTGTACATCTGCATCAACCAATGGCTGTAGGGTGAAATTTATATCTTTCTGGAGTAGAAGTCCTGAGGTCCCACTCAATTATGCTGAGGGGCACAAAAAGCCTATGGACAGTGTTGGACCACTTGTTTGCTGAATATTGGACCATTTGCACGTTGCTGGACGCCACCATGCCTTTCCAACGTCATCGGCCATTTTGTACCGCAGGATAGTCTGTCCTACAAAACCCAGCAGCCACTGCAGCTGATATGACGGGGCTGTCCCAGGTCTGACGTCACAGGAGGCAATATAGGAAGGCGAACATTTGAAAGAAGCTGCTTTTCAAGCTGGAGACCTTGACCCGGTTACCACGCAACTGAAGCATCTCTCTCTGGAGAAGAAGAGGTCCCACGTGGAGTCTTCATTTATTCTCCTTCGTTGGCCAACGAAAAATTCATGAAAGAGGTTTCTGGAATGAGAAGGCCAGAAATTTCACTTTGTCTATCGAAGACGTGAGTTTAACACGTAACCAAAACCACGGAGTTTCAAGAAGACGCAACTTTCCCTCCTTGCTTGGTTCTAGTGGACTGCTGATGGTCAGATCATATTTTTCCCTTTCGCCAAGGAGGCCAAAGGACGAAGATTGACCGCTCTTCCCGAAGTTAACTGTGGACGCACATTAACTTCCAACTTTCCCCTTCCTCGTCTCTCCCTCTGCTCAGAAGGAAGACTTCAACAAAGTAATACCCATCCTTTTCTTTTTCTTTTTATTTCTTTATTAGGAATAGCTGGGCAGGGTAGAGTAGGATTTTTAGTGCGATTAGAGTCGCCATTTAGAGTCTCATGTGTTCTGAATTGTATGTACATGCCATTGTTGTGAAACTTGCTGGTACTGTCGGAGGCCGCCGTGTCTCACAAGTGTGTCTTTACCGTGCAAACACCTGAGCGCAGGTGCGCTGTGAAACTGGACCGCTATAATAACCTTATGGTGAAAATCAACCATTTTTTTTGTCTTCAACTTTACTGCTTACTGGCTTGCCACCAAAAGTTTTATTACCCTTTGTCCTCTGGGTTTACAACCTTGCTGGGGGGGGGGAATGTTTTATGACTGCCTGCATTTCACTGAGCTACACTTTCTGGCGGGCTGCGATCCCAAACCTTCGTTCAACACCATATTCCCTTTGTCATATTATCACTTTTGCCATAACTGCTGGTTTGATCTCATACTGCTGTTATTTTGTTTAGTTAGATATTTTACCCTTTTTGTGTAGAACTTTGCACGTTTGATTAGGTGAAGATTATTAAATCAGAAGAGCGGATTGTATCAGGCTGTGATTTAATAAATATTCACATAGATAAAGAAAAGGCGTTTTTTGTGTTTATTTTTTGCAAGAGTGATTCGTCAGTCAAAATAAGGTTAAAGTTCCACACGTTTCGGCAGAAATGGTCAATTAAACAGTGACATCTCTGGTAATAGTTATTAATTATTACTGAGTATTTAACGGTTGTAATTATCAAAGGCGTTGAGCCACAATTACAACACCAGAAGACATCTCTGGTCTTGATTCATAAATGAGGATTTTGGTTAAGAAATTAATTTGGTGAAATTATGATTGTTAATTATAATTCTTGATAAATATTAATGAATCGATAATCATAATTCCAACAACAGCCCCTTGGACACTCCTGCTCCAACATGCTTTCTCCAGGGTTCTCCATCCATCTTCCCCTCAACTCTGACCACGTTTCCAACAGAAAAAAAAAATCCCAAAGCCACCAGTGGTGATGGCGCATTCAGGGTGATGTTTTGCATGCAGGACAAAAGATTGGCTCTAGCAGACAGTGGCCTTTGTATCTACCCTCAGAAGTCAAGCAATACATCAATAGAACTAAAATATTCAGACTTTTTTGTCTTTTGTAACCTGGCAGGTAGATAAACTTTTCACCGGGGATCATACTTGTGCTCCCCAGCCACGGTGAACTCAGCTACGTGTGTCTTTTGAGAGACAACTTGCTTGTTCAGCAGAGGCTCCCCTCATTAATCTTCCTAGCCGTCAGGGTCCGTTGAGCTCAGCTCCTTGAAGATCCTTTGCCTCATTGATTTCAAAGTCTCGAGAAAGCGAGGCCGGCTATTGCACAGAACCAGCATCACTGTAATTGATTTATATTCATGTTCTTGTCAGGATGAAATTAGTAAAGAGCGGTGGCTCAACATGTGTTAGGGGTACAAAATAATGTTCTGGTCTATTAGAAAGTGGCTCCATTAAGAAAAAAGAAGTCATGTTCTCCATAATAAACGCCAAAAAGACAGATATGGATCTCAGCTTGTAGAGGAGATTTGCAAACATGATGAGCCTGAGCACCGGTTACCTGCAAGGTAAAGCTTCCTGCTGCTATTTGGGCATTTTAACACAAGGGGACAGCATTTCACTGTTTATACTCATGACTTTGCTTAACTGGGATGTGGTAGTTTTAAATAAACCCTCTTTAGATGTGCAAAGATATTTCCAAGCACCAAAATGTAAATGTGAATAAGCGAACAGGCCTTTTGCAGCTAAAAAAAAATGGTTTATGGTTCATTTTGTCCTATGTAAACAGGTAATTTAAATGGAAATAAGCATTGTGGAAAAAAAACTGTTCCACAGTGGATGGAAAACTCACTGAATGTAATTAGACAGGACACACAGCTGAACTGATGGACAAATTACCTTCAGACTGACAATTTTTAATGCAAACTCTTTCTACAACTTCTTGAATCTTTATTTCCTCTCACCATTATGTCCATAAAAGTAGTAGCGTCCAAACAACTCCCACATCTGAATTTTAATGTAGAGTTGTTTTAAATTTACCATAAATATCACAAGCCTATTCTTAATAATGTACCTGTCAGATCCTTTGTCTAAACGTATTGCCTGATTTTGTTGCACAGCAGCAATCTGCAAACATCTGTATTCCACTGGACACCAACCTCATCTCCAGGCGCAGCAGCTTTTGTTTTTCCATCCTGCATTTTAATGTAAATGGTGTATATGCAGTGGAAGTGTTGCACATGTCAAACTTAAAGTTGATGGTTTCCTTGTTAAAAAAATGGACTGAGTTGTATTAATGCTAAAGTGTTTGCGGGGATGAAAGGTGATAGAAAGCATTAACATTTAAATGAATGTTGATGCAGTGAAACAATGTGCAGTGTTTTGACAGAACTGAAAAGTGTATGAGACCCAATGTTGGGATGTGTTTAAAAAATAATTTAAACAATCAAAAATAATAAAAAACCCTCTTCTGGCATATTTTAAACCTTTGTGCTATCACAAGGTCCCATTTTCAAAGGATTAGATACATTTTCTTGTGAAGACTTATCTGGGAAATAACATCAGGAGAAAATAATGAAACTACAAGGTATTGAAATAATGGGGAATGCATATAAAATACTGTCTCAGGGTACTTTGCAAGACCAACAGGAATCCAATTTAGTCCAAAATTAATTCAAATCAATCTCACTCATTCCAGTACAATTCAATCATATATCCAGGTTCAGATCCAGTATTTAATTGGTCCAAATCAATCTAAATTATAATACAGTTATAATACAGAAAGACGCATTACTGGTCCAAATGGGATGGAATAGGGGTAGAAATTAATGGTTCTATTCCTGTGGTCACACAGCTAAACAGCGAGCCAGTAGTACTTTCTATAGAAAAGAAGAAAAAAAAAAGACTACACATTGTTAATAGCTTTGCCTAAAATATGAGACACAGCTAAATACAGAAGCACTGAGCCAAGAGTACTTTCAACAGGAAAGAAAATAGTTTTTAGATCGGTGAGGTAAACATAGCTTTGATGTCATTTCAAGCAGGTGATTGTAATCATGATTTTGCATAAATGCTGTATCCACAAAAGCCTGAGTCTTTGTGAAGCAAAGATGGGAAGTGGATATTTAGTTTGCATATTTATTAGCCTAAAGTTTGTAAGTTTTGGAAAGAATATAGAGAAAAATCCACAGATCAAGAACATACCCATCCTCTCCAAATCCCCTGATCTTCTGCTGTGCCAAAAAACAGGTAACAGCTGGAAGAAATAAATGGACAAAGGAGATCTTGACAAAGAGCTGTGGGGCACAGGAGAGTAGTTAACTTCTCTGGGCTCATGGGTGTGTGGACTGGATCATGAAGTGTATCTTAGTCAGGTGAATCTGACATATCTTTATGTGGATGAAAACAGCATCCTATGTTTCCAGGTGAAAGATGATCCAAAAAGTTCTGCCTTGAAACAAAAACCCAGGCTCTGATACAGTATGGGGCTGTCCAAGGATATTGTTTTGTGGTCCTTGTAAAAGTTATCTTTTCAGGTGGTGTCCATACACTTACCAAGCCAATTTAAAACCACAATCTTCACTGATTACATGGTCACTGCAGAGAAAGAAGATAAGCATAAAATATCTTCAGCTTGTACTCAGACGGAGTAACAGTCAAAGTACATTGTATCACATTGTATGGTAATAATCAGGACTGAGTCAGAACCGGAAGCTTAAGTGAGACTTTAAAGGTGTCTCCTAGACCCTGAATGTCATCACTCCCTTACTCTCTCTGAGTATTCGGAGATTAAAGGGCAGCAGCATTGACAGTAAGAAAATGGCATCTAAGAAGGAGGCACAAGTGCTAACACAAAAGAGACAGATCAAAACGGTGGAAACATCACAGAATCCTCTTTCATTTTAGACAAGTGGCAAACTTTCACATAAGACTGTTCTGAGACACAATTACCTCATCATGTCCTCAGAAATTTCCTTTAAAAACTTGCTTTGTGCAGCAAAAGCTGTGTGCAGCCACAAAAGAAGCAAAAAATCTGATGAAAGGTCATAAAGGGTTTAGTTAAATTCTTATTATATGTCTGGGAAGGCTTTGATGAAATATCTTCAAAATAGTTTAGGAAAAGCAACATCTCAAGATCAGACAGGTTGGAATTATGTACATTCTACAGTGGGTATGAATACTTTTACAAGCCACTGTAATTATAATACAAACATGTTCAGAGGTTAATACAGTTTAGTAAGCTCAGAGCTACAACCTTTGTGATAGGAAAACTTCTTGAGTGACTGCAAAATAGATGTAATGGAAACTATGGTGGGAGTTTGGATTAATATATGGCTGAGGGTTTCATCGAGTCACATGTACTCGAGGGAACCAGCAGGGCACGGATTACTGACTAAACATTCCTAGAAACTCAATTTTCAATTTTACCTTGGAGGACTTATTAGCTGCGCCAACGGCTTTGGATTTTGTTTCTGTGTCAGATTATAATCCAATAAAATATTAATCAATTATTACTTACTATATTTTCTGGCATGGAAGTGCGGAGGGCATGGTTTAAAAATGATATCCTTGGACAAGTGGAAAACAAAAGACCAGTTGTCTGGCTTATAAAAACTATCTCCAGCAGATGAAGAGTCTGAAAATCATGTCTTAAGTAAACAGGAAAATATTCATCCCAACCTAACAGGAGAGATCCAGCAGTTCTCTTGATCAGTGGGTTTTTGTGCTTTGGTTTTTTTCATGTTTTTGGTTTTTGGTCTTTTCTAGGTTTATTATTGTTGGTAAGGTCTTGCCATATTTAGTTCATTCTCTGTTGTGCATTGTTGTCATTAGAATCTCTCTATATTAGTTCATTCCTTATGTTGAGTTTGCTAGTTATTTGTGTTCTGTTCTCTGTGTATTTTGGGTTATTTGTTTCATGTTCCTTTGTCTCTTGTTCAGCTCCCTCTGTGTTAATTAGTCTCCTTCCCCTAGCTCTCCTGCTGAGTCCTCTCCCTCAGGTGTTCAACATTGTCCTGATAAGTCTCACCTGGTTTTCGCGTGACTCATCAAACCTCCTCTGTATTTAAGCTCCCTGGTTTCCACTCTTCACTGCTGGTTTCTTCAGTTGTGCTTGCCAATAGAATGGCATGTTCTCTCTGTGCCATTTTGTATGTTTGTCTTGTTGTTTCATTAAATCTGTTTTCATTCCACCCTGCTTCTGGTCTGCCTGCATTTGGGTCCATTACATCTACTAAACATGACATGGGATTTACATTGCTGGCTCTGTTTAATATAATATTAAAGTCTGTGAAAATGTTATATTTAAGATACTTTTATGGAATTAACCAAAGTATTTTGAAAATTTGTGAATGTCTTTGTGAATGTCTGTTAAAAAATGCCTTAAGAAAAATATTATCTATGCGAGGTTGTGTTACATTTGGTGTTGAGATGCACAGAAATCTGACTTTGAAGCAGACATGCAGTCAAACCCAAAATTATTCATACCTATACAGGTCCTTCTCAAAATATTTGCATATTGTGATAAAGTTCATTATTTACCATAATGTCATGATGAAAATTTAACATTCATATATTTTAGATTCATTGCACACTAACTGAAATATATCAGGTCTTTTATTGTCTTAATACGGATGATTTTGACATACAGCTCATGAAAACCCAAAATTCCTATCTCACAAAATTAGCATATTTCATCCGACCAATAAAAGAAAAGTGTTTTTAATACAAAAAACGTCAACCTTCAAATAATCATGTACAGTTATGCACTCAATACTTGGTCGGGAATCCTTTGGCAGAAATGACTGCTTCAATGCGGCGTGGCATGGAGGCAATCAGCCTGTGGCACTGCTGAGGTCTTATGGAGGCCCAGGATGCTTCGATAGCGGCCTTTAGCTCATCCAGAGTGTTGGGTCTTGAGTCTCTCAACGTTCTCTTCACAATATCCCACAGATTCTCTATGGGGTTCAGGTCAGGAGAGTTGGCAGACCAATTGAGCACAGTGATACCATGGTCAGTAAACCATTTACCAGTGGTTTTGGCACTGTGAGCCGGTGCCAGGTCGTGCTGAAAAATGAAATCTTCATCTTCATAAAGCTTTTCAGCAGATGGAAGCATGAAGTGCTCCAAAATCTCCTGATAGCTAGCTGCATTGACCCTGCCCTTGATAAAACACAGTGGACCAACACCAGCAGCTGACACGGCACCCCAGACCATCACTGACTGTGGGTACTTGACACTGGACTTCTGGCATTTTGGCATTTCCTTCTCCCCAGTCTTCCTCCAGACTCTGGCACCTTGATTTCCGAATGACATGCAGAATTTGCTTTCATCCGAAAAAAGTACTTTGGACCACTGAGCAACAGTCCAGTGCTGCTTCTCTGTAGCCCAGGTCAGGCGCTTCTGCCGCTGTTTCTGGTTCAAAAGTGGCTTGACCTGGGGAATGCGGCACCTGTAGCCCATTTCCTGCACACGCCTGTGCACGGTGGCTCTGGATGTTTCTACTCTAGACTCAGTCCACTGCTTCAGAAGGTCCCCCAAGGTCTGGAATCGGCCCTTCTCTACAATCTTCCTCAGGGTCCGGTCACCTCTTCTCGTTGTGCAGCGTTTTCTGCCACACTTTTTCCTTCCCACAGACTTCCCACAGAGGTGCCTTGATACAGCACTCTGGGAACAGCCTATTCGTTCAGAAATGTCTTTCTGTGTCTTACCCTCTTGCTTGAGGGTGTCAATAGTGGCCTTCTGGACAGCAGTCAGGTCGGCAGTCTTACCCATGATTGGGGTTTTGAGTGATGAACCAGGCTGGGAGTTTTAAAGGCCTCAGGAATCTTTTGCAGGTGTTTAGAGTTAACTCGTTGATTCAGATGATTAGGTTCATAGCTCGTTTAGAGACCCTTTTAATGATATGCTAATTTTGTGAGATAGTAATTTTGGGTTTTCATGAGCTGTATGCCAAAATCATCCGTATTAAGACAATAAAAGACCTGAAATATTTCAGTTAGTGTGCAATGAATCTAAAATATATGAAATATATTAAATTTTCATCATGACATTATGGAAAATAATGAACTTTATCACAATATGCTAATATTTTGAGAAGGACCTGTAGCAGATTTAGAAGTAATACTTTTTTCATGGTGGAAAATGCTTTGTTGGCATTGAAGCAATGAGAACCTTTTAATTGTTGAATCCACAGAGACAATTAATGTTGTTAAGTTGAGCTCTAGGACTTTAAGGTTGGAAGGCCTACTTGCTATCACCCTAATATGTATTCTGGTCCCCCCACAAATACAAATAAAATAGATTTGAATTTAGTACTCTGGCTGGTCCAGTCAGAAGAACATTAAAAGATTACTTTAGACCTAAATCTGCCAGGGGGATGAACAATTATGGGTTTAACTGAATCCCACTCTAACAAAGACTGTTAAAAAGTCCTTCGTTGTTACAATTTATTAAGCTAAACTAATCTTTTTCTGTTACAGACTATGCTCAAATGACTATGTAGCTGTTATGTTAAATTGTTTACTCACATGCATGCCAGATAAGGCTGGACAAAGAGGCACACGGAAATGTCAAAGAAGACAAGACACCCATAGACAAGTCTTTTCCACCACTTGTTCTACAATTTGGTTTAATTTTGTCCAGCTTATTATTCGTTAAAAGTTCTAGTAAGCCTGGTTTGATTTTTCTTTGATGCAACAGCTGCAGAGATAAGCCGGCAAGATATATATATATATATATATATATATATTTTTAATTGCTCACAATTCAGTTTTGAATCACAAAGAGAAGAACTTCCAGCCATCCAACAGCCTCTCAGCCTGAGATGGGCCTCCCTGGGCAGACAGAGCAGCTGTGAAGCCAAGGCTGTTATTTCCTCCGGCTGAGAGAGAGACGAGAGAAAAGAGCCAGACTGAATCCAGAGCAGACGCCCATGATGGTTCCAAGAAAGCAAAACGGCCATCTGATCCAAATGTAGGAACTCCAGTCTCGTTCTATGATTAAGGCTTTTGTTTGATCTTCTTCAGATCTTCAGAATCCCTCTTTAAGTAGTTAGATGTCATGTTGGTTTTTATGTTGGTCACTGAAATATATAATTTTGGTTGCTGGTAAGATTGCTAGTGATTATATTAATGACCAGACCCAATATAATATTGTGAATATATTGTGAACATTTTCCTATTCTATTTATCTTATTTCTTTTTAGGATGTGTGCATGAATATTAACTCATAAAAATTTTAATACAAGAACATAATTAAGAAGCCTTTTGTGGCTCGTTGTTACAGTAAATGATCCATTATTACTGAGACAGTCTATTCCTTACATACAGTATGTGTAAACACTGGCTTCTTTTAGGTAATTTCAGCGACTGATTAATTAATATGTGAGAGTTAAGTGGCTTAAAAGTGGCTTCGGTCAAGGATTTATAGAATGGATGTTCTGCCCTTTTTTATTCCTGCAAATATAATGAACACAAAAGCAGTGCAGCTGATATATGGACCAATTGATCTCTTTCTGCTGGAGAAATTGCTGTGTCCACAATTAAAACCAGATACACAAAGAAATTAGCGGACAAAAAAAATGGTGTGAAGTACTAAATAATAAAACAAATAAAGGAATAAATGGAGATGACTCTTGATCTGCTTCTTGTTTTGTGCAAGTGTCTGTTCCTCCGGCTCTATTCTTGTTAAGAGAATAAATTACTTACTAGTAAAACATACAAACTTAGGTCCACTTTCCAGGGTACATAAATTGATTTCAAACATATTTCACCACTTAACCTTTCTATAGAAAATCATGATAAAGTTGAACATTTTTCCTCACGGTTATTTCACACTCTGCAGAACAGACCTACACTCACACTGAGAGAATTAAGAAAAACAACCTCTCTGCACTCTTAATTTCTATACATTTAACCCTGGAGAGTGTGAAAAAACTTCAAATGTTTTCTAAAATCATGTACAGTGTTATTTCAGCTCTTTCTGAAAGATTTGTCATGCTTCGATCCAGCTGCAAATTGGGCACAAGATGCAAATAAATGACGAAAAATCCTGTATGTGTTTTACTCTTAATTACAACCAATAAAAAGCAACAAATAAAAGAAGAAAATCTTGGTTTTACTTGGAGAAACATGAGTTATTCTTTCCCATCTTGTTAATCACAAACACTAACCGTCATGGAGTGACATTTGGACTTTGTGGGTTCTTGTGATGGTTTATTTTGTAATTTAGATTCTCCTTATGGCTCTTTGTTTATTTCTTAGGTTATTGTTTCTATGTTCCTCTCTAGTTTCTCTGTTTACTTTAGTTCATAGTTATTCTAGTTCTTTATTTCCTCCTCTGATTTATTCTCTTGCTTAGTTTGTGTTTTCTGTTTGTTTAGTCCTTTCACCCATCCTCAGCCTTTGTATTTGTTTCACCTGTTCCCTGTTTCTTTGATTACCTGCCTTTTGTTCCCTTCTATGTGCTCTGTGTATATTAGTTGTTCTGTGTGCTTAGTTCCTCGCTGGTTCCTTCTGTTACTACCCCGTTCCCTACCACGTCTATGCTTTGTTTATGCTTCGCTTGGATTTTATGCTACGTTTTGCCAAGGTAACTGCCGTGTTTTGCTACGTTTTTGACCCTTTAATAAATAAACTATGATGTGGCTACCGAGCTCTTGTCTGCACTTTGGTCCGACCCAAAATCCTCCCTCGACATTAGGAACCAGCCAGGAACTAAGCACACAGAACAACTAATATACACAGAGCACAGAGAGGGAAACAAAAGGCAGGTAATCAAAGAAACAGGGAACAGGTGAAACAAATACAAAGGCTGAGGATGGGTGAAAGGACTAAACAAACAGAAAACACAAACTAAGCAAGAGAATAAATCAGAGGAGGAAATAAAGAACTAGAATAACTATGAACTAAGTAAACAGAGAAACTAGAGGGGAACATAGAAACAATAACTTAAGAAATAAACAAAGAGCCATAAGGAGAATCAAAATTACAAAATAAACCATCACAAGAACCCACAAAGTCCAAAATGTCACTCCATGATACTAACCAACTAAAATGTGACTGAACCTTTGAGGACTTCTATTTAAAAACACCTAAACCCATGTAAGGATCAGCAGATAATGAATTGGTATTACAGCCCAGGTTACTGTGAGTAGTTTTTTTGTCTATTGGTTCTGTTTTGCTCTTAGAACCAGAGATAAGTTTATTAGTCAAACTGTCAAAAGTCATGCTAATGTCATATAGGGCTGCAGAATAATGGAGAATCATGCAATAATGATACTGGTTAATACTACGATGATGATCAGTTGTATGTCTCTTTCTCTCCTGTGCTTCCAAGACTCTGTGTGTCTTTTTGCATCCTGAACATCTGAGTCAGGTGTGAGCATCTACCGCATTAAAACTTCATTCAACAGACTAAATATTACAGCGACACGTTGGGTGTGAGCTTGTGACATTTTGAGCCAATTATTGAGTTCCAGACATTACTTTTTTATATGAATATTGCACACATTGATACTATGATGATGATATTGCTTGTGATATATTGTGCAACCCTAATGCACACATCTGAATTTGAACTGTAAATTAATTGGAATTTGTGAATTCATTTATAATTTTCCCACAACTTCCCAAGTGTGCAGTACGTTGTGTTGCTCTGTCACATAAAATCCTACTCATATATTTTTAAGTTTGAGGTTGTAACATGAAAAAATGTAAAAATGAGGTACTAGCACTTTCACCTGGCAAACGAAAACTTTCTATGTAGTCGAAGTGACTTTTTTCCCAGTCTAAGCATTAATTTGACAAAATAAAAACAAAAGGATGAAATAAAAAACAATGAAATAAAAAAGATAAAGCTACACTTTAAAAGTATAAATATAGAAAATAAATGGACAATGTTTTTTCCAATTTTTATTGCTTGTTGATGTGACGGGAGGAGGAGCTGAGTTTCACAGCACATGTTCTCTGTGAGTGTCACCATGCACTGATCATATTATGTAGAGTTTATGACACACTGTCTTCCTGCCACTGAATGGCCTAGAGTGTTACCCGAACTTAGAGACCGCCTCTAAGTTAGAGAGGGGTATGATGTCTACTCCTTTTCACAAAGGAGAAAGAGCTGCATATTGCACAGAGGTGTTTGGTGCTTTAGGACTATAATAGTTAACTCATGTAATCTGGTGTAGGGCCAAACATTAAATGAACTGGTCCAGGACCAACTGATAATTGTTTTAAATGTTGCAGTGATGCTAGTTAGATTTCAGGTTAAAATTGTTTAATGTTTGTAAGTTGTAGATTTAAAGGAGCATCAAAGGTGTTGGTAGCTATATATATAATTCTTTTTAAAAATCTATTCAAGTGACCCAGTCTTCTTCAGAATGCTTTGGTTTCAAAAAGTAAGAGGAAATCTTGCCTGTTTCTCATCTTCATTTTTATTTCATACACAGGAAAAAGTTGGTTGTCTAGAAGAATAATTGACTTCCAGGTACTTTGAAAACACACAGACTTATTTAAAGTGTTTGGGAAGGGTTTTATATCCATCTCCAGTTCTCTGGTTGCATGAACAGAATATTTCATGGAGAGAATGTAGGTGGAGACTGCATCCAGTCAAACATTAAATGTTCGATCTACACAGAATGGCAATCTTAACATGGTGGAGGGGTTTGATGACCACTTTGATCCTGTGGCCTTTGGCCTCTGGAAGGGTCTTCCACTGCGAATGTAATCATCACAATGTCAAATAGGGATTTGACCTTTTTGACACCTTAACCAGGTGCGGCACCTTGCAAAAAAGAATCCATGCAGACTAAATCTTTTCACATTCTGTCGCATTACACCCTAACACTTTCAACCATTTTATAATCCATTATATTGATATTTTAAAGACACAGTAGCACATTACAAATGTTGTGTGTATTTGTATGCAGCCCCTTTACTCCAGTACCTTTGAATAAAATCTAGTGCAACCAAATCTTATTAAAACTCCAGCTGTTCTGTAAAGGCCTCGGGTTTTTGTTAGAGAACAGTGAACAACACCAACTTAAAGACTAAGGAACAGAACTTACAGGTCATGGAGAACGTTGTGGAGAGGAAAGCAGAATTGGGGAAAAAAAAAATTAAATCCGTCACTATTCAATCCAACAAGAGAAAATGGCAACAATATGCTACAACTGCAAGCCTACAAAGACGTGGTTGTCCAAAGACGTGGTTGTCCACCCAAACTGACAGGATCGGCAAGGGCAGGAGTAAACAGAGAAGAGGCGTGTCGTATATTTGGAGGAGTTACAGAGATCTGCAGCTCAGGTGGGAAAATCTGTTGAGAGGACAACTATTACTTGTGCACCCCACACATCTCTCCCTCATGGAAATATTGCTAGAAGAAAGCCGTTGTTGAAAGAAAGCTGTAAGAAGTCTGATTTGTAGTTTGCATGCAACAAGCCATGCAGGAAATGCAGCAAACATGTGGAATAAGGTACCCTGATCAGATTGGACCAAGACTGATTGGAGATAAACTCCATGTTTATCGCCAGGAGTCATGTGGAGAGAGGTGGGGTACACCCTCCTGGTCAGGAAACCAGACCATCACAGGGCAACAGAGAGACAAACAGGACACACAACCATGCACACACACTTAGACCTTTAGATATAATTTAGAGACAAAAATGAACATAACAGTCATGTTTTGGACTGTTGGAGGAAGCCGGAGCAGAGGGAACACAAATTCCATGCAGAAAGGCTGGGATTCAAACCCAGGACCTTTTGGCTTCAAGGCAACAGTGTTACCAACTTTTCCACCATGCAGCCCTGAAAAGCAAAGTCTGAAAATGTTAACAGGATATGAATACTTTTGGTAGCTACTGTATAGACGTTCTGAATAGACGCCTTGTTGGTTTTCCTTTTCACTTTGACGATTTTTGTGGACAGACCAATACTGCTATTTCTGGATTTGATATAAATTTCCTTCACAAAGATGTACGTCATTACCGGAGCTTTGGAAAGCCACAATTTTTTGAGTCATGCAAAGAAAGACCCATACAGCAGGCAAGCAGCCTTGCCATGAGAACATTCATACTGAGGCACTTCCACCTCCTGCATGTCTGTTGTATAAATTGTCTCCCAATCTGCCAATTTTGTTTTAGGCTTAGACAGATCATTATGGGTGCTCCCTTACAAAGAATCTGACATGAACCTTGACCAGCCATCTGTCTTGCACAGTCTTGAAAATTATTTTCTGTTCCGTGTAATTGAGATGTGGGCTTAGAAGCTAATTGCTGAGAAAACCAAAACCCTCCAAGCTGCATATGTCTCTTTCACTTTAAAGCTGACGTTTGTGCAACACTCACATCACTACATGCAAGAAACCCCCACACAATATTTCCATAATGCCTTGGATTTGTGAGACTGACAGAAAGTCACCAAAGGTTTAAAATAATCTTGATATGGATTTACAAAATCCAGCACCTTTGGCACAAAAAAAAAAATCATCAAAGTGCTAAATTTTGATATTGGTTCAGTTGCATACTGTTGCACTGACACAGCCATTTCATCACATTACTGGGCACAGCACTGCAAAACAAAGGTCTGTAAAGCAATAGGAGCACATGATCTCTCTTTATTTGTACATTTCAATGTTGTGACTGATCACAACTTCCAAAGAAAAAAACAGATGTCTCATTGTGACTGGTTTAAACTTGAAATATGTAGACTATTACAAATATATGCAGAATATCAGCTCACAATGCAGCGATTGCCTTGAGACCTAAAACATTGCAGCCGATAACATCATCAGAAAGACTTGACAGACCTTCTCCTGAGTGTTAACTGAATATCAATAATACAGGAAGTAGTTTAAGTTCTCCTTGTTGTTGTCTGGTACATACCTTAAGAAAACTGATCTCAGCAGTTCTGCTGTTCTCATAGTGTTGTTGTTTACATGGCAGCATACAGTTTCCGCTATGAAAGTTTGATCCTTGTTGATGCTGCATATTGAGTCAGACAGCTGCAGCTGATCCAGAACACTACTACCCTAAATCGTCAATAAAACTAAGAAAGTGGAGCACATCACCCCAGTTCTAAAGTCCCTACACTGGCTCCCTGTATCTGGATTGGCAGTTGAACTTGGCGTGGGACAGTGAAACCGATAATATACCTTGACTGGGACCCTAATCCAATATGCAGCAGTCAGTCAGGACATCTGTACCTTTTGGCTGAAAGCATTGGAGGCAGTAGATAAATAACTAAAGGATGATGGAACTTTCAGGTCCTCTGTCAGGTCTTTGCTTGATCACCCCCCCAGAGTCTTCACAAGGAGTCAAGTAGACAGCTGCAGCTGATCCAGATTGATGCTGCCCTGGTCCTCACTAAAACTAAGAAAGTAGAGCACATCACCCCAGTTTTAAAGTCCTTACATTGGCTCCCTGTATCTCAGAGAATAGACTTTAATGTTATATTGTAAGTCACTGAATGGCTTAGCACCAAAACACTTGTCATTGTATCAACCTTCCAGACCACTCAGGTCTTCTGGTTCAAGTCTACTTTGTTTCCCCAGAATCAGAACCAAACATGGAGAAGCTCAACTAATCTGGAGCAAGGATACATTTGCTTAGAGTTGCTTTTTAAACCATTAACTGAAACCTCATTCATTTCAGCCTGTAGTCCAACGTTTCATTACTTTACTTTATCATGCCACTACAGTAAACCTTTTTTCATCATGTAAAGCACTTTGTCTTGTTGCTGAAAAATGCTATACAAATAAACCTGCCTTGCTTTTATTATTTAGCTCAGGGATCCCCAAACCCTGGTCTAAATCTGGACTCAAAGAGAGTTTTGTCTGGACCATAAAGCATTTTCCCATTTACTATGTAGATATAGATATTTTATTCCTGTCGGCTGCCGTGTCTGACTTTTAAAACAGGCAGGACATGCAGCTATGTGGGTCAGCGTCATTCTGATCCACACTCCAAACCAGCTGCTGGCGTTAATGCACCAAATCTTTATATGCCAACCACCAGAAAATGACAAAGAAGAAGCTACGCGGGGTCCTTGAACGCGGGTTACTAATGCTCCTTTTCCACTGGCTCTATTTTGGCGGTGCGGCTCTGCTCTACTTGGTCTCTCTCTACTCGGTTTCACTCGACTCTGTATAATAGTTGTTGTGTTTCTACTGACCCACTGACCGCTCGAGCCATGGCGGCTGAAGGTCCGCCTCCAGCTGTCAGCGTGGTGCGCTGTGCTGTGCTCTGAAAATCGCACGTTTAAAGATGAATGGACAGAATCATATTGATATGATATTGGCTGATATTGCCCTGCCTGCCATAAGCACAAGGAGAGCAGAATTGTTCTACCATGATGTACTGACCCAGCTCGACTGTGCCATTCAAAGTGCGTTTAATATTGGTTCTTAAATTGGATTGCACTTTTCTGCTCAGCAGAAGATTTCATGGGCATATGAATAATTGATCAGGAGTGAAAAAACAAAAACTAGTGTTAATCAAATGTTAAATAAAAATGAAACAAAATATTTTTGTCAGTTGATTTAAAATGTTCAGACCCCAAAGTGTTTGAATGATGGAGGTAGTGGACCTCTTGCTATTTTATTTGGGGACCCCTGCTTTAGCTCATCATTCAGTCTTTAAATAACGTTTATTATCACTTTCATGCAGATGATATTCAGCTGTGTATGCCTCTATAGCCTCATTAGCTGGATGGACTGTCCACCCTAGTCCACTATTTACCTCAGGTTAGTGAATGGCTATCCAGCAGTTATCTTGTTTTAAACACCAAAAAGACTGAGACCATGATGTCAGGGCTTGCGAGATAGAGGACCCCGGAATGCAGACTAGCAGGCAGCATGATGTTAAGTGCAAAAGGATTTAATAACAAAAAAACTTACTCACAAGGAGAGGCAGGAACAAAACAATAAACGGACAGGCAAGACAGGCTTGGCATGATTCACAAAACAAGACGTGAGCAGGATTTGGCAACAAGACATGATTTGAGAAATGTTTCCGCGCCGAATAACTGAACAGGTGTGTATATATGGAGTGTGAAACAGGTGGAGCAAGGAGACAGATTAGCTTGGAGCAGGTGAACCAGATAAGGTTAATTGACAGACAGAACAAAATGGGGCTGGAGCAAAAACAGAGAATCTTGAATACAAAACAAAAACTAAAGCATGACCAGGAAAATAATAAACAGAAGCATGATTCAAAAACTGTGAGAACATATAAGAAAAAACCAGAAACCAAACACCAAACAACCCCAAATCATAACACATGATTATAGTTCCCCCTGCACTATATACAAAAATCACTCAGGCTCTTGCTTCTTTTTGTCCAACTTCTTAGTCCAGCATTTGAAATCTTGGTGTAATATTTGATTTTTCTCCGGGGTTTGACTCACATGTAAAATCTTTGTCTCGTTTCTTTCATTTAAGGAACATTTCTAAACTGTGACATTTGGTCTCTTCAGCTGAACTGGAAAGAATAATTGTTGCATTGGAGTCATTGCATTTAGATTATTGTAATACCCTGTTTATTGGTTTGGATAAATTGTTTCTTTTACACTTCCCAGCTATACAAAATACTGCAGCCAGACTACTAACACATTCCAACAAGCGAGCTCACATTACCCCTTTTTTATACTCTCTACATTGGCTACCAATAGATTTTAGGATTCTTTTTAAAATTCTCACTCTAACATACAGAGCTCTAAACAGCCAAGCCCCAGATTACTTATCTAATCTGCTTACAAACCGTACTGCTGCTCGTTGTCTCCATTCAGAGACTGAAGACCGAGGGGGACAAAGCCTCCAGTCTGCGGCACCAAGGCTGAGGACCAGCTTACCTCTACAGCTACTTTTAGTTGACTATGTGCCCCTGTTTAAAAAGCAGTTAAAATCCTTATTGTGTAAACAGGCTTTCGGTTGAATGTTTATTTCCATTGTGTGTTATTTAATCTTTTTTATCAGCACTTAATTTCAATAGTTATGTTATTGGTTTTCTGTACAGCTGCTTTGTGATGAGTTTAATCTGTTAAAGCCTCTTAACAAATAAACTTTACTTACTTACAGTACTTACTTTTATGTACAGCTCCTTTTAAAAACACATATTTCTCAACATCCCAAACAACCTTTGCACAGTATTGTATGTTGGGGTAATTGGTCATTTTAAAGATGGGGTTGAACATGTCTGGTTGTGCCATGTCACAGACTGGTGATGTTTCCAGATTCTGCTCTACCTGTTGTTTAATGTTAGCCATGATCATCTCTAGCTCACCTGTAATCTTGCGCAGGAAAAACAAGCATAATGGAAGAATCTAGGTATGAGTAAAAGGACAAAGAAATGGGGTTGTGTGTGTCTTCCGCACATATTGCCGTTATATCGCATAGCAGCAATTACAGGTATGACTCTCTGTTCTATTTCATAACTTTCACGTCAGCTTTTGATTAATGTTTGGCTCAGTTTTAAGAAATCCCTCATAGTGCATTCTTCTTTGCTCAATGTGTAGGTGTTATGGACTGCAAGCAAGAGGTGAAAATCTTCAGCTTCTTGATCAACTCTGATTAGATATTGATTTCAACTACAGAGATTATGGTGCTTGTACTTTGATCCCACGTTGTTCTTTTTGTGGACACCCCAGCAGCTGTAAAACATGAACAATCTACTCTTTTAATGTGCTAATAGGTAATGTGAATAAGTTTTTCTGTCTTCCATCTATAACACTTGCTGGAGTAATATGGTAATGATGCTGAGTGATGGGAATCAGTGCCTGACAGTAACATAGCAGCAATCATCTGCCCGATTTGACTCATTAGATTTTTGAATAGGCATCATCGTCATCATCACCATCACACACTAGTCCAAAATACAAAGGCTAGCTGGGGCCAAACTAGACCATTAAGTGGCATCAAGAAGCTCTTAAACTGGACACTTTTGGTAGCCATAGAAACACAGAGGTGACACTGGCCTGCATGAATTTTTGTAATTATAACTATGTGATTGTATTTAGCGGTACGAGTTGTTCTGTGGGACATACTCATTTAAATAACACCATCAAGACTTTTTTTTCCTTATAAAATGAAATCCCCCTCAGGACAGCAATGATAACCAGCTGTTTATCATGTTAGAATCAAATTCAGAACTGGGCAAAGAGGGATTAATTTAGCCCCTTTATACACAACTTGGTCACTTTTCCAGAACATTTTACAAGATGTACCTATGTTTGAATTTCATATTACATAATTCAAGCAACAAAACAGTTTTGCTAATGAGTTTAGATTATAATCCAGTTGAAAAAACACTGCATCCCACTGTTTCATGTGAAAAGATAAAACTCCTAAATGACCTCAACAATATCACCGTGAAAAAGCAGACAAAAAAGGGTGTTTCTATGCAAGTTACAAAAGATATGCACATCAACAATGCTTGCAAATTACAACCTTTAGCAGAATTTGTTGAATGATAAATAGGCTCTTTTTTCATACTGCTTTTATAACCTTAGCAGATGGTAAAAGCTTCACAGCCTTGTCCACCCACTCACACACCAATTAGAGGAAAAGGCCTGGTATTGGCCGCAGCTTTAAGTTCAATGTCTTGTACAAGGACTATGGCAAAGTGTGTGGTCTTTTATCTGAACTTTTGGATTTTGAATGCCACCAAATGGTTATTTTCTCACTATGCTCCCACTTAGTCATCTTTAGTAATCTACATTTATGAAAATACAGTGCTTGTAAGTCTAAAGGAGGGGGTTCTTAATGATGGATTTGCATTAGACCCAGATGTAGACTTTGACAGCACTCACAAAAGTATGTCAAAAATACCATTAAATAAATAAAGTACAGGTCCTTCTCAAAATATTAGCATATTGTGAAAAAGTTCATTATTTTCCATAATGTCATGATGAAAATTGAACATTCATATATTTTAGATTCATTGCACACCAACTGAAATATTTCAGGTCTTTCATTGTCTTAATACGGATGATTTTGGCATACAGCTCATGAAAATCCAAAATTCCTATCTCACAAAATTAGCATATCATTAAAAGGGTCTCTAAACGAGCTATGAACCTAATCATCTGAATCAACGAGTTAACTCTAAACACCTGCAAAAGATTCCTGAGGCCTTTAAAACTCCCAGCCTGGTTCATCACTCAAAACCCCAATCATGGGTAAGACTGCCGACCTGACTGCTGTCCAGAAGGCCACTATTGACACCCTCAAGCAAGAGGGTAAGACACAGAAAGAAATTTCTGAACGAATAGGCTGTTCCCAGAGTGCTGTATCAAGGCACCTCAGTGGGAAGTCTGTGGGAAGGAAAAAGTGTGGCAGAAAACGCTGCACAACGAGAAGAGGTGACCGGACCCTGAGGAAGATTGTGGAGAAGGGCCGATTCCAGACCTTGGGGGACCTGCTGAAGCAGTGGACTGAGTCTGGAGTAGAAACATCCAGAGCCACCGTGCACAGGTGTGTGCAGGAAATGGGCTACAAGTGCCGCATTCCCCAGGTCAAGCCACTTTTGAACCAGAAACAGCGGCAGAAGCGCCTGACTTGGGCTACAGAGAAGCAGCACTGGACTGTTGCTCAGTGGTCCAAAGTACTTTTTTCGGATGAAAGCAAATTCTCCATGTCATTCGGAAATCAAGGTGCCAGAGTCTGGAGGAAGACTGGGGAGAAGGAAATGCCAAAATGCCAGAAGTCCAGTGTCAAGTACCCACAGTCAGTGATGGTCTGGGGTGCCGTGTCAGCTGCTGGTGTTGGTCCACTGTGTTTTATCAAGGGCAGGGTCAATGCAGCTAGCTATCAGGAGATTTTGGAGCACTTCATGCTTCCATCTGCTGAAAAGCTTTATGGAGATGAAGATTTCATTTTTCAGCACGACCTGGCACCTGCTCACAGTGCCAAAACCACTGGTAAATGGTTTACTGACCATGGTATCACTGTGCTCAATTGGCCTGCCAACTCTCCTGACCTGAACCCCATAGAGAATCTGTGGGATATTGTGAAGAGAACGTTGAGAGACTCAAGACCCAACACTCTGGATGAGCTAAAGGCCGCTATCGAAGCATCCTGGGCCTCCATAAGACCTCAGCAGTGCCACAGGCTGATTGCCTCCATGCCACGCCGCATTGAAGCAGTCATTTTTGTAAAAGGATTCCCGACCAAGTATTGAGTGCATAACTGTACATGATTATTTGAAGGTTGACGTTTTTTGTATTAAAAACACTTTTCTTTTATTGGTCGGATTAAATATGCTAATTTTGTGAGATAGGAATTTTGGGTTTTCATGAGCTGTATGCCAAAATCATCCGTATTAAGACAATAAAACACCTGAAATATTTCAGTTAGTGTGCAATGAATCTAAAATATATGAATGTTCAATTTTCATCATGACATTATGGAAAATAATTAACTTTATCACAATATGCTAATATTTTGAGAAGGACCTGTACATTTACATTATTCCGTGGACAAAAAAAAAATCACATTGTGTTTTTCAACAAAATCACCATTGGCAAAACATCTTTAAATAATTTGTAATTTTGTAGCCACTGGTGGCTTGGTTGGATGAGGTGAGGAGTAAGGAGGATGGCAAGGAGGTTAAATAAGCTTCAATACTTACTGTTAAGAACCACAGCATAGCGTGGCATCTTAACAATGTTTCCTGAGCAATGAAGCCTGAAAGATCTAAAGAGATTGTCCAAAGAGGAATGGTTCCTCTCTCTGTATATTCCACAGTTAAAGGAAAGGTCTAAGTGCTGCCCTATGTGAAAAAATAATTGCACAATAATAGTGCAATTATTTCTTATATTGAGACTCCCCACTGAGCAATATGTGATTCCCCACTGTGTAAATGTACTCAACGTAAAACCCAATTTATCAGTGTGAGATTTTGCTTCCGCAATAAAAGATGGATTTATTTTATATCAGAGTTGCCAACAATTTTGTCCTTGTCTGTGCTGGATTTAAAGTTGATGCCAACCACATTACAGGAACAAAATGAGAGGGTTAATGATGCTGTTTTTGCCAGTGTTTCACCCATGATGAAGACCTTGTCTGCTAAAAATCTATCTAATAATTGGGTCTGATCTTGTTTTGAGTATCTTAAAAAAGTCTTGTGAACTGAAAATGAAATGAAAAAACACTTCAGGCGTTTAATTCATTCTCGATTTAACACAGAAGTCGAGACTTTGCAGTAAATGTTCAACCTGCAGGGTTCAGTGTTAACCTCTCTGCGCCTGCAAATTAAGTAGAGACACCTCAGCCAGGGATTTACATTCCCTTCACATATTAACAGACCAAAGTAATTTGATTGAGAAGGGGATGTGTTGTATTTATAAAATCCTTGTGCCATCTTTTGCCAATCAGGAAGCAGTCCTCCATGTCTCTATCTTTACTTTTCACGCTCTGCAATTGAGTGTTGGTCTTAAATGTGAATTTCTCACACAGGCTGCATGCGAATATTTAAGCTGGCCCAACTGCATGCTCTTATCCAGCACTGAAGCATTTTCCAAATAAAGCTCTGTCATGTACAGACTCTGTTAACTCGTTTATATCTGACCCAGGTCATGCAGGATTATGGTTTTCAAGCCTGCGACAATAGGATACTTCATTATGTTCAAGACACAGTTAACTTCTCCTGGCACTTTAGACTCATCTCTGTTCTATAAAAACTGTCTGCAGTTATGTTTGTGATGTTTTTTTAAATACATTATCTAAATGAAATGTTAAATTTATTAATATTTGACCTTAAGATTTGTCCTGTTTTTTTGCTAAAAGATGCTGAGGGGTTCCTAATTGTTCTCCCATCCTTAGTTCCTACCATAAGCTCTCACTAAAGTTGGACAGGGTTATTTCTTCTTTAAGGTGTGGGAAACCCATTTTTCCTTCTAAAGGCTTTATATTTGTTGAACCACCTTTACACTGCTGAGTAAGTCCTCTTTCTCTCCTTCCCTTCTTGTTACATTTAACATTATGCTGCAGCAGCATCCATATATATCCAGTAAAGTCAGGCTACAGCCGTGAGAATCGGTTCACATTGTAATAGGACTGTATGTACAATTCTACTTAGATACACACACACACACACACACACACACACACACACACACACACACACACATTTTAATGTAATCTCAAAGCTAGAGCAACCGTTTTCCAGCAATGTGCTGGGAAGGGATTGCTTACCTATTTAAAGATGGGGTTCTCTGGAGTTGTTATCAAAGTTAGTATCTTCCCTGCAGTAGACGGGGAACATTTCAATTAACAAATATTAGGTGGGCCAGGATGATTGTGTATTTCAGTCATCTTAAAACAACTACAGTATCAAAAATCATTTTATAAACCCTAACACTTTCATCACTTTTGATTCAGCAGTTGTTTGCATAGAAGTCTGTGGGTTTACAGATCAAGACAGAGTTAGCCTCTGATCTGCTATCATGTATTTTTCACGAGTAATATATGTTACAAAATAGAGTGTGTTAACTGTAACCAGGCAGAGTTACTAACTAAAAAGTCCTGCAGTATAAAAGGCTTGCTTGTTAAAGCAAGTTTAATTCCATACTTATACTAATTCAATTTTTAACATTTGATTACTTTTCCTTTGCTTAGTTTTGCATGAAGCAGTATTAGCAATGGACCACAGACAATCATGGTCTTTACTGTAAAAACTTCCAAGCAAATAAAAGTCTGATGTAAAGTTTTTTTACAGGTTTATAAAAAGGACATTGTGATTGCTGCAACATTCTTTAGAAGCATTTTTCCTGTTCTCCACAATGACATTATTCAGGCAGCAAAATACTGCAGGCAAGATGTGAAAAAAATCTTTTTTTTTTTTCTAAATTAGGCTCCCACAGTGCCTTGGAAAAATATTCACAACCCTTGAAGTTTTTCCCATTTTGTCATGCAAAAACTGCGGACTGATATATTTTATTGGAATTTTAATGATACAACAACACAAACTAGTTGTGTATAGGATACATGTTTTTAAAACATAAATCTGCTAATGTCATCAGCACCTAATGCAGCCAGTTTCATTTAAAAAATAATGTTTTCAGAAAGTTTATAGCAGGTTTACGTTGTTGACCAATATTCCAAGCTTAGAGTACCTTACCTTTTGGGACTCAAGGTAACTGAGGAGGAGATACAGATATCCAGAGCTTAGCTGGGGAAATCTGCCAACAAGACATCTATAATCCATGCACTCCACAGATCTGGTTATGAGGAGGAGCAGGAGGAAGAAGAAAGCCAGTTTTGAAAGCAAACCATTGGAAGCTCTGTTCGCAGCAATCCATGTACAGGACCTAGGAAACATGGGTAAGAAGGGGCTCTCATCAGAGGAGGCCAAGAAATGTTACACTGCACATGACTGTAAACTAACCATCCCCACAGTGAAACATGATGGCAGTAACACCATGTGCGTGTTAACCATCCACATCACTTCAAATCAATCAGTCAGTTTGTTAAAACCTGGACACTGTTGGGACCCAGCCATGGATACAAAATGAAAGGCTAGTACGAACCTTTCTGGAACTTTCAAAATAAATCGCATTAACCTACTTCCAGCACAGCCAGGAAAAGGGGTAACAGCGGACTTCCCGTGACATCACTGTCCAAATAAAAACCCAGCTTTTGCAACAAACTGACCTCTTCCACGCAGGTCCCCAGAGAACTGGGCGGAGGGACACAGCGAGCTAATGTCTCTTTGCTGGCAAACAGACATAACTGTTCAAACTGGATCCAAGAGTGTCATACGATCACGCGATCATATGCACTAAGTTAAGTAGGAATGAATTGCTGTTTCTGTATCCGTTATTCATTCATGAACGGGGTAATTAAGGTACAAGCGTTGCTTGACTTTCTCTCTGAAGTCTACAGAAGCAAACTGTGTTACAGAGTGTTCCCAGCAGAGATTCTGTCTCTACAACGCAGAGTGGAGCAGTTTTCCAGGTCTGAAGGAAGGACAACAGGACCGCATCCCTGTGGTTACAGCAGTAACGTGCAGTTTGGCCGGCCGGCAGAGCGAGCCGCCCCTCCCCACAGCTACGGAGGTTAGCTACAACTAACCCTTTGTTCACTGTGGAAGCTTTCTCCAACTTCGTCGCTCCGACAACCTTTCCTCAGCACGGTTCACACATAAGAGGTTATGTTTTGGGCAGAGAGAAGTAGTTTAGAATGAAATAATCTAAACATTTTTCATTTTATGACGTTTGGTTTTGTTTGTGTTGAAACTCAGCCATCTTAGTACTAGCAGATTGTCTGTTCAGCACATGTGCTCAGTTTATGTGTTCTTTGTTTGTGTTTTTTTTTTAAGTTAAAACTTTATTTAAAGGGTTATTTTAAACACAGAAGGTCAGCCATAACGCACCGTCCACGCTTATGCATTTTAACCCTTTTATTAATGGCATTTTAAAGGTAAGTGTTGATTCTGATGATAAGCTATCAGCTTCTTTTGCACGTGCTTGCTGCTAAAGATCATTTACCCAAAAAGGTTGTTAGTTTTCAATCGAGTAAAATAATATTTCCCTAAATATTATTTTACTAAACTTGATAACTAAGTAACACAATTAAGCCCATTTCTCAAAGATTTGGTTCTTATTCAAAATAATATTTCTTTAAATATTATTTTAATAAATAAAGGCAGCTAATTAAACACCATTGAGAATTGGTCATCCAGAAGGTTGGTTTTATTCAGCAAATCATTCTTTAAAACATTATTTTATCAAAATAATATTTTATCTGATCTTGCATTGTGAAGGGTTGTCTAAAGGTTTGCTGATTATTGCCTAAGTTGGTTCCAAGACTAACTTAACTTCAATTCCAGATTCTTCAAGATAATCCTTGGTTCTCAAACATAAACATTGCATGGTAATGTTGCATCACTCTTTTTGGTCATCTTTAATCAACTTGTTTATATTGTACATAGCCCATTAGTCTTTGTTATTCTTTAATTCTGCTTGGTAGTTTAGTTGGACTGTTTTAGCATAGTAAAGAGTTTGTTGATTGAAATATGTTTGACTTTGAGTTAACTTATTTTTGTTAATAAATTGTTGTATTTTAAGAAATTGTGTGAATTCATTCTGAGTGTGTGCAGAGTTTATGCTGTTCAATAATGTCAGAGCTTGGCTCATCCCTTTCAGTTTTGTCATAATACCATCACCTTATTAGGCTGGTATTCACAGGACAACCCTTAACAGACTGAAATATTCAGTCAGTCATTTTCTACCGCTTATTCCATTGTGGGTCGCGGGGGAGCTGGTGCCTATCTCCAGCAGTCTATGGGTGAGAGGCAGGGTACACCCTGGACAGGTCACCAGTCCATCGCAGGGCAACACACAAACAAACATGCACACACCTAAGGGCAATTTAGAGTTACCAATTAACCTAACAGGCATGTCTTTGGACTGTGGGAGGAAGCCGGAGTACCCGGTGAGAACCCACGCATGCACAGGGAGAACATGCAAACTCCATACAGAAAGACCCCAGGCCGGGAATCGAACCCAGGACCTTCTTGCTGCAAGGCAACAGTGCTACCAACTGCGCCACCGTGCAGCCACACCAAAATATTATTTAATAAAATATTAAAGTATTAATATTAGATATTAAATAACATATTCATAGTGATACCATCATGCTGTGGGACAGTTTTTAGCCCACAGTGTAATGGTGGATTGCACAAGGTGGACAGAATAATAAAGGAGGATGCAATTCCTTAACTTCATCTTTAGTAAACAGCTAGAAAGTGGACAGAGACATGAGAGTTGACATCACATGGCAGGTTGACTGATGGCTAATGTATTATATCTTAAACTGTGGACCTCCTGCTCTGCACTTCGATCAGCCCCTCTCTCATTACTGAGCATATACTGTCTCTGGTGACTGTCAGGTTTGTAAACCATCAGTGGCTCAAACAAGAGTTTGTAGTAAAACTTCTTGATAATAGCTACACCCTTCTGTGTTATTTTCTGTTACAGGGCAGCAAGTGAAGGCTTTGTGTAGGTGTGACATTTAATTTACTGCAGGACCAAGCATCTCCACAGGTGCAGCCTTGATTTTTCCCAGTAGTAATTTGTGGAGGAGCAGAAAAAGACTCAGTAGTCTTATGTATATCTATTTCTAGAAGATAACGAGGAAGTAGTAATGGCTGGGTCTAAGCATTGACTTATCACTGTAACACATGCATTGCGGTTAAACAGTGTCTTACAACAGTATACACAAAGGTTAAAAAATGTTCTCATTTTGTCACATAAAATTGCAGAAAGTTTAATGCATTTTTGGGATTTTATGTGACAGACAAACATACATACCTGTGAAGTAGAAGGAAAATGATTCATGGCTTTCCATGGCTTTTTCACCAAGTCAATACTTGGTGAAACAACCTTTCACTGCAGTTACAGCTGTAATACTTTCAGTTATGTCTTTGCCTGTCATAACCCTTTGAGCTCTTTGACTATAGTTTATTTGGGTTTTCAGTTATGGGCTATCCTCGTATCTCTGTTCATTTTTAGTGTTTCCCATGTTTGGTTCGTTTCCTTGATATGAATGTTTCCCTGTTTACCGATTCTGTGTCATTTAGTCACTTTTCTTTAGCTACTCCTGTTTTGCTCCACCCACAGCAGCACATTCAGATAATTACACATATGGGTTCCTCACTCCAGCCATCAGTCTTTCTCAGTATTTAAGATCTGTTTTTATTGACAGTTTGCTGGATTCTTTTGCTCTTCCACACAGCTCAAGGGTCCTCCTGTGGTTTCCTCTGTGTTTTTAGTTTGTAAGTTGTCATTTATTCACTAAATACTGTAAATCAATACTATTGTCATACTGCCTAGCTCCTGCCTGTGCCACGACTTCTTTCACATATCCGGAGGCATTTCTGCCCATTCTTTTTTGCCAAATTACTAATGCTCAGTCAGATTAGAGGGAGAGTACCTGTGAAGACTATTTGCAAGTCTTACCACAGATTCTCAGTTGGATTTCATGATGGACTTTGGCCCATTCTAACACATTTATAAATATGTTTTAATCTAAACCATTTCATTGCAGCTCTGGCTGTATGCTTAGGGTTGTTGTCTTGCTTGACATCAATAACTCTGACTACTTCCCTGTCACTGATAAAGAAAATTGCATTCTTGCACCACGGTGCTGCCACCGCCACTATGTTTCACCGTGGGGATGATGTGTTCAGGGAGATTAACTGCGTTACTTTTTTTCTGCATGGGGCCCTTTGCATGCAGGGCAAAAAAGTTCAGGTTTGGTCCCTGTTACGACCAGTAGTTGTAGGTGTGTTTTGTTTTTATAACCTTGTGTACAGGCTGCTGATGTGCTCCACTGAAGAGGAGCAATCCCTGCTCCTTCATATCTGGCAGCTTGGCTGCGCGGGACTCCCTCCCGGTGGGATTCCCCTTTTGTGTTCTTCTCCGCTGGTTGCTGGTGGAGGCGGATCTTCCTGGATGTCGCCAAGATATCCTATGGACTGTCTATCTTCTACTTCCGCAAATGCGCCGCCAATCATCACGGAGTCCAGCCTATATAAACTCTCTACACCTGTCAATAAGCGCGGCTGTGATTTAATCTGAGCAGCTCGCCTCGTGTGTTTGTGAAGCTTTGCTAGTGCTGGTATTTGTTGGTTGTGGTTAAGCTATTGGTTACTGTTTAACCTGTCTGTTTTCCCTGGCGACTTGGTTAGAGCTGGCTGGCTTGTTATTAGCTAGACTTGTTAAATAGGTATCAAACCTAGGGTTTGATCTCCTTTGTGTGTGCTTAGACTGTTTTGGTACCATGTTAGCTAATTGCCTACTCACCAAGAAAACTTTGAGTGATTTATTTAGGGTTCTTTTCTTTTGTGCTACAGGCTGTTTGGTTTGTTCCCTCCTGTTAGTGGTGCATTCTTTTGCATACGTGTCTGTTACTTTAAACATTACAAATAAACAACATTCATTAGACTTCCCATATCTCCATTTTCTTTATGTTACTTCCCCTCCTTCACCCCTGGCTGAGCCGGGTCGTAACAGTCCCATATAATCAACAAACCTTCTTCCACATGTTTGCTGTCTACATAGCTTGTGGCAAACTTTAAGCAGTACTCCCCTATGCCTTTCTTCTCCCCACTCTTAAGGCCAAATCTGTGGAGCGCATGACTAATTGTTGTGCCACCAGCAGATTTGCCCAGCTAAGCCGTGGAACTCTGCAGCTCCTGCAGATTTAACACGGGTTTCCTGGCTGCTTCTCTAGTTAATGCTCTCCCTGCCAAGCCTGTCAGTTTAGGCCATGTTTCTAGTTGTTTCTGGCCACACTCTTTCCATTTTCAGAGGATGGATTGAACAGTCCTGAGTCAGATTTACAAAGCTTGATATATTGTTTTATATACTAACCATGCTTTAAACTTCTTCATAACTATACCTGACCCGTCTGCTGTGTTTATTTATCTTTAAGATGTTGTTTGTTCTCTAATATTCTCCAACAAACCTCTGAGACCATCAACATTAAAGTAATATTTTAAGTGAGTTTTTTTTTGTTTTGTTATTTAACCAGGATAAACTCACATTGAGATTAAATACCTTGTTTTGAAATGAGTCCTGGCTAGGAGGCAGCAACAATAAAACACAAAAGGTTACACAGTTAAAAACAACAACCATCTACAGGTACAAGTCATTGAATCAGCCTCAACAATTCTTTGTTTGGAAGTCAAACGAGATAAATCTAATTAATTTCAAAGTTTTCTGAAGCAAGTTCCAGGAGAAGGGAGCAGAGTGAACAAAAGCCTTGTTACCCAATTCAATCCCAGCAAAAGGGACAGAAAGAAGCAACAAACTGTGTGAGCTAAAAGTATAGGAGTCAGTATTTCTCAATGCAATTGCAGTTCAGATACAGGCCTGCAGAAGTCCAAGTAATGCCTTTTATATAAAAGTTAACCAGTGGAAATTCCAGACCTGGCCATCCCATCCAGGAATATAAATCACAATGGTGTGTTTTGACATTTTGCAGTTTGTAATGAATTTCAGAGATGAGAGGTAGACAGAGTCAAGCATCCTAAGACATTGTGAAGAAAAGATCTCCATAATGCAACACAGACATAAAAGTTGCAGCAACAAGCCACTTTTTAGCAAGTTATGAAAAACACAACTTTAAGTTGAGCTTTTTTCACGAGATTTTCCATGTGCGGTTTTAAAGTAAGGCAGTCATTGATCAGAATGTCCACATATGTGTGAACCAGCTCTATTTCATTTCCTCCTGGAGAGAACACAGAGGGAATGTTTTGTTGCGCCCTGGATCTGGGAAAATACATCAGTTTAGTTTTATCTATATTAAGTTTCAAATTTAATAAAGATCTTTATATAGCAGCGAAGGCTTTCTGTAATAGTTCAATGGCCTGAGTAGGAGTGGATCCAGTGGAATAAATAATTGTATCATCTGCATAAACATGCAAAATTTGCATCAGACACATTCTGTCCCAATTGATTTATATAAATTGTGAAAAGAAGAGGACCTAATATGATCCCTGTGGCACCCCCTTTTGAACTGCTACAGCTTCAGAACAAAAATTACCATATTTAATACGTTTTGTCCTATTTCTGGCATAGTTTGTGAACCAAGCAACAGCTTGCTCCGAAAAAACAGAGACCTGTAGTATGACTATCAAAATTTAATGTTCTACGGTATTCAACGCTTTTGACAAATCTACACAAAGAGTTGCAGAGTTCTGCTTTTAATCAAGAGCAACAATAATGTCATTAACTAACTTCAATGTAGCTGTTAGACAAGTGTAAAATAAGACACAAGGTGAAACAAGTAAGTTTGACTTGCAAGGGTGAGACAGTCCTTTGCCAGAACAGCGACTTCCTTCTCACAAATCCTTGCACCAGCCTTTTATTTACAACTCACATTCCAACAAGCAAAAAGCGGGAATTGGTTCAGCCAATTCTTACAGAGATTTCAACCTAAAAGAGTAGTCATTCCCATATATGGTATAAGCTTGTCATGTCCAGGGAGTGATCCACTCCAGACCGCATTCCTTAACCTTCCACAAACCCTTTTTCACACTAAAAAACAATCATAAGAGTCATCTTAGCCAGAGTAGAACTTCAAACATAAACATGATTTAAACTGAACAATGATAACTTATATAAATTTTTCCAACAGAAAGTCCTTTACTTGGTCACTCACAAGAGATTCTAGAATTGTTTCCAACACAGAAAGATTAGATATTGGCCTGTAACTAGTTAAAATTGCTGAGTCACCACCTTTTACCAAGGGGAAGACAAAGGATGATTTCCAAATTGAAGGAATATCTTGTTTTTCTACAGTAAGGTTAAAAGAACTGTCAGGGGCTCGGCTACAGAGTCAGCTGCAATCTGCAAAAACAAACAATCTATTAAATCGGGTCACTGAGATTTCTTGTGATCTAAGGTAAGGTAAGGTAAGTTTATTTATATAGCGCTTTTCAGCGCTATATAAACATCAGCAACAGAGAAAGGCACAAAATTGAAATGCTCACCAGAGAACAATGGGTGAGTTGCACAAGATGCAACAGAAACCGTTCCCTTGGAATCACACAAAAAGCCAGATGAAAAATGCTTGTTAAAGCAATTTAAAACCCCCATTCTATCATAAACAGGAATTGTCTTTTAAAACATAGGTAGGAGAGCTTTTACTCATGGTGAGGCTTTTAATTGCTTTCCAAAATTTCTGAGGATTATTGAGATTCTCAGAAGTAACAGATAAATAATAATCAGATTTAGCCTTTTTAATAGCAGAGGAGCATTTCTTCTTAATCGTCTAAAATCAGTTCAGTCAGTGGGGAAGTTCGACTTCCTTGCCTTTGCCCAAACCAGATTACGCTCACAACTGAAATTTGCTAATTCTGGTGATAATCAGGAATTATCTCTCCTCTTTATTCTGTGTCTTTTTAAAATTGTGTGTTTATTCACAGCTTCCATAAAACAGTCTCTGAAGAATAACCAAGCCAACTGTACATTAGGCATCAATCCTATTTCCTTCCATTCATTAGCTGACAAGTCATGACGAAAGGCTTGTTCATTAAAGTGTTTAAGATTCCTCTTTATTATAACACGAGGTTTAGATTAAGGTGTTTTAGTGTTTCTAATGGCCGCAACAACACAGTGATCACTTCCATCACTGCAGAAGGCTCCCAAAGCTGAGAATTTATGAGGAACATTATTCAATATTAAATCAAAACCTAAGTAGACTTTTCAGGACTTTAAGAATTGGTTGAGTCAATGTATTTACCAACTGGGTAACCTTGACTGATTCACAATAAGTTTTAAAGCCTTCTGAAACTCCATTGAGCCAGTCCCAAATCAAATCTCCAACTAATACTAATTCCCTAAAGTTCAGCCTGGACATAAATTGTTTTAAAGAGAATAATGCCTCTTTAGAGGCCTGGAGCAACCAAAACCGTTATACAAAAAACTTTGCAGATTTAAACATTTAAAGCTAAGAATTCCAGTTGTTTGAGGAGGCATCAAATTTTATTTGACATAAATCACCATCTCCTTTTCTAGGTCTGTCAGTACGATAAACATTTTAGCCAACAACATTTATATCTGCATCAGTAATTGACTTGGTCAACCAAGTTTCAGAGATTACACCAAAATCTGCATTTGTTGAATTAACCCAGATCATAACCATATCCACCGTGAAAAGATGATTGATTTTAAGACCAGACAAGGATTTAAAATCAGAGGGAGTCTGAACAAACAGTAACAGGGTTGGACTGCACGTTACCGGAAAAAAGTAATAATGAAAGAATCAACAGCTTCTGCCTTGTTAAGATGCACATTAAGTCTGATACACCTTTTGTTAAAATGAAGCAGCATTAAAGGCTCTGAAAATGAAGTGAATCTCTAGACAAATGAGATAAATTCATGTTCTGTGTCATGTGAATTGGTGGTCGTACTGGTTGTACCATAGGCCTATCGTAAGTAAAACTATGAGTGATATCCCAAAGGTTAAATAAATAGTACAAAGCGATAGGAATGCCATTATCCACAACTCTCAGCAATTTGTTGATCACTGTGGAGTGATTGGTTATCCTTAAACAGCAGAAGCCTAAATATCTGAGAGAGATGGCTCTGTCAAATAGCATGGGATTCAGTATAGTGTAGATTATCCTTGCAGAAAGCACAGATCTCAATGTGGGATGGATGATCTATGATGAAAACAGCAGAAAAATGCAGCAAAATGCAGCTTGACGCAGGAGGCTAGTGGAAGCTAGCTGCTTAAAGGCTGGTGAAGGCAACCTGCTACAAAACTGAATGGAGGCTGCAAGGTTAGCAAAGGCTAGCTTAATGAAACAGGGTGGATAAAATAGATCTCAGACAGCAGTGCAGGTGGAAGCAGAGCAGAGTGACAAAAGTATGCTGTGGCACAGGGTGGACATAGTGGGCTGCAGAACAGGGTAGATGACCTGAGCAGAAATTACTGGGATTACACCTAATTGAAGACACGTGGACTGTGGATTAGGTGCAATGAATCTTCCTGGATTTTATTTAGATTATCAGAGTAAAGGGGCCAAATAATGGCCTGTCAGATAAAATAACAATAAATACATTGGTTGTAGGGCTGCACGGTGGCGTAGTTGGTAGCACTGTTACCTTGCAGCAAGAAGGTCCTGGGTTCAATTCCCAGCCTGGGGTCTTTCTGCATGGAGTTTGCATGTTCTCCCTGTGCATGCGTGGGTTCTCACCGGGTACTCCGGCTTCCTCCCACAGTCCCAAGACATGCCTGTTAGGTTAATTGGTAACTCTAAATTGCCCTTAGGTGTATGAATAAGTGTGTGCATGGTTGTTTGTGTGTTGCCCTGCAATGGACCGGCGACCTGTCCAGGGTGTACCCTGCCTCTTGCCCATAGACTGCTGGAGATAGGCACCAGCTCCCCTGCAACCCACTATGGAATAAGTGGTAGAAAATGACTGACTGACATTGGTTGTAATGTGACAAAATGTGGAAAAGCTCAAGGGGCAAGAATACTTTAGCAAGGCACTGAAAGTAATGCAGCTATAAGATCAAAAAGGTCCTTGCAACAACAATCTATGATTTATTTTTAAACCTTTCCAAAGGATACTTGCACAAGATGTGCAAAAATAGTGGAATATTTCTTAAACCCCTGGGGCATGAACAGAGTTTCTCACATTGATGTATGTATAGAAAAAATAACATTTTGAAATTAATTGAAAAGCTTATTGTGGCATAAATACATATTTGTTGACAATGTATTTATCATGTTGGAAATATGTAAAGCAATCTATTTCTTAGAAAAAACAACTAAGATACCTGTTGTGTGTTTTTCCTGTTCAGATGCACAGACTTTAAAATTATAATGGTCTCCACAGGTCCTGGACCTGAAATATAAAAGTGCAAAATTCAGTGGGCGACAACAAAACAAGCCACTGAACTAAAAGTTGGTTTGTTAGGAGCCATTACTCTGCACCCAAAATGACAATAGCAAAAATTATTTTTATTATTTCCTTCATCAAAATTAAACTCCTTTTACATTTTTCCCTGTTTGTGGCCGACTCCCTGAGTCACGAGTGTCTTTTACAAAGAGTCAAAGTCAAATACAAAAGAACAAAGTTGTTTTTTATTTTAGATGTGAAAGACATATCACATCTAAAATATAAAAGAACTGTCCAAAATCAGCACAACGGGAGCCCTTTGAGCTAGATGGGCTTTAGACATGAACAATGATGTAAGCAAGGGAGAAAGTCTCATGCTCTCATGAGACGGTGTCACACAAAGGAAGTCATTTGTAGACCTAAAATTAAGGGCAGTTTATTGATTAGACTCTTTTTTTTTTAAATAAGATGACATAATTTTCTGAGGTTTGGATAAAATTGGATGAAAATAGTTGGATAAAAAAGGATTACAGCACCACAGCTCTCACATAGTGCTACTTTCTTTGCAGCCGATGTGATTATTTCACTGGACTCTATTCTTTCCCTGTCTTTCAGGTCAGATATTTTTGGAGGTAGTTGTAATCATATATATTACATTAAAACCTTACTTTTGGTTTCATACTTTCTACATTCTTCTGTATACCTAGGATTTCTTGCAGGGGAGGAGGGACAGCTTTAATTTTTAAAAAGACATTTTTATTTTGCAGCACTAGAGGTCTTTTATTTTTCATCAGTAGGTAGACAGGAAAGAGGACAAAGAGAGGGGGAGACATTTGGCAAAGGTTGCTGGGTCTGGGACATGGTCACGTTTAACCCTACACCACCAGCGCCGCTTATTAAGACATTTTCATGCTCAAAGTTCTCTTCAAGCTCTTTTAGCTCAGCCAATATATGCAATTTTAATTTATCGTCCACTTGGGTGTGCTGCATCTTTTTTTCTAACCTTCAAGATCTTTTACCTTCCACTATTAAACTAGGCCTGATCAACATTGTCAGAGACTCATCAAATAGTACCACCAAGGCGACAGATTTCTGCTTTGTTTAACATGTATCTGGCACACCTTGGACTTATCCTGTATGGTGTTACTCTTGATCATTTGCATGTAGTTGAAGTTGTCTTCAATGATCATAAGTCAGTCTCCTTTTATGTTGCTTGTCTTTTTTTCAAGTTTGTATTAAGTGCAGGCGCTTTATTGATGATTCTCTTATTTGAAGTTGTCATATATTTTCAATTCTTGTACTTTCTGTGATGATAATGTTGAGCTCCTCCCTAATTATTTTAATAAACACTGCCTTGACATTCTCAATCAGGTTGCTCCTTATAAAACTGGTCTTGGCTGTGTTACTTCCCGCTCACCCTGGCTAAAAAAAAAATCACACGACCCTTTACATTCCTGTCGAAAAGCAGAAAGACGGTGGAAGTTCACGGGTTTGGTTGTCCATCGTGAGTACTTCAAAGAGCTTCTTTCCTTTTATTATCAGGCAGTGAAAGGGGCTACATACTCTTATTTCAGTAATCTGAGAGTGTCTGAGAGTTTTGCCATGAACAGCTCACTAATGCAGGGTTGCGTTCCATCCTACCTTAAACACACTGAGATAACTCCACTACTTAAGAATCTTGATGGCAGTTCTATTGGTAATCATTGCCTGATTTTAAAACTGCCTTTTCTTAGGAAATTGCTAGATAATGTTGTTGAAAGTCAGTTCAGATCTTTATGTAAGCTACAGATTTTAACCCTTTTTCACAGTGCCTATCAATAAAACTGCACTCTCCTGAGAAAGCTGTTTTGAATGTCTATAATGGTGATTTAATAGCTTCTGATGCAGCGAATTGTTCCATAATAATTTTACTTGATCTCAAGGCAGCTTTCGATACACCTGACTATAACATTTTACTGAATAGGCTGGCAGTTTTAACTGGCATCTCTGGTTCTGCATTTGATTGTTTTTTTCTTATTTATCTGGAGGGACTTTTTCTGTCATGGCAAACAAGTTCACTTCTAAGAATGCCTCTCTTACTTGTGGGGTTCCACAGCGGTTGGTTCTGGATCCATTTTTCTTTACTTTTAATCCTTTAATGACATTTACCATTTTTCTGCAAATGTGCTGTATGACATTTAAGCCTAATCAGTTGGATAGACTGCCTACCATAGTCCACTGTTTATCCCAGATTAGTGATTGGCTTCCCAGCAGTTACTTTGTTTTAAACACCAAAAAGACTGAGTGTCATGTTTTTTTTAACTGTCTTGACCCACATGCAGATAACACTCAGGAGGCAGAGAAAAGTTTATTTTATTTATTACAGAACTGGATTTGGAAATAGACCCAGGACTGAAATCACACCAACTGCATGGAGAAGGAGAGCAGGTAGGTCGGATATATTTCTGAGAGGAGGGTTTTGTTATTGAAGATGGATTTTGCTTACAGAAGAGTTGAGGAGTAACTGCCAAGGGGAGAGCGATGTGGAGCCTGAGAGGAGTGCTGCAGAGCTGATTCGTGATGAGTCTGATCCAAGGTAAGTTATTGTCGGCACAGGTGATGGTTAAGGGTGAAACCATGGCAGTGCAACTTTCTTTCAGGAAGAGAAAGCCAGTCTGAGGTTGGTACTGCACCCAGTGAAGGTTTTTGGAGAAGATCACGGTGGAGGGTGAGTAAAGTTCGCTTTACTTGAGGCATAGGAGTCAAGGAGCTTAGAGGCTGTCAGCTGGAGCTTTATCCGAGAAGGAGTACTTGGAATCTTTGGATCTTTATCTTTTGTCTGAAGACAAACTGGAACTGGAGCCAGGACTAGAAGGTCATCATGAAGGAGCAAACAAGGAGGTAAGGTTCTATATGTTCTTAGCATAGCAACAAATAGCTTTGGCCAGTTTGGTTTACCACAGTTGGCTCGCACTCCAGGGCTGAAGTGCTGACAGCCTGCTCTCTTTATACTCCTGAGATGATGATGATGTGCTGCACCTGTGCTCTCTCTCCCACCAGATGCTCAGGCGCCATCTAGTGATAAAACAAAGTAAACAGCAGGCAGAATGGAGACTGTCTCCCGGGCTTCGACACTGAGACCACAACTATAGCTCCTCCTGCACTATATATAAAAATCAGTCAGGCTCTTGCTTCTTTTTGCTCAACCCCTAAGTCCAGCATTCAAAATCTTGGAGTAATATTCGGTTTTTCTATGGGCTTTGACTCACATGTAAAATCTTAAGGATCTTTTCTAAACTGTGACATTTGGTCTTTTTTGCTGAATTGGAAAGAATAATCCATGCAATTGTATCAGTATGTTTCAATTATCGTGATGCCCTGTTTACTGGCTTGGATAAATCATCCCTTTTACGCCTCCAAGCCATACAAATGCTTCGGCCAGACTACTTGTACTCTCCAGCAAGCGAGCTCACATTACCCGTTTTATACCTGTTTACACTGGCTACCAATACATTTTAGTATTCATTATGTTCTGATTATTATCATGAATATATTATTTAATATTTAGTATTAATATTTTATTAAATAATAATTCGGTCAGTTAAGTGTTTTCCTGTGAATACCAGCCCAATAATGCGGTGGTATTAAGGCAATAATGAAAAGGGGTGAGCCAAGCTCTGACATTACTGAACAGCAAAACTCTGCACACACATGTAATGAATTCACACAGTTTTTTAAAATACAAGAATTTATTAACAAAAATAAATCAACTCAAATTCAAACATACTTCAATCAACAAATTATACACAATATGAACAAGTGAATCAAAGATGGTTAAAAACCATGGCCAATAAAATGATGCAACATTACCATTAAATGTTATTTATGTTTGAGAACCAAGGATTATCTCGAAGAATCTGGAAATGAGGTTAAGTCAGTCTTGGAACTAACTTAGACAATAAGTTGTATACCTTCAAACAACCATTCACAACATTCACAATGCAAAATCAGATAAAACATTATTTTAATAAAATAATATTTGAAAGAATGATTTGCTGAATAAAACCAACCCTCTGGGTGACTAATTCTCAGTGGTGTTTAATTAGCTGCCTTTATTAAATACAATAATATTTAGGGTAATAATAAGAAAATATTAAAATAATATTTAAGGAAACATTATTTTTAATAAGAACCAAAGCTTTCTGGATAAATGATTCTTAACCTGGTCACGACAAAGTCTGTGGGCTCATAAGACGCCGGGTATAAGTCATGGGTTACCTTAGCCGTTAGCAGTTGAGGCCAAAAAAAGAAGCTTAAAGCTTGTTATAATCCCTTTAAAATCAAACATGTACCTTTAAAATGCCATCAATAAAAGGATCAAAATGCATAAGCATTGACAGCGTGTTATGGCCGATCTGTGTTTAAAAACCACCCTTTAAATAAAGTTTGTCTTAACTTTAAACACACAACACAGAACACATCATTAGTTGAGCAGCTAGTCTGCTAGCACTCAGCTAAGTTTTCTCAGGATAAACAAAAAATTTGATTAAACAAACATTATTTAGATTATTTAATTCTAAACTAATCTTCTCTGCCCAAACGCAAAATCTTATGTGAACTGTTCTGAAGACAAGGTTTCCTGGGTGACGAGTTGAGAGAAGCAAAGCTGTCCCGGTCATCCACATGTGGGCATTAAAAGGGACTAGCATGCAGCTAATCTCAGTAGCTGTAAGGGGTGGGCCGTTTGGCTGGCCTGGCCCAACTGTACGACAACAGCACGTTGTGGCAATTTCAGTGGCTTCAGTCGCTACCTGGACATGCACGCAGGAAGAGGTGCAGAGGCCTCAGAAGAAAAGTCCAGCCACACTTGTCTTATTACACCGTTTTTATGAATGAATGCTGGATACACGAACAACAAAATCAATACGTATCTTTGTTGCATACAATTGGTGTGATCGTAGTCACTTTGGATCCAATAATTTTTTGAAAGAGAAACCTTACTTGTCTGCGAGTCTCAAGGCTTTCGGCTGACGCGTGATCTGGTCCCTCCATTAGCCACTGTCCGCAGCGGGAATGAGGCAGGATGGAAGGGGAAACGTGCCCTTGGGTCAGAGATTCCAGCTCTGACTCTTCCTCTTCCTGGGCTGAGCTGGAAGTAGGTTAATGTGATTTATTTTGAAAGTTCCAGAAAAGTTCCTACTGCCCTTTTAATGTTGTAGCCCATGTTCACTTCATGTTTACTTCATGTTTACTTCATGTTCATTCATGGCTGGGTCCCAACAGCTTGAAAATTCTCACACTAACACACAGAGAAGCAGGCAGGACCCAGATTAAAGCCTGTTATAAACCTTCGTGTTTAAACAGGCTCTTTGTTGAATGCTTACTTTCATTGTGGGTTTTATTGTTTATCTTTTTTATGGCGCATAATTTTAATAGTTATTTTATTGGTTTAATGTACAGTACTTTGTGATAGTTTTGTCTAAGAAATGTTGCTTAATACATAAACTTTACTGACTTATTTACAGTTAATTAAATAATTAAATAGTTTCTCACAGAAAGTTTAATGCAAGTTATGTTTTCGAGTCTCAGTGTTTGTTCCCTCAAAGTATTTTCAAAAGAGTTTTTGTTGCCTCCTCTTTAATTCACTTATATATTTTTAGGGGGTCAAAGTCTAACCTCAAAAACCTCTGAGCTTGAGCAAAGTACCATGAGAGTTTTTACAAATGTTACAAACAGAAAAACATTTGGATCACAAATGCCCCAAGGTGAAACTATACCTTGACATGATCACTCAAGCCAACACTGCCAACAGTATTCAGTCTTGACTGCTATGCTAGCACATTCCAGATCGACCTAAATCTAGCAATCATTAGGCTTTTTCCACAAGTTGTTTTCAGAACTTTACCAGAACTGGTGCTTAATTTTTCTACCAAAGAGTTTCTAGCTCTTAAATGGGTCCTAGAGCCAGTTCGTAAGTGGTTCTTTAAAAAAAAACAGGTTTGCTTTTCAACCGCCTGAGAGCCAAGTTGAAACCATGCCATTACGTTGTTATGAATATCTCATTCATTTTTTGTTTGTTCATCCTCCTGTTTAATTCTGTGTTTTTGTAAAGGATTGCAGTGCATGGAGAAAATTTAACCACAGAAATAATATTTATTCCAGTATCCCTATAAACAATGCCCTAATATCACCACCTTAATTTATTTACATGGTGTAAAACAACCAGCTGTGCTTGTGAATGCTTCAGAATCCTAATCAGCTGAACTCTCATGTCTTAGAGCAAGATTTATTAGCACCACCTGGTGATATTAAAAGACCATCAGCGACAAAGAACTTAGTAGGAAATAACCTTAATGGATTCAAAGGAAAATAATCAGCTCTGAATGCATCTGTAAGCAGTTCATTGACCTACCAAAACTCCATGACAGTTGACTTCAAAATAAACTGCAGGAAGATAAGAGACAGTCAGTTTGATAATCCAACATTATCTTTTCTTTTTCTGTCTTTATGTTTTAAACTTCAGAAATCAAAAACGCAACTGTTTCCAGAGTCTTGGCGCTCACAATGTTTGGACTGGCTGCTGTTCTCCATAAGGCCGCCCAGTGGTTGTGTCATCTGCCCCAGCTGCAACCTGGGGCAGGGATAGCTCCGGTTCTTGGTGTTAGAGTGAGGGTTTGGTGAAAGGAGGGTTAAAAAGTATCCAAGGCTTACGTTTGGGGAACTGTAGATAAGAGAGGCAGCTTTGGAAAAATCAAGTCTTCAGAACAACCAGAAAATACCAGCCATTTCTTAGAGAGGCTGGCCAGGAAAAAGCCATTTTATGATCAACCATCACAAATGTAAAAATGTGGAGTTAGCTAAATGCTACTGAGACTTTAACTGGTGCTGTGTAATTTGGGTAAATAAGATTTAGATAATAAGCATCTTTATTGGTCATTGCACATGTACATTACAACAAAATTTGTCCTCTGCATTTAGCCCATCCCTTATAGGGAGCAGTGGGCTGCCATTGTGCGGCACCTGGGGAGCATTCTGGGGCTAAGGGTCTTGCTCAGGGACCCTGAGTGGCAATCTGTGGGATATGAACCTGGCCCCTCTGGAACGCAAACCTCCTGTTCTAACCACTAGGCCACCACTCAAAGCTGCCCACTTCTTTAAAAGTAAACACGCAGGGATATAGATGGGTATACCCGGGTAAGGTTGTTGGGTCCTGACTATTCCATAAGAACGGTCAAAAATACTGCCGGGGGGAGTGATACAAGCTTAAAAGGCCTCTCTAACCTTGTTAAAGAAAAAGGTTTAAAAGCCGCCCGCTCCTTTTTATTATTTTGAGTAAACAGCTGTATAACGATAAAAGTGTAACATCAATTGGCCAGTGTGGATGTGTGTGAGTCATAACAGTGAGCAGACTGAAGTGACGCGGGACACATTAGACTGACGGACCTTGACTGCTACATGCGAAGCTATCAGACCCTAGCTCACTGAATAAACTCTACTGTGAATAAACTTGGTGTCTGAGAGATAACGAAATAAGCTCTCATGTGGACCAGGAAACGGTGCTGTACTGCCTGGTTGGCCAGAGTGTGTGAAAGTGTGTGTGAAGTGAGAGAATGACTGAGAAAGTCACTAAACAATGATCTCCCTGCTTGTTCTGTAGGAGCAATGCTTGGAGACAGGGAGGAGAAATATTAGCAAGTTTCACCTACAAAGATGCTTTAACAAGTTTAAACAACAGTTTGATGGAGCTTGTTTGGGTCCCGGAAATAATTGTCGCGTCACCAGAAAAGGGTAAGAAATTATTTTTAACCATTAAGTGACACAAAGTGGTTCCACTCTAAAAATGCTGTATTTACAGGGTAACTGAACTTGTTGTGGCCAATGTTCGTCCAATTTGTTTTTGTGAAATGAATGTCTGTTTCATGTTATGTAAAAAATTAGGGGATATGTGGCGGGATACATTTAATTTCAATTGTTTTCTGATATGAAACTAATTGGAATTTTGAGTTTTTAGGTGTGGAGAGGCAGTCCTGGCCATCGACCGCCTGCTTGAAAGGTAAAAACATTTTAAACTATCTGACGCTCAGTTATTTATTAAATAAGGTATCACAATAATTAGAGACTACAAGAGCAGGTCTGATCCTCAGCAGTACCATAATAATATTAGGTAAGTTCTTTATGATAACACGAAAGGAAGTGCCAGAAAGGGACAATCTCTCCCCTCAAAACATGATTTTAACAGATGGTTTGACTTTTTCCAGTCAGAATGATCAAATTAGACTCAAATTTAACACAAGAGGAAATGCACCTTAACATAATTACTGGACTGGATGGACTAAATGAACAAAACTTTAGCTAAATGAAACAAACTTTAGTTACTTGAAATAAATACAAAGTGTGATTAGAAAGGAAACTGTACAGTGTGTTTATAAAACTGGGTAAGACAAACTAAGAGTATAAGACATAACATGCCCTTCATTTTTGTCTTCATCAATTTCATTAAGCCTTCTAAACGGATGAGGAGTGAGTTTTTTCCACAGGACTCAGTTAGTTAAATGTAATTGAACAAGATAAAAAAAAAATGGTATCTATGGTTCAGATTTAATACTTACATTCACAATTAAATGAACACAATACTCTGACCCTTTTTGATGCCTACACTACACGTAAAAGAGACCAATCGAGATATGGAAAGAGATTAAAAGAAGCACTAGAACCAATGAAATTAGCACTTCGCATTATTAGTATAATAACAACTAATACATACTAGTGACCCCACTCTTAAATATAATGAGGACTTACTACATTAGAAAATATAGATCGATCTAAATAAAGCTAGATTAGAATAGAACATTCAGAGCCGTTATAATCTTGCTGATGAATACCACAAAAATTGTTATGAAACCAGATGATTACAAGAGAGCAGCTTTATCAAGGCCAAACAGAAACATTTGCAGGGGAGATCCAATGTCCTTCGACCTGATTTTGACTTTATTTAACCCTATCATGGCACATATTATGTATGGAAAGAAATAAAAGGTATAATTGGCAGCATTGACACCTGATTATTTCAAGGCTAATCCCTTGAGATGCACCATCTCATTTTTGACAGTGTCCTTGCAGAACAGAAGATAAACAAGAGTCAAACGTATCAAACAAATGTGAAAACATCACACAGAAATACCCACAACGTTCTCAAGGACCCACAAACACACACTCTCACACTCACACTCTCACAACCACATAGTCACACACACTCTCACAATCACCACCATAGCAACTGCATAGCACATAGACTTAACATCAAGACAAAATAAGACAACATATAGATGCAGAGTTCATGTGCATATCTCTGTGAGGATTAAGTCCAGAATAAATGAACATTTATTCTTACTGAAAGCAAGAGAAAGATGTTTTACAATAAAGTAAATATGAATAGCACTGATACAGCTAAGTAACTGAGGCAAAGTATTCAAGCTGATGAAGCTTTAAACGGAAATGCAAAACGTCAAATTCTCTCACCCAGCTCAACGTCCCAGCCTCCACTTGTCAGTGGATCAACAGCTTCCTGACTGACTGACAGCAGCAGGTAAGACTGGGGAGCATCTTCTCCCGATCCAGATCAATAAGTACTGGTGCCCCCCACGGGTGTGTTCTATCCCCACTCCTCTTCTCTCTGTACACAAATGACTGCACCTCATCGGACTCGTCCGTGAAACTCCTGAAATTTGCAGACGACACCACTGTCATTGGACTGATCCAGGATGGTGATGAGTCTGCATACAGACAGAAGGTGGATCGGCTGGTACACTGGTGCAGTAAGAACTACCTAGAACTCAACCCACTCAAGACTGTGGAAATGGTGGTGGACTTTCGGGGAACACCACCCCCATGCACCCCCCTCACCATCCTCAAAAACGCAGTGTCAGCTGTGAACCACTTCAGGTTCTTAGGAACCACCATCTCTGAGGTCCTGAGATGGTCTTCACACATAGACACTGTTCGAAAGAAGGCCCAGCAGAGACTGTACTTCCTGAGGCAACTCAAGAAGTTCAACCTTCCACAGGAGCTGTTGGTCATCTTCTACACTGCCATCATTCAATCTGTCCTGTCTTCATCCATCTCAGTGTGGTTTGGCTCATCCACAAAACAGGGCAGGTCCAGACTGCAATGAATAATCAGGACTGCAGAGAGAATCATCAGGGCTGACCTTCCTTCCATCCAGGACTTATACAGGTCAAGGGTCAGAAAAAAAGCTGCTAAAATCTCTGCAGACCCCACACACCCTGCACATAAACTGTTTTACCTTCAGGCTGCCGCTACAAAGCACTGTTTACTAAAACCAGGCACCATAGAGACAGTTTCCTCCCCCAAGCTGTTTCTCTGATGAACATTTAATAGAGTACCAAACAACTGCATACTGAAGTTGCAAATGCACCTTTATATATGTGTATATTTAAGGTCATAAAAATATATGCATAAATATATTTAAAAATCCAGAGAGCAAAGTGTACCAGAGTCAAATTCCTTGTGTGTATTGTTGGACCATTTGTTTGCTGAATATTGGACCATTTGTACGTTGCTGGACGCCACTATGCCTTCCGGCATAATCAGCCATTTTGTACCCCAGGATAGTCCGCTACTACAAATGCCAGCGGGCACTGCACCTGATAGGACGGGGTCGTCGCAGCGCTGATGTCACAGTGGACTGTATAACAAATGAGCTCCCTCCCAGCTGGGCTTTTCACGCTGGAAACCGAGACGCGGTTACCACGCAACTGGAGCATCACTCTGGAGAAGAAATCCCACGTGGACTTTCATTCATTCTCCCCGTTGGCCAACGAGAATGAAAATTCATGAAAGAAGTTTCTGGAATAGGATTTAACACGTGACCCAAAAACCCACAAATGTTCAAGGAGACGAAATTTTCATCCTTGTTTTTGTTCCATTTGACGCGCGATAACTCCCCCCCTCTCTCTCTCTTTCCCCCTTCTTCACAGAAGATGACAACAAGTAACCCGTTTGTCTTATTTCTATTAGAAATAGCTTGGGCAGGATAGAGTAGGATTTTAGGGCGATTTAGAATCGCCACTTATAGTCCAATGTGTTCTAAATTGTATGTGCATGCTACGTTTTATTGAAACGTGATTGCTGTTGATTTTTGAGGCCGCCGAGCCTCGCAAGTGTGTTTTACTGTGTGAAAATCTGAACCCAGGTACACTGTAACAGTGGACTGCTAGAACTCCATGGTGGAAACTCACCATCGCTTTGTCTGCCTCCTGCGTGTTGCTTTTACCGGTTTGCCGCCAAAAGTTTCATTATTCTTTTGTATTTTGTCATAACTGCCATAACTGCTGGTTTCATACACACTCAATGCTGTTTTATTTTGTTTAGTTAGATATTTTACCATTTTATGTAGAACTTTGCATGTTTGATTAGGTGAAGATTATTGAATCGGAAAAGCGAGGTGTATCAGGGCTGTTGATTTAATAAATATTCACATAGATAAAGAGAGAGCGTTTGTGTTTATTTTGAGCAAGAGTGATTTGTCAGTCAAAATAAGGTCGAAGATCTTCCACCTGTGGTGAAACGGTTGATTAAGCAGTAACATCTAGTAGAAGTTATCAGTTATTACTGAGAATTTAACATTTGTAATTATCAAGGGCTTTGAGCCACAATTACAACACCAGAGGACATCTCTGATTTCGATTAATAAATAAGGATTTTTGGTTAAGAAATTAATTTTTCTCAAATTAGGATTTTAAATTATAATTCTAGATAAATATTAATTAATCAATAATCATAATCCTTACAGTATGTACGAACTTGGCAATAAAGCTGATTCTGATTAATTTTAATAGGGAAAATAAAGCTTAGTGAAGAAATATGGTGTGAAAGGAGTAATTTAACAGCTAAGCAGGAGCAGAACAGTTGAAAAGGGTGTTTCTGATGCATATGAGCCAAAAGACTAGATTTAATATCATATTCAGCTCTATGAAATTCTGATAAATGAGGAATTGGGGAAAAGATATGAATCCGTGCTGCACAGAAAACTGCAAAAAAGCTCTTTTTCATCTTGAAGACCTTTAATCTTCTTTGTAGATTAGAGCAGCACATGAATATGCAGAAATCTGTAGGCGAGGAGACATAAATTTGGCACCACGAGTTTCATCATCAATAAAAACAAATTACTTTTGAAAAGATTATTGTTGTAAAAAAGCCAAAGTACAAAGCTAAGAAGCAGGATGCATTCATCAAAACAGAAACTTAAAACTAATTTTCTGCAGTCATCTTCATTTTTAGCTGAAATGATCCACTATCTGCACAATTAGCACTCGTTTTGACTTGATGACTGCAAAAACTGTGGTCAAGGTACAACTTTCAAAGTCTAGGGTTTAAATATTAATGGTTATTTTTAAGATCCTGATATGTAATATTAGATTAAATGAAGCTTCCTAGATCTAGGAGAAGGCATTGAGAGAAACTAAACACAATGTTATGTCCTTTTCCTCTAACAGGGTAGAGAAAAAACTTAGTGCTTGGTTGCAAGGCTAGACTATAATCATAGCCTTTCAACCTGTTTTTATCAGAGAGGGAACATCGACACAGGATTTCTCTCTGTTTTTTATTTGAACACACAATTATTCCAGTTTATTTTCACTTTCCACCTCTCTCCATTCCTCCTCTCCTTTGTTAAGCTACAGGCATAATGTTGTAAAGTGGTTTATTTAACTGTCACACCATTCCAGGATAATGTTGGCCCACAGATCACAATTTGACAGCTGCGTGCCATCAGTGGTCACAATCTGAGCAGAATGCGGTTCACAGCATAGCGTTCTGCCGTTATCTTATTAATGAATCCATGCAGGCTCTGCCCACAAGTGCACTGAGTGTTTAGTCCTGATTTGAGGATAACCGTTTTAAAGACCATTTCAAATCCTTTTTTAAAGAGCAGCTGAACAGGCAGGCTTTATCCTACTGCTGGCAGTGCATGGCAATGTGTGAAAAGAAATGAATCCTCATTCCTTTTTAAATTAAAATGTGTTCACAGCAAGAACACCATATAATGGTGTGAGAAAAGGAAGAAAAATGTGGGTCTCATAAATGCTTTATTTACAGTAAACAAGGCTTTAGATAGAACTGTTTCCTTGCTGCACTGTCAGCACCCAGCACCACGGACAGATCCTTCAGCATTGTGGCCCCTTGAAATGCAGCAGAAAGTGTGACACTGTGGTAAACATTGTGATGAGCCACTTCATGTAAGTTCCCAGGATCTATATCTGGCAAGCATACCTGTGCCTTCATGAATGAATTTTTTTCTTCCTTTTTATGTCAGCTGTTTTGTGTATGAAAGCATTAAATTTGAGCTTTTAAACACAGTAATTGTGGTCCTAGGAGTAGTCGACTGTTGGGCTTGTGGAAGAGTGCATTATTTTACATAAAAGTTCTGCAAAGACAATTTGTCCTGTATAGTACCCAGTCCATACATTGCAGAAGTTTGCATATACTCCTAAAGGCATAGATGTTATATGACTTTGGGTTTTAAATAATTAATTGAGCTACCATCATGACAACTTCTGCAGCTCTTGACAACTTTGCTGTGTGCATCTGTCAGTTCTCTTGTTGTCTGTCCTGGAGTGGTTCTGTTTTTTCTGGGTCACCTGTTATATTACAATTAGAAAACAGTTTTCCACAAAAAGAAAACATTGTGTATGAGAGGATGTGATTAGAACCAGCTGGGAAAAAAATCAGTTTACCACTTTCTTAACTACTGAACATAAAGGATAAAGTAGTTGAAAAGTGTCTCAAAAGACAAAAACAGTTCTGCCATTCATTCTTAAGGATTTATCTTGCTAAAAATATATGTAATTGAATGTGCTGACACTTACTGTAAAACCCACAACACAATGCAAATAGTGCTATCTTTGCTGATGAAAACAGCAGCCACGAAGTACATCCATGTGAAACATCAGCAGTGCCCAAATTAGAATGGAATAGAATAGAACAAAATAATATAGAATAGAATGATCCTTTATTGTTTATTTATTCCCTCATTGGGAAAATTCAGGTGTACCAGCAGCAAAGTGACAGGCAAGTCGAACCATGCAGATTCTCACAAAGGTGAAAATATAAAACAAAAAGGAATACATTTACATTAAGGGCATAAGAGAGATATACTCTGCAGTTATTCAAAATAGCTTGTTCAGATTGTCATGATTTAAAGATGTTTTGAGCTTTGCTTTGATTCTTGTCCCTGATCCTTTTTCATGTTTTCCAGGTGGTGCTTTACTTCATTCCTTTAGGTTTAGTTTCTGACTTGTTCTGTTTATAGTGCATTTTATGTTCTGTTACTTTTGTAAGAATTTCCTTTGGTTAGATTGTGTCCTTGGATTTTTGTTTACTTCCAGTCATGTTTTGTTTTCACTCTCTGCCTCTGCCATAACATTCACCTTCATCTGGTCCACCTGCTAATGTCTATCAGTCTCACTGTTTTCACCTGTTCCATGCTCTATATATACTCTGCTGTTCTGTTTACCCCTTGTGGATACATACTGTTTGCCTTGTCACGCCTGTTTATGACCGGTTTCATGCCAACTCTGTCCATGCCTATTTGCCACAGCAAGCATGCCCCTTTTCATGCCTGCATCTGCTTCCACCTGCCTGTAGTGAGCTTTCTTTTATAAATAAAATCATCTTTTACTTACCATGCTGTGCTGCTTCCTGCCTGTCTGCATTCAGGGGTCCAGTCCAAGAGCCTTTCCTGACACAGATTCAAAGAAATGTTTAACTGAGTAGGACAATTTTGAAAAAAGGTACAACATGTGTTTGCATATTTATGCATAAAAAACAACAGACTATTTACAAGAAATTGAAAAACAACAGGGATGTAAACACTTATTAAGTTTGTTGGGAGCAGTGATGGTTATAAAATCTAACAGCTGCTAAAAGGAAAGATCTGCGATAACGCCCCTTTGTGCACCTAGGATGCAGTAGTCTGTCACTGGAGGAACTCTCCAGTTCTGCAACAGCTTCATGCATGGGGTGGGAGACATTGTCCGCTAGTATTGTTATTTTTGCCAGAGTCCTTCTCTCTCCCACCATTTGCACTGGGTCATCCTAACGTGATGAGACCGACTATCGCAGAGGCATGACACAACCTTTGTAGATGGCAGCCTGTTGAGTTGACGGAGAAGTCTGTAGGGTAGAGGGTCGACAGAAACGTTACCAACACAGTACCCTGTGGGGCCCCCATACCGCAGACCAGACTGTTAGAGACACAGCCCCGTGTCTTCGCATACTGCGGTATTGAGGACATGAGTAGTGAGGGTGTCCAGTATTTACTGGGACAGGTGGTGGTCATCTCCTGACATCTCCAGCTTGACCCTCAGATGTCCCAGCAGAATTGTAGAAAAAGCACTGGAGAAATAAAAGAACATGATCCTCACAGTGCTACTCCAGGTGGGTCAGAGCTCAGTGCAGGAGGTAGATGATGGTATCCTCCAGCTTGTTGCCAGGCTGGTAGGCAAACTGCAGCGGATCCAACAAAGTCCTCTCCAGGGGAAAAGATGGTTGAGGACCAACGTCTTGAGAGTCTTCATCAGATGCGAGTTCAATGCTACCAGCCTGTAGCTGCGTTCCTCACCTGAAGTGATGAAAGGGACAGGATGGTGGTGGTGGAGGAGAGCTGTGGGATGGAGTCTTCTGAAGCGGAGGGGGTGAGTGATAGCTGTGAGCTGACAGTTGTGAAGTTCTGGGAAGATAAGCAGACAGTCAGGAGGGCTGAAGCATAGGTGACTGGGCTGGGAGAGGGTGAGTGCTTGAACAAACCTAGTTCAGATCATTCACCCACACTAAATCTCCTACAGCCTGGAGGTTTGCTTTGTGACCTGAAATTGTCTTTATGCTCTTCCAAAACCCACTGATGTTGGTCTCTTGCAAATAGTCCTCCGTCTTCTTCCAATAGATGTTTTTTCCATCCCTGATCTTCCTTTTCAGTTCCTTCTACAAATCTCTCAACTCTTCCTTGCTTCTTAATCTAAAAGCTTCCTTCTTTTCCTTGTGTTGAACCGTTCTTTTAGGGTTGATCCAGGGCTTGTTATTGGAGAAACACCATACTTTTATGAGGGGCACAGTGTTGTCCACAGAGGTTAAAAATTGAATGTAGTCTGTGATGCAGTATGTGATGTTGTCAATGTTTTCTCCATGAGGATCACATACGTCTTCTTACATAGTGGAGCTGAAACAGCCCCTCAGAGCTTCCTCAGTCTCCTCAGACCATTCCTTCACTGTGTGTCTCACAGCTAGTTCTCTGTGTACAAGTTCCACAGACAAAAAAGAGGTGATAACCTGTATGCCTCCTTGGTGTTGGCATTCAATAAGTCCAAAGTTTTATTGTCTCTGATGCAGCAGGTAACATACTGGAGAAAGGTGGGGAGAGTGGAGGACAGGGACACAAGATTAATATCCCTGGAAATCAGTAAAATGGCCTGGCTGTGTTTGGAGTCCGCTGGTATGGAGGACATTGCAGGCTGTTGCAATGTTATGACTAACATAGCCAGTCTTCATTGATTGCACATTGCACCAGTAAGAGCAAAGTGAAGGTTCAATTATCAGGGTAAGAGCACAGTTTTGCTCAAAATATTGAAATGTACACAACATTATGGGTGACATACCAGAGTTCAAAAGATGACAAATTGTTGGTGCACGTCTTGCTGGCGCATCTGTGACCAAGACAGCAAGTCTTTGTGATGTATCAAGAGTCACGGTATCCAGGGTAATGTCAGCATACCACCAAGAAGGACGAACCACATCTAACAGGATTAACTGTGGACGCAAGAGGAAGCTGTCTGAAAGGGATGTTCGGGTGCTAACCCGGATTGTATCCAAAAAACATAAAACCATTGTATTGGCCACAAAAGGAGGCCCTACACCATACTAATAAATTATTGTGGTCTAAAACCAGGTGTTTCAGTTTCATTGTCCAACCCCTTTGAGTGCTATTATTTACACAAGAGGTGCATCACATTTGTAGGGCTTCATTTGGTGCAACAATCACTACTGCCAGCAGATGTTACCCTAGGGAATTGAATGAAGCTTCGAGTAGTGAACCACTTTATGACACAATGGTTCAAAATGTTTCTATGCTTCAAAAAGCCTCATTTTGACATCACTATAGTGACGTTTCCTACCGCGAAACAAACCTTCATCACGACCAGGATCAACCCAGTCCAAGGCGGCGCATTTACCTCTTCTTCTTTTACTCTGTCTGTGACATTAACAGCAGCGCGACCGGCTACCGTAACAGCAGTTGTTGCGCACAACATGCTCACTCGCCCTTTCTACCCCCGGCTACCGTAGTAAGTCAATACACAACATTTCTCATTAACAAAACTCTAAAATCGGTGACATTTCCAGGGACAGCTTTAACCGGGGACAGGCTGCCTAAATTGGGGACGTCTGGTCACCCTACACTACAAGACACGTGGGTTTATCTGAAACGTAGTCATATTCAAAGTAATCCCTCTGACGCTTTATCCCAAGTTTTGCTGACATGGCGCTAGGTGTGGACGGACTGCACAGGTGATTTGACTTATGTACCCGCCATCTGCTGGCAGAATGCGGCACAGCAAGAACAAAATAAAACCACAACAACCCCAGACTAGACTTCAGAATTATGCATGAGACACACAAACGAAAACTAAGCACATTATCTCTATAAATTCAGTTAATTTTAGTCAGTTTTGTAAACACTCATTACAGTTTCAGTTAGTTTTCGTTTTTTTTTTTGCAAAGTTTCATTTTATTTTTATTTCAGTTAACAAAAATGTTTTTTGGCCTGCCCTGTTGCCTTGCAGCAAGAAGGTCCTGGGTTTGACTCCCGACCGGGTTGTTTCTGCATGGAGTTTGCGTGTTCTCCCTGTGCATGCGTGGGTTCTCACTGGGTACTCTGGCTTCCTCCCACATTCCAAAGACATGCCTGTTAGGATTACCAGCATAAACCAAATATTATTAGTAATTTGGGCTTTAGCTGCTCTTACACCAATGACCCAGCTTTCTTAATTAGACTACAATGGACTGTTATTACTTAGTTCAACTTCAGTACCAGTAAAAGCAATATATCATTAGCACCTGAAAATGTGGATTAAAGCTGTTTTGTACCAGTGACTCAACTTCCCTAGTTAGAATTCAGAAGAATGATGAGACTATTAGATTTCTCAGAAAGATTCATAGATTTTTAGATTTCTTAGAAGGATTGTAGTATCATTTGATTTGTTTTTTTGTATCTGTGTTTATTTTCTTTGTCATTGTATTATAATTGTACGTACAGCGCTTTGAGTGTCTCGTTATTGAAAAGCACTATATAAATAACCTTACCTTACCTTACCTTACCTTAATCCTGGAATAAAAGCTGTGGCTGCAAAAGACTTGAGGCTGGGGCAGAGATTCACCTTCCAGCAGGACAATGATCCTAAGCATTCAGCTAGAGCTTCAATGAAATGGCTTAGATTAAAGTATATTTGTGTGTTAGAATGGCCCCGTCAAAGTCCAGACCTCAATTCAGAATCAGTGGTAAGTTTCAGTTTAACTGAATTTGAGCTGACCTGATAAGATTTGGCAATACTTTATGTCTCAAATGGGCAAAACTGGTAGAGACACACATTTACAGACCTGTAGCTGTAACCACAGCAAAAGGTGGTTCTACAAAGTACTGACTCAGTGGGACTGAACACAAATGCAACACTTTTCAAATTTGTATTTGCACAATCTTTACATGGGGTTTGTGGTCTTATTGTGATAAAATGGGTTGGGATTCAAAAGGGTATGAGTAGTTCTGCAATGTATTATATATACCAGGATATGAAGCTTGAATGGCAGATCTCTTTTTATCAAACCCAAATGTTTTTATAATATATATCATCCATGTTGCTGTTCCTCCAATAGTTTTGGATTGGACTGAAAACCTGTTCACAACTACAACTCTATTATCTGAGGTTTAAATTCAGTTTTCCTTTGGGGGTGTTAGATATACTGCCCTCCTTGATGCGCGTTTCCTCAGCTAGTTATAACCGAGCGAGAGAGAGGATCTCCACCACACATTGCATGGTGACTCACAGGAGCAGTCAGGGTGGAAGCAGTGGGGGCTCCGTGGGGAAAACGTCCACACTGTGAAGTGATTCATGACACATGGAAATGTGCTGGCACCTGAAAGTGGAGCTCATTTATTCCTGCTCAGGTCTGTCTGCGCTCACTGATCGCCACATCAGCGAGTTAACGGGGATCTCCGGTGCCAGCGCGCGTCCGACGAGGTGTCTTCCTCTGCAGAGGCAGCGGTAACAGGGTCCGGAACGCTCTCCAGGGCGGGGAAGTTATTTCTGGGAACCCTTCTGCGTGTGGCAGGAGCGAATTGAAGCGGTTGGAGATTATAGGATTAGATGAATCCACCTGCTGCGGCTTGGGTTTTGGATCGGAACTTTAGGCGAAACTTTGTAATGATGTGAGAATTTTATCCAAAGATGCGCCGACATCAGAGGATTCAAATGCACCCACATTTTAACAAGATTTCTACCTAAATATTAAGAATGAAGGGAGACCGACGAACTATGAACTTTATTTTATGGATCTTTAACTTTTTAATTTATTGGACATGGACTGACGCACAGGTAAAAAGCTGTCATCTCTTTTTTTCTTAAGCAATACTAAACCTCTTTTTTTTTTTTTATCTTAAAACTGCTTCATGCAAAACAGTCTTTATATTAAAAACAGACAATGAGTCATCAGACAAAATAGAATACCCACTGCGTCGCTGTGGAGGACTGAAACTGCCAAAATGAAGAAGAAATGCCTCCAGAAAAAATATACAGCTAAAAAATAGTGCTTACAAAAAGAATTGCAACAAAGCAATTAAAATAAACATTTAGGCTCAGTTTATTCTCTTAGAAATTATGTAATATGTTATTTATTTAAAAAATGTTAGCAGTTCAACATTCAATATTCTTACTTACCTTTTTAAATATCAAGTTTATAAGTACTCATTTTCTATTCCTTATTCTTTATTAAGAACCCTAAGAACTCAAAATGTTTGTTTAATTTTCATGTTAAAATAATTTGAAATCATTATAATTACTTTATTATATTATTTCACATCTGCTTTTTTACCATTTTTGTACCTCAGTGGTGGATATAAAAAAACCAAAACAAAACCAAAACAAAACAGCTACTAAAAACTATAACAGAAAATACAATAAGTCATTTAAAATTTAAAATAGCCAATATATGAATTTATAAAATATGGATAATATTTTTTTTTCTAAATATCTAAATTGTTAGTATTTCTACTTAATTCACAATTTAATTTTAAATTATTTGTATTTAGTTTATGCTCCTTTAATGGATTTATTTGCAGAAATTTTCTGATTGTGACATATTAGTCAGTCTTTAGAGCATCTTTCCAATTTTTTACAGAGCAGCCTTCTAGTTACAACAAAAGCAACACCCTAGTGATAAATTTGGATTCATATGGTTTTTACTGCCAGTTGTAATTCAAACAAATATCTTTGAAAACGAAGCTCTGTTTTGCCTTACATTCTATTAATATAAGGTACATAAGCTTACAGTAAAAAATCTTATTTCTGCTTTTCCATTTGAATGTTATCTGAAGCCAGACCTTAAAAGAGCATGAAGCCAACTGCTTCTCTGAGGTACGGACATAGCAGTAACTGTCAGATCGATTTACACTGCTCAAAAAAATAAAGGGAACACTCAAATAACACATCATGGATCTGAATAAATGAAATATTGTCATTGAATACTTTATTTTGTACAAAGTTGAATGTGCTGGCAACAAAATCACACAAAAATCATCAATGGAAATCAAATGTATTAACCAATGAAGGCCTGGATTTGGAGTCACACACAAAATAAAGTGGAAAAACACTACAGGCTGATCCAACTTTGATGTAATGTCCTTAAAACAAGTCAAAATGAGGCTCAGTATTGTGTGTGGCCTCCAAGTGCCTGTATGACCTCCCTACAACGCCTGGGCATGCTCCTGATTAGATGATGGATGGTCTCCTGAGGGATCTCCTCCCAGACCTGGACTAAAGCATCCACCAACTCCTGGACAGTCTGTGGTGCAACGTGACGTTGGTGGATATAGCGAGACATGATGTCCCAGATGTGCTCAATCTGATTCAGGTCTGGGGAACGGGCGGACCAGTCCATAGCTTCAATGTCTTCATCTTGCAGGAACTGCTGACACACTCCAGCCAGATGAGGTCTAGCATTGTCCTGCATTAGGAGGAACCCAGGGCCAACCCCACCAGCATATGGTCTCACAAGGGGTCTGAGGATCTCATCTCGGTACCTAATGGCAGTCAGGTTACCTCTGGCGAGCACTTGGAGGGCCATGCGGCCCTCCAAAGAAAGGCCACCCCACACCATTACTGACCCACTGCCAAACCGGTCATGCTGAAGGATGTTGCAGGCAGCAGATATCTCTCCACGGTGTCTCCAGACTCTGTCACGTCTGTCACATGTGCTCAGTGTGAACCTGCTTTCATCTGTGAAGAGCACAGGGCGCTAGTGGCGAATTTCCCAATCCTGGTGTTCTCTGCCAAATGCCAAGCGTCCTGCACGGTGTTGGGCTGTGAGCACAACCCACATTTGTGGACGTCGGGCCCTCATACCATCCTCATGGAGTCGGTTACTAACCGTTTGTGCAGACACATGCACATTTGTGGCCTGCTGGAGGTCATTTTGCAGGGATCTGGCAGTGCTCCTCCTGTTCCTCCTTGCACAAAGGCGGAGGTAGCGGTGCTGCTGCTGGGTTGTTGCCCTCCCACGTCTCCTGGTGTACTGGCCTGTCTCCTGGTAGCCCCTCCAGGCTCTGGACACTACGCTGACATACACAGCAAACCTTCTTACCACAGCTCCCATTGATGTGCCATCCTGGATGAGCTGCACTACCTGAGCCACTTGTGTGGGTTGTAGAGTCCGTCTCATGCTACCACGAGTGTGAAAGCACCACCAACATTCAAAAGTGACCAAAACATCAGCCAGAAAGCATAGGTACTGAGAAGTGGTCTGTGGTCCCCACCTGCAGAACCACTCCTTTATTGAGTGTCTTGCTAATCGCCAAAGATTTCCCCCTGTTGTCTTTTCAATTGAATTCAATTCAATTCAGTTTATTTATATAGCGCCAATTCACAACACGTTGTCTCAAGGCACTTCACAAAAGTCAAGTTCATACATTCCAATTAATCCTAATCATTGAACAGTGCAGTCAGATTCAGTTATTTATTTAAGTTGGATAAAAAGCTTTTCTGTCTAAGGAAACCCAGCAGATTGCATCCAGTCAGTGACTTGCAGCATTCACTCCTCCTGGATGAGCATGTAGAGACATTTGCACAACAACATGCAAAATTGATTGTCCATCAGTGTTGCTTCCTAAGTGGACAGTTTGATTTCACAGAAGTTTGATTTGATTGTAATATTGTGTTGTTTAAGTGTTCCCTTTATTTTTTTGAGCAGTGTATTTGAACACTGGTAGTAATGAGTTCAACAGGAAAAAAAAATGCAAGGGCATTTGATGAATGGAAATTAAGCAAAATGTTGACAAATGATGACACTTGAATCCCCGGATTTGCTGCCATATTAGTCACTGCCAGAGGAGTCAGATGTTTAGAATGTTTATTTTAGTTTGCTAATTGGTTGTCATTGTTGTGACTATGTTTTTGCATAAGCCTTTTGTTCCAAATCCATTCATAATAAATGAAAAGAATGAGAACTATAGACATTTCTTTAAAAACAATCGCAGAGAGAGAAGTCAGACAGATAACACTCTGTGACTCAAATATGAATTACATGAATCAGCTTTAGTAGATTATAAAGCTGCAGTTTCTCTGTATATTGTTTGAATTTTAATATATTGTAAACCTCCGTTTCAATCTGCTTCACTCAAAATCTACAAATAGAGTAAAACCCTCCAGGTTAAGGGACATTTGCATACCTCAGTATGCACACTTATGCACAACATATCACAAGATATTCAAGAAATGGTCCTTTAAGATCCATTGAAAACCAATAAAACTCTGCAGAAGCCTTAAGATGCCTTTCGGTATTATATTTCTATATACATTGTATCAAGAGCAGAGGTGATGTCACAGTGTGTGTGAGGGAGAGAAGCTGCTGTGATACAACTTTGAATTTGAGCAGGATTTTACATTTACTTTAAAACAGAGACAACATGATAACAGCTGATATTTTAAACTGCCTTTAACATATCAGTGGTTAGTAGCCAGCATTAATAACTATAAACACCAGACACATTCCCTACAGAGATACAGACCCTTACCTGAACTCTGAGATTTCCAAGAGACTGCCAACATCTCCAAATTCAGCATCTTACATAATAGATAGTAGCTGAACACTCAAAGTAAAAACATAGGTAACTTGTTAATTTAAATCTCACCCTCTCTTGCCCTCTTACAGTCTGAATGAACCGCAGACATGTCTCATAGAAAATACAGACTCATTTTTATAGGGCTGCTCGATATCTGGGAAATGATCATTTTCAAAACTACAACAGGACACTTTTTTTACTTTATTATTATACAATGTTCTCACTCCTGGTGGTGTGAGCATTAAGACCGTCAGTGTGTGGCTCTTGAAATATAATACTCTACCAGATATTACGTCCAAGGAGTCCTTTGTGAGTGCACTGACTCATCTAACTTTACACCTCACCCCTCAAAGTGGTAAATTTGCGTCTTCCTCAATAACGTCTTGAGCGCTAAAGAGTGTTGTTATAAGCACCAACTATTAGTGCTTAGTTGTGATGCCTTCATAAATCGTAAAAAGACCAGATTTTAAACAAGAATCCTAAAATTGCATACTGAAAGCTGGATTCACTAATGAAGAACATTTGGTAATCAACAACGGACTTCAATTATAAATCCCTGGTTGGCCACCTTGGTTATCACCTATTAAAGATATCAGTGCTCAGGGCAGGCAGGGTTTGTGTGCCATTTGAAATGGTGCATCAGTCAGGCTATAACATCACAAATTTCACCATGCAGCTAATTTATAGCATTCATTATATATTTGTTTGGTTGTCAAGATGACAAAGTTTGTTCATTAATCAGCAGGTGATCTCTGGTTGGGGAATAATTTATTTTTGCTGATTTACATTCTGAGTGGTTAATGAATTAATTTACTCTGATCGCTGTAGCAAATCATCTCTGACCTTTTCTGCCTCTGAATAATTCATCATTTGAGAGGGAAACTCCTCCTTTGCAGCTTCATCACCACTTCTACCCTGGTCTTCCCCTGGCTAACTCCTAAAGCATGTACCCACATACAATATGCAAAGGCATGGCAATCATTGTAGTAAACGAGAACAGAAAATTAATCAAACAATAACTGAATATTAAACTGAAACTTAACAGGGAGACCAACGTAACAGCTTGAAACACTATCCTGATTCTCCTGGGGTAAAATAAATCAAGGCTGTAAATAAAAAACGATCCTCTCTACAGAAAAATATTTTGCAGGTTCAGTCACACTATGGGTCTTCTTTGCTCTCACTACCCCTGGAGGCAATGAATACATGAAAGGCATGTTGAAATCACAGGGTTTTATGCAGTAGAAAAATAAAAAGGTTTAAGGGTTTCTGGAGATTTCCTTAAGGAGAGTCAGCTTTATCATTTGATTTCATGTACTGGTTGTATCCCCAGGTTTTGACAGTTTTCTTATTGTGCCTGCTTAAAAATGTATTGTTTAAACTTTAACATTCCAATTAGTTTTTTGTAAGCCCTAAAGCATTGAGAGGGACGCTTGGAATGGCTTGCAGTATTCATACCCCTGAAACTTTCACGTTTTGTCACCACAATATAACCACAAATGTTAATGTACTTTGTCAACAATTTATGTGACAAATCAACACAAAAAAGCAATCCAAGATTATGATGTGGGAGAAAAATGATGTGTGGTTTACACTGCCTGCTTTGTTTATCCTCTCTTAAAGTGCATGTGTTTCCTGGCCACATTTAGCAAATCACTTACTTTATTCTGGGCTACATGGTGGTAGTACTGTTGCTTTGCAGCATAAAGGTCCTGGATTCGACTCCCGGCCGTTTTGTTTCTGCATGGAGTTTGCATGTTCTCCCCGTGCATGCAAGGGTTCTCACTGGATACTCCAGCTTCCTCCCAGTCCAAAGACATGCCTGTTAGGTTAATTGGTCTCTCTAAATTCCCCTTAGGTGTGTGCATGGTTGTTTGTGTGTTGCCCTGTGATGGACTGGCAACCTGTTCAGGTTGTACCCTGCCTCTCGCCCTTAGACTGCTGGAGATAGGCACCAGCTTCCCTGTGACTCACTATGGGAGAAGCGGTAGGAAATGACTGACTGACTTTCTTTATTCTCAAATATTGATGTGAGAATCTGGCTTTTCGTGTTGTGTTACCTCGCCTGCTTGACAAACGCCAATGCCTTGCTTTGTTAAAATGAATTTACAGTAGGACTGCTCGTCTTTGGGGGTTTTATCCCTGGGGTGAACCGCCTTTTGTTTTGTTTACAAGCGTTGTTAGGTTTTCTGAACAGCACGTTATGTTAAAAAAAAGAAATCCTGCCACAGATGACCTGGCAGAGCTTTTTATGCTTGTTCTTTTCATCTCGGCTTGAAGCTGCCATGATTTTTTTCAGGAGTTGACTCCTGATGTTATTTTGTTCATTTTACTGTCCGCTCTGCCTTGATAGAGACCATCTCAGTTTGATGGTGTAGAACCGTGGTGATCAAACAGCAGTTAGTTTGTGTGCAGGGCTCTGGTACCTCTTGAGAGCTTTTGTTGGTGGAATACCTCCAGAAAAGGAATTAGGTTCCCATCAACTTTGTCAGCTTCCTCAGGAAGGCTTGTAGAGTGTGATTTCTCAGTTTAATAGGTGAAGATAACCACAACATCAAAATTAGGGAATTATCATTTGATTAGAAAGAGCCCAGTGGAAGCTTTTAACATATAAACACCTTTTCGATGCAAATTTCACACAGCATTCTGGAGATATTTATAACAATTCTATGTTTATAAGCTCGTTTGAGGCAATGGTTTTCCTACAGGTGAAAGTAGACTACTCCCTCCATGTCCGGGGTAAGCCCGTGTCTTAGACAGAGGAGTTCAAATGGCAGCTTGTTTGTGATCAATGGGAGATTGGGAGACGAATACATTTGTATAGAACAGGGCTTTGTTTCTGGTGGATGAGTGGATTCTGTTTATAGTGGGGGTGGGAGTCTGCTGACTTTGACTGAGGACATTATCGGGCGGTGGAAGGAGTACTTCGAGGATCTCCTCAATCCTGCCATCACGCATTCCCTGGTGGAAAGAGAGACTGGGGACTCGGGGTTGGACTCTTTCATCACCCAAGCTGAAGTCACCGAGGTGGTTAAAAAACTCAGTGGTGGCAAGGCTTCGGGGGTGGATGAGATCCACCCTGAATACCTCAAATCTCTGGATGTTGTGGGGCTGTCATGGTTGACACGCCACTTCAACATTGCATGGTGGTCAGGGACAGTGCCTCTGGACGGGCAAACTGGGGTGGGGGTCCCCCTTCATAAGAAGGGGGACCAGAGGGCGTGTTCCAACTACAGGGGATCACACTCCTCAGCCTCCCTGGTAAGGCCTACGCCAGGGTATTGGAGAGGAGAGTCCGTCAAATAGTCGAATCTCGGCTTCAGGAGGAGCACTGTGGTTTTCGTCCCGGCCGTGGAACACTGGACCAGCTCTATACCCTCTACAGGGTACTCTAGGGTTCATGGGAGTTTGCCCAACCGGACTACATGTGTTTTGTGGACCTGGAGAAAGCATTCCACTGTGTCCCTCGTGATGCCCTGTGGAGGGTGTTCCAGGAGTATGGAATCGGGGCCCTTTATTAGGGGCCATCCGGTATCTGTACAAGCGGAGCAGGAGTTTGGTCCGCAATGCCGGCACTAAGTCGGACCTGTTCCTGGTGCATGTTGGACTCCGGCAGGGCTGCCCTTTGGCTGCCCTTTGTCACCGGTCCTGTTCATAACTTTTATGGACAAGATTTCTAGATGCAGCCAAGGGCCGGAGGGGGTCTGGTTTGGGGACCAGTGGATTTAATCTCTTCTTTTTGCAGATGATGTGGTCCTGCTGGCCCCCTCTAGCCAAGACCTACACGATGCGCTGTGGCGGTTCGTAGCCGAGTGTGAAGCGGCTGGGATGAAGATCAGCTCCTCCAAGTCTGAGGCCATGGTACTCGACCGGAAAAGGGTGGCTTGTCCTCTTCAGGTTGGAGGGGAGTTCCTGCCTCAAGTGGAGGAGTTTAAGTATCTCTGGGTCTTGTTCATGAGCGAGGGAAGAATGGAGCGGGAGATCGACAGACGGATCGGTGTGGCTGCCGCAGTAATGGGGGCGCTGTGCCGGTCCGTTGTAGTGAAGAGAGAGCTGAGCCAAAAAGTGAAGCTCTCGATTTACCGGTCGGTCTACGTTCCTACCCTCACCTATGGCCATGAACTTTGGGTCATGACCGAAAGAACGAGATCCCAGACACAAGTGGCTGAAATGAGCTTCCTCCGTAGGGTGGCCGGGCACTCCCTTAGAGATAGGGTGAGGAGCTCGGCCATCCGGGAGGGGCTCGGAGTAGAGCCGCTGCTCCTCCACATCGAGAGGAGCCAGTTGAGGTGGCTCGGGCATCTATACCGGATGCCTCCTGGACGCCTTCCTCGGGAGGTGTTCCAGGCACGTCCCACCGGGAGGAGGCCCAGGGGACGGCCCAGGATACGCTGGAGGGACTATGTCTCTCGGCTGGCCTGGGAACACCTTGGGCTCCCCCCGGAGGAGCTGGAGGAGGTGTCTGGGGCGAGGGACGTCTGGGTGTCTCTGCTGAGTCTGCTGCCCCCGTGACCCGGTCCCGGATAAGCGGAAGACGACGAATACGACTCGATTTTGGATGGATGGATGGAGGGATGAATGGATTTAATGATAAAAGGATGAATTAATAAATTCGGATTGGTGGTTGGATGGGAAAATACATTTAAACAAAGCTGTAAATGAACAAATTTAAAATATTTAATCAATCAAAAATTTAGGAAAAGTTTCAAATGTTTAGCTTTCTGATCTGCTAACCACAGTCGTGAGACTTTTGAATTAACATACATGATATAATTGAACAGCAACAACTTTCCTACATGTTTATGTGCAGTAAATTAGTCTGATAAATAGTACATTTTATCAAGCTCCAAGCTGCAACTGTGAAGGCTGAGCTTTAGAAACTGCTCAAGATTAATTGATCTATCTAGGTCTATCTAGGCAACCATAGTGTACTTCTGCATGGCAGTTATGTCTCCATGTGTAAATAAGAGTGATCAGAAATTTACACTACACCCTAAAGCTTTGTAGCAACCACCAAGAACGATAATGAGACCAAAGCGAGTGATTGCCTCAGTTTTGTCACATTTGCTGCCTCTAATTTCAAGAGTTCAAAGATGTATGAGCTGGAAAAACTTTAAAAGATTAATCATGCTTTAAATCAAAGGTTTCAGAGGACTTTCTGCTACGGTAGAATGTTACTGAACAATGATTTCAAACAACTGGGAAAGAGTGATATTCTTAGCAATGGTGCAAAAAAATGTCATAAACATAAATGTTTTCTTGATCTACTTAATTTTCCACGTAATTTTGACTTGGCCCAACTATGATGTAACTTTTCAAGATAGCCTGACAGGTGCTGCGAGTGAATGGATCAATAATGGCTTTGTTAAGATGTGCAGCTGAAAACCTATGAAAAAGTAAATTAGGACAGCTTGAACAGTGGACAGACCTGCATATTATGGCAGAATTTGAAGACTTTGATAAAATAAAGCTTCCTTATGTGTTCATAAGCTGGGAAAGGATTGGTTCAAACTTGTGTAATGTGCAAAGAGAAAGACTTTACACTATATTACATAGACACAATTCCAGGGTTTTAGCAGGTCCTAAAACAATTAGAATCTAACCTCAAGTGTAAATAGTCATATACTACACCGTCCATCCATCCATCCATCCATCCATCCATCCATCCATCCATCCATCCATCCATCCAAAAAGCCCTATACATGCCCCTCCCCATTTTCACTCTCCAGCTTACTATGGGTTAACCATCAGGTTTACCCACAGAGGGTTGTGATGGGAAGCCCTCACCCTAACAGTAGGTGTCCAGGAGACATACTTAACAGAACCATCTCAGTTAACTCCCCACAATACCCCACGCTGTGGGGAGCTAACAGATGCTCTTCACCTTATCTCTAACGCTACTCTAAAAATGTTTCATTTTGTCATCTTTTTAGACATTCAGAGTTGAACTTGCTAGTGTGCCAATGATATTTGTCCTACTGTACAACTCAAGTGTCTATGAGCTCAAGGTCTTAACCTGATTTTCTAATTGAGAGCAACATTTGTGGTTCCATCAATTAGATGTCCAAGTCTTGAAGTAACCAAGCAGCCCCAGATCCTCACACTGCCACCACCATGTTTGACTGTCGATGACATTCTTTTACTGAAATACTGTTTTAGTTTTATGCCAGATGGGATGCACACCTTCTGGAAAGTTTTTTCTCATCAGTCCACAGAATATTTGGGACCATCATGATGTTTTTTTGGCAAATATTAAATAGATCTTTGTTCTGTTTGTTCTCTTTGTTCTGCTATTTTTGCCCAGTCTCTTTCTTATCAATCATGAACGCTGAACTGAAGTTATGATGGATGAGTAAAGTGTGCACTACGTTTTGTAGGCCAACCACTCTGGGTAAGGGCCACCATTGTTCCATGATTCGTCCATTTGTGGATTTTGGCTCTCACTGCGGTTTGGTGGAGTCCCACAACCTTAAAAAAACTTTACACACTGATAGATTTCAGGGTGTTTGTTCCTCATCTTTACTTGAATTTCTGTAGATCAAAATATGATGCGTTGCATTCTTGGAGATCTTTTAGCCTACTTCATGTTTTCAGACTGGTTGTATTTAAGTGATTTCTTGATTCTACAGGTCTGGTAGTAATTAGGTAGTGACTAGTGAAGTTGAACCAGTAAATGTAGTTAATTGCAGTTAAGTCAGGATTTAACAAAGAAGGGAAATATATTTTCACATAGGGGCAAAGTTGGTTTGGAAATCTTTGTCCTTAATGAAATCGTTTTTTAAAAACTGTTTTTTGTGATTTCTCATGTTATCTCTATTTTATAGACTTTGTTTAGTGGTCTGAAACAGTTTAGTGGAACAATAGAAGCCAAACCAGAAGAAATCTGTTAGTGTTTGACAAATCTGTTAGAGGGTACTTTTATATCATTGTAAATTATACAAATGTTACTAAAATTTAAACAGTGGTAGTCCTTTGTTCTTTAGCTAATACCTATAATGCAGATGCATGCAAATCTAAAAATCAATTGTTATTGTATGTCAGAGTTAAATAGATTTATATCAGGCAGTCAAACAAACAGTCTTTGATAATATAAGGTCACTTGACATTTACATTATGGACTTTAAGAGGCTCTCATTGAAGTATTATAATATTCACTACAGTAAAATCTGTTGAAACCTGCAGTTTTGCACAAAGTGAAATCTCTCAACATTTATTGGAAAAACTGAGATGGCATTTTTGCAGTGACATTTATGGTCCCTGAGTGGGAATATTAAGCCGCTGCATGCATCCTGTTTTTGAAAATTAGCTGTCAGTTTGACATTTTAGTGTCATGACTGAACTATCCCTCTCCATTTTACATAAAAGTCAGGACAACACTTTTATCAGGACAGGCAAGTTTATCTTTTCTTATCATATGCAGCATCTATGGTAATTTGGTGTAAATTTTGATAGATTAACATCAAAGTCTGCTGCAGCAACGGCAGAATATGAAATGAATGGAAAAGACAGTTAATATTAACCATTTTACCTTAAAAAGCATTATACATTTTTTGGTTCAGTTATCACTGCCCTCTATCCTCATTAGCACAAATGATGAAGGTGGATAAGAAGCATTAAAATAAATTCTTCTAACCTACGATTTGAGTTTATTTTAAGTGGTAAGAAAATGGACCTTAAAAATATATTTTTAACAAAGTGACTGGTGCCATAATAAATGGCACTCCTGCTTTTTTAAAATAAATGTATTAGCAAAATAAAAAACAAAAAATCCAAACATGTATTTATAATGATTCTGACCCACTTTCACCATTTTCCAGGACCAAATAACACAGATAACTCAAAATAAATTCATCCCTTGAGTTTCTTGGCTACCTGTCTTCAGAGTTTTATATTAGGTCCACTCATCCCAATAATTTTAGCAACTGATATCTCTAACTCATCATGTGCTTAATATCTTTATGTTTAGACACATGTAAACCATTCTTTTAGATACACCAACATAAGTGACAAGATGAGAAAAAGGATCACACCGGAAAAAATACATGAAAAGGTTGGAACATACAGACAGATTGACCATTTCTCTTTGCTGAATCTCAGAAGAATGTCCAAAGTCCTGGCACATTTTTATGCTCGGTAATGGATAAAACGTATGAAAACTAAAGAGTAGATCTAACACCAAGTTTCTCATTTATACCATTGGGGGTTGAAGTGTTCTGCTCATAAATTGATTAAAGGTTTACAGGTCCTTCTCAAAATATTAGCATATTGTGATAAAGTTCATTATTTTCCATAATGTCATGATGAAAATTTTACATTCATATATTTTAGATGCATTGCACACTAACTGAAATATTTCAGGTCTTTTATTGTCTTAATACGGATGATTTTGGCATACAGCTCATGAAAACCCAAAATTCCTATCTCACAAAATTAGCATATCATTAAAAGGGTCTCTAAACGAGCTATGAACCTAATCATCTGAATCAACGAGTTAACTCTAAACACCTGCAAAAGATTCCTGAGGCCTTTAAAACTCCCATCCCGGTTCATCACTCAAAACCCCAATCATGGGTAAGACTGCCGACCTGACTGCTGTCCTGAAGGCCACTATTGACACCCTCAAGCAAGAGGGTAAGACACAGAAAGACATTTCTGAACCAATAGGCTGTTCCCAGAGTGCTGTATCAAGGCACCTCAGTGGGAAGTCTGTGGGAAGGAAAAAGTGTGTCAGAAAACGCTGCACAACGAGAAGAGGTGACCGGACCCTGAGGAAGATTGTGGAGAAGGGCCGATTCCAGACCTTGGGGGACCTGTGGAAGCAGTGGACTGAGTCTGGAGTAGAAACATCCAGAGCCACCGTGCACAGGTGTGTGCAGGAAATGGGCTACAGGTGCCGCATTCCCCAGGTCTAGCCACTTTTGAACCAGAAACAGCGGCAGAAGCGCCTGACCCGGGCTACAGAGAAGCAGCACTGGACTGTTGCTCAGTGGTCCAAAGTACTTTTTTCGGATGAAAGCAAATTCTGCATGTCATTCGGAAATCAAGGTGCCAGAGTCTGGAGAAAGACTGGGGAGAAGGAAATGCCAAAATGCCAGAAGTCCAGTGCCAAGTACCCACAGTCAGTGATGGTCTGGGGTGCCGTGTCAGCTGCTGGTGTTGGTCCACTGTGTTTTATCAAGGGCAGGGTCAATGCAGCTATCTATCAGGAGATTATGGAGCACTTCATGCTTCCATCTGCTGAAAAGCTTTATGGAGATGAAGATTTCATTTTTCAGCACGACCTGGCACCTGCTCACAGTGCCAAAACCACTGGTAAATGGTTTACTGACCATGGTATCACTGTGCTCAATTGGCCTGCCAACTCTCCGGACCTGAACCCCATAGAGAATCTGTGGGATATTGTGAAGAGAACGTTGAGAGACTCAAGACCCAACACTCTGGATGAGCTAAAGGCCGCTATCGAAGCATCCTGGGCCTCCATAAGACCTCAGCAGTGCCACAGGCTGATTGCCTCCATGCCACGCCGCATTGAAGCAGTCATTTCTGCAAAAGGATTTCCGACCAAGTATTGAGTGCATAACTGTACATGATTATTTGAAGGTTGACATTTTTTGTATAAAAAACACTTTTCTTTTATTGGTCGGATGAAATATGCTAATTTTGTGAGATAGGAATTTTGGGTTTTCATGAGCTGTATGCCAAAATCATCTGTATTAAGACAATAAAAGACCTGAAATATTTCAGTTAGTGTGCAATGAATCTAAAATATATGAATGTTAAATTTTCATCATTACATTATAGAAAATAATGAACTTTATCACAATATGCTAATATTTTGAGAAGGACCTATATGTATTATGAGGACTCCTGACCAAACATCCAGAATGTAACAGTAGTTGGGAGTGATGGGAGCGCCAACATTCTGATGTTAGTCCTTGATACAAAGTCCCATAGTCACAAGTAGGGCTAATTATTATGTTAGTCGACAAATAGATCAATATTTTTCCAGATTAGTCGACTAACTTATTTTGGCACACCTTCTGTTCTCAACACCGGTGCATATTTTACCATCAGTATGTTAACAGATCAGTTTCAATCACCATTAGCCTCTCTGCAATCCAGAATATGGATTCACATGATCTAGGTCAGAGTGGTGGATTTGTCATTTTGTTATAAGCAATCAAATGTGTTTTTTATACAAAGCAGCACTAGAGTAACTTTACTAGATAAAGACAGAAAACAATTGCACTTTCTTGGCCTGAAAGTTCTAAACATGTTTTCAGAGTTACATTTGATGACTTTTGTGAATGAAGACCAGTATTAAAATGAGAACTACACTACTTTCTGATATTATCTCTGTGGTCTTTTCCCATCTTGCCCTGTTTCGCATCTGCTCTGGACAGCTGCTAGACAGATGCTTAGTTGTCCCAAATGTTATTAAAATTTCATGCAACACTTCCTGCTTATATACATATTGGAGTCTGAGATCTGATCCTTCTCTTTGTGCTTTACAGATGGGGTTCGATGCTCCTCTCTCTGCACAGGAGCAGATGCTGATTCTGTATGAAGTCAAAATGCAGTGCTATCAGAACCTGTCCAATATGGAACCAACAACCACAGGTACAGACACTTCCACAGAATATAAAACATCTGCGCAGCTGGAATAAGACAAGCTGTTTTCATGCTCCTGGTCTATTCTAATTAAACGATTATGAAGTGAGTTGTCTATAAATCAATCGATAAATCCCTCAGTTTTCCTTCCAGGCACTCTTTCTGGCCAAACACATTCAAACTTTGATTCTCCATGTTTAGTTTGGGCTTTCTTAGTTTTCTAAAAAAAACAATTGTATGGGTCTTAGACTTCCTGCGACCACCTTTGCTTCATCACCTTCTGTGTATTTTATTAGGTCATCAATTATCTTTTTAACCTTCATGTTATGCCTTGTTTTTCTCTCTAAAATATGGTGTTAAGGAATTAAATCAACATTTATATCAATTTATCAGCATGTCAAAATATACACTCTGCTACATTTGAGGCAAACAATGTCAATCAAATGACTATATAAAATGTAAAGCACTTAGATCAATGAAAGAAGACTTAAACATGCATAACAATTTCACCTTGAAAGTCATGACTCTTAGCTTCAATCACAGCTAAAACTCTATTTGGGTAAATCTCTTTAAATTTGGCACACAGGAATCAAACTTCCTCAACCCTCTTTAAGTTGAGCTGACTGTGTAACAACAAAAAAACGGCTGTGGGAAATTTTTCTATGGATTGACCACATCCAGGGTTCTAAGGAGGGAGTTTTGGGGTCACTTGGGGGAAAGATTAAGTCAAAATTGATTTCAAGAATAATTTCAAAATGCTAAAATAGAAAGTTGAAATGTTGAAAAAAAAAAAAGTCAAATATCTGTTCAAGAATAATGTTAAAAAGTTGAGAAAAAGTTTCAGCTTCAAAAAATAGCAAAAATGTTGAAGAAAAGTGGAAATAATAAGAAACGGCAGAATGCTGAGACTAATGTGCTCTTCCTTAATAGTTTATGTCCTTTTTTCTTGTCATTTCAAGTTTTTCACATCATTTCAAAATTTTTTCTTGTTATTTTAACTTTATTGTTGATATATTTTTCCGTTTTGTCATTTCGTTCCTAATATTAAAACAGGTAAGCAACAAAAAAAAAATCCTTGTTGTTTTTTTCTCCAGGTGACCCAATTACTCCTAGGGTTCACAGAAAGTTTCGAAAGATATGTGAAAAGATAAATTTGTAAAAAGTACTTTCCAGTCCAGGTAAAATATGTATTTCAATCCAAATGTGTGAAAGATCCATCCATCCATCCATCCATCCATCCATCCATCCATCCATCCATCCATCCATCCATCCATCCATCCATTTTGTTTTCCATATCCCACATTTAACTCTGGAAATTAGAGTCTGGAAAAGTATGGAAATTCCACATGAAAAATAGAAACCCTGGACTTGACATTTTCAAGGCTACTGAAATGTTTTTCTATAAGCCTCTTTGTGTTTGTTTAACACTTTGCTGACTGACTGCCTTCCCAGAATAAATTGTCCTCATAGACTGAAATATGATTTCCAGATTTTCCCTGTTTAGTATTCATTCAGTTGTGGCCAATTACCCAGCTCATGTCTAACTTTCCTCACAGCAGGAATGCGGCCACAATCAAGATTCACCATGGGGATGGCGGTCTTGGTGTAATGGGTTTGCGCAACATGTAGCCTTTACCATGCTGGCCCCAAACTCATCTAATCATAATTCATTTAATCTAACATATTGTCCTATTATCCGAAAAATTTGATTCTAACCAGAGCTGTAATTAAAGTTTATTACGCATGTCACTGTGAAGAAAAATCTAATTATTTTAATTGTTGCAATGATTTGTTGCAATGAAGTTTAACTTTTTAACAACCCCCAAAACTATAATGCCCAGCATTACTATAATAAAGCACAAAAAAACCTTTGAGTTATCCAGAAAAACATTTTAGGCTGCAAGGATACGTGGTTATGGATGGATGGATTTTAGCACTCATTGATGACCAGATAAGAAAGTGTGACTTCTCTGTCTTCTCGCTGCAGATGAGGTGTGCCCTCCAGACTGGGATGGTCTAATCTGTTGGCCCCATGGCTCCCTCGGGCAGGTCACGAAGGTTTCCTGCCCATCTTACATCTATGACTTCAATCACAAAGGTTAACAATCTTTTTCTTTTAGCAATAAGTCTGAATGTGAAATCAAAGATAAATCCAGAACCTTTTCTGTATTGGTATTGGGTAATGTAATGTAGTTGGTAATTTGGTAACTTTTAAGCCAAGCTCTTTGTACTGATGTAGCTCTTAGAAGCTAAAAGGCAAAGAACCAGGGTTCTTGGATGAGATGAATGTTTTGTTCTTTTCTTTATTAAATGGGTATATCTATAAAGGCAAAGAAAACACTTAACACAAAAAGAACAAAATTGCATCAAGTCTAGAAAATTGGATTCCATAAAAGTCCTTTGAAGGCATTTGCTCAGCTTATCTGAGAAGCTGTGTTTGACAAAGCAAAGTGCTGGAATGACAAGAGAAAAAAAAAACATTTAATCAGTCAGTAAGCTGCAGTGTTGTGAAAAAGTATTTGCTCCCTTCAAGATTTTCTCCTGTTTTTGCACATCAGCTTAAGGTGACAAACTGATGGCTGAACCATCTCTTTAAGAATGTTTACCAGTGTTCCTTGCTTTTAACATTGGTGGGTAACTGCTCTGATTGTGGTTTACTGGAGTTCCAAAGCTATTAAAAAAAAGGCTTTTAAACCTTTTCAGACGGATTGATGTCACTTACTTAGTTCCTTATTTGGTTATTTGTTTTCTTTAGATCGGGGGTTGATGTGTTGTTTTTTGAGCTTACTTCCTGTTGTCAGACATGTTCTATTTAGGTGAATTCTTGATTCTAGTGAAATCATCATTTGGAAACATTGATATTTACTCAGGTTATTTGTTTTGGCTGATTTTAAAATGTGATAATTTGAAACGTGACAAAAAAGCTAAAGATAAGACTTTGGTATACCTTTCCTCAGTTCTGAATATTTAGTACCTACTACTGTAGGTACTATAAATACATAATGTTACGTGTTGATTTTTATTTAACAATAAAAATCCTAGACACAGAAGGAATGTGTATGCGTAAAAACAATTCATTAAGTTCATTTAAGTCATTTTTAGTCTTCTTAGAAAGCATATCTCATATTTTTACAACTCGAATTGTAATCCGAATCTTAGCGCATGATATGAATGCTCATCTTCATGTCATACATTGAGAAACATGTAAGAAAAAGTGTCAAAGAAAGAAAGCAAGATCATACAAGTGGAACTACAGCCGAATGTTCCCTAAAAGATATCTGAAGTATGAAACACAAAACTCTGACAATAATGCATTAAACAGAGCCCACCCAAGGAAAAACTTGTTATAGCAAAGCCTGAAACGTAAATATTAGATCATAAGGGGATTATTTGTATGGCAATTTGTCTAGTGAGAATGAAGAAATTAGCACAAATGTTATCTGAGAGCAGTAGCTTGGAGATTTAAACTGCCACTGTGCTCAGGGATTTAAATGGAAAATGGTAAATGGCTTGCACTTGTATTGCACTTCATCGAGTTGGAGGACTCCAAAACACTTTACACTACAATCAATCATACACCCATTCATACACACATTCACACACTGACAGTGGTAAGCTACGTTGTAGTGCCACCGAGCCCGCTGACCACCAACAGCAAGTTTAGCTGTCCGACATCAGCTTTGAATCTAGAATGCTTTAGTTTACAGAGTTATTTTTTGTCCATTTAAGGGTAATTTTTACACTTCGTTTACACCTTAGCAACATATAAAAAGGCATTCTCATGAAGCTTCCAATGTTCTCCTTTAGTAATTTGCACAGGTGTAACAGAGGCAGCACAGTTTATTATCAGGGTGTTTATCGAACTCAAGCTGGCCTCAGAAGATCAACTAACATACAACAATGGTTTTGAAAAGAGCAAGGTGTGGCTCTGCCTCTCACCTTAAACATCCCGGGAATATCTGAGGTGCATTTGCCTCGATTACCTTCACACACTAAACCAATGCATAACAAATACACAGCTGGATTATTTGAAAGTGACACATGACTTCAGGGTTTCCACCTCTAAAACAATCCAAACTCATCATCCCTGCACACAGCAGATACACGTTGTGTGACTCGCTCAGAGGCAACTTATCAAAACTTATCTGTGAATCCACATATTTTTCGAAACATAAGAGGCTTTCTACTGGTAGACCTTTCAAACAGGTGTTTTTGCTGTCTATATTGTCATGAACACTTAAGCTGCTAAATTAGACTTATTCATTTCTTTGTAAAGTCTTTACACATCAAATAGTCTGACCTTGGGGTGAAACTGTTGAAACATCACTAATCAGAAACTGTCAAATGTCTTAAGTGTTTCAATTTGTCAGTTATCTTTTTAACAGGAAAAGACTGGATACCAATTATCTGAAAATGCCTTACAGCAAATTTGGAATTGACGCGTTGGAACAAATACTTCCCAGAAACCAATGGTGACTTATTTTAGTTGTTTTCTTCTGTTGGTACTGTGTAAAGAGATAATGTTTGACCAAAAAGTCTCAAAAATGTGTTCTTTATATATTAGGGGCTTAACAGCTCACATATTTGTACGGAAATATCCGGTAGAGCCCTGTCGGTTTGGTACGCACGTGTAGCAAATGCATACAGCGTTGTTTTAGACCTGAACACATGCAGAGTGACACCAAAACTAAACAGAGAGGACTCACAGCTATCACTAAAATCTGCTAGTTGGGAACATTAAGGTTTCTCATGCAGCTACAGTGGAGAGAAAAAGGTGGACCAAACCAATATGAGTTTCATAACATTTCAAATATTCCTTGCTTACTAATGACTAAAGTAAAAAGAAATATATATATATATATATATATACATATATATATATATGGACGATGATGCATGTGCCTGTTGGTGTGGTCAGGTGCCCTTGCAGGTCATTTAGCACGCAGACCATGCTGATGTAATTTTGAAATGGTCTGACGTGAAACTTGGGTGGCTCTCTTCACCTTAAATGTGCCTGGAGTTGAATGGCATTCATCATCTGGTTCCAGCAGGGCACTGTTCACAATGACGCTCACATTTAAATTGCATCCATTATTTTTGATTTGGCACAACATGCCGTGAGATTAATGTTTTAGGTAATATTTCAGGTTTTTGTTTTTGGGGTCTTAAATGGGTTAATTGCATATTATATTTGAAGTACAAAGAGAACCACTTCGCTGCTTTATGGCCTGCAGTCAAATGTAAACTAACATTTTAAACTGGACTCTTGGATGTCTGATTAAGATGCCATGCAAATATTTAGGGTCTTGCCTTATTATTTACAAAAAATAAAAAAAATTAAAAAATCTCAAACTGTGCTTTAAGAATGCTAAAAAAATTTGAAATACATCCAAGTTAGTCTAGATGGCAAAAATAAGTCATGTATAAACTATTTTTCTGCAGAAACTGCAGACTACTTCATCTTCCTTTATTTTGTAATTTGTGGCTGATAGATATGATATTTTATTACTGTAAATCGTTTTAATGTGTACCCTAATGCCCAAAGAAAGATTTTTCAAATTGAAAATCTTTAGTAGCTCAGTATATTGCAATTTGTTTTGGCAATGTAATAACTTAAGTCTGTGTTTACAGGACATGCTTACAGGAAATGTGATGCCAATGGTTCCTGGGTCTTTGTGGAGCAGTGGAACAAAACATGGACCAACTACTCAGAGTGTCTACGGTTCCTTCAGCCGCTCAGTGATGATGAAGCAAGAGTAAGTATTGTCATCCAACATACATATTGTATGAAACAGAAAAATCAATAAATAATTCTTAATCAAAAAACATTATGATTTCCTAATTACAGCTCTTTATTTGACACAATGCATTTTGTACTCACCTTCTCAAAGTTCAAAGCTTTCAACCCTTCACCACAGGCTGAACCAAAGTTCAAAGTTCAGATGTAAAGCCTAACGTCTTTGTTTTGCCTTTCGCATTTTAGAAAAAAAAAAAAACACCTGAACAAATATGTTCTTTCTTCTCTGCAATGAAGTACCAAGTATTACAGAAGTAAAAAAACTATTCTCAGAAGCATCATAGAGAAGAACATTAAAAACCTGAAAGCTATCATCTAATCAAAAACTGATGAGGCAAAAGAAATAATCACAAAGACAGTCAGGTCCTTCACACCAGTAAACAGGCATCATAGCTTGTTTATTCATCAAACCTTGATGATCAGTGATTAAGTTCGACAAGAGTTTCTGGGAAATCTGAAATACAGGAGTGTGGACTGATATTCTGGTCACTTCAGCTGCTGATCCAGCAGTAAATAACACTACCATTATGATGCACATTTTAAAATGTAGAATTTTATGGCAAGCAGTTGCCTATTAACACACAATAGAATCAGAATCAGAATCAGCATCAGCTTTATTGCCAAGTTCATGCATACAAACAAGGAATTTGACTCCGGTACACTTTGCTCTTTTGTTCTGTTTTTGCATTACAGAATATACAAATTTACAATTTACAATGTGCAATATACACATATCTAATAGAAAAGGTGCATTTGCAACATCTGTATGCTGTTGTTTTGTACTCTATTGAATGTTCATCAGAGAAACAGCCTGGGGGATGAAACTGTCTCTGTGGCAGCTGGTTTTAGTGAACAGTGCTCTGTAGTGGCGGCCTGAAGGTAAAACTCTAAACAGTTTATGTGCAGTGTTTGTGCAATTCTAAGTTGTTAAACTAAAATGGGCTTTTGTTACAGGGATACATCTTATATTTGGTAACAACTTCTGCTTCTCCTTTTTTGAGGTAGTGTAGTCACTTGGAATTAATTTAACTTATAGTTTTTCCATATCTTGTTTTGTATTGTTGTCCATTTCTAATTTTCTCAACTGTTTGCTCAAGTTAATGTTGTTTTCTTTCAGAAAAGCTTAAAAGAAATCTTAAGTTGCTCATAAACAACCTATTCAGAAAACTATTGAGTAACCATTACAGTTTTAGGACTTCTTGGGTTAATCTATGGAGACTTTCCTCACTTGGATTCATAAGTGGATTTCACTATCCAGCAAACAATTTCAATCTTTGTCAGATATAAATTGAAATGTGTGTGTTTATGTAAGGTTTTAGTCTTACTGCATGTACTCAATATATAGATATATTAATTTTGCTGTTTTTGGTCATTGCACAAGTGCACCTAACAACTAATCCACTACCAAGTTTCATGACTGTGACTATTTACCCAATGCAGACAGACTTTCATTTGGTCCACCAAGATGCTAATAATAATAAGAAAGGGTTGTTTGATAACTAGTTCAGAATTACTACAAGCCACCAAAGGTTATACATTCCAATTTTATTGCACGGACTTTTTCTGCTAAAGAATAGTCTTATTGATTTTAGTTTCACTCCACAACAAAACAAATCTATGATCATAGCAACTAAGGCCACTTTCACTCCAGACTAACACTGCACTGCAACATTAAAATGATCAGGAGAAATGATGGACTTTTTGAAAAGGCCTTATGGGGTGCATCAATAATGCAGTGTGCTGCTCATTACACATTAAAGAGTGTAAGAATTCCCTGATACTCTTGGTGGTGCATCTGCTACATTCTTAGAGTCCTATTACTTCTCTGACTGCAATCAAAAGGATCTCACAGATAACCTCAAACAATCCAGTTTTCACTACAACAACATAGTGACATGATCATTTCTCATATTCCCCTGCTCAGAAATTGGTATGCTTCCAGTGGAAAAGGGACTGCAGCTGGGGAGTAGCACCCACACCTCCAAATTGTGCACAGGCTGCAGTTCAAATGCAACATGTAATTGTCACAGTGTCAAAGAGAGGTCCTGGTAACAAACTTAGTGATGAGGAGGCTGAAAAGGAGGAGAAGGTGCAAGAAACAGTTTCTAGATTTTATCATATAATTGTTGCAGTCTCAAAGTAATTGCTTCGGTTTTCACCTCACAGTGGTTCGTAAAATAATTAGATTTTTGATTTTGCATGCATGATTCTTTTTTTATATACTTTTTACAGAACCCCTTCCCTAGTGTTTGCTTCTCCACAAAAAGACTGGAACTGATAGTGGAGGTTCAGAAACCTCCCAATCATACAATGATTGGATGAACAGGGAAGCAGCCGTGAAAAACCTATTTGTCAAGTACTGAGTGCACAGCCATGATTTCATTCCCAATGGAATAAGGTTTTCCAGTTTTCCCTAAATTAAATGGTGCTCTAGACTCTAAAGACCACGGTCTTAATAAGGTGTGAGGGGGACCAAACTGGCTATTGCTGTTTTTTCCATACCAGTTCCTAGTTTTTTGGTTACTTCTTCCGAGTAGGTACAACCAGAGGTGAGTAGGGACTAAATGTGACGTGAACAGACTGATGTTCTGATTGGCCATGTGACGAGGAGAAATTAGATTGTTTTCCAAGAGGTACTACAGGGAAATGTTAATAAAACTCAAGAGTGTAATATTAAGGACCACAAAGGCTGGAATCGGACAAACTGATATTTTACTATTTACAAATTATAAACCATGCCTGAAGGCTGAAAAAAAAGGAAAAGGACACATCAACTTTCTGAATTATATGCAGGCAGGGCGCTGTATTTGATAATGTACTAAATCAGCTGATCATACATTTAATCAGCTGTTTAGACACACAAAACAAAACACAAAATAATACCACCGTGAAACAGTGTGTTTGGTTCGGAAATTTACTGACAGCCATTAAGCAAACCAGCGTCTGCAGGAGGAGGTAGCAGGCAGAGTGCAGCTGCCCATAATCAGACTACCCGCATCTGACCAAACGGGTGAAAAACCTTGTTGAATCTGCTGAGCACAAATATTCAATATCCAACCTAAAACTAACTTCACTGTGGTCAAACGTTTGCAGTTTTGTGCTTTAAGGTCCTGTCCCTTATTGCCATGGCTAAGACAAAAACTTTCTCAAAAAGCCCCAAGTTGTAACTTCTTCAGAACATCAGATCCCTTGAGCCTTGTTTTATAAGTTCTGGCTGGGCTGTGGTTCTTATTGTTTCATGCAGATTACTTTAATGTGACAATGTCACATAATAGCGTTAATAACAGCAAAGCTCATCACACTGACGGTCGGAGGCGGGGGTTCAGCCTGCATAGCTCTAGCCGTCAGTGGGTCAGTGGAAACACAACTGGTACCGTACCGAGTGGAGCGAAACTGAATGGAGCGGAGCCTAAACAAGTCAGTGGAAAAGAGGCAATAGATCTGTTTTTTGGACAGCACTATCAGAGGTAGGTGCAGAAGCCTGCTAAATCTCATAAGATGCTACTCCCGCCTTGCTTTCTTGCCAGGATTAAATTAAGCATAAGACAATCACTGCAAAATACCTCAACTTTTTATTCCTTTAAGCTGTTATGGTTAAGTCTTGGGATATTGTAACTAAGCCAATAAGCTGCTTAAAGATGAATGCAAGATTTATGTAAAGTAAATGAAACAGTTGTTCTGTTGAACTATCTGCCTTTTCAATTGTGTTTTAATACTTTCACACTTGGTTTGATTGATTGGAAAAGTACAATTCTGTATTCAGAAATACATTTCTAAGCCAATAAAGCTAATAAAAGTAAAACTTTCTTGATATTTTGTGAACATGTAAGCTTTTATGTAGGTGTTTTGCTTTGTGAGTCAGTGAGCAATATTAAGGCTCTGTGCCTTAAATGTCATTATCAGATGGTGTGACTAGAGGTCTGCGCTCTCATCCATTTTGTTTTAATGCCTGACTGATTCGGTACTTGAACTTCAAAATCAAATGTCTCAGACTGATGAACACTGAGTTTTGCTGCTTCTCTAAAACTGTGACGGTTCTACTTTAATTTTGCCCATCATTTATTCATTTGCTAAAAATATAAATTCCATAAATAAAATTAAAAAATAAATAACCCAGAAATGCTTTTGGAATATCTTATTAACCACCCTTTTATATTCAGCAAGCAGCACCAGCAACAACGGCGTATCGAAGGTATAATCTGCTCTGGGAAAATAAATAAACATATTTAGGGAGAGAGCTGCAACCTTCTTTTGACTTTGTTATCAACATATTTCAGCTTATTTTAGTCTGACCATTGGTTTAAAAGAAAAGAGTATTTCATATACAGACAAAAACCCTGAAATAGCATCAAATGTAAGTCTTTTTGTGTGAAGTTCCGAGTTTAATGTAAGGACATTGTCATTTTTCAGCCTCTAAAACATTTATGTTTGTATGAGCCGTGTTAAGCTCTGTCTAGAAATGGTCCTGCGTGACATGCAGGTGTGTTTTCTCTAAGACTGGGCTAAAAATCCTGTTTTTCTGTATGTTCACAGCAAGATTTCTTTGAGCGGCTGTATGTCATGTATACCACTGGCTATGCTGTGTCGTTCAGCTCTCTGCTAGTGGCCATCGTGATCATTGGATACTTCAGGTAAGGGAAGACTTCCTGTAATATCTTTGTTAGGAAGTGCAAAACAAATATCTTATTCTTATGACTAATGGAGGCATTAAAACCTAACTTGTATTATAATCAAGAACTAGTTGTTACACAGGTTATAAATCTACAATGGCTTGATCACAAGTGCCAGTTTCAAGTCTTGTAACACAATAGCATCATTTAATGCCCTACAGCCCTTCACTCTAGAAGTTACCCAACAGTTTTGAAAAGTTCGTTGAAAACACTGACAGAAAAAAAAGTTTGCTCACAGCTCTTAGATGTCTGAACCGACTGGTGGAAATAAAAGCAAATGGAAAAAAATTAATAAACTGCCTGACATTTGAAACCATTTGGGATTCAAACCTGGCAGTTCTTTGTTTTTCACTATGTGTGTCAGTCATTCTTAGCACAAAAAATGGACTGTAGCCTTGATTTTAAAAAATGAGAAGTCATTTACTGAAAGTAAAATCGTTCCCAAAGAGTAAGCATTTCAGCAATGCCCCACGGGTGAATCCATTGAATTGTTAAAAGTGCCTTGTGTTTATTCAGTAATTCCATACACATTTTTCACAATATAAACGTTCCACAGCTTAACGTAAACTCTTGAAATGAAAATCCACAGTCTTGAAAAAGCACCAGACGAGCAGGACAAATCAAGGAGCTACCCAAACAAACTCAAGGACAAAGCTGTGAAGACAACTGGAGAAAAAACATATAATCCAAAAATATTGGAAAAAGTGGAAAGGACATATTATTCAAAGAAGTGACAATGAGGTTAAAGGTAAATATGAACCGTAAAAAAGAGCCTCTTTCTAAAGCAATATTTTAATAGTGGAACTCTAAAAACAGGCATAGTGAGAGCACACTCAAATCTCAAATCTACTCTGAAGGACTACACAGATATTATAAAAGATATTCTGGTAAGATTTGCAATTTAGGTTCATTGGCCAATAAGAAAGATATGATTCCAAGACATCTTAATACAACAGCTTAGAGACAGGGCTGGGCCATGATTTCAGCGATGAAATATCCCTTTGGATATTTGCCGGTGGTCTCCATGTCAAAAACCCATGGATTGCAGAACTGATCGATGGCATTATTTTTTTGCACTTCAAAAACAGGAAGTGCATGCTCGATTTATTAGCAAAATATGCACTTGGGAACACAGTGGGGCTGACTTGGTTGGTCATTTCTTGGCAATACAGAAAGTTCAGCAGGTTTTCTTGCTGCATCCCTTCCACAAGCATCGTTTGTGCTAACGTGTCTTGAGAACCAAGTAGCTGCAGTGCATTGTAGGATATGTAGTTTGATTGCCATCCACACTATATAACCAGGTGGCAGGCCATAACTGATAGATATATGAAATTATCTTGGGGGGCATGATACAGTTGTATCACAGACTGGATGTGGCCTGGAAACCTTGAATTTGACATGTCTGCTTTATCAGATTCAAGTCAGAGCTCTGGCTGGGCCACTCCAAAGCGTTAAGATTACTTCCAGTCAGAGGACTATGCTGGTAAAATTAAAAGAGAACTTTAAACCTAAATCTGTATGAATATTTTAACTGTACATCACAAGCCTAGACAACAAACATTTATTACAATGACTTATGGCTGTTCTACAATTTATACCACAAATGGATAAAGAAAAACTCCTGGTTGTCTGAGTTATGTGCATTTTTTAGGTATAACTGGCATTAAAAAAACACTATGACTTATTGTAAATCAGGTAAATATATTCTTTATTCTTTAAAGGTTCAATGTAAAATGTTATAGCCAACTCAGAAACTCTGAGATCCTGGTGCTTCAAACATATTGATGACATGTAAAGGTTTTTAAAGCAGGAGTACAATGGCTTGTATTTATTATTATTATTGTTGAGCCTTGAACATATTTACTCATCAGCGGATCAGCCCTGCAGCATTTGTTTGTTTGTCACCTAATGTCACATCTGTGTGCTGAGGTGTAACGAAGTTAAAAAAGATAGTCACAAAATGTATTCAATACAGTTTAACAAATGACCTATTCTATGATGATTGACTCTACCTAGTGCCTGTCATCCACACATATTCAGATGCAAATGGCTTTGTAAACCTAATGCCCACAGGGTCAAATCTTCTTCTTCTACTAAGCAATCAGTCAATCAATGACTATAGAAAGCTTTTTCAAAAAACATAAGCATGTGGTATAATATTATCACCTTGTGAACTCTCAGTTTTCTCAAAAGATATGTAACTTTACAAGAAAATGTTTTTTAAATTAATGTAGCTGCTTCAGCGGTTTAAACTAAAGCTTTGATGTAGACAGTCTTATCTCTTCCTATTGGCTACTTCATGGCAAAAACTGCCTTTAGATATGTGTCTGTGCAGAGACTATATACTTATTGCAAGTAATATCCATGTTATAGCTGGTGAATAGCTTATAAGAACATTTCAAAAAGCTTCTTGCAAGTCCTTGCTCACTAAAGTAACAAAAAAACTTAACTTAAGTGGCCTTGCTGGAACATTTAAATGCTTGGAGAAAAATACAGAGAAAGACACAAGTTTTTAAACTATCAATAATATGATTCTTTTTTTGTGATTTTATTTAAGCATATTCAACAATTTATCAATATTGAAAGATTTTAGCCATTTTAGTGATTTTCTTTTTGCCTTTTTCAGAGTAGGCTAAATGTAATGTGTATTCTAACAATAAACTCCCTCCTGATTTGAACGTCAGTGACTTTATGAATGATCTTTGAGTTTTGATTAGAAGAAATCAAACAGAAACATGTCAATAACATGCACACCTCAAAACAGGAATAAAGGCGAGGTGATCAGAAGTGCATGGTCTGATAAAGACCAAACAGCATAAATTCTGCATGAATTGCTGCCGCCATTTCAAAGGGCCATTAAGGCACCTTTTCACAAAAGTCTCACATCTGCTGTCTTTGACTCAACAAAGCAGGGTACAAATCTTTGATCTTTATCAGCCTCTTACAGTATTCATCAATGTTTGCCTGTTTCCTTTCTCAGTGGGAATATTTCCTCATAGGCAATGTAACTCTTCATTATAGATGTAATTATATAATGTATGTATATATAATGTAGTACTATGATATACTATGCAAATCTCAAGGAGTTAACAGTATGCTTTTGCATTGCCCTCATTCCAGTATTATGAAGGACACTTCATGCAATATAGAGAGACTGGTAAAAACAGAATGGACACTAGTTCTGACAACAAAATTACATTACAAGTCAAAGTAAAATATTTATTCTAGACAACAATTGGCGCAAACGCTCATATAGCTTCCTGAGAATGCTGCACAATTATGGTGAGATGTTTACATTCAGTCGTTATTACCATTAATAGCATTAATCATGGTCTCTTGATGACCTACTGTTATTTTTCCATAGTGAAATAAGTATACAACAAACTGCAGTAATTTTTAATGCAAGAATTGGTTCTAAGTTGGAATTTATTCAAACATTAAAACAACTGACGCTGGTCCCTTTTCTGTCTGAGGGAGGGGGTTCGGAGGGGTCTGCATGGTCCGAGTGTGCAGGCTGGCCGGGGTTGGTCTCGGGGTGGATTGGTCTCGGCTTCCGGATGGGTTTTGGTTTTGGCTCTGTGGGCTCTCGTGCCTTTTGTGGGCCACGGAGTGGGTCCTTTTGCGGGGCTGCTTCTGGCAGGGGTATGGGTGTCGGGCATGTTCTAGGACCTGGATGGTGCGGGTCTTCTTTTCGTGGGGGTACACTTTCATGGGGTGCTTCGTTTTTGGGGGGTTGGTGGGGGCACATTTGCGCAGTGTGGGCTTTGTGTGCAGCTTTTGCTTTGGGTGCTCTTTGCTGCATTCCGTCCTCCACTGTATGGCGTGCTGTGGTGTTGGGGTAGTGGTCCGGCTCTGACCTCCGGGCGTGGGTGCGACAGGGCGGGCGTCGCTGGGCTCTGCGCTTGCGTCGGGCATCTAGGCTTCATACTGGGGTGGGGTTTACTCGTTTGCTGGATGGCTCCTGGTGGGTTCGGTGTGCTTGGGGTTAGTGATCCTCGCCATGCCCCTAATAATGCACAGAAGGATGGGTGGTGTTGCTGTGGTGCTGGCTCGGGGGGATATGCAGTCTGGCTTGGCTCTATCATTTTTGCTTGGCTGACCTGGATGTAGGTGGGTCTGCGTCTCTGGATGGGGGTGTGACCTCTTTGCTCCGTGTGCTGGGGCCTTTGTGTGGCGCCCTTCGGCTTGCTGGGCCGGTGTCTTTCCCTTGGGCATGGTAGTGGGCGGGGTGGTGCATCGTGGGGTATGCTTGACTGTACCCATGTACCCATCATGGCCTGGAGCTTGCATTTGGGTGGGCCTGCCATTTTGGGTCGGGTGCGGTTTGGTGGCGGCCTTGGTGTTGGAGTGGGATGTGTTTTGTTGCCCTGCTTGCCTGGTTGTGGCTGCTGTCTGGTGCCGGGCTTCGGGGGCTGGGTGCTCTGTTGGCTCTGCCCCGTGGGTTCGGGGGTGGCTGGGCGTGCTGGTCATGTGCCCTCCTTTGTGTGGCGTATTTTGGTTGTGCTGGGCTGGCTGGTCTTCTCCTTTGTTTGGATTGGGGCCGCATTCTTGGCCGCTTGTGGCTGGGTCCTTTTTGTTGGGGGTCGGTGGCTACTTCGGGCGGCGGACTGGGTAACGGGGCTGGGGTTCGGGGTCTGAGGGGCTGGGTGGTTCCGGGGGCAGCTGGGGACGTTGGTCCCGGTTTTCAGTTGGTTCTCAGGGCCTGTTACCTGTCCCTAGTTTTTTGCCCGGCAGATGTGCCTATGCCTCCCTCCTTTGTTGGGACTTGGCAAACGCGGGTGCCTATTGGGGTCAGCCGGGGAGCTGGCTCCCTGGGAGAGCGGTTTGCCCCCCAGTCTTTCCCTCCCCATCCCCAGACACCTCCCTCCCCCAGCTCCATCACAATACCACTCATGGAGGGCCTTGGGGTGCGGGTGCGCCATCGGAGTGCCGCAAGGGTTTTCCATCTCTGCGGTCCCATGGCAGCCTGTGCCCCAATTTTATTGTACAACTTAGACACTCATAACATTTTCATGACATTCACATGTAGGGTCTTGGGGGTGGGTGCACTCAATGGCATCAGGAGGGAAGGATATCCTAGTAGTCTAACCTCTGGTGCCTGCGCTCACCTCTAAGGATATAATTGCATGTAGACATTGAGGGTTCAGAGTGGCGGGCGCAGGGCAGACCCTCTTCCCCACCGTTTTTCTTTTTAAATGCACACTACAACAACGCGCATCAACACCACATTTGAGCTGGCGGAGGCAGGCTTGGGGTCTTTTCACACCCCCGTTCGCTATTTCCCATCTGTGGTCGGAGGCCGGGAGAGGGAGTGGGCCCTCTTGTCGGGTTTGAGCTGGGGTTGGGGGTCAGGTCTTGGGGATTGTGTGGTGCTGGGCTGGCGTTTCGGCTCTCTCGGGATCGCTTGGGTTTCCTTGGATCTCGGCCCCTGGCTTTGGGCCCTGGTCTGCTGGCTGGGGGGGTGCCGCGCTCCGGCGGGGGGGTCTTAGCCGACATTTATTGGGATGTGGCCCCGCTTTGATGGAGGGGCTGGACTGCCCCGCATGGCCGTGGTGCGCCATGCGGGGGTGCAGGTGGCTGGTGGGCTGGGGCGCCCCGGGTTTGGGGGTGGGGTTGGCGGGGTGCCTGGTAACTGGCCTTCTTTCCACGGCTTCCTTCTGTGGTCCTGGCCTGGGGTCAGGAGCTGGGCTGCGGTTGGCGGTCGGGTGGGTGGGGCGGCAGAGCATGTCTTGTGACTACACCGGGACGGCTGGCGGGGTGTGCTTGGCCTGGAGCGGTTGGCCTGCATGGCCCAGGTCCCCGGCCGGTGCATGTATCCCTCTCGTGGACTGGTGGGCTGGAGCTGCTGGCACTGTCTGGGGGGGTTGGGTGGGCTTGGAGGTGTGCTGCTCTGCTGGCTGTCTTGTCCGAGGGAGGATCGGGGCGGTGGATTGGGGGGTGGCGTGGAGGGGCTGCGGCCTGTGGGGTGGAGGGGTTGTGTCCACTTCTAGGGCGTGGGGTCACTGGCGTTTGGATCAGCTGGGCGGCGATGGTGGAGCTGAGCTGGATAGTGTTTCTCCCTGGGTGGTCATTGCAGTGGCAGTGATGTAGTGTTTTTTGTTGCTGAGGGGGGCGTGGTGGGGTCACTGGCCCTGGGTGCCTGCCGCTGGCCGGGGACCTCTGGGTGGATGAGTTTGTCCCATCATGGTGTGGGGTCGGGGGTCCGGTTGTGGGTGCGGTGCTGGGTGGGGTCTGCCCTGTTGTGCCGGTGGGCGGGGGTGACGCTGCGCAGGGCCATTGCCTCGATGTTGCGGCGCGCTGTGTGGTGGGGGAGTGGGGTGTGGCGGGGGTTCTTAGAGCGGGGCTGTGTGTGGAGCTTGCGCTGTGTGGGTGTAGCTTCATTGGCTTCTCGGCCACGGAGTTAGCCTGTGGGGGTGTGCCCCTTTGGGGGTGGGGATTTGTGCCGTTTGGGTTCGGGGGGATGTGTTCGATATCGGTGTCCTTGTTGGGGGTGGCCCTGTGGGGAGGTTCTTGTTCTTGTTGGGGTTCACTGGGGGTGGGAGACTCATGGGGTTGAGATCAGGGCTCGTTGGGCTCCTTCAGGTGTTGACAGATACACAGATGTTCTATTTTGGGCTGCACCTCTCACTAAGTACATTTTACATTCAGAATTACCGTGTACTATTGTGTTAAAAAAAAACCAAAAAACAGCTGATAAACTGATGATCTGCTGGGTTTCTGTGAACAAGCACTTGTGAGGGTAACTGCAAATGATCAGGTACAGAAAATAAAATTCAGTGAGCAGCAGTTGTTTTGGATGAAAATGTCTAGTTGATATAAGCACTCAGAGAAAAGGCAGACTGTCATAACGACTGGGAGTTTTTTTTTACCCATATGTAGACTCAAACAGTACTCCATTGTGGTTCAAACAGGACTCAAATTATTTGTTTGACAGTTAGGTGACTTTGATAGTGGTAATTATGACTTTGGGGATATGGCTCAACTGTGCCTGTGGAAAGCAGACAGCTTACTGGTTCAGGTTGACGGTGAGGACTGAGCTGATCCTGGCAGCACAGAGGTGAAAGAGAGTCCAAAAGGCGGTTTTTGAGATCTGACAAGGGTTTGAGATTGTAATGTTTTTAGTAGTGCGGGCAGGCAGTGATTGCTTGGAAATGGAGGAGCTGATCAAGATTTTCTGGTTTGCTCTTTTGGAGGACTGTTTTCTGTGAGGATTGTTGAGGACGGTTCGGCGTGGCGTGGAAACCAGCGACTAGTCCAACCCAGGACTGGGAAGATGTTCCTAATAAAGTGTTTGTGTAGGATCTCTGCTCCTCCCCTTCTGGTTGGTTCTGGCAGCTCATTGTCTGCAGCTGCAACGCATTCTCCTAATGAGCTCATGGGCTTCTTAAGGTAGCTGCTGATACAGACCTTTGCTGGAACATAACTTCAGTTATGTGGACTCCTGTCTGTCTGCCTATCCGTCTGCCTGCCTGCCTGCCTGCCTGCCTGTCTGCCTGTCGACCTGCCTATCGGCCTACCTGCCTGCCAACATCTGGTAATACTACCTCCTAAGGACTGCACTGTAAATATTCTCAATACCAGTACTCTCACTCTCTCTCTCTCTCCTTGGATTCCTGGGTTTACCTCCTCCTCCTCTGGCTTCTGGACAACTCCAGCTCAAGATTCCTTAAACAAAGTCTACAGTAGAAATAAACCTCATTTACCGTCTTATCCTGTGTGCTGAGTCTGTTTCATCCTCTGGTTTTGTTCTACTCCGACTATCTAAGCAATTCATGATAGTTTGGTGAGTTTATGTATACATTCGAGTCTGTATTAATCATTCAGACTATGTTTGGATTAAGAAAAAGCTACAATAAATGCATCCAATTCTAGTTTTTAAAATTCAGGAAGGCCGTTTGTTAAATAATTATTTTACACTGAAAAAGAATGTTTCAAATTAAGCATTAAAAGCTCAAAATTAATTAATATGACAGTCATTCCTGGGATGGCTTTATGTGAACCTCTGATTGTAACTGTATATTGCTACAGTAATTAGCTTATCACTGCTAATTTAAGGACTTCATTGTAAACATTGTCATCTTCAGGCCTGAAAATGATGAGTGGGCCACTCATTGAACTGGAGTTGGCTCTGTTCTTTCATGCTAATTGAGAGCAGCATCAGCAATGTAGGGACTGGTTAGAACGATAAGCCTGTCAGTTCCTGATACTTCCCTTCTGCAGTCCCTGAGAGGAACAAAACAACCTTCAAATCCCACTCTGAGACAGAGGTGTGCAGTGTGTGGGGGTGCTCTGCTGTCTTCTATGATAAGAATTCAGCAAGAACCTATATCCTATATGTATGGCTCTGACAATTTCTTTACTCTTAGTTTATCGTGCTTTGAAAAATCAAGAATTACAGCCTTGTGATGTAGCTCTTGTTAAGGTGATGCTCTTCAGGATGTCCTGGTGCTGCATCATTGCAGAGATCGGCTGACTTACTGAGAAGCTTCCTAATGCAACTTGTTCTGTCGAAGCCAAGGTGGATCTAAAGTAGAGACCAATCTAGCTATAAAAGAATGTATTTGACAAAAGAAACAATACCTATTCCTTTTTATCACCTTTTATTGATGACAAAATATCTATTCCTTGGTGATAAAACAAAGTGCAATGGTACAATATCCTGGTTTTCATCCCAGATATATTATTTCTGTCTTTAATTACTTATTTTTTCATAACTATTGTTCTGTAACTTGTGTTTTTGGCAGACGTCTTCACTGCACCAGAAACTACATTCACATGCACCTGTTCGTTTCCTTCATGTTACGGGCTGTCAGTATTTTTGTGAAGGACAAAGTTGTCTATTCAAGTGCTGGATTGCAAGACTTTGACTCAGCCCTGCTGGATAACCTGAAAACAGTGAGCGTTGCATCACTCGACAAGTCACAGTATGTAAGTATCAAGTCATCTTCTTTAACATTTTATAAATAAAAATGCCGTAGTGTAAGGGTTTTCTCTGACATTAGTCAATTGGATGAAAGAAGGTTCTAGACCTTGCCTTGTTTAAAAAGACAAATTTAAAAAGACAAATGCTTAAAACAGTCATGGTATGGAAACTAAAGGAGCTGCAATCTTACACTGTGTAGGAATACTGTTTTAAAACTACAGTTGTCAAGCTACCAGTGGCATGTCTGTTAAATAGCTAATACCAGCTCATTATATTTGAGCTGCTCCATGAGGAGCAGAACATCAAAATGCACAATATTCTGTGTGGCAACCATGTTTGCATGACAACTACTGCACATTTATAATTATGTAATGCATCTATTTTTATTTTTATTCACATTTCAACTATAATAGTCATTATATTTCATTATTTTAGCAGCATCCTGAATGATTGTTGCTTTTGCTTTAAAAAAATAACTAAATAACATTTTTGCTTTTACATTTTCGTGCAAACAATGGGATACCACGGTATTTTTAATTAAAGAATATCATACTGTGAGAGTCCCATTCTGGTTCTTAGCTGTTGAAACTCTCCATACCACAGTCACACATAAAAAATACTAAAATAAAATGACAGAAATCCAGTTGAAGTGACATCTTTATACAGTCTCTATTAGCTGTTTTTCCTCAGTCTGACATTAAGCCAGATTTATCTGAACCTACTTTACGTCAGTCAGGATTACCAAAATATAATACCTAATATCTATTTGCTAAATGCCCGAATAATAAGAGTTTTTTTCTGACTGTATTTAGTTCAGACGTTTTCATACATTTCCTTAGTATTTAGTAGAACTGCTGTCTAACCTGTACAACTTAGTCTAACATTTTGGGTCTCATTTCACAAGCTTCTTACAGTAATAATTTTGGCCCTTCCCTCCTGACAGAACTGGTGTAACACAGTTAGGGTCGTAGGCTAACTTGCTCACATGCCTTTTCAGCTCTGCTCATACATATTCTATGGGACCAAAATCAGTACTGTGTGATGGTCACTCCAGAACATTGACTTTATTGTCCTTAAGCCACTTTGTAATTAATCTGGTGGCATTCTTAGAGTAATTTCCATTATCCAACATATTTGTGCCCAAGCTTTAACTTCTGACATTTTGAGATGTTGCCTAAATATTTCCACATGATGTTCTTTCTTCATGATGCCTTCTACTTCTTGAAGAGTACCAGTGCCTCCTGCAGCAAAAAAACAACAAACCTGATACTGACAGCTCTACTTAACAGTTTGATCGAGTGCTTCCCCCCTTTTCTGCACCTAATTATGATCATTATGACCAAACACTTTAATTCTAATTTCATTAGGCAACCAGACATGTTGTGACAAAATTAGGCCCAAGTCCCTGTGTCTATTCTTTGGCTTTTTATCTTGTTTTTGCGGCGATGGCCTCTTCTTCACTGAGTGGTGTTTCAGCCCATGCCAGTACAGGACTCATTTCACTGTGGATAATGACAATTACAAGCCTGATGACTAACATATAATGACTAGCATGCTAATGACTATCATATTCACAAGCTCTGTTGTTTTGTTCTGTGGTTGATGCACAGTTAACACCAAAATACAACAATCACTGGGAACTTATCTCCTTCCTGAATGGCATGATGGCTCGACAATCTCATCATGTTTGTACTTGCATATTATTGTTTGGACAGAGGAACATGGCCCTTTCAGGTGTCTGGAAATTATAACTCAAGGATGAAACAAAGGTCCACAATTCTCTTTTAGATATCGTGGCTGATTTCTTTAAATTTTTCATCACACAAGGAAGTGGGGGGTTTATTAACAAATTTGTGATTCCACTTTACTCAGAGGTAAATTAACCTTCAAGTCTTACAAAGCGATTGCATTCTCATACAAAATTGTGTAAAGGCATACTAATATTAGCATATGTAAACTTATGAAAGTGAAGAAAGTAGAAAGAAAATAAGAAAATCATTTTTACCATTCTGACATTTAACAAATTGGTAATCTTAACTGTCTAAATTTATTGTGGCACAGTGGGAAAAAAAGGCTTCTCGTCTTTTTATACAATACATATGTCAATATCTGGTTTTAACTGTAAATATTAACCATCTACAGCGGTATTTAAAAAATAGAAATAAAATGCCAAATAACAATTGACTAATACTGAGCTACTGCAACAAGAAGGAAATACATACATACATATACAATTACTTAAACAAAGAAGATGAAGGCAGACAAATAAAAAAACAAATAAATTCACCTAAAGTAAAACAAAGTTGAATTAAACAGAAAATAAGTCAATTTAAATATCGTTTTTTAAAAGGTTAAAAGTTGAAGAGTGTCCCAGCTCTTAGGATCTCTGGGAGAACGTTCTATAACTTAGGGTCATGTGCTCCCTCCTTATTAAGTTTCTAATCTACAGGTCCTTCTCAAAATATTAGCATATTGTGATAAAGTTCATTATTTTCCATAATGTAATGATGAAAATTTAACATTCATATATTTTAGATTCATTGCACACTAACTGAAATATTTCAGGTCTTTTATTGTCTTAATACGGATGATTTTGGCATACAGCTCATGAAAACCCAAAATTCCTATCTCAAAAAATTAGCATATCATTAAAAGGGTCTCTAAATGAGCTATGAATCTAATCATCTGAATCAACAAGTTAACTCTAAACACCTGCAAAAGATTCCTCAGGCCTTTAAAACTCCCAGCCTGGTTCATCACTCAAAACCCCAATCATGGGTAAGACTGCCGACCTGACTGCTGTCCAGAAGGCCACTATTGACACCCTCAAGCAAGAGGGTAAGACACAGAAAGAAATTTCTGAACGAATAGGCTGTTCCCAGAGTGCTGTATCAAGGCACCTCAGTGGGAAGTCTGTGGGAAGGAAAAAGTGTGGCAGAAAACGCTGCACAACGAGAAGAGGTGACCGGACCCTGAGGAAGATTGTGGAGAAGGGCCGATTCCAGACCTTGGGGGACCTGCGGAAGCAGTGGACTGAGTCTGGAGTAGAAACATCCAGAGCCACCGTGCACAGGCGTGTGCAGGAAATGGGCTACAGGTGCCACATTCCCCAGACCTGGGCTACAGAGAAGCAGCACTGGACTGTTGCTCAGTGGTCCAAAGTACTTTTTACGGATGAAAGCAAATTCTGCATGTCATTCGGAAATCAAGGTGCCAGAGTCTGGAGGAAGACTGGGGAGAAGGAAATGCCAAAATGCCAGAAGTCCAGTGTCAAGTACCCACAGTCAGTGATGGTCTGGTTGCCGTGTCAGCTGCTGGTGTTGGTCCACTGTGTTTTATCAAGGGCAGGGTCAATGCAGCTAGCTATCAGGAGATTTTGGAGCACTTCATGCTTCCATCTGCTGAAAAGCTTTATGGAGATGAAGATTTCATTTTTCAGCACGACCTGGCACCTGCTCACAGTGCCAAAACCACTGGTAAATGGTTTACTGACCATGGTATCACTGTGCTCAATTGGCCTGCCAACTCTCCTGACCTGAACCCCATAGAGAATCTGTGGGATATTGTGAAGAGAACGTTGAGAGACTCAAGACCCAACACTCTGGATGAGCTAAAGGCCGCTATCGAAGCATCCTGGGCCTCCATAAGACCTCAGCAGTGCCACAGGCTGATTGCCTCCATGCCACGCCGCATTGAAGCAGTCATTTCTGCCAAAGGATTCCCGACCAAGTATTGAGTGCATAACTGTACATGATTATTTGAAGGTTGACGTTTTTTGTATTAAAAACACTTTTCTTTTATTGGTCGGATGAAATATGCTAATTTTGTGAGATAGGAATTTTGGGTTTTCATGAGCTGTATGTCACAATCATCCGTATTAAGACAATAAAAGACCTGAAATATTTCAGTTAGTGTGCAATGAATCTAAAATATATGAATGTTAAATTTTCATCATGACATTATGGAAAATAATGAACTTTATCACAATATGCTAATATTTTGAGAAGGACCTGTAGATAAAATAAAGTGTACCATGCACACTTTTATTGCTATCAGTTTTACTAAGCCTGTTCTGAGACTTGTTTGTTATTACAAAGGTTAAAATACATAGTTTTCTTATCCTTTAAGGAATGGAAATATTAACACTATTGTAACCTTTTGGTGCATCTCATTTCCAATAAAAACATGTCAACAGAAATCTCTATGTTTAGCTATAAGAAATTCTGACACATCTACGTGTTTATATCATGCATGTATATCATGCATGTGTATATATATATATATATATATATATATATATATATATATATAGTACAGACCAAAAGTTTGGACACACCTCCTCATTCAAAGAGTTTTCTTTATTTTCATGACTATGAATATTGTAGCTTCGCACTGAAAGCATCAAAACTATGAATTAACACATGAGGAATTATATACTGAATGAAAAAGTGTGAAACAACTCAAAATATGTCTTATATTCTAGGTTCTTCAAAGTAGCCACCTTAGAATTTGTATTATGGCAAGAAAAAAGCAGCTAAGTAAAGAAAAACGAGTGGTCATCATTACTTTAAGAAATGAAGGTCAGTCAGTCCGAACAATTGGAAAAACTTTGAAAGTGTCCCCAAGTGCGGTCGCAGAAACCATCAAGCGCTACAAAGAAACTGGCTCACATGAGGACTGCCCCAGGAAAGGAAGACCAAGAGTCACCTCTGCTACGGACGATAAGTTCATCCAAGTCACCAGCCTCAGAAATCGCAGGTTAACAGCAGCTCAGATTAGCAAACAGGTCAATGCCACACAGAGTTCTAGCAGCAGACACATCTCTAGAACAACTGTTAAGAGGAGACTGTGTGAATCAGGCCTTCATGGTAAAATAGCTGCTAGGAAACCACTGCTGAGGACAGGCAACAAGCAGAAGAGACTTGTTTGGGCTAAAGAACACAAGGAATGGACATTAGACCAGTGGAAATCTGTACTTTGGTCTGATGAGTCCAAGTTTGAGATCTTTGGTTCCAACCACTGTGTCTTTGTGCGGCGCAGAAGAGGTGAACGGATGGACTCTACATGCCTGGTTCCCACCGTGAAGCATGGAGGAGGTGTGATGGTGTGGGGGTGCTTTGCTGGTGACACTGTTGGGGATTTATTCAAAACTGAAGGCATACTGAACAAGCATGGCTACCACAGCATCTTGCAGCGGCATGCTATTCCATCCAGTTTGCGTTTAGTTGGACCATAATTTATTTTTCAACAGGACAATGACCCCAAACACACCTCCAGGCTGTGTAAGGGCTATTTGACCAAGAAGGAGAGTGATGGGGTGCTGCGCCAGATGACCTGGCCTCCACAGTCACCGGACCTGAACCCAATCGAGATGGTTTGGGGTGAGCTGGACCGCAGAGTGAAGGCAAAAGGGCCAACAAGTGCTAAGCATCTCTGGGAACTACTTCAAGACTGTTGGAAAACCATTTCACATCAACAGAATGTAATTAAAGTAATGATGGCCACTTGTTTTTCTTTACTTTATATATATATATATATATATATATATATATATATATATATATATATGCAAAGTGAAATAGGGAGTGAACAGAGAAAAAGCATGTCAGGATTTAAGGGTCAAATGTTGCTTAGTCATTACAAGCTGCAGACAGTAGAGTACTGCAAGCATTTTGCCAAAGCTAATTAAATATTGACATTTTCTTGGAATCTGCAATTTAAATGCAATCACACCATCTAGGAGGTGAAATTTTAAATGATTAAAACACAAAACCAGCTTAAGTTTATGGTTTTACTCATAAAGTAGGAGATAGGAATGTAAAAATGGTTTTATTTTAAAATGGGAGTTAATCAGATTCACTTCTAACATAAAGATCTAAACATATACATTTGCCTGTTTAAAACGAGCCATGAATGTGAAAGAGAAGGATTTGTTGGTCAAAGCAAGAAAGTCAGATTATTTAAATTCTAAACACATCTAAAACATATTGGGCTTCCTGATTAATTTTGGGTAATCCGTCATTTCTACAATATGCTTGGAAAAACAAGTGTCTTTTTCTGTGGCAAATATTTTCTCCACAGTCAACTGATGGATTAAGGAAATAAATCAATATTTTCATACAATGACAAATGGAAATATACAACTATTATGGTTCTACTAAGGAGTCTGACTTTGGCATTTCCAGGGTTATAGAAGCAGAATAAGAGTAAGCTTTACCTTCAAAACCCATTTTTTTTCTATAAAATATGATATTTCATAAAGAGGAAAATTCTATTCGTAACTCAGAAAAGCTTTCAATGTTTATTAGATAAGTTTGAGAACAGCCTTTTCATCAAACTGTGCACATTCAGCGTTCTGCACAGTAAAAGGAAATAAAAAGCAAGCAAAACACAGCTTGGAGTTTTTTATTTGAATTTGGGATTTGTCCACTGCTCTGATAAAAAAAGCTGAACACAGAAAGCTGGAATTATTAATTCTGAATAAAACTCTGACTGTGTTATTATCCAGATAGATCAAGATACACCTGGAGATTTGTCACAGTTCCATTACAAACTGTGATGCAAACATGATGCATTTAACGCACGCGGATAGAACATCGATCTTTGTAAATATCTGGTTTTAACTGTATATACAGTACAGATAAGGTGAGGAGATATGCCATCTAGGGGAGCTCGGAGTATAAACAATGCTCCTTCACATTAAAATGGGTGAGTTGAGGTGGTTCGGTCATATGATCATGATGCCAAATAGACTCTTTGCTATGAATCAGAAAAAGGCAGTTGATAGAACGTAATGTGGAAATTATTTCCTCCAGCCGGAACCCAACCAGGAAAGGGTCTCATCAACATGGGTACGCCACTGTTGTGCTGGCGATGGGTCCATTTTTGGCCAGATTTTTCTGCTATGAATCAGAAAAAGGCGGACCAAGATTCAGCCAGACACAGTACTGAAAATTTTAAAGGTTTATTCAGCCACAGGAAAACGTCACACAGGTAACACTCCTCACAGCTTCCAGGAATCACTGAGGCAGAAAGAGGAATTAGTGACTTGTAGTCTCTCCAGATTTTGCAAGGATCACAAAAGTCACTAACCTGCTTTTGTCTTGCGTGGAACTTGAAACCCAGAGGGGAAACCTCAGTGGGCGGCAGGCGGTGATCTCCACAGCACAGGTAAGAAGTGACTCCAGGCTGAATAATCCGAGGGCTAGGCTGGCTCAATAATCCAAGGACAGAAACAGGGTCAACGATCGGAACAAGAGGCGTCAGACAAGGGGCAGGCAGAGGCATAAACCAGATGCAGGAAACAAGGTCGACAACCAAAATCCAAATAGTCCAACAGGGAGCAGGCAGAGGCATAAATCCAAAAGGCAAGGCAAGGTCAAGAACAATGATCAGACAGGAAGGAACGCTGGATATCTACTCACACAATGGCTTTCAAATATCTGGCACCGTCTGCTTGTCAGAGTCAGTATATATCAGGGAAGACACAGGTATATTCAAACAAATTTAATGCAACAAGTCTGTTTTTAAAGAAGTCCCTGGATGTCTGTGGCCCTATTTACTATTAGATTAAAAAGAAAAAAAAAACGTATGTCAATGTATTACAAGATGAATACTTTGTGTTGTGCCTAGCAATTTTACATTTTTGTTAAAATGCCTTTCTAAATTTTGTTTCAAAGCATCTGCATCAACAGCATGTGCTGGTGAACCAAATTTATAGGCATTGTTAAACTGCGGTTTGGGGCCCTCATAAAATCTCTTTGGGAATCTCTGGCTCAGATTATTTTTCTGCAGAAATTCAGACAGAAAGGTTAAGATGGCTAGTCTTATTTCCGGTCGTTGAATGCTCAAACCACATTTTTTCGGATTCCAGCTATGTCTCCTCCTCCTTGAAAATGGGTTAATGCTGTCCCTTCTGGGATTTAGAGTCTGTTGTTCTCTGTGTGTGTATTTTAGTAGTTGTTCCATCTCATGGCTGGCCCAACAAATCATTCCAAGCATACCTACAGGCTCCAGTTTGACACGTCTGACTTTAAAAAATAAATATGTTGGCAAAACAAATGTTACATCCATTTGTCATTGCTCTAATGGCTTCCACTGCCCTCAATTTTACATTTTAACGTGTATTTATAATTTTACTGTGTTTGGTTATATTTTATGGCATTATTTGGAACTCCATGTTTACTTTGTTCTTTGTTATGCTAATATGTTATGCAGCAAGGTTTACTACACTGCAATCAGACATTTTGCTCTCTCATGGCCACCTGTGGTGCAGGAGCTGTTTGTGTGAAGTATTGTGGTGAGCTCATGAATGTGTCCGTGCAACGCCAAACAAGTAAGCTGCATAATAATAAGCACAAATCAGATATGACGAGTCTGAATGCTCTGTTGCCAGATCGGCTGCAAGTTGACAGTGCTGCTCTTCATCTACTTTCTGGCCACCAACTACTACTGGATCCTGGTAGAAGGCCTCTACCTGCACAGCCTCATCTTCATGGCATTTCGCTCAGATTCCAAATACCTCTGGGGATTCATACTTATTGGATGGGGTAAGTAGCAAAAGTGCACTTTTTCAGACTACCCTAGTACCACAAAAACATCAGTGCTGAAAAGGGAGAAAAAGACTCTTGAACTATTGTATTGCAGCAATGCACTCTTGACAGTTTATATATTTTAACTATAAATTATATTCCTTATAATGAAAGTTGGATTTAGTTTGATGTTTAGGAGGATTTCAGACATATTTTGCAAAGCCCTGCACCTTATAGAAGATTTATTAGAGTTGCATATAGTTTGTAGTTTGTGTTTTTAGGACTTTCTTATAAAACAGAGCAGCATAAAATACTGCAAGTTGTCTCTTAATGAGATAACATGACTCTTACTGAGGTTACAAGAAGAAACAGGCACAATTTAGATCAAAATCAAAGTAAAAGGAGGCTCTGATACTACAGCTGTGCCAGGGGACCTGAACAGCCTATTAAGGTCTTCGTCATCCATATTAGAGCCTTTCTCCTTTGACATTATCTAAGCTGTCAGCTGTCTGTAATTCAATGGAAAAAGTTCATTAAAGGAAACAGAATTGGGAAACCTAGGCTGTGAAAACTCATTTCTAATCATAGTTTATCTCATCCAATGTCACATAGTTATCTCCTTACAAGCATAAGTATGAGGCATACATAAAGATAGTTTGTATTAAATTGTTGCCATTTAAATGTTTTGTTTGTCATCAGTTTAAATTGGTTTTGGTGCCGACTGACTGATTGCATCCCATTTGCAGAAGTCATCAATGTTGAATGTTATTCTAATGTAATTTTTTAACACAAAACAACATCTGACAGCTTCCAAAAAGGATGTTTCTAAATTACAGAAATTTGTGTTGTTCAATTTAATATTTGCCTGTTTTATTCTTTTTGTAACTTAATGTTTAGTTTGGCTGATATTGAATCCCTGCCTCGTGTGGGTACCATCTAACCGTCAAGTCATGTTTTGGGTAATTATTGAGATGTGTTAATCGGTCCCGTTTCATATTTAGCATTTTTTTTGTTTCCGTCAGCTTTGTGTTCTTGTACTGCAGAAGTGGATACTACACTATTCTACTGCTATACTACTATTACTGTACTGCTACTCCTGAAAAAAACAAAACAAAAAAAAAACAATAAAAAACTCTGCTCACAATTATTTGGTACTACCACAGTCGCTAAGATGTTAATTTGCTAAACAAGGCTTTCCAACTGAGTCATAAGCATTAGTTGGGCAGACGGGCCAAATGCAGAATGGAGGCTGAAAGGCAGACATGAAAGTATGGTGCCAAAATAAAACTCTAACAATAAGGTCCAAAAATACACAACAGAACACAATCTTGCCAGAGGGAATAAATAGAAAGACAAACATCAATCCAAGACAGGAACAGCATTAACAACTGCATCAATTTTTTTTTATTAAACTGGAAGATCTAGAAATGAACTGAATAACTGTATTAATTAGTGTTGTAGCTGTGATTTACGCAGCTCTCCCCCCACAGACAGCTGTCTGAGAGCTGATTACAGACAGACAGGAAGCTGCAGCTGCAATGCAGTCTCTCTTTAATTGTGAAGATTGTTGTGAATATGATGATTGTTAGGGAATCAGTTAAGATCAAGAACATAATGTGCACTGCCTATAATTCACCTTTGCCAGCCGTGCACACAAAAATATGCCAAAAAGCAGTCTCACAGCTTGCCTGTTAATGCTAATAATGGGGTTTACATTCATTTAAAATCAGTTCTCCACTCCACTGACAGAGATTAGGAGTTCAGTTTAGTCAGTCACTGAAAAAAAAAAAAAATTTGATGGGGATCCTTATCCTATCGAATCGGTTTCCAGAGAGAGGTGACTAATAACAGACCAAAAGTAACGTATGTTCTCATGAGTCTTCTTGTTGTGGTTCAGAGGTCACAGCTGGAGGACCTAAGGTGTCTCACTGAGTTAATGTTTTTTTTCTGAACTTTCCATTAAGTTAGGAATGGAATTTGATTCTAAATGAGGGCCAAAAACATGGAGTTTACTATTTTAGAAAGAGACCCATAAATGGATACAAATGTGTTTTTTTTCTGCTGCTCATTTTGATGCACTGAAAATTTTTTATTTTACAACAAACCTGTTTGAAATAATTGACAGGTCGACACAAAGCAGAAAAGCAAAACCCCGAGTTTAAACGGAGACAGATGTACAAACGCCAACCGAGGGCCACCATCCGATTGATCCTAAATCTTGGACTATGAATCATCTGTCCAGACGTGAAATGGTGGCTTAATGGTGTTTACTTAGTTATCAAATCTAGTAAATGATGTTAAGGGACTATTATTCACTAGCTTGAAAGCTAACAACCTTTCTGTTAAATACTCTTTAGTAGCAAGGACGTGTCCTTACCGGTTGGCAGTTGAGCTAACAATAGAAGCGGATAGCTTAGCACCAGGAACAAATACATACCTTTTAAAATACCGTTAATAAAAGGGTTAAAATGCATAAGCGCGGACGGCGCTTTATGATCAATGTTCTGTTTAAAATCACCCTTTAAATAAAGTTTGTGTTCACTTTAAAAACATGCAAAAAACACAAACAGGGCAAGTGTGCTACAGATATTCTGCTAGCACCAAGATAGCTGAGTTCAACACAAACAAAACTTCATAAAATGAAAAACATTTAGATCATTTCATCATAACTGTTAATTTGCCCAAACCTAACCTCATGAACTGTGGTAAGGAATGTTGTCCAAAAGACGATGAAGTTTGAAGAAGGTATCCACAGTGAACAAAGGGTTAGCTCCGGAGCTGTAGCTGGGCGGCCCGTCCTGTCCGCTGACCACACGGGTTAACACGATGATGCGGTCTCTGTTGTCTTCCTTCCAGGCTGGGAGACCGTGTCTTTGCAGGCGTTTCTCTCGAACACCGTTTGCTTCTGCTTATACCTTAATTTCCCCTCTTTATGAATGAAAATACCGGATACACAGACCGTATTTCATTTGTACTTATCTTTGCATATGATCGATGATCGTATGACACTCTTGAATCCAGTTTGAAGAGTTTATGTCTGTTTGCCAGCAAAGAGACATCAGCGTGCTTTGTCCCCCTCCTATCCCGATGAACACCCGTGTGGAAGAGAAAGACTTGTGGGAAGGTGGGGGTTTTATGCGGGCAGTGGCATCATGGGAAGTCCTCTGTCCCTTCCCCCTTCTGAAGTTGTGCTGAAAGTCAGTTAAATGCAATTTATTTTGAAAATTCCAGAAAAGTATGTACCGGAGTTTAATGTTGAAATCCATGGGTGTGGGTCCCAACAGCTGCATCCTGTTGCATTTCATCAGACATGTCTGCATTCTTGATTGCTGCTTTCTTGTCAGACATTATGCCCTCCTGACGTTTCTGTGTGAAGTTTCAGTGTTCAGAGATGCCTGCTTCCAAATTTTAATCTTTAATCAGCTAATGATACTCTGAATATTCATTCTAGGTTCCCTTTGGAATTTCCTTTTAAGTACTTCAGGCTTTGCTACGTTTAGTTTTTTATCATTCATTTAAATAGATTAGTGTGATTACTAATAGGTTAATTATTGATCCTGTTAGTGAAGACATTCACTGTAATGATTCATATAATTACTTTGATTTTAGTCTAGTTGTGTCAAATCCGTCTTGTTTTTTTTTTTTTTTTTTCATTTCCTGGCCATTTTGCCTCAGCAGCACTAGTTTTGTTAACTAAAACTTATCAATTTCATCATCAACCTGCCTCTGGAGCCAAACCTACATTTAGGGCTTTCCCATCAGCACCACTTCAAATGACACTTCATTGCTTCATGACACCAATAGTGTTACAACAACCCACTCTCCCCCTCCTCCGGAAGTGTCTATGAACTGCTTCTTATTCTCATATGTATGTGCCACATTTAGGCTGGAATAAATAATTTAAAAAATGCATTTTTTAGCAATTGAACCACTTTGCTGTCATGACGAAAGCAGCTCTAGGGGAGGCACACTGTCACTGTGAAAAATATTTGATTAAAAAAATATGTGTGAAGCAGGAAATTTACTCAAAAATTGTCAGTGTTTATATTAGGAAAAGGTAAATTTCTTATATTACTTTTATATTCAGTTGGTTTTGAACCTCAATGGTTTTCTTGTCTAAAAGAAGGTTTAAGCTATGAACATCTAAAAGTGTCCATTGAATTGTCAGAAACACTTTATTTTTATAGAAACACTTGAACTGAGGGACGAGTTCTCAGGATTGCTAAGATCATGATTTTGTACCTTCATTTGTCTCTGTTATCAAAGTCCCTTTAAGCTCAGTCAACCTTTCTTTTCTAACTTCTCTAGCTGGAGCTATAGATAAAATACACATTTAAATTCAAATGTCTTTAGCAAGCAGAATATATGCAGAAAAAGGGGAGCACTTATCAGTCCATTAAAGTTTCAGTTCAAAACGATGTTACTGTAATGAGGCAGACACATTCAGACTGGTATCCTATGAGGATGATAGAGGAGGATTTGCTCCAGAGAAGTCTGTCTTTGCTGAGCCTCAGTCAGAACCTTAACTCATCTGCCTCTTGGCCTTTAAAGTCAAGTCAAGTTTATTTATATAGCGCTTTTCAGCAACAAGGCACTCAAGGTGCTGTACACAAGGAAAAACATTACAATGATATGGAAAATCAAACAACAAAGATAAAAAAAAAATATTCAGCTGCTTATGCAGATCCCAGAAATAGTTCCAACTGAATGTTAGTGTTAGTGCTGGCAGTTTGAGTGGATAAATGTGTTTAGTTTTGCTATGAAGTATGTTTTTATGGTAATTGATCGTGATTCACCACATACGCTCATTCTGTTTTGTGTCCAAAATCATTTTAATCCTTTTTGGTACAATTGCATCTATAATTATAAACTGTAAACCATTTTCATTTATTTAATTTTACACTAATTTACCTCTGAATTTGCCTAGAGTTGATCCAGACAATAACTGTTTAATAACTCACGTCGCATGTATTATCAAATATATGCAAGAAAACTGATCATATGGTAAAAACAAATCATCTTATTCCATATTTGACTTATTTTCAATGGCCTTAGGTTTGAATGGTTCTGTTTTCCTGTGTTATTCTGTATAAACATGGTAACACTTTCAGGTTGTATCTCATCAGAAACCCAAATCTAAACTTTTTTTTTTACTTTTTGAAGAAAATGCTGATGAACGGCTCAAGTCAAAGGACAATCGTATAAATGCAACAATTACAGTAATCTGGTCAAATTCAGGTTTCCTTAAGCTCTATCCTGCCGATACTGATTCTTCTACAACATCTATAATCAGCAGTAGAGGTGTGGTGGTCTGACAATAGACAATAGAGAGGCTGCGAGTTCGATTCCAGCCCGGCTCACCACATTGTGTTGAATTGTGCCTATTGATCTGTGTAACCATATGTGTATGTTTGTACAAATAGGTGAATGTGGATATGCATCATTGATCACTGTTTAGTGTTAGTGTTAGTTTAGTCTTTTAAATTCCCAGCATTCTGCTGAGAGTGAAGCTATATGTTGTGCTGCAAAAATGTTCACCCCCCTTGGCTTTAAATCTTTCTTGTTAGATTCCAACCTGTAATTTAAATGTTTTTAATCTTATTTTATGTGATAGAGCTTCACAAAATGTACCAAAAATTGCCATGTGCATATGTATTTACCCCCGTAAAAGCCCTTAAAAAGTTCTGGTGCAACCAATTACCTAAAAATTCAAATAATTTGTGAAATAAAGTCCAATCTGTGTGCAATCAAAGTCTCACGTGATCTGTCAGTTTAAACACACCTTCTCTAAAAGGCCACAGGGGCTGAAACATGAGCAAGAGGTATCACACCATGAAGACCAAGGAGCTCTCCAAACAAATCAGGGACAAAGTTGTTGAGAAGAACAAGTCAGGGTGGGGTAATAAAAATTATCCAAATCTTTGATGTTTCCCTGGAGCAGCATCAAATCCATCATCTTCAAATGGAAAGCACAGGGTACCACAACAAACCTGCCCAGAGAGGTCTGCCCACCAAAACTCACAGAGTGGGCAAGGAAGGCACTAATCAGAGAGTCAATACAGACACCAAAGGTACCCTGGAAGAATTTGCCATACACTCCATAAAGCTGGGATTTATGGAAGAGTGGCCAGAAAAAAGGCTTTGCTTAGTGTTAGAGATAAGAAGGTTTGTTTTAAGTTTGCCCAAAGCCATTTGGGCAATTTCCCAAATGTATGAAGCAAGGTTCTCCAGCAGGACAATGATTTTAAGCATACTGCTAAAGCAACAGTCGAGTGGTTTAAGGGGAGACATTTAAATGTGTCAGAGTGGCCTAGTCAAAGTCCAGACCTCAATCAAATTGAGAATCTGTGGTTAGACTTGAAGACTGCTGTCCACAAGAGAAAATCATCCAACATGAAGGAGCTGGAGCACTTTTGCCTTGAGGAATTGTCAAAAATCCCAGTGGCAAGATGTGGCAAGCTCATAGAGACCAATCCAAAGCGACTTGCAGCTGCAAAAGGTGGCTCTACAAAGCACTGACTTTCGGGTCGGGACGAAGAGTTATGCACACTGAAGTTTTCAGTAATTTTGTCCTATTTGTTGTTTACTTCACAATAAATTTTCAAAGTTGTAGGCATGTTCTGTTAATGAAACGTTAATGAACGTGCGACCCATATACGGAGGCCTGAGTCCTCGACACAGCTATCCCAGGTTCGGATCCTGACCACGGAGACCTGTCTCAATGAGTACATAGCTAGACTTAAAGTTGTGCTGAAAATATACACAAATTAATATGTATGCACCTTTTTGCAGCCTCAACTTTTCCGCTTCTCAACAGATGCTACAAATCTTATTTGTAGCATCTGTAGCATTTAAATTTAAATATTATTTGTCTGACAGATTCCTGTTTGTTCATGTAAATGATCTTTAAACTCCAGAGTTAGTTGTCGAGTACCACAGGGTCCAGTACTTGGGCCAATTCTCTTTACTATATATATGCTTCCAATAGATAAAATTATCAGGCAGCATAGAATACATTTTCACTGTTACGCTGATGATACTTTACTTATCCATAAATCCTGATGAGCCCGACCAGTTGGATAGATTACGAGCATGTTTTGAAGACATAAAAACTTGAATGACTTTAAATTTTCTGCTTCTAAATTCAGACAAGACAGAAGTTGTCAACTTTGGACCGGAGCCTTTAAAAAAGAAACTGCTTAGTCAATCACTTAACCTGGATGGCATTAAATTGACCTCCGGTAATAAAGTAAAAAACCTTGGTGTCATTTTTGACCAGGACAAGTCATTTAAATCCCATATTAAACAGGTTTCTAGGATTTCCTTCTTTCACCTCCGGAACATTGACAAAATTAGAAATATCCTGTCCAGGAGTGACGTTGAAAGACTAGTCCATTCATTTGTTACTTCAAGGCTGGACTATTGTAATTCTTTACTATCAGGATGTCCACAAAATGCAGTTAAAAGCCTTCAGCTGATTCAAAATGCTGCAGCAAGAGTTCTGATGAAAATTAAAAAGAGAGATCATATTTCTCCTATTTTAGCTTCCCTTCATTGGCTCCCTGTTAAGTCCAGAATAGAATTTAAAATTCTCCTGTGTCTCTGCTCTGTTCTCTCAAACCCCCAGTCGGTCATGGCAGATGGCCGCTCACACTGAGCCCGGTTCTGCTGGAGGTTTCTTCCTGTTAAAAGGGAGTTTTTCCTCTCCACTGTCGCTACATGCATGCTCAGTATGAGGGATTGCTACAAAGTCAACGCCAGTGACTGTCCACTGTCTCTACATGCTCATCCAGGAGGAGTGAATGCTGCAAGTCACTGACTGGATGCAATCTGCTGGGTTTCCTTAGACAGAAAAACTTTTTATCCAATTTGAATAAATAACTGAATCTGACTGCACTGTTCAATTGTTAGGATTAATTGGAATGTATGTACTTGACTGTTGGGAAGTGCCTTGAGACAACATGTGTTGTGAATTGGCGCCATATAAATAAACTGAATTGAATTGAATTACAAAGATACAACTTGATTTATTTATTACTCTTTAAAAGTTACACATGTTTTTCTGTCTATAAAGCCTGTCATCTTTAAGACATGCTATGCTATTTCACTCATTAAGTTGCAGTGACCGATCTCCGAAAACAAAAAAAAGGAAATTTTGGGGTGTTGTGTTGGTCAGTCAATGGTTAAACCATCAGAACCAACAATCAATTCTTGACTCCTGGCATTAGTTTGATACACTCTCTGGAAGTCTGAATCTTAACAAAGAAATCGTGCATTGGTGAATTTATTTGGAAGGTTATGCCTATTTAGAATCCTCCATAGGCTTAATGGATTTGTTTATTTTATATTAAAAAACAGGCTGTAGCATGTAGATTTTTAAAATATACAGCTGTGAAGCATGAAAACGTCTCGACACACATTAGGTACGTGAAAACCTCCAGCCTCTATATGCTTTGATAGGGAGTGAAAGTGTGAAAACTGCTGCTTCGGTTATGATGTTACAGGCTTCAGAGCTGCTGGATAGGAAGTAGGTTTGTCACGTTGTCTGAGAGTGTAATTATGTGTCAGTATACCATTATTATTTAGACACCCTTACTGTCACTGCAGCACTCTAGTATACTTGGTATCTTGGTATACTTGTGACATGAAGGAAATAAAATGTGAAACATGAGCTAGGAGTTGCATCAAGTAAAATGTTAAATTCACTAAGTCAACTTGTTTTGTTCTTTCAGGTGTTCCTGCTGTTTTTGTCGCAATCTGGGCAATCGTCAGGGCAACGCTGGCAGATGCCAGGTAAAACTATAATTTTATGGATACTCTTCTCTGAATAGTGTTTGCATTTTTTTTTTGTCTTTATCAAAATACAAAGATTAAAGAGGGAAAATGATTTGTAATCAATGAAAGATGACAACCCATCTACATAAGCAAGTAAGAAAGAGAGGCGACGGTACAATTAGAGTCTAATTCTGCTGACGTTTGAGTCACCCGTGAAATCCAATTATTCGCTTAATTTAATATGCAATACAGTTATGAAGAAAAACTGACACGTTTTGCAACAGGTGGAGGCTTTAGAAATAATTTCTGTGGAAAGATTAAGTTTAATCTAAGTATATCTCCGAGGATATGTTTTAAGCTGCAGTTGATGAAAATAACATGCTTCCTACTGTTATTTAGAAAGGAGAAATTATTCTGCTTTGGAGCTGTGAGTGCTTCTCAAAAACCCTTCCTTTTTCCTTGATTGAAAAAAATAAATCTTAGAAAGAAATTTATTTTTAAAAAGTGAATGCGTTAGAAAAAAAACAAACAAAAAAAAAACTGTGGAAACAATCAAAGGAAATACAAAAAAGTACAAAACCTGAACCACATGAAAAGGAATTGTCATTACTCATTTTTAGTTCTTTTTTCTATCTAAGTTTAGGCCTGATATGTTGTGCCAAGTCACAACTACAAAGCCCTACTCACTTACTGACGCTCCCTGGTAAAGATTTGTAAGACATTTTAAAATAAATCAGTCTTTTATTGCAGTAACACACACTCAATCAGCACAAGTCAGAAAAAAAAAATCAAACTTTTATTTGAGCTTTAAGCAATGAAGGAATATAGTGATGCTCTGGACCATATTACTCCCAGTTCACAAATGACTGAAAACCGTTTTACGGCACCAGGCATCAACAATGCAACAGACAGTAATGGCAGGATGACCACCAATGACCCGGGAAGATGAAGGGGCTTAGCCAAAGGGCACAAGGAGCTGGAATGAACTTTCTTGATTTGAGAGACATAAAAGATAGGATGGACACGAAGGTAGGAATAAAGTTTAAGACACAGATAATGGAGTTAATAACAAAAGGACCAAGGAAGTTAGGGGAGTGTTATCAGTAACAGGTTTTTATAGGAAAGTCTTTAGCTGATAACCAGGGGTGGTAGTAGTTTTAAATTCTTGCCGGTACTCATGGGCGGAGCTAGAGGGGGGGCTGGGGAGGCACTGGGGGCATATATGCATGCATATATATATATATATATATATATATATATATATATATATATATATATAAATTGTTAAAGAGCTGCCATGTATGAAACAATAATAAACCATTTTCTGATGCATAATTTTTCATCTTCAGTTTCCGTCTTTTCTTTGAGCAGAGAAGTTATTGTTCTCTGCATTGTGATCAAGTTTTGATTTAATTTAAATAAAAAATTTGAAAGTTCGGTTGTTTTTGCGGTTTTTATTTAAAAGTCTGTAGATGGTAAGTGATTTATTGTTCGTCCTGTCCTAATGCAAGGGGCGTTTTTGTATGTCTGTGCACCACCTGTGTAAAATTTCCCAGGCTATTAAATCGAACGCACCAATCTCCTTGGCAACCGTTCTGTTTTGGGGGTAAGCGCGCATGCGCTCTCGTGTAGTGTATGTGAAATCTCTGGTCATAAGCGGTGTTTTCGAGCTGTACTGTGTTGCTGTAATTCAGCAAAATAACATTAAACACAACTAGTTTCTCTCCCTTTACTTTTAACTGGGGTATTTAGCAGCGAGCAGACAGACATTAAACGTAGCGGTGCTCGTTTTAAACGTTGGCCGTTCACAAAAACCTCGAGCTCCGAGGGGAGAGAAGGAAAGCAAGAGCATTGAGGCTCCAGCATAGCAGAACAGTTCAGAAACAATTTGGAATGAGGGGAAAAAAGCTATATTTATGTTTTAGACTGGCTTTTGATAGCGGATCTGATGTTCTTTGTGTGCTCATGAATTTTGGCAGCCATAAATGGTTCTGGATGACAGCTTTATAGCAGACAGCCGTTCTTCCCTCTTCCCGGTACTGCGTGCCGCGGAGAATCTTTTAGTGGTACGCAGTACCGGAGCGTACCGGCTCACTTTCACCCTTGCTGATAACCAGACCTTGGAACATAGATGGGACATACTAGAGGCAGCTAGAGGGACCTCTTCCTGGATCTGGTTCCTTCTGAAATACATGTTACCATACCATACCACCATACATACCAACACTATTTAAAATACAAATACAAAGTGCGGCACATAACCGAAAACAATAAATATGCAAAGGAAAGTTTAAATATGGAATAAAATAATAAAATATTAAACAGTCAGTCAGTTTATTATGTCATGCATCGCAACAATGTTCCCATACTTTGGAAGAGAAACAAGAATACATCATCACAGATCCTCCACTTTACTAGCTAGTGGACATAAGGTTTTCCACATTTGTATCTTTTGTTATACAGCAGACCAACCTGGAGCATTTGTTGGAAAAGTCTTACGGCTTTAGTTTCAATGGACCAAAGCATACAGTTTCAGTTAACTCAGCATGTTTGTATTTAGGAAACAAAAAGCTTTTTCTTGGCATGCCCCCAACCAGCCAGCTGGAGAGTTGGTATTTAACTTCTCTTTTCCTTACTGTGTGTGGCGGCAAAGTACACTTGGCTTTTTATCCAGTCTAGCAGAGAGTTGCTAGGAGAATTGAACCTCCTATGTTTACTGCAGGGACAAAAAAGAAACAATAAAAAAAAATTCAGATTTCCCTGAAATTTAAAAGTACAATTTTAAAAATAAAGTCTGAATACAGATTCCAGTATAACAAATTATTACTATTTCCTCCTATGGTCAAAAAACATATATGTTAGGTTAATTTGTCCCATAGGACTGATTATGCATGTATAGTTGTCTATTTTTCTAAATTTTCCTGTGTGAAATTATCCTGCTGCAATTTAAGACGAATTTATTATAAGGCTTTTTACACATCTTTATCAGATGTGCCAGCATATATGAAGGGTTTTTATTGCCAGGTCCAGTTTAAATCCATTTGGTAGGCCCTTCTGGTAGATAATTAAATACATTTTTCACAGGGTTTAACCAAAATGAGGCATCATTTTAACCTTTACATGAAACTCATTTAACATCCTGTTGTTCAGACTAACTGTTTTCTATTTGCTCCAACATCAGGTGCTGGGAGTTAAGTGCAGGTAACGTTAAGTGGATTTACCAGGTACCCATCTTGACAGCAATTGGGGTAAGAGTGCACAAGGATTTTGTGCTGTATTACTTCATTAGAAGGTATAATTTTGTTTGCTAAAATAAAAATAAACCATGGTTGGTTTGGTATCTAAAACGAAAGACAAAGATAATTGATGGATTGGAAATCAAAGGTGTTCATCTTAAGTTTGTCCTTCTGGCCTCATTCACTTGTTCTACCTGAAATCCCTTGAATTGTTTGATGATACCACACACTATATAGGTAAAAAAAAAAATTTATTCTGTCCTATTTTTATCAAAAGAAATGTTTATGAGCTTTTAAAATATTTTTTCTGACTTTTGTTGACAAACTGGAGATAAACAGGATAGTTGCTGCTTATCTTTCCTTCTCAGACACTTTGTAAATACTGCTTTTGCAGCAATGGATGATTATAATGACATGTTACCATTATAATATGATGACTACATATCTTACCAAGTACTTTTTCTAGTGACTTAGCTCCCCCCTTTACATCAGATTAAGACTGTCCTAAAGTCCCCAGGGCCTCAATAATATTTAAAACATCACTGGGTTGGAACTAATTGAAGTGTGAAGGCAATAATGGGTAAGTTGCTGCTGAGTTGACAGAAGTCCAGAAGACATTGAAGGCATTGACACCCTTCACAATGAGCGTAAGTCACAAAATGTCATTGCTGAAGAAGCTGCTTGTTCACAGAGTTATTTATTCAAACATATTAACTGAAAATTGAGTGGAAGGAAGAAGTGTGGTAGGAAAAGTGCACCAGCCCAACCTGGGCTTCCATTACACCTACGCACAAAGACAGAACTGACCCGAAAATATCCTCACCATGGGCTTAGTCTCCCTGCACAGGCCTATTTTACCCACTTTTAAAAACGTCACATTTCTCATTTAAGGAAAAGCCAACTCTGTTCATTTACATTTGTGCAAATTAAGGCTCCCGCATAGTCGGGCGTCCTTGACTTCGCAGACGTCCACGTGTACATGAGACGTCTACCGGACATCTCCGCGCAAAGCAAAATTTTTATGTTTACATCGAGCTGTTTTATATGTGACACAGTGCTCTGAGCAACCGGTCGCAAGTACACGCAGGGTCACTGCCACTCTCTGCGCCACACTGACAGGTGTATTTTCCTGCTTTGAACCTGTGTGGGTGAATGGTTAGCTCTGTCTCCCCATCCGTATTTACACAGAAAGTGTAAAAATGTAAACATTTGTCACCAGAAATATAGGAAATTGTTAAGCTCGACTATGAAACTTCAAATGTCCATGGACAGTGCGTGTGGTTAGATAACCAAGATGGCGCCGCAGATGGTCGCCTCGGCGTGTTGGTGCGCATTGTTTTGTTTTATTTTTTGCTTTAAAACGGTCTTCTGTGATGGTACCCGGAGCTCTCTCACCAGAGAAGAACTCATGAACATCAGGGCTACTACACCAGAGGAGTTATTTCCAACTTTTCTACCTACTGCTCTGGAATTTTTGGACATTCTGGTCAAAGGTGCGCTCACCTTTGTTCACGCGGTGAAACGCTGGAAGAGAGGGAAACGGACTGGGGTGCTGGTACGACTTCGCCAGCGTGGACTACGAACACCGTTACCTGGAATATTTCTCTCTAACGTGCGCTCACTTCCCAAAAAAATTGACGAACTACAACTGCTGTTGGGGAAAAACAGGGACTTTTATTCATCGGCAGTTTTGTGCTTCACGGAGACGTGGCTGTGTGGATTAATACCAGACTCTGCGCTGCAGCTGGCAGGATTCCAGCTCTACAGAGCGGACAGAGACACGGAACTCTCTGGCAAAGCAAAAGGTGGAGGAATCTGTTTTTACCTCAACAGTGGTTGGTGCAACGACCTGACAGTGATTCAGCAGCACTGTTCTCCAGACCTGGAAGCCTTCATCATAAACTGTAAGCCTTTCTATTCCCCCCGTGAGTTCGCATCGTTCATCCTGGTCGGTGTTTACATCCCGCCGCAAGCTAACGTGCAGGTCGCACAGCGCATGCTCGCCGACCAGATACTGAGTGTGGAGCGGACCAACCCGGACTCCTTAGTAATCGTCGTTGGTGACTTTAACAAAGGTAATCTCACCCACGAACTCCCCAAATATAGACAGTTTATAAAATGTCCGACCAGAGAGGACAACATTCTGGATCACTGTTACACCACCATCAGAGACGCTTATCACGCCGTCCCACGTGCTGCACTGGGCCAATCCGACCACATCATGGTCCACCTGATTCCTGCATACAGGCAGAAACTAAAGCTCTGCAAACCTGTTGTGAGGATGACAAGGAAGTGGAGCAGTGAGGCTGTGGAGAATCTCCAGGCGTGTTTAGGCTGTACAGACTGGGATGTGTTCAGGACTACTACCAACAGTCTGGACGAGTACACAAAGGCTGTGACTTCCTACATCAGCTTCTGTGAGGACAGCTGTGTACCATCATGCACCAGGGTGAGTTACAACAACGACAAACCCTGGTTCACAGCTAAACTCAGAAGGTTAAGACTGGATAAGGAAGAGGCCTTCAGGAGTGGGGACAAAGACGTATACAGAGAGGCAAAGTACAAGTTTGGCAAGGCAGTGAAAGAGGCCAAACGACTGTACTCTGAGAAGCTCCAAAACCAGTTCTCAGCCAACGACTCTGCGTCTGTCTGGAAAGGGCTCAAGCAAATCACCAACTACAAGCCGAAAGCCCCCCACTCCATCAACGACCGACGCCTCGCCAACGACCTGAACGAGTTCTACTGCTGCTTTGAAAGACAAAGGGACAGTCCTGCAACCATCCCCCACGACGCCCCCCAACAGCTGCAGCCACAATCCACCACCCCCACCTCTCCAACCTCAAGAGGGGCCTTGGCACCTCCAACCTCCACCCTGAAGTTCCTCCCCACCAGCCCCCTACCCACGCCGAGGACGGCTCTTTCCATCCAGGAGAGGGACGTAAACAAACTCTTCAGGAGACAGAACCCCTGGAAAGCTGCTGGTCCGGATTCTGTCTCACCAGCCAGCCTGAAGCACTGCGCTGATCAGCTGTCTCCAGTCTTCACAGACATTTTTAACACCTCACTGGAGACATGTCATGTGCCAGCCTGCTTCAAGTCCTCCACCATCGTCCCTGTCCCCAAGAAGCCAAGGACCACAGGGCTTAATGACTTCAGACCCGTCGCCCTGACCTCTGTGGTGATGAAGTCCTTTGAGCGCCTTGTGCTCTCACACCTAAAAGACATCACCGACCCCCTCCTGGACCCCCTGCAGTTTGGCCAACAGACCCAACAGGTCTGTAGATGATGCAGTCAACCTAGCCCTTCACTTCATCCTCCGGCACCTGGACTCCACAGGAACCTATGCCAGGATCCTGTTTGTGGATTTCAGCTCTGCCTTCAACACCATCGTCCCAGTTCTGCTACAGGAGAAGCTCTCCCAGCTGAGTGTGCCCGACTCCACCTGCAGGTGGATCACTGACTTCCTGTCTGACAGGAAGCAGCGCGTGAGGCTGGGGAAGCACGTCTCTGACTCCCTGACCATCAGCACCGGTTCCCCCCAAGGCTGTGTTCTCTCTCCTCTGCTCTTCTCCCTGTACACCAACAGCTGCACCTCCAGTCACCAGTCTGTCAAGCTTCTGAAGTTTGCGGACGACACCACCCTGATCGGGCTCATCTCTGATGGTGACGAGTCCGCGTACAGATGGGAGGTGGACCATCTGTTGGACTGGTGCAGCCAGAACAACCTTGAGCTCAACGCTCTAAAGACAGTGGAGATGGTTGTGGACTTCAGGCAGAACCCAGCCCCACCTGCCCCCATCACCCTCTGTGACTCCACAATTGACACTGTGGAATCTTTCCGCTTCCTGGGAACCATCATCTCCCAGGATCTCAAGTGGGAGCCAAACATCAGCTCCCTCATCAAGAAAGCCCAGCAGAGGATGTTCTTCCTGCGGCAGCTGAAGAAATTCAACCTGCCAAAGACTATGATGTTGCACTTCTACACAGCCATCATTGAGTCCATCCTCACCTCCTCCATCACCATCTGGTACGCCACTGCTACAGCCAAGGATAAGGGCAGGCTGCAGCGTGTCATTCGGTCTGCTGAGAAGGTGATTGGCTGCAGTCTACTGTCGCTCCAGGAACTGTACACCTCCAGGACCCTGAAGCGGGCAGGGAAGATTCTGGCTGATCCCTCCCACCCTGGTCACAGACTCTTTGAGACTCTCCCCTCTGGCAGGAGGCTGCGGTCCATCCGGACCAAAACCTCACGCCACAAGAACAGTTTTTTCCCATCTGCCACCAGCCTTGTTAACAAAGCCCGGAAACCACCCTGACATTCTCCCTTCCCCCCCCCCCCCCCCTTTTTTTTTTCTGCTGACAGGACACCTGTAACCTGCAACTCTATGCGTTACATTAATGCTCAGCATGGACTCCTGCTTTACTTGCACAATGATCATCTGCACTGTTGTATTGCTCTTGCATCTTATACTGCTCTATATTTACTCTCACTCACTTAAAACTGTGCACATATATTTATATTATATTGTAGATATGTTTATACTGTTTAATTTGTATTGTATTGCACAGACTACGCCAAAACAAATTCCTTGTATGTCCAAAAACGTACTTGGCAATAAAGCTTTTCTGATTCTGATTCTGATTCGGAGTCTGCGCGGAGTCCAAGATTTTCACAGTACGCTCGACTATGTGGAAGCCTTTATAGCCAAATTGTCTGGCATTTTCAAAGATATCCAAAAAATATGGTCTGCTGAAAATCTGTGGTAAATTGTCACACAGGACAAGAAAAGGGTAAAATAGTGACCTTCTGCTCTGCTGTCTTTCAAAGAAGAAGTCATCAATGCCACAGAAAGCAGAATCCATCTTCTGCTCTATTAACGTTTGCACCACATTGTTTAAACCAAAGAAATTAACCAAACTGTGTTTGAATCCAATTCTTAGTTGCAAAATGAATGCCATATAAATGTGTAACATTCCAACAGATCCTTAATGTGTTGAGGTAATAAAGCAAACTAAAATAATTTAACTGTAAAGAAAATCCATCTTTGACACTGAAGAATCTCTGCATTGCAAGCGGGAGACAAGAGGCAGCAGTTGGGTACAATGGGGGTGGGGTGATCTTGCTAAGAAGGTGGTATCAAATGAGTGCATCACAGGCAAGATGTAATTGTGCAGAAGTGTTAATTTTTTATGTTCTGATATTACTGCGGGTCATGACAGGATATTTGTAGCGAATGCATGTAATCAAATATAATCTGTTACATGTATAACTTCATTTGATATGTTTTTATCAAATAATTCTGTTAAAATTATGCATCATTGGGCATGGTGCTAGTGGTGTAGGTGTAAAGCGTGCGGCCATATACAGAGGCTACAGTCCTCGAAGCAGCTGTCCTGGGTTCGAGTCCCAGACCTGGTGACATTTGCCAAATGTCTTCCCCTCTTTCCTGTCTACCTACTGTCAAAAATAAAAGCCACTAGTGCTGAAAAAACATCTTTAAAAATAAAATTATGCACCATTCTTCGTCATCATTCAAAATTGTAGTAATGGATTTACATTAATGTGGTCCACACCACCCTAATTCTTATTTATTATAGAAACAAACAAAATATACAAAATGTTTCACTTGACTTACTTTTAGTGCTAGTTCCTTAAATAACTTAGCAGAAGCCCTCAAAATATTTGTTTAATATAATGTGTCATGATCCACAGATGTTTGTGTTTTGAATCATTTCTGAGTTATTTATTTTTGTTTAGGGCTTTCCATATTCAATTCATTTTTTCTGTGTGAATCATTAATTAGTTCTTTACTCTGTGCATTTTGGTTTGTTCTCTTATGTCAGTGTTAGGTGTTTCACTTTAGATTTGTAGATCCTTTTGTCTCTTAGTTCAACCCCCTCTGTGTTAATTAGTCTCCCTCCCTCAGTCTCTCTGCTCTTATTCTGCCACAGCTGTTCCACATCCCCTCTAATTAGCTCAGCTGGTTCCTGTGTCAGTCTCCACCACTGCCTCAGTATTTACGCTCCTTGTTTTTAATTTTTCACACTGGATGTGTATGTTGTGCTCCTTCGGGTTCCGTGTCCTGCTCTCCTAGTGTTTACCTGTAAGTTCTTCTTGTTTTTGTTATTAATATTCTGTTAATCTCGACCACCGTCAGTCTCTGCATTTTGGCTCCTCTTACAAACCAAATTGACAATATGTATACAGTATGTCCAGACAGAGAACCAGTTATGAATAACAAATCATTTAAAACTGTATCAAAATAGTTATAAGGTCAGTGTTCAACTTGAATATTCATAACAGTCGCGTCTTGAGACATATATTATTGACTCTAGCTAAAGTGAAATAAAATTATCTAGTAGACACATTTTGTTACCATGTTACCACTTAAGCCAATAACAAAGAACAGACCCAGACCCAACTTCAGCTTCTATATTTCAAAAAAGGTCTCCCTCTAGATGAAAGTCGTGGCCTTGAAATGAAAAAAAGCAGTTCTGACTGTCCATCTACACTTGTATACCCATCTGAAATTGGTTTCTGAAATTCAGAATGTTTAATCTGTGCTGTGAAATGTTTAATCTGTGCTGTGAATGTAGAACCTGCCACAGAAGAGAGTACCATGAGTTCTATTCATTCTAACTCTGCCCCATTTGGCCAAACCAGCAAATAATATACAGTCCTAAAAGGTGAGAAGATCTGAAAGTGTGGTTATAAAATTACAAAGACACCTAATTATGAACACAAACATCATTGGAGCATAATTTTCCCTAGACAGCGTGTGTTTAGCATATTCTTTTGCTATATTTTTAATGGTCTGTGGCTTATTTGAAAAGACTGCTACAGCTCTGTTATAAAACAAAGTAATTTAATAAAAACAGTAATTAGAAAGACTGGGTCTGACTGCCTTTTCTTTTATTTGGAGAAATTATCCAAATGGAACCTTTTTCCAATAAATATTCAAATAAATATGCACGATATTTGTTGGTAGGCAAGTACCAGTAACATTTGTATGTAGAACTATAAACACATTTTCAATTAAAATCTGCTCATTTAAAAAAAAAAAGGTTACTTTGATGTTTTAAAAACAGCCTTTTTTAACGGGCTTTTTCATGCTCTTTAAATCAAATACGTTTTACAAAACAACAGACTATTTTTTCCTTTTGCCTCTAAGCTGAAATCCCAAACAGACAGTAGAGCTTTAATACATAAAATTGTTGTAAACAGATAAATTTATGAAAGCAATGATGAAGAATCATTGCTCATGCATTGTCTTACTGTGAGGGCCCTCTTTTCCAAAAAAGAAAAGAACTGCTGAAAAGAATTATCTACAAATGACTCAGTTGATGAAAGTGCCACTTCTACCTTCAGTTGTCTCAGCCTTCATGTATAATTAAGTTGCCACCAAGCAGCAACTGGAAAAATCTTCTGATGATTCTAATTAGTAGCTGCATTTCTTTTATTGCAACCGGTGTCCTGCCTGATTAAAAGATTTATTTTCAGAATATTCATACAGAAGGTAAGCATGCTGGAATTAGAAAATATTAGTCATTAAAAATCTGCTTCAGAAATGTTTGCTCATTGATACAGAAAATTCCTTATTAGGAAGCACCAAAGTGTAATATAATCGGATGAAAGGGCCTAGGGTAGCAATGTGGGGTAACTGTAAGCAAGCTCACCAAACTGTGGCAACAGATGCAAAGCAGATTTGTCCTTTGGATCAAGTGGTGCATTTTGGCACTTATGCTTAAATCTATTTTTTCTTAATGTTCCAGTTTCCTCCCACAGTCCGGAAACCTACTTATTGAATTCATTGGGGACTGTAAATCGTCCATAGCATGGATGGCTGTTTGTCTCATTGCTAAATTTTATACGCGTATATATATATATATACACACCCCACACACACACACGCACGCACACACGCAGGCACGCATGCCGCACACACACACACACACACTCCCTCTCTCTCTTTCAGCCCTTCTTAATGTGTAGACTTTATTTGCACATTATCTTTGGGGCTTAGTGGCTTGCCCAAGGGCACTTGAATATATAAAACAACTGGGGACTGCACTGCTGCTCTTCTTAGTGAAGGATGTATGTGATCCATACCAGCTCACTGATGACACATAAAACTGGGTCAATATACATCTTCGACCCTCAACCTCAGCACCGTCTCTCCACAGGGTTAGGTGTTGAGCCCCCTGCTCTACACCCTCTACACCTTCTACATCTACGATTGAACCGCCACTCACCACAACACCACTGTCAAGTTTGCAGATGACACCACAGTGGTGGGGCTTATCTCCAGGGGGTATGAGTGTGCCAATAGGGACGAGGTGGAGCGGCTGACAGCGTGCAGAACAACTTGAGAACAACTTGCTGCTCAACATCTCTAAGACCAAGAAGATAATAGTGGACTATAGGAATAAGAGGATGGACATTTCACCACTGATCATCAGCGTCGACTGTGTCGAGAGTGTGGCTAACTCCATATCAAAGAGAGCTTGACCTGCAGGGTGAACACATCTAAGATGCTGAAAAAGACCCAGCAGAGACTGCACTTCATGAGGGTTCTTAGGTGAAAAACAGCACATAGAGACTGCTGGTTTCCTTTTAATGATGCTCTATTGACAGCATATTGAACTGTGTAGTACACTATCTGCACCGTTGCTCAGAGGAAAACACTTCATAGGGTCATTAACGTAGCCCAAAAGATTGTTGTCAGCCCTCCCACACTTGAAGAACTTCCCAGTTCCCTATTATTCCTAAAATCTTCAATTTTGTTGGACCACATTTAAATGAGTGTATGGTTACAGAACTTGTCGGTGAAAACACCCCTGCCCTCTGTGTAGCTGACGAGTATGTAACAACATGTTAGCTGTCCGTGCCTATGGGGCTCAGCACTGCCCCATATCAGTGTGGCACCATACTTTTTATCTCACCTGGTCCATTTTCCCTGTGCATTCATGGCTAATTAAATACATGGACTGTAAATACATGTGTGTGACATATTTAATCTTTCTAAACGACCACACGGTGGTGCAGTTGGTAACACTATTGGTGATGTGTCTAGGGTGTACCCTGCCTCTTACCTGTAGACTGCTGGAGACAGGCACCAGCTCCCCCGTGACCCACTATGGAATAAGTGCTATAGAAGATGAATGAATGAATGAACATTCATTAAATATATTAGACAGACTGTGGAACATCAGCATGTTTAGTACGTGTCCAGCATATACAGGGGATAGACAATGAAACTGAAACACCTGTCATTTTAGTGTGGGAGGTTTCATGGCTAAATTGGACCAGCCTGGTAGCCAGTCTTCATTGATTGCACATTGCACCAGTAAGAGCAGAGTGTGAAGGTTCAATTAGCAGGGTAAGAGCACAGTTTTGCTCAAAATATTGAAATGCACACAACATTATGGGTGACATACCGGAGTTCAAAAGAGGAGAAATTGTTGGTGCACGTCTTGCTGGCGCATCTGTGACCAAGACAGCAAGTCTTTGTGATGTATCAAGAGCCACGGTATCCAGGGTAATGTCAGCATACCACCAAGAAGGACGATCCACATCCAACAAGATTAACTGTGGACACAAGAGGAAGCTGTCTGAAAGGGATGTTCGGGTGCTAACCCGGACTGTATCCAAAAAACATAAAACCACGGCTGCCCAAATCACGGCAGAATTAAATGTGCACCTCAACTCTCCTGTTTCCACCAGAACTGTCCGTCGGGAGCTCCACAGGGTCAATATACACGGCCGGGCTGCTATAGCCAAACCTTTGGTCACTCATGCCAATGCCAAATGTCAGTTTCAATGGTGCAAGGAGCGCAAATCTTGGGCTGTGGACAATATGAAACATGTATTGTTCTCTGATGAGTCCGCCTTTACTGTTTTCCCCACATCTGGGAGAGTTACGGTGTGGAGAAGCCCCAAAGAAGCATACCACCCAGACTGTTGCATGCCCAGAGTGAAGCATGGGGGTGGATCAGTGATGGTTTGGGCTGCCATATCATGGCATTCCCTTGGCCCAATACTTCCTTGGGTCCTTGACAACAGAACCATTCTTGAGGACCATGTGCATCCAATGGTTCAAACATTGTATCCTGAAGGCGGTGCCGTGTATCAGGATGACAATGCACCAATACACACAGCAAGACTGGTGAAAGATTGGTTTGATGAACATGAAAGTGAAGTTGAACATCTCCCATGGCCTGCACAGTCACCAGATCTAAATATGATTGAGCCACTTTGGGGTGTTTTGGAGGAGCGAGTCAGGAAACGTTTTCCTCCACCAGTATCACGTAGTGACCTGGCCACTATCCTGCAAGAAGAATGGCTTAAAATCCCTCTGACCACTGTGCAGGACTTGTATATGTCATTCCCAAGACGAATTGACGCTGTATTGGCCACAAAAGGAGGCCCTACACCATACTAATAAATTATTGTGGTCTAAAACCAGGTGTTTCAGTTTCATTGTCCAACCCCTGTATATAGGCATTATAAAGAGAGACAGCAATGGGCATGTGCCAACTGCCTGCGTCAGTGTGTGTAGCACAGCGCCATTGATGAGGAGGCACAGCAATTCACTGCCTCACCTTGCTTTTCTCCCATGTATTTGCATCAGCAATGCGTACATTTTGACCATAAAAATGTTGAAATCAAACAGAACAATTTATAGAACAATAAAGTCAATGGGCAAATTCATTTTCTCTTATCATTCCTAACATCATACTTGTCATGATGCCTTCCCTGACTGCATGTCACTGAAGGATATTATGATTCTGATTTTTAATTAAGCCTGCAAGCTGCCAAAAAGATAAACGTATTTGGCCCTATGCTCTTATTATGAGGAATATTACCTCCAAACATTTTAAATTGATGACAGAACGTATAACAACTGACAGCTAAAAAACCACTACTGGATTCAGTTCTCTTAGCATACATAGTTAATTAGGATGGCACAAAGCTTCAAATGGAAAACTTCAGTGCAGGCTCTACTAATTAGGAAGCAATGACCAATCTACTGGATGGCTTGGCAGGATTATCCATATAAGGTTTACCCTGTTTTTGAACAACAAACAGTTCTAGGACGTTTGTTACCTATATGTTCCTCACAGCCACAAAACATGTCACACAGTTGATTTATTGTGCATCCACCCATTAATCTATCTTCATCTGCTTATCTGCGGTTGGTTACAAATGCATTTGTTTCAGCAGGACAACTCCCAAACCTCTCGTTTTAAAGATGATACTGATGACAAAAAGATCTAGAGTTCTTTTAGAAAGTTTTTGGACAAATGTTTTAATAGACTGCAATCCCAGAAACTGATAACCCCCACCAACTACTGCATGCCTGTCTTGAAGATGTGTAATAAATTCTGACAAATGAAGATGTGTGACTTTAACTAAGTAATGTTTCAGCATTACCTCCCTACACTCCATTTAAATACCACTACCATAGATTTTAACAAATGGTATAGAAATAGAAATAACCTTTATTGTACCTCAATAAATTGAATACATACACCAGTGCAGTTTATGTTAAAACTATGCAAAGGTTGCAGAAATAATTTGATAACAATTAATAAATCTCTTGGGGCTCTATGCGGACAGGGTTAACAGGGTTAATCTGTTTTGCATCTCAAATGCTTGGAGCAGCTGACATGGCATGGGAGTTATTCTTAGTCTCTGATTAATTCAGCTAATGATTATTTAATGCTGCAGCAGTCCTATTTTAGGGATTAAGTACTTAATAAAATAATTTCTCAATTAAATAATTGGGTGCACATATGCTACTCCAGGTATTATTCACAAATCTTTTCATATGAATGACCTGACAGTGTGGCTAATGCGTATCTTGAGCAGTCATTGGGTAGGCCCTGAACAGGTTGCCAGTCCATCACAGGGCAACACAACATGCACACACAAACATACATACACGGAAATAAATGAACTGTAATGTGAATGTTTTGTGACAGTAGGAGAAAGTTGGAGTAACTGGAGAAGCACCAATGCTGCAAAAAAATGCTGCAAATAACAAAACCGAGTTACAAAACAAATGCAAAGGAAAAATGCTGCAAAAAGCAAAACATCTAAAGTTAAATACAATCAAAACACATAGGTTTCAATGAAGATTGCTACAGAGACTAACATTACTATTACATATAAGAAAGAATTGCAAACTATTATAAATTAAAGTCTGTAGAATGCTAATACTAAGGACGTAAAAATGCTGCCGTTCTATAATATTGTAAAAGATTAGGTGTTTAAAAAGACTCAAAAGAAAACGTACATTTTCTATCTTCTATCCAAGTTTCCTATTAGCATCCAGTTAATGCTTACTAATGCCCATTTTCCATTGGCTCGTTTTAGGCGACGCGGCTCCATTCCACTCGATTTGGCTCTACTTGGTACGGTACTTCCACTGACCCATTGGCAGCTGAAGCACCACTAGCCAGGCAGTGTAGTGCCCTGTGCTACTATTAACTTTACTGTTTGACATTGTCACTGTTACATCCCCCAATGTGGATGTTTTTGTCTTCATGCATTTGAAGTAATGTCTTGCTCTGTTGTAGGCTCCACCTCCTCCAAGATTGGTTGTTGCTTCCTCGGCCTCCATCCAATCAGCAATCATCTACATGCAATTAGATGGCTGTGAAGCTCCATTTCAGTGCCTTTTGTCCATTTGTCTACCATACAACCTGTTTGTCTGTGTAGGCTTGAACGCCTTTCTGTATAATTGGGTCAGATGTAAAACCTGGTCAGACTGGTAGGGGAGAGCTGCCTGTTTGTTTAATTCCAGTTTTCTCCTGTTCATGTTTGTTAGGAAGGTTATTTTGTAGGTCTGTGTATTTTTGCTTTTATGGGAGTTAGGTAAGTTTCTTTTATTTTTTTCCTTCAGGGTTGTTTCCTTTGATGTGTTGGCCTGAGCTCTCCCTGAAGCTTTTATCAATCTGAAATGCAACTACTTAAAATGGCAGAAAATAAACAACTTAAATGCCATCTTGACTCCTCTTTTCGCTGTAGAATTTGTGTTAGTCTCTTATATCCCCTAGACCAAGCCAGGGGACGTAACAGTCACATTAAAGTAATCTTATTGAAACAATAAAAAATTAACTAGAAAATAACAATATAAATAAATTAAATACTTATAATGCTTGTAGTATATGCAAGGATATCTGTTTTTTTCATGTATAAAATGATCCACTGGGATAATTATCTGGACCACAGCCCAGCCAGAACTTAGAAAACAAGGCTCAGGGGTTCTGATGTGAGGGGGGTGGCAGGAGAAGTGGAGAGGAGAGACGCCTCCATCTGTACTGGTGAAGCTCCAAAGTTTGCATGAAGAAGTTACAATTTTGGGCTTTGTGAGGATGTTCATAGATGTCACAGGACGTCACATTTCACAAAATGTACTTAATTTCTTCATGTTTAGAACCTATTCTTAATCTCTAAGGCCCAATTTGTTGATGGACTCACCATTGTCAGCAATAGCAACTTTTGCTATTCTGTAAATATCTTCCATCTGGTTTAGGAGTGTGTTCATAGTTAGATGAGAAAACCAGAATTGCAGCCTCCGCTTTAATTCATCCCAAAGGTGTTCAAGAAAGGTTGAGGTCAGGACTCTTTGCAGGCCAGTCAAGTTTCTCCACACCAAACTTAAACCTGCATTCATGAAGGGTATGGTAACACCATATTCATTTATTTGGTGGTTTGATCCAATTCATTTGGCAATAGCTTAAGTGCCAGTACCAATATTGCAAAATCATTTATAACTGTGGACAGTTTTGTTTTAACTCCACACATTTTGACATAATTGATCATTTAAGAAAATTCAATTCAAATTCAAAAATACTAAATCGATGACAGAACCCATACATTGAAAACCAATAACTTCTTAAACATCCTTTAATGATGTCTGTATCATTGTAGCTCCATTGAAGTTGTGTGTTGTATAATTATTCCACCCTGAAAACATAATGGCTCAAAAAGGGCATGAACCTAATGCAATTTAGATGTCTGATAAATGAATGTAAAGATCTAACCAAAACTCTGTGTCCTCCACAACTCCTGAATGCTTGTCTGTTAAGATGGTCAAACCTTTCTGTTGTTGCTTATTTGTTGATTTGTAATACTATATATGCTAGAACCTTTTGGTTGAGTCATATTTTTTAAACATCATAGCTTATATATAAAGCATAAGTTGAATGTAAGCCTTTGTTTGCACAGAGCACATGCATTAATTTGCATTTTTCATCTTAATTTATTTCAGTTTCATTGATCTTAAAATAATACTGATGATAATGAGCAGTGAAATTGCATTTCATCCCTCTGTATCATTAACAGCCTTTAAAATGACAAGAGTTTATCAGAGGTACAGCTACTTCATGTACTGCATTAGATAGTTGTAGAAAGTTATTCTGGTGTATAATCTTCACAGTGGAGGAGTTTTATTTGACCCTTTTTTGCTATGCATAATTACACCATTCTTTGAACATTTCCTAAAAAAAAAACCAACTAATCAGTGTCTTATTTTTAATGTATGCCCCACATTTACATCACAACTTCTTTTCTTGTTTTTCAGCTTAACTTTATTTTATTTCTGAACATCGTGCGAGTGCTGGCCACGAAAATTCGAGAAACAAACGCAGGGAGATATGACACCAGGAAACAGTACAGGTTTGTATTAAACCGGCCAAAAATCTAGAAAAATCTGCTAACAATTCCAAGTCTATGGCTGCAGCTTGTTGTGTGTTATCTCTGTCCATGTATGTTAGGGTTTGACTAATTGATACCTAACAATGTACTTCTATAAATGTCCTAAGTTTGTAGAAGAGGCAATGAGATGCTGTCTAAATCACCAGTCCAGAGGCATGAAGCTTGAGATATCACTGTAGTAGTTTGTCTATTTTATTTGGTTGTTAACAAGCTTGAACAAAAGAAAACTTGAATTTCTTGTTGTTGGTTGAGGGGAACCAATGGTTAACGTTAGAGATGTCTCAGTCAAGACCTTCAGTCCCTGATACCTAGTCTTGTGAATGATGTGGGTGACAATCACATTTTTGAGAAGTTTGATCTGAATGATACATTTTTACATCATGAACTTGAAATGAGCGCATTTCATAATGCTATAACTAGCTGCATGAAAGATGTGAATTGAGTTTTTATTTTAGGGAGCAAGGTTTTGTTACATAATGCTGAAACAAGCAACACCTCCAGCGTGAGAGCTTAGTGGCTCTATGTGTGTGTCTGTCTTTGTAAGGGACCTTGAATGATGATGTGTGCCTCTCGGTTAAGCTTTATTAAGATCACATTAAATGTAAGACTATAAACTGACAAACTGCCCCAACCATTGAAACTAATGAATTAAACTGAGGGTTCTTTTGCACTCCAATATTGGTGTTACTGGAATCTCTAGGTGAGTTTGCAGCTACAGCAGAGAAGACCTGAGAAAGTTGCAGCTTTGTGTGTTCTAGCTTTTTTCTTCAGAGTATCATACAAATTATAGCCACATAACCTATCACATGTTGTCTTCAATTCACGTGAGTGATAATTTTGTCAGCTGATATGATAAAAAAATATTTTCTTCTAAAATACATACACCATCTTTGCAGTGTCTTAAAAGTGGCTGAAGTTACAAATTTAATCTATAGACTCCCTTTCAGTCAGTTTCTCAGACTCATTTGTTTTTTGCATATGAATATGTGAATGAGAGCAGCTGTTTTGGGAATGTGAGAATAATTAAATACAGTTTATCTGAGCAAAGTGAACAGAAGCATACTAAACAGATGTAAATAGTCTGGCAAAGGCGCTGCGTAATGTTGCAGTGGAACGTGTGCCCCATTTATCCATCTGTGATGGCAAAGGTGTGTGTACATCTATCTATCTATCTATCTATCTATCTATCTATCTATCTATCTATCTATCTATCTATCTATCTATCTATCTATCTATCTATCTATCTATCTATCTATCTATCTATCTATCTATCTATCTATCTATCTATCTATCTATCTATCTATCTATCTATCTATCTATCTATCTATCTATCTATCTATCTATCTATCTATCTATCTATCTATCTATCTATCTATCTATCTATCTATCTATCTATCTATCTATCTATCTATCTATCTATCTATCTATCTATCTATCTATCTATCTATCTATCTATCTATCTATCTATCTATCTATCTATCTATCTATCTATCTATCTATCTATCTATCTATCTATCTATCTATCTATCTATCTATCTATCTATCTATCTATCTATCTATCTATCTATCTATCTATCTATCTATCTATCTATCTATCTATCTATCTATCTATCTATCTATCTATCTATCTATCTATCTATCTATCTATCTATCTATCTATCTATCTATCTATCTATCTATCTATCTATCTATCTATCTATCTATCTATCTATCTATCTATCTATCTATCTATCTATCTATCTATCTATCTATCTATCTATCTATCTATCTATCTATCTATCTATCTATCTATCTATCTATCTATCTATCTATCTATCTATCTATCTATCTATCTATCTATCTATCTATCTATCTTTATTACTATAACACCAAATTAAACCATACATTAAATTATTTCAAAAATCTGTTTTAGTTGAGCGTTTTTTGACTTAATTTGCAGCATGTGGAGCTGATGCAAAAGACAGTAAACTCATTTACATTCTCAGTGAGGACAGAAAAAAGGTGTTTAATGTAACATACTTTGAGAATTTCAACATTGACTATCTTTTTTTTATATATGCACTGTGCTGAAGAAGTCAGAAGCCTGTTTCCATGTCTTCAATTCAATTCAGTTTATTTATATAGCGCCAATTCAAAACCCATGTTGTCTCAAGGCACTTCACTAAGTCAGTTCCAATTAATCTTAATCATTGAACAGTGCAATCAGATTCAGTTATTTATTTAAATTGGATAAAAAAAAATTTCCATCTAAGGAAACCCAGCAGATTGCATCCAGTCAGTGACTTGCAGCATTCACTCCTCCTGGATGAGCATGTAGAGACAGTGGACAGTCACTGGCGTTGACTTTGCAGCAATCCCTCATACTGAGCATGCATGTAGCGACAATGGAGAGGAAAAACTCCCTTTTAACAGGAAGAAACCTCCAGCAGAACCAGGCTCAGTGTGAGCAGCCATCTGCCACGACCGACTGGGTGGTGGTTTGAGAGAACAGAGCAGAGACACAAAGAGAACAAAGAAGCACTGATTCAGGAGTACTTTCTATGGGAAGGAAAAGTAAATGTTAATGGATATTAAACACTGAAAGACAGGGCCAAGTGGATCATCTGTAGAAGTTGGGCATTAAGTTGTTGCCAGCAGAAGCTCGGACGATGCCCCTCTCCAGAAAGGTGTCACAGGTAGACACAGAGTCAGGCCAGGTGTAGCTTCTAGGAAGAGAAAAGAGAGAGAACATAAAGTTAGAAGCTGAAATAACAGCAAATAATGCAAAATTGGAGAGTAGTTTGAGAATGTTACAGAGAGAGTGAAAGTGGTCATTATGTCCTCCAGCAGCCTAAGCCTATAGCAGCATAACTACAGAGATAGCTCAGGATAACCTAAGCCATCCTAACTATAAGCTTTATCAAAAAGGAAAGTTTTAAGCCTAGCCTTAAAAGTAGACAGGGTGTCTGCCTTACGGACTAAAACTGGGAGCTGGTTCCACAGGAGAGGAGCCTGATAACTAAAGGATCTGCCTCCCATTCTACTTCTGGAGTCTCTAGGAACCACCAGTAAACCTGCAGTCTGAGAACAAAGTGCCCTGTTAGGAACATATGGAACAATCAGATCTCTGATGTATGATGGAGCTAGATCATTAAGGGCTTTATATGTGAGGAGGAGAATTTTAAATTATGTTCTGGATTTAACAGGGAGCAAATGAAGGGAAGCTAAAGTAGGAGAAATATGATCTCTCTTTTTAATTTTCATCAGAACTCTTGCTGCAGCATTTTGAATCAGCTGAAGGCTTTTAACTGCATTTTGTGGACATCCTGATAGTAAAGAATTACAATAGTCCAGCCTTGAAGTAACAAATACGTGGACTAGTTTTTCAGCATCACTCCTGGATAGGATATTTCTAATTTTGGCAATGTTCCGGAGGTGAAAGAAGGAAATCCTAGAAATATTAATATGGGATTTAAATTACATGTCCTGGTCAAAATGCAGCAAAGTCAGATTTTCCAGTAACAAAACTATTAACATACTTTTTCAAACTCTATAGATTTATTGCTAACTTTATACAATACTAGGTATTTTATAACCAATCACATCAAATATTTTAATCCTGGACACTGTAAAAAACCAATTACCTAAAGTTTAGAAAGTTAGAGGACATGCTGTGCTCATGGGTGCCTGATTATGTCATGAAATGGAAGAGGCATAATTAACCCCAGGGCTCCAAAAACTTTGTCTGATTAAATAAATCAAATGTTGTTGGGACACCAGCCATGGGTTACTACATTAAAGGCCAATATAAACTTTTCTGGAACTTTCAAAATAAATCAAATTAACCTTCTTCCTAAAACAGCCCAGGAAGCGGCGAAATCAGAGCTGGAATCTTTGACCCAAAGACACCTTCCCACCTCCGCTTGCTCTCACTCTGGCTGTGCACCTCAGCTAATGGAGAGAGCAGACCACGCATCAACTAAAGGAAGGAGGAAGTTAGGAGGTCTCTGAGAGGACTCTGAAAATCTTTGTGAATACGGGCCCAGACGTTTAGTTTGATGTGCTCCTGACTGTTAAATGAGAGGGCATGTTGTGGTGAGATCAAAAGAGCATTCTTCAAGGACCTTTTGTAAGACAATAGTAACAGCCCATGAGGATGGTAAGGGTTTAAAGAGTTCTCTAAAATATTTGAAATGGGCCATTTTACTGGATGGAAAATTAACTACAAGTGCAGGACATTCAAAGCACCTACCAGCATGTCTGGCTGTCTAAGCAGGTCTACCCTGAAAGCAGATAGCCAGATGCCAAAAGAAAGGTGCCTAAAACGTTACTATGGGACCTACAGCAGACTTTTGCTAATGTGATAGTGCATGCTTGGATCAAAAGGAAACTGCACAAATGTAACTACTTTAATGGTTTTAGGATTTGATGCAGCAGGACCTCACCCACCCGCTATCTTTGAATCCACCATGAATTCTGACGTGTATTAGAGGGTGCCTGAGAAACATGGGAGGCAATCTGTTAAAAAATAAACACCTAAAGCAGAACTTCACCCTGCAACATGAGAGTGATCCAAAACATACCAGTAAATCCAGCAAGGACTGGCTGGAAATTAAGAAATGGAACTTTTTGGGACAAAGTCGAGACAAAGTCAAGATGTTCAACTAATTAATATGCTGTGAAGTTACTAGAAGCGGGCTGTACATGCAAAACAACTCACACATCTCGCAGCTGCAAGTGAGGAGTGACTCAAACTTTCCTCAGAAATATATCAGAGACTGGTAGCTGTCTACAAGAAGCCCTTACTTTAAATCTAGCTGAGGACAGAGAGCACATTTGTTGATATCTGGTTTAGTGACTAGAATTAGCCAAGTTTTTAGTGTTTACCTATGATTCAACTTCAACTTCTTTTCCAAAGATGCACAAACAATGGATTAGACAACACAATGTGAATACCTTTTTTTATTGGGTGTCCTAACTTATTAACATGAATGCAGTAAATAAGTTTTGATTCTGCGCCTGACATTGTAGTTGAAAGTTAAAACACACACATACACACACACAAACACACACACACACACACACACACACACACACACACACACACACACACACACACACACACAGAGATCCATTCCCACATCTGCAATTATCTGTATTTCCTCCCCTGCTGGTGCTGGCATCACCATGTCAGATAGAAACATAATAATTATAGTGTATCATCCCAGAGCCGCGTTGCTTTGAATGCTTTAGACGAGAACATTTTATACAGATGAGATGACGATTTATAAGGACAGATTGTAGTTAGCAAATAGTGCACCATTAAGTTTGTAGGATGATGCCAAACTAAAAACAATTGTGAGGATAAGAGAGATGTATTAATGCACAAGACTAAGTCAGGTTGTTTAAGTTACCCCTTGTCGCTTGCTGGGCTCTTTAGTTTTAATTGAAAATGTAAGTAAGTCAAAGTCTTATTTCTGTGTTGTTTGTTGTTTTCTAAAAATAGAAAAAAATTGCAAATGCATGAATTTATCATTTTAAGAGAAGTTAACCATACACTAATCAAAAAACAGAAAAGTGAGCATTGTTGTGATTATGAATCTAAAAATATTATTTAATATTTAATATTAATATTTTATCAAATAATATTTTGGTCTGTTAAGGGTTATCCTGTGAATACCAGCCCAGTAAGGCGATAGTATTAGGACAAAATAGAAAGGTGTGAGATGAGCTCTAACATTATTGAACAGCATAAACTCTGCAAATATATGGAATGAATTCACACAATTTCTTAAAATACAAGAATTTATTAACAAAAATAAGTCAACACAAAGTCAAACATATTTCAATCAACAAACTCTTTACTATACTAAAACAATCCAACTAAACTACCAAGCAGAATTAAAGAATAATGAAGACTAATGGACTATGTACAATATAAACAAGTTGATTAAAGATGATTGAAATCATGACCAAAAAGAGTGATGCAACATTACCATACAATGTTTATGTTTGAGAACCAAGGATTATCTTGAAGGATCTGGAAGTGAAGTTAGGTTAGTCTTGGAACCAACTTAGGAAATAATCAGCAACATTTAGACAACCATTCACAATGCAAGATCAGATAAAATATCATTTTAATAAAATAATGTTTTAAATAATGATCTGCTGAATAAAACCAACTTTCTGGATGACTAATTCTCAACGGGGTCTCATTAGCTGCCTTTATTTATTAAAATAATATTTAAAGAAATATTATTAAGGGAATATTTTGGAAAAGGGCCAAATCTTTCTGGAGAAATGGGGCTTAATGGTGTTTAGATAGTTATCAAATTTAGTAAAATGATGTTTAGGGACTATTATTTACTGGATTGTAGACTAAACCTTTCTGGGTAAATATTATTTAGCACCAGAATCAAACACACACCTTTAAAAATACCGTCAATAAAAAAGTTAAAATGCATAAGCGCGGACGGCGCGTTATGATCAATCTTCTGTTTAGAATCACCCTTCAAATAAAGTTTGTCTTAACTTTAAAAACATACAAACACAGAACACAACCTGACGCACGTGTGCTGCAGATGGTCCGCTAGCACCAAGTTGCTGAGTTCAACACACAAACAAAACCAAACTTCATAAAATTGAAAAACGTTTAGATTGTTTCATTCTAAATCACTTTTATCTCTCTGCCCAAAACCTAACCTCATGAATGTGTTGAGGAGTTGTCCGGGTGACGACGACGTTTGAAGAAACGTCCACAGTCAACAAACGGAAAAGGGGTTGCTTTTCTACATGCAGTGGCATCATGGGAAGTCCGCTGCTACCCCCCCTCCCCCTTCCTCAGTTGCTGGAAGTCGGTTAAATGCAATTTATTTTGAAAATTTCCGAAAGGTTTGTACCGGAGTTTTAATGTTATTTCCATGCCTGTGGGTCCCAACAGCATGAAATATATATATATAATGAAACTAAATACAGAAGACTGTGCACCTACATCCCCTCAAAGAATGTTTCAACAGCAAGGTAATTGTTTAGACCAAAACAAGTACAAGTTTTGTTTTTGGCTCAAACAAGACCTGAATGCTAAACTGGTGTTATGCTTTGGAAAAATACAGACCAGGATACTGACCAGGAAAACGTTTATTCACTCTAGGACTTATACTTCATTTTATTGATTAATTAGACACAGGCTGATGTTTTTAACCCTTTTATTTATGGTAAATCTAACAATTTCCATTCACAGCTAATGAAAACACATCATTTAAGATCAGAATATCACACAATACTAATAACTATTATATTTGTAATATAGAAATGTGGTCTTAATGAAAAGTATGAGCCTGTTCAATGTAATTTTTAATCTGACAAACAAGGCCTATAGGAACGCATATTCTAATTTGTTAAGTGACTGTAGATGGCACCATGAGGAAAGAAAATTATGTGGCAACATAATATCTCAAGAAATACACCAAGATATGAATACATGGGAACAGTTAGGTCATCCAAATCTGCAACGACCCTAAACAGACTGCCAGATTAGTTACAAAGTAGCTAAAGGACAACTAAGTCAATGTTTCCCAATGACTTCTGTGCAATAGGTTTTTGGACATGAATATTCTAAACATGTTTATTTTGTTCAGGTATGGAAAAAAGTCTTATGTTTTTGCAGTAGCTTTGTAATGATTGTCACTCTTGCAGCAATGTCTCCCACCTAATGCATGAAGCTATTGCACAACTGGAGAGCCCCTTCAGTGAAAGTCTGCTTGCTGTATGAATCTGCAAAATTCCATTTGCCTGTCACTTTGCTGCAGGTACCCCTAAATTTCCCTTTACTGTCCTAAGGGACAATAAAGGATATTTATATTCTATTCTATTCTATTCTATTCTATTCTTAAATGTATGTGCATTTGTGATCTGGATCTGGTCATTTATTTGGTAAATTGCTTGCATGTGTATAGCGATTATACAGTCCCTAGAGACCCGTAAGCACTTTACACTACAATCACCCATTCATCCACACATTCACACACTGACAGTGGTGATATATATATATATATATATATATATATATATATATATATATATATATATATATATATATATATATATGGTCTTGGTCCTTTGAATGAATGAGGCATTCCAAGATATATGGAATATATATTTAACTGCCATCTTATACCTGTTTAAATAAAAGCAGATGGAAATTAGCCACAGGCTACAAATATGTATGTATTTGTTCATTAATATGCCTTGTCCTTTGGTGTAAATAAAAAGAATCAGAATTTGAAATCAGTCTGATTGAAAATGTATGGGCAGAGCTGGATATGAACATGCGAACAGGGAGGCCTGAAAACCTGACCCAGTTATACCAGTTCTTTTAGGAGGAATGGGCCAACATAACAGCAAACTATTAGGAGAATCTTGTGGAAGGATACCCAAAGCAAATGACCAATGTCATACAGTTTGAAGCAATGTTAAGTAACTTTATATAAACCTTTAAGAAAGTAATTACCATGATCTTTCTCATTATTCTGGTATTTAGAAAATAGAAATTATTGTGTTGATACTAACTGAGCTACAACAGGGAAAGCAAAGAAAGGGTGTATGTAAACACCTTGTTTAAACTATAAAAATATATTGTTTATTTTTTGAACAGAAAACTGGCAAAGTCGACCCTTGTGCTGGTGCTGGTGTTTGGCATCCACTACATCATCTTCATTGGAATGCCTCATACTTTCAAAGGACCAAGCTGGGAGACCCGCATGTATTGTGAGCTATTCTTCAACTCCTTTCAGGTATTTTCTGCTTACTTTTTAGTTATGTAACATCAGCTAAAAAAAACTCCAGGGTTGCAGTTCTTTGCAAAATCAGGGCATATAATGAAGCAATGCACCATCAGATCTTCTTCCACTGTTGTTTTTTTTTTACCTGCATTAGTTTAAGTCTCTGGACTTAATTTACTTTACATTTCCCTACAAAGTTTTCACTCAACACATCCTTTTGTTTTGTTATTTTTGTAAAATACTCTGTATTGCATATTTTGATACCTCCCAGTTGCAGACTGTCTGTGATACTGACACCTAAAGCTAAATACGTCGCTTACTTTTTCCCACCTCCCTGACACTTAGGAGTTAGTCTCTATAGTTGGTTGTTTATTTTCTGAGCCAAGTCTCTTTAAATATATCCCCAGGTGGAGGGTGACTGCTTCATCTGTTCTCTAACTGCACTGATATTGTACCCTGTGAAACCTCAGTTTCACAGACCTTGTGGATCAGTGCTACTGGCTGCACGTTGTTCTGCAGAACTCTGATTGTGTCAAGATCAGATGGCTCCATTTGTTTAATTATTTCTGTGTTTGTGCTGTTAATCAACAGGTGTCCTAGATGTTGCCAGTTTAAACAAAAACATTTCACACAGACTCACAAAAGACAATGAACAATTCAAATGGTCCAGAAATGAATTATCACCTGCTGCTCTACATTTTTTATACTTGACGACCCATTTCTGCCATAATACGGAAACTAATTGAAGTGATAAATCTTTTTTTTGTTCAGAAATGACGCAAGGCCGGGATCACATTTATTTTGCAATTTCACAATAACACCTCAATCCATTCCTAAGATTAAACATGATAAACATGTTTAGAAACATGATAGAAACTTTGTTTCAAAGTTTACCCTACAGATAGAAGTGAAAAGTAGATGAGTTTGGATAGTAAGGGTTGTAAATAAAACTTTTAAAAGCATTTTCAGATATAACACATGATTGTTGTTTGCTTTCATCATGGCCAAAATAAATCTGAGAGTCATACCAACCTAATAAAACATAGTTTGCTGATGTAATTAGCCCCAAACCATGTAGGGGACAAAGCAAATATGTGGAACAAGGTGCTCTGGTTAAAAAAAAAAAAAAAAGTGGTCAGTAACTGTGAGATTACACAAAAACCACTGGCAATCATTATGAAAGGAGCTGTAGAGAAATAACCAAAGATCACATACATCTTTTCATTTCCATTTCATGCTGTGGGAAAATTCCAATATTATCTGCTATGAATTACTCTGGGTGACTGTCAGTGTCGAGAGTTATTATTGTACATTAATTTGCAGAGAAGAAGTATGATAATGAGGTTGATTCATGTTTATAATTAGGCTTACCCTATGTTGAACGAACAATTCAATGCGTTAGAATCAGTGCAGCCATTATTTTAGGCCAAGTAATCAGTTTCTTTTGAGCAGTAAAATACATGTTTTAGTCTAAATATTTTTTGACTAAAACCTGTTATTATTGCTGAAACTGTAAGCCTGTTTGACATCTAATGTCAAGTTCTACATTATTTAGGAGCTGGTCATTTCAACAGATGACAAATGGTTTGGCCGACTTTGTAATTCAAAGCCAAACCCTGAGCTGGGCAGTGGATCAGAATTATTCGAAACAGGCTTCTTAGACCAAATGCTTTTTAGTAGCATAATGACACAAGACAAATTTGTGATGTAGTAACATTTACTGCCCAAATTGTCTACACACTTTTAAAAATGGAAAAGTGTGCAAAATTATAATGAAAAATCATGTGTTAAATGTTTTACATCTGCTCAAAAATGCTACACTATTCAAACTATGATGAATTGAGAACAGTTAAAATTGTCAAATTGCTTGCACCGTTTGAACGTTTGAGCGTTCCCTCAGCAGATTTAAATCTTGTACCTTCATACTACCCAACAATATCATTTGACATCTTTCCTGTCTCACAAAACTCCCCAAATTCACTCAGCCAAATATGAGATGCAAATTCTTTGGATCTGACGGGGATGGGGTGGAATTGGATTGGCTGTGACTCAGGAGCTTTTTGTGATTGAGAAATGCTCTCACTGCTCACAACCCACAAAAGCACTTTGAAACAAAAGCACTTCTAGCTGCAAACAAACTAGGAAAAATGCTTCATGAATCCAGTTCAATCACATTCTCAGGTCAAAAATAACATCTGCACTTCAGCATTTCAGATGTCAGCCTGACATTCTTCAAAAGAATTAATATTTAGGGAATTAATAATGTGTATAATTAAATTTGTTTGGCATTTTTAAAGTTTTACAGTAACATTAGATATGCTAGGTGTGTCACTGAATCACTTTTATGATGATTGATTAAAAAGGTTTCTGCACAGCGGTCTTACTTATGGTTACAGAAATAAAATAAATTATTCCCAGCAGCCATTAAATCACATCTGTGAAGGTTGATAGGATTTCTGCTTTTGTGACACTGCCAACTAAATTTGATGTGGACCCTATTTGTGATGGTATCCGGAGACAAATACACAATTTTGTTGCACAATAAAGATCAAAATTAGTCTCTCACCCATTGAGACAAAATAACACCCTGAACTGCAGCACCTATAAAGAATGATCCTGTTGGTTTATTAGCAAGGTAGAGTGTAAAAACATTTGAAAGTCTAAATGACAATGGATTAGCACATAGAAACTGCCATTAATTTTTGGAACATTACAGACTTTCATTTGAGGGGATGAAGCATTGTTTGCCCATCCATCTGTTGTCTATAGCTGCTTATTTCCTTGCAGTGTTTTGTGTATGTGAGTGTGGTTGAGGGGGCGGAGGTGGGTTGGGGGGTCACATAGATGCCCTATCCCACCCCCAAACACCCACCCTTAAGACTCAGTTATAGTCAGCGTTCAGGGGGTTGTGCAGGTCTCCGCTGACGTTGCTCAAACCTGGACAAGAGCTGAATTTGTTTATACTTGATGCTGACATTGGTGCAATATTCACCGAAAACACAGGGGGCAGTGTGCTACATAACCAGTGGAAATGTAGTAAAAGAAGAAATGCTTGAAGTCACAAGCCAAAAATGGCTGTGTGCACTATTAAAAACATTTTTTACCAATATGATTCTGTTTCTTGCAAAGTTTCAGATTCATAAGAGTAAAACAATGAACAGAAAACCACTTTTTGACCTCTTTGTAAAGGATTTAAAACTGTGCCTACATACAATTTCGGACTCTTAACAATAAAAATACAATAAGATCTTTCTAACACTTAATGCATACACTGTAACTTTGTAACTCGTATTTATGTTTCTCTTACCTTTTTTTGTTTGTCGTTTTTCTTTTCTGTTACTCTCTTCCTGTTCATGAAGAAGTGATTTATTTATGTTCGAAATGTTTGCACCTTCAGCTTTGTTCATTCTGAATGGAGCACAAGGCATGTGAGAATGGGGCAGCTTAAAGCAGGATAACATCCGTTATCTTTCAGCTATCTGATATAAATCAGAGGTCTGTGACCTCTTTAGGCCTTCCTCAGTGGCTTTCAATAACGTTTGCTAAAAATGATGAAAAACCAACAGTTTTTAAATTAAGATATGATAAAAATGCAAGTTTTATATTTGCTAAAAATGCCACTTTTCATGTAATTAGATTGGAAACTATGTGCTACCATTTTCCACAAATATCAACATACAAAGGAAGAAATTGTAAACCATCCTATCATTTTTAAGTCTAAAAATAGAAATGAAATGGTTCTTAAAAAATAGCAACATATTTCTTATGGTAGATCTTTATCAAACAAAATAAGTCATCTTGGTCATGTAACATTTGCAGCTCTAAATGAGTATTATTGTAATGTGGAGCCAGGGTGATAGAATTCACATACTGGGTCAAGAATACAGACACAAAATCTTTGGAGTACGGGAACTCATCGTTTATTCAGAGCTCTCTGGCATGCAACTCAATCCAACCCACACGTCATAACCAGGAAGTTGCAGGAAGTGCCAGCCATTTCAAAATAAAAGCACATAAACATACCTCCTTTGCTTACATTATTTTGCTGGACAGAGGCCAAAAATGCCTCTTTGGATCGTAAAGGTTGCAGACCCCCAGTTTGGAACAAAGTATACTTATGTGTTAGGTCTGCAAAGCTGGTAAAGACATACCAGCTTACATGACACTTTAAAAAAGCAACACATGGTCGACCAAAGAGCTGCACAAACAGGTAAAACATAGTACGAGATAAAACAAATGGAATCATAAAAACACGGACATAGCACAATAAAACCTGAATAAACAGTACAATTATTGTTGGACTCACACTGTGTTAAAAGCCAAACAGTAAAAGAGTGTTTTCAAGTGAGATTTGAAACATCAGTTGAGGGAGCTTGTCCTAAATGAAGAGACACCTCGTTCCAGACTTTTGGGGCCACAATAGAAAAAGCTTGATTCTGCCTCAATTTCCTCTGTGATTTAGGAACCAACAGCAGCATCTGGTCAGCTGACCTGAGAGGAGAAGATGGGGCATGAGGGTTTCTGCAGATTGGACAAATATGATTGCACAAGTCCATTAAGAGACTTAAAAATAAATAAAGTAACTTTAAAATTGATCCTGTAAAAAATAAGCAGCTAGTGCAAAAAGGTTAAGGATTGGCTCTTGTGTCTTGGTACACGTTAAACGTTTTGGACTAGTTGAAGGTAACAGAGTGACCTGGCTAATTTCTGTTAAACGAGAGTGGCAATGATCCAACGGGGATATTATTAAAGCACGGATTACTGATTCCAAGTTACGTCTAGAAAGGTGAGGTTTAATCTTAGAGAGATGTCTGAAATGAAAAAAGGATGATTTTACCACAGCATTAAAGTGGTTATCAAACCTATGGGTTATATCTGTTTTAACACCTAAATTTTTGGCAACAGATTTAAATGAGAGGCAGGGTGGAGAGATCATCACAAGGGGAATTTGTTTATTGAGAAAAGCAATGAATTGCAGCTGTATGAGTTAGGCCTTCTTGACATCTTTCTCTGATTAGGACCATTTCTGATGCGCTCAGATGGAAATATTTGATTATAAGTATCAAGCATAATCCTTTATGCTTTGGGTTTCAAAGATGTTTATCTGTTTTTTAGGGCTTCTTCGTGTCCATTATCTACTGCTATTGCAACGGAGAGGTGAGTTGAGATTTTTTCTAAAAGCATATTTATTACAGGAAAAAGCAGACATATACTGTAGGATTATAGAATTATAGGTTGCTAAGATACCTGCTAAATTGGCTTAATTACTCCAATTATAGAAACAAGGAAAATGCTAAATTTCTGACAGTTTTCACAAAAATCTTTGCTTTCTATGTTTTGATGATTTTCCTTAAGGTTGACTATACAGTACATAACATTATTTTAAAACAGTCCTCAAGGAAGGTGAGGCAAACACAAACCAAAGCACAATTACGAGAAAAATCATTTCAAGCCAATGACAAATTCATATGTTTTGTAAAATCAATGTTCCGTTAATGAAAAAAAGTAATAGCACAAAATCCTACAGAAACTCTTATTTTGGTTTAATAGACAACATCATCTTGTATAAATAGTTTTTCTTTATTTTCAAAGAATTGTGTTTTAGAGACCCCAACTTGGGTTATAGTTTTTGATCTCTGAAATATTTGCCAATATTAAAAACAAATTATCACCATGCTAGAAAAAAATTCATTCAGTGGCTTCATTCTTCATTTTCCCACTACTGAACTTAAAGTAACATGAAGGGCTTTTGTTTCATTTTTCTAAGAGAAATATGAAATACGCAATTTCAGGAAAAAAAAGGAGTACCAGCTAAGATGGAGATGTCTCACGCGTGCTTCTGTGTAGCCTCAATATTCTATTAAATAGACATATCGGAGAACAGAACATGGTGTCAGAAGTATAGACTACTTAGCGAAGAGTGAGAGAGAACAAGTGAGAACTGACGGCTCGAAAAAAATAAATAAGAAGGACAACGCCATGAACCAGTTTCAAGTCGTCCCGCCAGAAAAGTTCATGTTCAGAGCTGAAGACTGGCAGAAATGGATAAAGCGTTTCGAGAGGTTTCATATCACGTCTGGTTTGGAGACAAGAGCGGACAAAAACCAAGTAAATACACTGATATACACCATGGGGTATGAGGCAGAAGATATACTGGTTTCCCTGCATCTAACTCCGCAAGAAGCGAGTGAGTATGAGACTGTTAAGGGACGGCTGGATGCTCACTTCGAAGCCCGCCAGAATGTTATATTTGAGCGGGCGAAATTCAATCAGCGCAACAGGAGACGAGTGAGTCCATTTCACACCGCGTTACACTGTTTGGCTGAATACTGTGGATACGGGACTTTGCATGATGAGATGGTGTGGGACAGATTTTTCATGGGTCTGAGAGATAAAAGACTATCAGAACATCTGCAAATGGACGCTGAACTGACGCAAGAGAAGGTGATAAACAGAGCCCGTCAGAGCGAGCTAGTAAAAAAGCAACAGGAAATGCTTCATGCTAACTTCAAGTCAGACATTGCTGGCACGCAGTTGGACCGCTGTTGGGACCCACAACAATGGATTTCAATATTAAACTCCAGTACGAACTCTTCTGGAACTTTTCAAAATAAATTGCATTAACCTACTTCCGGCACAACTTAGGAATCGGGGGTAACAGCGGACTTCCCATGATGCCTCTGTCTGAATAAGAGCACCCCTTCTCCAACAAGCCGACCTCTTTCCACACGGCCTCTAGTAGGACCGGTCAGGGGAGGCCCAGCGCGCTGATGTCTCTTTGCTGGCAAACAGACAAACTCTTCAACTGGATCTAAGGAAGCCATACGATCATCGATCATATGCAAAGATAAGTACGAATGAAATACTGTCTGTATCTGGTATTTTCATTCATGAACGGAGAAATTAAGGTGTAAGAGTTGCTTACTTTTTCCTCTGAGGCCTGTGAAGCACATTGTCCCAGAGAAGTTCCCTACAAAGATGCGCGGTCTCTATGAAACCGAGCGGAGCGGTCTCCCAGTCTGGAAGGAAGACAACAGAGACCCCATCACCGTGCAGTGGCGTTGGCGGACAACGAGCCATTCATCATCCACAGCTGGAGGTTAGCGGGAAGCTAACCCTTTTGTTCACTGTGGATACCATCTTCAAACTTCATCGTCTTTTGGACAACATTCCTCACCACAGTTCATGAGGTTAGGTTTGGGCAGATTAACAGTTAGGATGAAATAATCTAAACGTTTTTCATTTTATGAAGTTTTGTTTGTGTGAAACTCGGCTATTTTGGGGCTAGCAGGCTATCTGCAGCACACGTGCCCGGGTTGTGTTCTTTGTATGTTTTTGAAGTTAAGACAAACTTTACTTGAAGGGTGATTTTAAACAGAACATTGATCATAACGCGCCATCCGCGCTTATGCATTTTAACCCTTGTATTAACCAAGGTATTTTAAAGGTATGTGTTTGTTTCTGGTGCTAAGCTATCAGCTTCTTTTGTTAGCTCAACTGCCAACCGGTAAGAACATGTGCTTGCTACTAAAGAGTATTTAACAGAAAGGTTGTTAGTTTCAAGCTGGTGAATAATAGTCCCTGAACATCATTTACTAGATTTGATAACTAAGTAAACACCATTAAGCCCATTTTCTTTTCCAAAATACTCAATAATATTTCTTCAAATATTATTTCAATAAATAAAAGCAGCTAATGAGACACCGTTGAGAATTAGTCATCCAGAAGGTTGGTTTTATTCAGCAGATCATTATTTAAAACATTATTTCATTAAAATAATATTTTATCTGATCTTGCATTGTGAAGGGTTGTCTAAACATCTGCTGATTATTGCCTAAGTTAGTTCCAAGACTAACTTAACTTCACTTCCAGATTCTTCAAGATAATCCTTGGTTCTCAAACACAATGTTGCATCACTCTTTTGGTCATGATTTCAACCATCTTTAATCGACTTGTTTATATTATACATAGCCCATTAGTCTTCATTATTCTTTAATTCTGCTTGGTAGTTTAGTTGGATTGTTTTAGCATAGTAAAGAGTTTGTTGATTGAAATATGTTTGACTTTGAGTTGAATTATTTTTGTTAATAAATTCTTGTATTTTAAGAAATTGTGTGAATTCATTCCATATATGTGCAGAGTTTATGCTGTTCAATAATGTCAGAGCTCGTCTCACACCTTTCTATTTTGTCCTAATACCATCACCTTACTGGGCTGGTATTCACAGGACAACCCTTAACAGACCAAAATATTATTTGGTAAAATATTAAAATATTAATATTAAATATTAAATTATATTCTCAGATTCCTAATTCCAACACTGAGTTCACTCGAGTGGGAGCGTGCGCTCCACATAACCGAATGCGCCGCACAAATATGTCATCACAAAAGCAACACAGGATAAAAAGGCACAGTGCAGAAGATGCGGAGACACGAAAGGACACAGTATGCAGCAAAGCCCTGCTTGAGAAGCAGCCTGCAATTATCGTGGGAAAACGGGACAGTTTGCTAGGGTCTGCAGAAATAAAAAAATATGTGAAGTGAATGCTAGGTTTGCAACAGAAAGCACAGATACAGACAATGATGTTGCTTTTCTGGGATCGCTTTTGGCAGAAGTTAAAGACAATCCATGGATGATGGACATAATGGTGAGCAAACATAAGACTGTATTTAAAATAGACACAGGAGCTGATGTCACTGCTGTCCCAGAAACACTGTATTCTCAGTACCAATTTGGCAAATTAGATAAGCCAAAGAAAATCCTGCAGGGACCGGGAGGCACTGCATTAAAAGTGAAAGGCATTTTTACAGCAACACTCATCAACAACTGTGTTAGTACTGAGGAGGACATTTATGTTGTGAAGGATTTATGTACATCATTGCTGAGTGGGCGTGCTGCAATGGCATTAAAATTGGTTGCCAGGGTAAATCAAATAGGTTTGGACTCGATTGATGCTGTCAAGCAAGAGTTTACTAAACTTTTCACAGGACTAGGACTGATGGAGGGTGAGTATAATATTGTTCTGTCACCAGATGCGCAGCCTTTCTCCCTCTCAACGCCAAGGCGGATATCCCTCCCCCTACTGCCTAAGGTTAAAGAGGAGCTCAAACGTATGCAGCAGGAAGGGATCATCACCAGAGTGGAGGAGCCAACAGACTGGTGTTCACCTATGGTGGTTATCCCCAAGAGCTCGGGCAAGGTGAGGATATGCATTCATTTCACAGAACTGAATAAATACGTCATGAGAGAAAAACATCCACTCCCGTCAGTAGAGCACATGCTCGGACAGTTAGCAGGAGCAAAAGCGTTCTCCAAATTGGATGCCAATGCTGGATTCTGGCAGATTCCACTGTCAAGGAAGTCTTCCCTGCTCACCACCTTCATTACACCTTTTGGGGGCTATTGCTACAATCTGCTCTGCTTCGGGATTTCATTGGCACCAGAGCACTTCCAGAAACGCATGACACGGATTCTGGAGGGCCTGGATGGAGTCCTTTGCCAGATGGATGATGTCCTAATCTGGGGGACAACGCAGCAGGTGCACGATGAAAGACTGAGGAAGGCACTGTTTTGACTCCAGGGGGCGAGAGTAATGTTAAATGACAAATGTGAGTTTTCTAAATGCAGAATAAAGTTCTTGGGACAAGTCATTGATGCATCAGGAGTCAGCCCAGACCCGGATAAAGGGAGTGCTATAAGAACCATGGAGGAGCCCAGTAATATAAGCGAGGTGAGACGCTTCCTGGGTATGGTGAACCATCTTGGGAAGTTCCTCCCCCACCTGGCAGAGAAAACCCGACCTTTGAGAGATCTCCTAAAGAAGTCAAACATGTGGTCATGGGGTCCACCACAGCAACAAGCTTTTGACGCTGTTAAAACAGATCTGACAGCACCACCAGGACTAGCGTGGTATGACCCGAATGCAGAAATATGTGTGTCAGCAGATGCATCATCGTATGGACTAGGTGCAGTTCTCCAGAAACACGCTGATACAGGATGGAGGCCAGTGGCATATGCATCACGGTCTCTCAGCGACACGGAGCAGGGGTATGCTCAGATTGAGAAAGAGGCTCTCGCTTCAACATGGGCCTGTGAGAGGTTCGCAGAGTTTCTGACCGGGAAGAAGTTTCACATTGAAACCGATCATAAGCCACTAGTTCCGCTGCTGGGGTCGAAGAGTGTAAACGAGCTTCCTCCTCGCATACAGCGACTACGAATGCGACTAATGAGATTTTCTTACATTATTTTCCATGTGGCTGGCAAAAATATTGCTACAGCTGATGTTTTGTCCAGAGCTCCAATCCTCAACGAGTCGGGAGGACTGCAAGAAGAGGAGGTCAACTTGTATGTTGACTCAGTCGTTGCATGTTTACCTGCCACAGAAGCACGACTGAGGGAAATCCAAAGACATCAGGATGGTGACAGCATACTCAAACAGCTGAAAAAGTTCTGTGTGGATGGATGGCCAGATAAATACTCTATTGAGAAAGGGTTCCAACCTTATATGCCATTTTCAGGTGAACTTACTGTTAAAGGGCCTGCTTCTTTATGGTAGCAGAATAATGATTCCAGCTTCTCTAAGAAAGGACATTCTATTGACGCTACATGAGGGTCACTTGGAGATAACTAAATGGAGAGAAAGAGCCAAACATTCAGTGTGGTGGCCAGGTCTCAGCAGCGAGCTGATTAAGCTGTTGGAGACCTGTGACACGTGTTGTCGGGAGAGAACTAAACACAAAGAGCCACTACTGCCCACTGAATTCCCACAAAGACCATGGGTCTTGGTGGGACCTGATCTTTTCCAGTTTAAGGACAAACAATATTTGATGTGGATTATTTCTCGAGATTCTTTGAAGTTGCAAAGCTTACTTCCACAACATATGAGGTAGGGATCGAACACTGTAAGTCTATCTTTGCACGCCATGGCATACCAGAGCGTCTCCGTTCTGAGAATGGGCCACAGTTTGCTTCAGATTCCTTCAGAAGGTTTGCACAAGAATGGGGTTTCAGTCATGAAACATCCAGCCCAAATTTTCCTCAGAGCAACGGGGAGGCTGAGAGAGATGTCAGAACTATCAAGACTCTCCTTAAAAAGGCGGGGGATCCGTATCTTACTCTTATGGTCTACCGTTCCGCTCCATTAGCAAATGGATTCAGTCCGACTGAGCTTCTCATGGGAAGGAGGATAAGGACAACTGTTCCTGTTACTCAGTCGCAGCTAACGCCAAATAATATTGATATGGAAAAGCTGAGGACTGCAGAAAACAACTATAGACAGAAACAAAGACAAAACTACAACGCCAGGCCCGCAACATGTCACTCCTACGTCCAGGGGAGACGTTGCGGGTGACAGATCTGCAAACCAGAAGAACAGTAATGTCTGGAGCAGGGTCACCTCGATCCTGCATCATCGAGACACCCAGAGGCATGCTGAGAAGGAATACCCTTTCACACACTCCTGGAGCAACTGGAACATCTCTTGTTCCACCTGAAACTTCTGCTGTTCCACACGAGACACTACCTGAAGAAAATCTTCACAATTCTCCACACACACCTGTTCCAGATGAAGACCAGCAGGAGGTTAGCCATCAGACTCTACCACCTGAGAGTCGAGTTTCACTGAGAAGTAGGAGACCCCCAGCCAATCTGGATGATTATATTTGTTCATAGGAACTGAGTGAGTTTCCTGCATGGGGCAAAATAATCCCCACACTCAGATAGAGGATTTGGGTTGTCCACCCTTCCCTCTTAGTTGCTAAAGTTAAATGTTATAGAGATTACTTTAATGTTGTGAGATTTATATATATCTTAGTTCTAATGCTGGACTGTGACTAGAAAGATATTTAAGTTTGTGCACTGTTATTGTAAAATAGATAAATAAACATTAATAACAAGTTAAGGTTCTAGCACATTCTGCTGTGGAAAAATACTAGCAAGGTACTGAGTTAATCTTGGGTATCCCACAGGATGCATCTTTCTGGTGTGTTATTTAAATTTACGTTTCTACATGTTCTTATATAGACCTTTATAACAAATCCCATTCAGAAAGGGGGATGTAGTATCAGGCTGTCGGTGGATAGGAACCTTTGTGCTGTATTGTGTTGAGGGGGGAGCAGAATAAAAGGAGTACCAGCTAAGATGGAGATGTCTTACGCGTGCTTCTGTGTAGCCTCAATATTCTATTAGATAGACATATCGGAGAACAGAACAGCTACAATCCTTAATACGCTCTTGCTCTGGCTGACCATGTTTTCCTCTATGGCACTTGACTGTATTGGTAGGCTAACTACTGCTGTCTGCTTAGGATCTATCCTTCTAGGTGATGAATATTGTATATTTTAAATAGATAAAGATTACAAACTCAACATAATGTATTTGTCCTAAAATATACAGCATATTTTTTACATCATATTTTTGCCACTTTCTTGCAGGTTCAGACAGAAATAAAGAAAACATGGACGCGCTGGAACCTGGCCTTTGAGTGGGAGGGCCCAGTGGTCTGTGGCCGCTATCGTTACGGCTCTGTGGTCGTAGGTCTCAACAACAACAGCACCAGCAGCCAGTCTCACCTGGCTGGTGGAGGCATTTCCACACGCTCTACCACACTTGCTTCGAGTCGCGTTTATCGCAGCACAGGCGCTCCTTCAATCAACGTACATGCCACCCTTCCGGGCTATGTGATGACAAACTCAGATCCTTTCATTCCTGAAGAGCTAGAGGACAGCGGCCCCAAAAGAGTGGATGATATCTCACTCAAGGAAAATCTGCCTGTACTGAATACAAGTGCAACAGCTGAAGATGAGGAAGAAACGCTGTAGCAGACAAAGAATTTGAAGAGAGACTGATTAACGTTTCTGCAGATGGACCTAAGCAAACTGTTACTGTATTGTGTGATTTCAATTCAGATAAGGGTAGCTAACGCAAATCAAAACTCAAAAGGAAGAAGCAATGTGAACTCCATATAGATGAGTCAATATTGAAGAAGATAAAGTGCTTGACACAAATTCATGACACTGTACGTGCAAAACATTTTATACGGCTTAAAGGAGTAAACAACTTTTTTTTTATTCTAGAGACAGACGCAACAAGACACTCAAATCAAATTTATACCTGGATTAAAATAAATCATTGGACCCAAGCTGTGACCCTGGTGCAGATGTTAAAAGCAAGCATTTGTATTGTATACATGTTTGCCTTTGACGTTGTAAATATCCACTTGTAACAGCTCATGCTGTACTGGTATCAAGGGCTTTTGGGATTGTAATAAACAAATGGTGTATAAAGACAGTTTATGGAAAGATACCAGTATCTATTATGTTGGCACATAGTAAAAAAACAATACAGATGAGAGACCTCAGATAAAAAAAGAACCCTTATTTTTTTCACAAAGCCAACTCCATTTTTCCAACTGCCCCTGGAGGCCACTCACTAGATGTGTGCTTAAGAAACAACCAAGCTGTTGCCTACTAATACAGAATTTAGGAACATTTGTGTAAAACGTTTTGTAAGCTCCTTGTTTTTCTTGCTGCTAACTGGTGTGCACCTTTAATTACGCCCACATCTGAGACTAAAGTGAAGCTCCAATCAAAAGAAGCACAAAGACAATTGTTTACATAAAAAAAGGTTGTTTGTAAGATAGCAGTGACAGCACAAGTAGCATGACAGATGTATAAACAAGTGAATATGTGGAATGTTGTATTGATTAAACTTCGTTTTTGCAAAGAACTGTTCATGATATCTGAAACCCTCAGAAAATGTAATCTATGCTATTTTCTCCATTATCTCAATTCAGCAATCTCAGTTTTTTTTAGGCATCTAGGAAAACTTATGGAAAATGTTTGGTGTGACTGCAAGTCTGGTGATTTCTGAGGCCAATAGTTCACAGTTGGGTTCAAAGAAACTTCTACATGCAATATCTTAAGATGTGTTTTTAAGAAACACACTTTAAATCAGCAAGTTAAAGAACTTTAAACTGCATTGTTGATTTTAGCATGTGTTGCATTAATGCATTAAAAATTTCATCATTGTTTAAAACTTCGTTCATAAAACCAGAACTCGAGAAAACTGATGATGCTAAAAGCACAGTGATTACTAAGCTGGTTACACTGTTTCCTACCATACTATGTGGAATGGCTTATAGAAATACGCGAGTGCTCTACCCTTGAGGATATTGTAAGGGATGTTGTAGAAGTTCTGTCACGTCTTTGAGATGCGTGTATTGCTGTTTATTTGGTCCTGTGCTCCCTAAGGTGGTAAGAAACTTACTAGCTGCAGCAAACAAATTTTATCAGGCTGAGCTCCATCATCACAACCTTTTTGGAATGTGATTAAGCCTTAAAATAAAAGATTTAATAATTATTAAAAATACAAATAAATGTAAAACAACAAATATAAATTGGATAAAACAATGTCAGTACATTCGTTGTAGCTTATGTACACGTAAGCTTGATTATATCCATAAACAAAAAAAGTATAAATCCCATGAGTCCAGAAAAAAAGTAAAACTATACATTTTCATAAAACTATATTAATAAATAAACCTGCAAATGATGAAAAGTTGCACTATAGTACAGAATGCAAACTCTCCCTAAATTGTTATTTGCGCCTAATTTTTTCCTGGTACCTGTGGTCCCAAAATAATTTAGCATATCTTGCAAAAATTAGTTTTCTCTTAAAGACATTTGCAGGAGTTTCAACATGTTCTACAGCCGGTAGTTTCAGTGAATTACAGCCTTCTGTTTCTCACACAAAAAGAGATTCATTTCAATAAAAATGACTACCTATGGTGTTCAATTTCAACTGAAAAATCTGAAATCAGGTACTGTAGTGGTAGATTTCATCTAGACGATCAACTTTGACTCCCCAATCCAACATAAGTGCCTCATGCGTAAAAAGCGATCAAAGCTTTCTGATTTGCTGTCATTTTTTTATACTGCTTGCCTTTTTACCCATTTAATGTCTCAAAATTCACTCTTATGTAATACTGTCCAACCATTCTCAGCATTTTGACGTACTACATATCAACTTGATATTAACTGATTTGACTGACAGGAAAATGTAATAACACTGAGAATAAAATGTGAATCAAAGCCACATTGTGAGTACTTTATTAATTAAAGTTTTCACGCACATATTGAGGTTTTCTATCTATATGAACTGTAAATTATTTGAGTTGTGCACATCAAAATCAGCGTATGGTTGTTTTGTTTTTTACTTTCAGTTACTGGGTTAGCTGAGAAGCCGTACAGTGAATCCAACTATTATCTAGCCTTGTGTGTTTTTGCATGCATGTTTGTCAGTGCCTTCTGTTGCAGCAGAAGCTTTAAAAACTTGACTTGAAAGGGATTATTTTCAATCTCCTCTTTTCATGTGCCAAGAGCATTCAGCTGTTTTATACAATGATTATGGTCTGTGTCATACTTTCTGTTGTTTCTAACATTTGCCCTCTGCCTGTCACTTAGCTGCTAATAAATGTTTAATGTTTGCAGCAACTACCTGGCAATCAGCCCTTTGACTTTCCTGTCATGAATGTACAGTAAGCAATGCTAAGCAATTTTTTTATTTACCTAAATTGATGATTACCACTTACATTTTAGAACAGTTACATGAAAATATGACTGGACAATAAATAAATCAAGTTTCAGTGTGACACTACATTACTAACATTAATTTGATCTTGACCAGCAGAAGAAAAAAAGCTAATCTAAAGTTATTATAAGCATTTAAATAACAAATCTTTAAGAACATTTTAGAAAAGACTGGTCAGAATCATGTCTGCTTATGTACTGATGTGCTTATACACAGGGAAATAATGTACATTACAAGCTATCATCCTATTCTAGATGTGATGACCTATGGCAGGAGCATCGTGCACCATGACTAGGAGAGGAGCAGCGAAAAAACCTATTTGGCGAGTACAAAGAGAGCAGTTGAGCCATACTTGTCTTTAAATCGAAAAGTGGTTCATCAAATTTGCTACAATCCAGTGGCCTTTGATCAGATTTGAAAGCTCTGGAGAACAAAGGGAGGTTTTAATCCAGATTTGGTGGCGAACACACCCTGCATTTCTGCTACCTGTGCAATCCCTTCTCTTTTCAATTCAATTCAATTCAAAGATACTTTATTGATCCCCGAGGGGAAATTAGAAGGTTCTAATGGTTATAATCTGTCTGACAGAGAGAGGTACCTCCAATCCTTGTGGTTTTTAGTATAACAATGGCCACCAGTGGGCTCTACATGGACAAACTTTATCAGTTTATTATTTTACTTAGTACCCCTACACATAGCCCATTCTAAAATGGGCAAACTCTAACACTCAGTAGTTTAATCTAACTTCCCCAACAACCCTATACCATTCCAAACCCTTTGTGAAGTGCCTTGAGATGACATGTGTTGTGAATTGGTGCTATATACAGGTCCTTCTCAAAATATTAGCATATTGTGGTAAAGTTCATTATTTTCCATAATGTAATGATGAAAATTTAACATTCATATATTTTAGATTCATTGCACACTAACTGAAATATTTCAGGTCTTTTATTGTCTTAATACGGATGATTTTAGCATACAGCTCATGAAAACCCAAAATTCCTATCTCACAAAATTAGCATATTTCATCTGACCAATAAAAGAAAAGTGTTTTTAATACAAAAAACGTCAACCTTCAAATAATCATGTACAGTTATGCACTCAATACTTGGTCGGGAATCCTTTGGCAGAAATGACTGCTTCAATGCGGCGTGGCATGGAGGCAATCAGCCTGTGGCACTGCTGAGGTCTTATGGAGGCCCAGGATGCTTCGATAGCGGCCTTTAGCTCATCCAGAGTGTTGGGTCTTGAGTCTCTCAACGTTCTCTTCACAATATCCCACAGATTCTCTATGGGGTTCAGATCAGGAGAGTTGGCAGGCCAATTGAGCACAGTGATACCATGGTCAGTAAACCATTTACCAGTGGTTTTGGCACTGTGAGCAGGTGCCAGGTCGTGCTGAAAAATGAAATCTTCATCTCCATAAAGCTTTTCAGCAGATGGAAGCATGAAGTGTTCCAAAATCTCCTGATAGCTAGCTGCATTGACCCTGCCCTTGATAAAACACAGTGGACCAACACCAGCAGCTGACACGGCACCCCAGACCATCACTGACTGTGGGTACTTGACACTGGACTTCTGGCATTTTGGCATTTCCTTCTCCCCAGTCTTCCTCCAGACTCTGGCACCTTGATTTCCGAATGATATGCAGAATTTGCTTTCATCCGAAAAAAGTACTTTGGACCACTGAGCAACAGTCCAGTGCTGCTTCTCTGTAGCCCAGGTCTGGGGAATGCGGCACCTGTAGCCCATTTCCTGCACACGTCTGTGCACGGTGGCTCTGGATGTTTCTACTCCAGACTCAGTCCACTGCTTCCGCAGGTCCCCCAAGGTCTGGAATCGGCCCTTCTCTACAATCTTCCTCAGGGTCCGGTCACCTCTTCTCGTTGTGCAGCGTTTTCTGCCACACTTTTTCCTTCCCACAGACTTCCCACTGAGGTGCCTTGATACAGCACTCTGGGAACAGACTATTCGTTCAGAAATTTCTTTCTGTGTCTTACCCTCTTGCTTGAGGGTGTCAATAGTGGCCTTCTGGACAGCAGTCAGGTCGGCAGTCTTACCCATGATTGGGGTTTTGAGTGATGAACCAGGCTGGGAGTTTTAAAGGCCTCAGGAATCTTTTGCAGGTGTTTAGAGTTAACTCGTTGATTCAGATGATTAGGTTCATAGCTCGTTTAGAGACCCTTTTAATGATATGCTAATTTTGTGAGATAGGAATTTTGGGTTTTCATGAGCTGTATGCCAAAATCATCCGTATTAAGACAATAAAAGACCTGAAATATTTCAGTTAGTGTGCAATGAATCTAAAATATATAAATGTTAAATTTTAATCATTACATTATGGAAAATAATTAACTTTATCACAATATGCTAATATTTTGAGAAGGACCTGTAAATAAAATAAAACTGAAAACTGAATGAGAACATTTTACATTAAAAGCTAAAGTTACATGTTGGTGTTATTTGACCAAGTGTTAAAATGCATTTCACATTGTAAGTGTGGGCATTTGGACAATAGGCAATCTTTAGATCTGGTCTGTTTTCATATATAAATATTTTCTGAACAATTTATTTTAATGATTAATTTATCTAAACTTTTAAGCATCACATGTCAACATGGAAATAATTTAAATTGCAAATAAGAAAAAATCATCCCGCTGCAACTTTTACAACGTAGCAGTAGAGAACTAAATGTGTTGACACACACACTACTGTTAGTTTTATGTAGTTTTCTTTATTGCATTTAGGTTTGAAGTGGTCTGTATTCACAACAAAGTTTAAATAGACACATTCAAAAGGCACTCTATAATTTTTTACCAAAAAATTACCATTACCAAACAAATAGTCATTAATATTTTATTTTTATATTGTTAGACAGTTGTGTATAGCACAGGTAATTTGTTAGTCTGGGTCTTTGGAAACTTTAAACTACAATACATAGCGAAGGATTTAGAGGTAAATAAGCCAGAAAAACTAAAGCGTATGTATAAAACGTCATATGTAAAAGTACTGTATGGCTGTTGGAAATGACTATAATGACATATACAGGGGGTAGCACATATTAAGATAAGGGTTACCCTTTCCAAAGGTTCTTGCCCAAAAACATTTGGTTCCTGAAAACTTTATGATTTTACAGATACTGCAGGCCTCTCTGGCACTGATGCGTTCCAAACTGCAGATGGAAAGATAGTACTCTGCAATTACACCACAGCCTTGTAGAGGACACCTGGTATTTTGCTGTACTGAAAAAATGTCAGTGTGTGCAACAACATTGTCTGCTCTGGGCTGGAGTACCTGATTTTCTTCAAGAAGAGGAATCTGTTCTTCTACAGTTTTTTTCCTGTTATACAATCTGCATTCAGTCTGGATTTTTGCCCACTGTTGTCTTAAATGATAAAATTCAAATAAATTGGTTGGTGAATATCATAACTCTGGCTTTTAAAACTAATTCAAAACCTTTTGATGGGGTTGAGGTCAGGGTCATGTCAGCTGAAGTTATCTGGTTTTCCTTTTACATATTTATATTTAAAACATCATTGAGAATAAAGTTGAACTGAAGTCAGATAACCTCTTTGTGTGCACAAACTTGATTCTCATTCTTTATGTTTCCCAAACCCAGTTTTGACTTGTTTCTTTACATCATTGTCTTGTTGGAACAGAGTTCAATTCAATTCATTTCAATTCAAAAATACTTTATTAATCCCAAAGGGAAATTAAATGTTGTTATAGCTCATATTATGTAGGTTTCCTCAAAGAGCCGTTGTAGATGCTGATGGCTGTGGGCAGGAAGGATCTCCTGTAGCACTCCGTCTTACAGCAGATCTGAAGAAGCCTCTGACTGAAGACACTCTGTTGTTGTAGGACAGTCTCATGAAGAGGATGCTCAGGGTTCTCCATAATGTTCTTCATTTTATGAAGAATCCGTCTTTCCACAATGATCTCCAGAGGTTCCAGAGGAGTCCCCAGAACAGAGCCAGCCTTTTTTATCAGCTTGTTGAGCTTTTTTAAGTCCCTGGCTCTGATGCTGCTTCCCCAGGAGATGATGGTAGAAGAGATCACACTTTCCACAAGTTTAGTTGTGTCCAACTTCCCACCTAGCTGTTGTCTAGTTGTTGATTAGGGGTAAAGTTGAAACATTTGGACAGTTTTTTGTTCTTCATTATTCTATTCACCATGTACAATGCACCAGTACTACTGTCAGACAGCTGGACCTATAACAAGCATGCAAGATTAGTCAATCATAATGCTGATAATGCTACCACCTCTATGCTTGACAGTAGGTAAGGTTAGCCTAAACTTGATTCCAATCATTCCTTTTGTCATGCAACAAAATAGGTAAATCTTTGACCATTTTAACAATAAAGCTCCTCTTCTGTGAGCACTTGGATTGGTCATCTGAGTAGCTGCAATTTTCCTTCAACTTTGATGACACTGATTTAGGAACATGGGCTTGTCTGTATATAATTGTGCCTATCGAGTCATATTCTATAAATAAAAATATGTGTTTTAAGTTATGCACCCAATTTTCTGTTTTAAAAAAATTACTGAAGTTAAATGTTGTATAATCATTCCACCTTGTTGATAGAACAGTTAAATAAAGCTCATCATGTCCATGGTGAATGTATGCCAACTACTAAATGGAACTGTTCATAGAGGTCTAAGTAAATGTTCAAAAAGACTTTCTGCATCTAAATCATTGTGTTGGTTGTCATTGCTCGACAAAGCTCTTACTATGTGCAGTAATCCCATTACCCACTGTATTTATTTAGGTTGAACAACACTCCTTAATGTGCTAAGGTTTTTACTTTTTCCTTTGTCTGACCGTATGTGGACAAAGGAAAATCATTTATAAAACATATCATTCCCATATTTCTTCAAAGAAAAAAATTCAGTTCTTCCAATACAAAGACCTGCACTTACCAATCAAGGATTTCTTAATGCTAATTACCACGATCCTGGTAACCTGTCTTGCTTTTGAAATGTTGAACAAAGATTTTAGCCATCATGTACAAGTTATAATTAGTCCTTACATTCAGCTGTAAGCTTGAGGACTGAGCATCTATTTTGTTGTGCACTTAAAGCCTAGCGAATTGACCTTTATGAGACGCATACAAAAAGAAATGCATTAGAAAAAAATTTTTTTTCCCAGAAATCCTGCAAGTAGTTTGCAGGGAGTAAACTCATCAACACTTCAGTGACATCAGTTAAATAACATATATTTTCAATTATCCAATTTATGCCATAGATTTTTTTAAATAGTGTGAAGATCATCTGAATAAAAACAGAAAGTCTAAGGGCAATATTCCACCTCTGTTGTTTCGTTTGTTGTTTACATCACGTCTGATTAAGAGTGCACAGAAGTTTAGATGCATCAAATCTGAGGGAAACCAAGGAAGCAAGTGATTTAAAGGTCAGCTGTATGTGTTGTGAGTAATCTGAAACATCTATATGCTCTGTTTATACATTCCTTGCTCTGCTTTGTTTGCCACTTAATTTTCAAAGACATGCGCCTTCTCCTTTGCGGTTTGTCATACAGTCTCTCTTAATTGCAGTCACGGCCAAGCAGAGCACCCGCCAGAAAGCAAGCACACGAAAGCCATACACATATCAGGCATTCACAAAAAAAAATAAAAAAAAGAGATGAATGCTCTGAGGAGGCAACAGCAGCAAATAATCTGAGGCTTGTTAGCCATCCTCATGTTTTTTATTTGAAACCCAATCAGTAAGCAAATAAAGCAAATGTTCTCCTCTGCTAATTTAGTGGACACAGAGAGAGTGTGGGGGCTACTTTCTTACACAGAACAAAAAGTTGCATGACACAGCAATCAGGAAAAATAACAAAACTGTTACTGCTATGTAGCAATATGTAACATCTTTCAACAGAATATATACGTTTTAATCTGAAGTGAAAACATAAAATACACTTAGGTTTACCCAGTTATAAGTATTTGGATTCAGAGATTATTTTGGACCTGAGATCTCAGCAGAATTTGAACATAAAGTCAGAATGAAAGCACATATTGTTTATGCAGGTTTGAATTGTAGGACTGTATGGACCTGGATTGCTTTGTGAATGCTTTATTTTATTAGATCTTCCTTTATTGCCTCATGCTTTGGTGGAGAATATGCGCTCCTGTTGTAAGAGCATGACTGATGCAGGAGATGTTTTGAACAGGATGTGTCTTCACAACAGGTTACCAGAACAGACTGCTGTCTTCCAGTCAGCTGTGCCTCCAATAGCGCTGAAGCTTATTATCATTGGTGTTCTGCACTGTTTCGTTAATGATGGGACAGAGATGGCATCATTATAAAGGTTCAAACCAAGCAAGAGAGAGGTACAGTGCATGCCTAAGCCTTATCCTTTGTACTGTACAAAGGGGAAAAATGTGCGCCTAGATTTTTCCATTTGTTAAAGCCTCGTAATATTGCCAATCAAACGTGCATGAAGTTCACTTATTAACATTCATTCTAGGAACTATTAGTAATCTTTTGATGTGGTGTTGATATATAGTGCTCCAAACTTTCTCCAATGGTATATTGAAAATCTTTCCTCTATTAAATTCAATTAAGTTAATTTATATAGCTCCAATTCACAACACATATTGGCTCAATGGTACTTAACGGAAAAAGAAAAAAAGTTAATTTAATCCAATCATACAGACAGATTCCAATTCAATACCATACATTCCTATTGATCGTAATTATCAAACAATGCAGTCAATTTCAGTGTATTATTCAAATTGGTTAAAAAGTTTTTCTATCTAAGGAAACCCAGCAGATTGCCTCGAGTCAGTGACTTGTAACATTCACTCCTCCTGGACGAACATGTAGTGATAGTGGACAGTCGCTTGCATTGACTTTGCAGCAATCCCTCATACCGAGCATGCATGTAGCAACAGCGGGAAGAATACACCCCTTTAATAGGAAGAAACATCCAGCAGAACCAGGCTCAGTGTGAGCATCCATCTGCATAGACCAACTGGGGGAGAGAACACAGCATACTCACAAAAAGAACCAAAAAAGGATGAAAGAGGGCACACATACAGTCGCTGTCATGATTCGTGGGTGTTTTTGGTTTCTTCTTATTATTATTATTCTTGATAGATTTTGAAACATGCTTCTGATCATGCTTTAGGGTGTATTCACACCAGGAAAGTCCTTTGGTCCGGACCAAAAGCGAACTTTATTTTTTTCATTTGGTGCGGTTTGTTTTCACATTGTACTTTTTGCAAGTGAACCATTACTTATAAAGAAAGCCACGTGGGTGACGACCATTGTTCCCATTGGACAGAAATGACGGGGGCGGGACAGAGCGCAGATCCGGAAATTTAGGAAAACAGCTGTAGACGTGCTGTGTGCAGCACCTCTGTTCTGCATAATTGTGCCGTTATTACAGCTGCAATATTATTGTGAGGGTGAAGAGCAGCTTATTCAACACAGACTTGGAGATGTTCCATTTATAATGTTGGAACCCCGTCGGAGAATGCGTGCTGAACGCCGATGTTCTCTACGTGCCTTGTCCCACAACCAGCCAGTAGCCTTGCTAAGCAACACACAGCTTATCAGGTATGATTACCTTACAACACACACCTTTGCTACCGGCTACGGTGGCTTTGTATGTTCAAAGAGACGTACGCTTTTTGTAGTTGGTTCGGATCGGGGCGGTTTGTATTCAGACCATAAGCGAACCGCACCAGAGTCCGTTTGGAAGTGGACCGAGACCACCTCAAAAAGTGGGTCTCGATCCGGTTGTTTGGTCCGGAACAGGGTTCACTTGAGTGTATTTACACCTGCACAAATGGTCCAGACCAAGGAGGGAAACAAACTCTGGTCCATTTAAAGCAGACCAAAAGTGGCAAGTGTGAATACACCCTTAGTTTTTGTCTTCTTTTTCATGTTTTAGTTAGGTTTTTTGGATCTGGTCATGCTTTAGTTTCATGTTTTTCTAGTTGTATTTCTATTAGTTTGTATCCTTGTATTTCCGTTCTGCTCCAGCCACGTTTTGTTTTCTCCTGTCAATCAACTTTATTTGGTTCACCTGCACCTAGCTAATCTGTCTTCTTGCTTCACCTGGTTCACGCTCCATAAATACTCACCTGTTCTGTTACTCGTGGAAACATTATCAGATCATGTCACCTTGTTTTTTGGATCATGCCACCCTGTATTACGGATCATGCTTTGCCTGTCTTTCATGCGCGTTTATTGTTTTGTTCCTGCCTCCTCTTTTGAGCGAGTTATTTTTTTTTCTAAGATTAAATCATTTCACTTACCATGCTGCCTGCTCGTCTGCATTCTGGGGTCCTCCGCTATACTAACTGTGACAGTCGCACTGAAAGCTCGGCCAATAGCATGTCTGGGAGAGAGACAGGGTCAAACACTGAAAGACAGGGCTGAGTGTATCAACTGTAGAAGAACAACATGAAGTTGTTGGCAGCAGTAGCTGGGCCAAAGCCCCCCACCGTGAAGGTGCAGCTAAACACAGAGCCAGGCGATGTGTAGGTCATCAGTTGATTATCTATGTATTGTCAGTTATTTGGCCAATAGCTCTTTAAGAACAAAAACGTCTAACGAAAATTTCATTTGAAAAAATATTTTTGAAAAAAAACAACATGGCCTTCTGTCTAATTATGGTGAAATTGAAAGTTAAAGCTGAAAACACATGAACATATGTGATTGAAATATGGTTAAGATTGACCAAATGGGCTAACGAAGCCTGACTTTCTGTGCCTTCATTTTTAGAATATAACAATAAATGGCCAACTTTAAATGTTGTGAAAAAGGATTGATATCCACTATTTGAATAGTTGTTGGAGCTATAACACTGTTTTCTGACACTCAAACAATGTAACCATTGGTATTTTTTTGTAGATTCAACAAAAGAAGGTGTGACAGATTGCATTGTAACAGGCAGCTGATTACTAAAGATTCAGTTCGACATTGCTTTGTTGTTGTCTGTTATGTGCAACACAACAGAGGTTAATTCTTTGACTTAAGGGTTTTGTTGCAATGTTGTTTTGCAGCAAGATATTCCTGGGTTGGAAACCCAGCCCAGGAACTTTCACATGGAGGTTGAATTTAATTTATTTGGTAATAGTACAGATGGGAGATAGAACAATCAAATATCGCTGAGGATAACAACAGAAGAAAGCCAAGAACTTATTTCCAATGTAGTCCTCCAGATACCCAACACCCAATACATACATACAGAAGTTATAAAACCAGAAATATGTAAAGACAAAAAAGGAAAAATTACAGAAACAAGAACTAAGAAAACAAAAATAAATTACAATAGATTACATGAGGAAAAAACGGAGTATACATTAACATTAAAATAAAAAATCTAAAAAATAAAACATATTTAGTTCTTAAATTGTTCTTAAAAAGAAAAAGAAAATGTAACTGTAACCTTTAATAAACAATACTTAATACATAACCTTCTGTGACACATAATTCAACTGCACAGCTGTGTGATCTGTGTGATACAAGAAAAACTATAAAGGCACAACATCTGGTAAACTTCCCTGATTGGAGTAATGGTGAATAAGACAATACACATGAAAATTTATTTGGAAAATACTTTATTGGTGACCATTTTAAAAGTGCAGCATCTTGAGATGGATTATACATTTTTCCACATCGTCAAGATTAAGGTGTACATGTCGATTTAATTTGAGGATGACCTTAGCTGTTTTTTTAGGTGTTGTCATCCACATATCCTCCCTGTGTATGCATGAGCTAATTGGTCTCACTAAAATTGCCCTTTGGTAGATGAGTGTGTGCACGGTTGCTTGTCCTGTGTCAGTCTGTCTTGCCCTGTGATGAACTGGTGACCAGTCTAGGGTGTACTACGCTGTTCACCCAATGACAACTGGAGATAGGGCACATTTTGTGCAGGGTCACTGAATGGATGGATGAATCAGATGGCTTACAGACTGAATATGTTCAGTAACTAGACTGATATACATACTTTTCCTTTTCAGGAAAAATTACTTTCCAGATGTCCCAAGCAATTGGGATGAAAGATAATCAGACTAAATAACTAAGTCTCAAGGCTGTTATTCAAAAGTCTTGACGTTACTGTACTTGCAGTTGCACTGTTGCAAACACAATTAAACATTTTTTTCAATAAATACAAGCAAATGATAACATGCACAATCTTAAAATACCTTTAATGATGATTTCCCAGAACTGAAGTTTGCTGAACTGAAACCATTTTCTTCCAATGTAAAAACTTTCAACCATGACTACTAATCAGCCCCAAATTCTCGTTAGGAACAGCTCCTGAATACGTTTCTTTCTGTTTCAATTTGCTTCAGATTTGCCACTTGCCTTCCTGCCTGATGCAACAAATTTAAAAACCTCTGTCAGGTATTCTCTCTGGAAACTTCATCCAGTGCCGTTACAGTTCCTCTGGAAGAAATCACCGCCTGGAGACTGAAAGTTATAAAAAACAACTTCACTTAAAATGGCTTGATTGCTCCTATGGTTGCTTTTGGGTTTTATGTTTAAAGTTGTTTTGACATCACTTTTCATTTCAAATATAAAGGGAAAATATGGTACTTTGCCTTCGGGCATTATAAAAATGTTAAGCTATTAAAGAAAGTCCCGCTACTTTTGGACAAATTGACAATGAGTATAAGTCCCAAGTTCTTTCTCACCAGTTTCTGGACAAAGCAGAAAATGCTTCAAGGATACATTTTAAAAAGGTCCATTAGGAAATAAAAACCTAAAACATAACCAGTGATACCAACACCAGCTACCAACAGCACAATGTACAGAAAATTAAATGAGATACTTTCAAAAACATTTTCTAGTGGAAAATCCTGACATAATAGGACCATGGTAAACATAATTAGCAATGTGGCAACATAGATTTGATAAAACAAAGTTACAAATGAGAAAAGAAGACCTTGAGTAAGTCTTTATTTCACAATAAACTGAAGATGCAACTAAAGTTGATGAGCTGGTGGACAGGTCGCCAATTAAACTAAAAGACAAATAAAAACAGCCCATGAACTGAAGTACATACTGCATTAGTTTGAATATGTGCAGTAAAGCATGTTAATTATGTTTGGTAAGGCAGCATGCTCTACATGTAGAGATGTTGCAGCACTGCTCAAAGGAACACACTCCCTTCATAAAGCAAAAAAGTATTTCAAGCTACAAAGAAGAAAAGGAGAAGGGGAAGGTTTTGCTGCCACATCAAAGACATTGGCTTTCAAACACAGCCTCACAACCTACAGGAATGTAGACAAAGGTGCCAAACTGTCCCAGTCTCTTTTCCAAGCATGCGGAGGTGCTGTGTTGGACTCCTTTTGTATAAATATCAAAGCATTAAACTTATGCACACATTTGCAGCTGAGATATGGTAAATAGTAATTACTTCTAAAATAATACCAAACAAAAGAAATCACTTAAAAACAATAAATTGCCAAAAGTATTGGGTCACACAACTAAATCAGTAAATTCCGGTGTTACAATCACTTCCATCTTGATCAGCCTTCTCGAACACCTTTGGGATGAATTAGAGCAGAGGCTGTAATTCTGGTTGAAGTTACTGCAGCTTTAGGTGTGATGAAAAACATGAAGAAATCTGCCATGGGGCAAATACTTTTTCACAATAGTGTGTCTGGGTGAAATTAAGCATGTCCCAGTTGGTGTCTCAAAGCATTTTTTACAAAACTATCTGAGGGCTTGTCTAGATTTTGCCCTTGACCTGTATTGTTTGGTGTATTTTTTGTGCTGCCATTTATGCAGCCAGTTTCCAATAATTATGGCCAACTTTTCTGTCCATAGCTTCCAAAAAGTGCACATTGTTTTGTTGATATAACGACTTTGGTAGTTTCTTACACAATTCAATGGTTAGGATTTTTGTTGCCCTTTATAGTGGCGTTAAGTGGAAAGAAAGACTTCTTTGTGCTGTTCTCAGACACGCTGTGTAGGAAAGAGCCATGTAGAGAGAATCACCAGTCAGCACAATTTAAGATGTTTTAAAGCAAAAAGCTAAGTTTAGAAAGCATGAAAGAACTACTGTTAGTTTGGTCTGAGGCACAAAAAGAGGCAAATTACTGCTATCAGTGGGTAAACATGCTAGCATTAGTGTAGCACTTCAGTAAACTGCTATTAATAAAAACATTGTCAGCAGGAACAAACTGTGGTTGAATGTGTCGAATCACAGATATTAAGAGAAAATAAAGCAGCTCAGCAAAAACTGTTGGTATTAAATAAATGGGACTTGGAATTGGCAAGTAGTCTTAAATTGCTCAAAATCTTATTGATGACAAAAATAGGAGCAATATGATTAAACTCTACCTTATATAAAATAAAATAAAATAAAATAAAAAGAGTCAAGAGAGTCTTGTGACAAAAAATACAATTAACAGATAAAACTTGTAAAGATTTGCTGGGAAAAAAGGTATAAAACAACAAATAGATTCAACAGTCAATGACATTAGGGGACAACATAATATTAAACCGGCTGCATTAAACAGCAGCAGTGTTATTCCATGGGATAACCATTACAGTGCCTTAAAAACATCAATGGTTTTTTTTTTTTTTTACATTTTGCCTGATTGCAATGCAATTTACTCGTACTTGTCGTCTTCCGCTTAATTCGGGACCGGGTCGCGGGGGCAGCAGACTCAGCAGAGATGCCCAGACGTCCCTCTCCCCAAACACCTCCTCCAGCTCCTCCGGGGGGAGCCCAAGGCATTCGCAGGCCAGCCGAGAAACATAGTCCCTCCAGCATGTCGTGGGCCGTCCCCTGGGCCTCCTCCTGGTGGGACGTGTTTCAGGCACGTCCCACCGGTGTATTCGTCCAGGAGGCATCCGGTATAGATGCCCGAGCCACCTCAACTGGCTCCTCTCAATGTGGAGGATCAGTGCTTCCCCCTCCTGAGGCAATGAATGCAATTTAATCCAGTATAATATTGGATAGGAGTCTGAAAAAAGTCTAAATTAGTACATTTAAATTGAAATTCAGAAAAGTTGTAGATCTAGTGATTGCATTTCTAGTTAAAAGTGTTGGATTTAACATACTATGGGAAAAGTCCTGGAACCAATTATTTCTGGGTTTCAAAATAGGTAACAAGCTACTATGGAGCTTTTTTGTATAAAACAGAAAATCATATATGCAACATCCCAAACGAAGTAAGAAAATGACTGATAACCAAGGACATCTGAGAGACTCCTCAAAAATGTGCAGAAAAGGATTTTTTTTAAATGTTGGTTTTGTCATATCCACAGAGCTGTGTGCAGGCTAGTGTGTCTATGTGCGTCTCTCCTCCCCTCTTCCTTTGCAGGTGTCTTCCCAAAGCTGCAGCTCAAGACCAATCAGGAACAGATTCCCTGAGACAAATGCCAGATTGTTTTGCTTACTTGCTTGGCCAACCTTATCTTGTTTCTTTTCCTTCCTCGAGTTCTGACACAAATTCTTGCTGTTCTCCTTTTTAAAATGAACCGGTCCGCTGTTCATGCTCAGTTCCTACGTTCCAATGCTCTGCTTCCTCATTCTCTGCAATCGCTGTAGAAATCCCCCCAAGATTTTGTTTGTGAATCACCTCACTGCTCCTCTGCCCGCCCCTCTGTTATCACCTCATCATAATCTAGATCTCCTACTTCAAACAATAATCAGTTTTCTCTTCTCCTCAGTGCCTAATCGGAAACCTGGCAAAAACCGTGAACCATCAATCTATACATTGATTTCAATAAACCTTTCACACCTTTATGCTGTGTCCGTAATTGTTGCCAGCGGTAGAGTCTATATTCAAACCACCGTGAGAGGTTTGTGTGACATGACAAACCCATCACGTCTGATTTATGTCTGGGGAAAGAAAAATGGGCCTGCTGCCTTCTTTTGTAACAAGAGTTGGTCAGACCTTACAGCACTGATGGGAATAAAATAAAGATTATCCAATATGGAATCCAGTGGTATTTCACAAGTATTGCCTGGATTCAACATACTTCTGGCACTTTTGTGCAGAACAAATCAGGCATTACGAGTGCTACAAATGAGCTAATACAAAAGTTAGAAAATAAAGTTTGAGTTTCAGTTCCTCAAGAAATTGTTTGTGACTTATTTTGTGTTAGGTATTATTTAGTCAACTCAGAGGTAAGAACGATACAGTCAGAGTTACTTGTGACAAGGGTAGCCCACTTTGCAGTGAAACTACAAAGTTTTGACACCCTATCTCTTTATTTATATACACAGTTCAACAGACAGTTCAGACAGGGTTTGTGTGTGTGAGACGGAAAGGAGGCTGGTTCACACAGAGATAACAATGATCTCACACACACAGGGAGGAAGGCATAGTGCAGGTGCCTTGCAACCCAAGGTTTTTACATGAGTGATAACAAGTCCTCACACCCATCCAACAGTCCCTCCTTTTATCACAAGTAAAAACATTTAATATAAAAACGAGTAAGAAAAATACTTTGTATGAGCGAAAACCCACGGACGGTAAACAGATTATATTTTGTGGGAAATACTCATACGGCCCCGCCGCCCTCGGCGACCATTAAAAGTTAAATGTTGATTAATACTTGAAATCATAAAAATAAAATAATGATACTTGAAATCATAAAAATAAAATAATGATACTTGAAATCATAAAAATAAAAGAATAATACTTGAAATCATAAAAATAAAAGAATAATACTTGAAATCATAAAAATAAAAGAATAATACTTGAAATCATAAAAATAAAAGAATAATACTTGAAATCATAAAAATAAAAGAATAATACTTGAAATCATAAAAATAAAAGAATTAAAAAATCTGCCCTGTTTATGTCATCATTGTACTTTTTCTCATTTCACTTAAGCAACAACTTCTTCCGATTTTCTGCTGTAAGGTTATTTTATGAAATACAATGTATGAGTACACTCAGGCTTTTGATGTGATTTATTTACAACATGTCATCATAATCGTCCCCTTCATTTTCGTGCATTTCTACCTGGTTCAGTGTTGCATATGCCACCATGAACAATACCAGAAATTCTGTAGGAATGGATGTGCGTCATGTTCTTCCGTCAGTGTTCTGAGATGGGTCCCGTCTGATGTCCATCTCTTCTGGTTCGGTATCACCTCCTGTGGATCCTGCTTTAGATAGAGAAAGAGTCCTGCTACCAGAATTAAGCTCAGGCTTATCAGTCCTGTCCGCATGTTACAGAGAGCCATTTTATAATTGGGCGCAGATCAGCTGTTTTCTTCACCGGTTTGAGACGCTGGGCCATCTTTGAACCCGGACTTCCTCTGCTACCCCGTCGGTTGATCTGGCTCCTGTAACAACAAAACTGGCTTACAGTGGCTTTTATGGGTCCAGGAAGGCCTCTCTGCTATTTTCAGAGCTGAGGGCGTTGTTAGGAGCATTTGAAACGGCCCTTTCCATCAAGGAGTGCTCCAATCCTTCCGGTGGAGTGTCTTAATCAGGACCATGTCTCCAGGCCTCATTCTGTGGGATAGGAGCAGAGATTATCGGCAGACCACTGGACATTTGTTCTTCTTTTGTCTGCAACATTTTATTCATCCACTCAGCTAATGAAGTTTCCTGTTGTGCTTTCTCTATTTCATTCATGTCAGAGGGCAGAGAAAACGGTCTGCCATGTACTATTTCTTTGAGAATACAAATTCACATCAGCAACTTGGTGTCACGTGATCTCAGACTCAGAACACAGTGGGTGGAGCCATACAATGATGTACAGTAGGTGGCAAATGGAGTAAGACCGGTTTGATTTGGAGTTATTCTCATCCATAATTTAACCAGGGATAGGCATTCGGGCCATGGCCTCCCTGTTTCTTCCATTGTTTTCCTTAATCTTTAACTGAAACCCTAATGCTCTAGAACTTAGTTCTATTAATTTATTTACAAAATGAGTTCCATTATCTGACCTTATAATCTGTGGGATACCATATGTGGGGAAGAAATGTGTCACTAGGTTCATCTATTACAACTAGGCAATATTTCTTCCCCCGTGTTTGCAACAAATTATGCATGATCTGCAAAAATGATTTGCATAGTCAGAAATATTTATAGTGTAGCATTAATGCTTTACCAGATGTGACATATTCCCCCCTTGACACGTGGGTCTTCCCAATGTGTCACTGTAGTTGCTGTGTTGTATAAATATTTTGGGAGGATTGGTTTATCTTCTATCTGATAGATGTCATCTTTTCTCTGTGCTCCTCTCTTTAGCCAGGCCTTTATTTCTGTCTTGGGTGCTGACTGTTGGGCGTCTTTCAGCACGTCCGTGTCTATAAATAGCAGATCTGACATTTTCTCTTTAATAGGTTGAAATGAGTTAGTTCTGTCCCTGATGATGTTTTAAAACCTCTATTTTGCCAAATCTTAGCATGGTGATGTACTGATCTGAAAACGTATTGGCTGTCTGTGTATATAGTAAGTATTTGTCCCTCATGTAATTCACATGCTCTTACTACAGCATATAATTCTGCTGTTTGGGCTGAGCATGTATTGGGTAGAGATTTAGCTTCTATTATCCTATCGATGGTTGTTACTGCATAACCAACTCTATTCTTTCCATATTCATCTTTAGATGATGAGCCATCTACAAACACAACACATGAATCTGGTATAAGGGTTTGAGAAATGTCTCTTCTGGGTTTTGTGTCTTCTTCAACTTTTGCTTTATAAGAATGTGGTTTTCCATCTTCTGCAGTAGGTATTAGAGTACTTGGATTTAAAGGGCACATCTTTTTAGAGTTATGTTTAGCTGTAATAATAATAGCGATGTCAGTGTGATATGCTTTGCATGTAGCGTCAGGTGCTTCTTTTAATATTCCTGACTTCAACATATCTTGTATTACTGGCTTAGTACCTTCTTCAGCTTCTGGCTTTAAGGGGTATTGGCGGACTAATGGCCTTTTTTCAGATATTAGTTTAACCTTGTATGGTGGGAACCCCTTTATAAGCCCTACATCAGTTGATGATTGGGACCACAGTTCAGGTGGGACAGCAGCTAGGGCAGGATGCATGTTGCTCTCTTTGCTCTCAGTTAAGCCCTGTATTTGTCCCTCTGCCTCATCTAAATGTGTCCTTGGATGGACTTTGACTATCCACGCCAGAATGAGCTTCCAGATTCCTGTATTAGGATCTACCTTTGACAGTGTCAGTGCTGTTCCTGCAGAGGTTTAAAGCCTCTGTTTTTCCAAATTCTTATTATTCTTTTTTATCATATATTATAAAGTAAGTCCTTATTACATTTAAAAATGAGATCACTATTTTTGGTAATTGCTATTATTATAAATAATGCTTGGTTTAGTTCTTATTAAAAATAAAAATAAAAACTCACTCACTGATGAACACAAAAAATGAAGGGCATATTATATCTTATAATCTTAGTTTGTTTTACCCTGTTTTATAGATACAACATACAGTTTCAGTCAGCTTTGTATTTAGTTCAAGTAACTAAAGTTTGTTTCAATTAACTCAAGTTTTATCTATTTCAGTCCAGTTCAGTAATTCTGTTAAGGTTAATTTAATCTTATGTTAAGTTTGAGTCTAATTCAATCATTTTGAACCTGACTGGAAAAAGTCTAAATATCTGTTAAAATCTTTTTGTTTTACCATAGAGAACTGACCTAATATTATTATGGTAATGTTGAGGACTCTAATTTTTACATAACATGAAACAGACATTTATTTCACAAAAACAGAAAGTCAAATACAGACATTTGGCCACATGAAAGTTTAAATAACCTGTTTGTAAAAGAATTATGAAACATTGAAGACAGATCTATGAACTTTCTTATGGTTATCAGTATTTTCAGTAGAGGTAGAACCTTTGCCATCTTTAAATGATTTTTTGAAAAAGATTCTGGAAACCTTATTAAGATATAAATTTGGCAAAGATCATCAGAACATCAGACCTTTATTAGCGATTTTAAAGTCCCTCAAAGATGCATTACAATGAAATCAGTCATTCCCATTCACACACATTCACACACTACTTACTTATTTCTCTGTCAGAGTCATTTTTATTTGCAAAGATTTGAACATAATTTGACTTCTATTATTCTTAAAATGCACATTGTTTCCTCATAACCCCTTTTGTTTCCACAAGGTCTGTTTTGAACGCTTCAATTCTTTTTTTTTATTCACCAAGAATCCATAAGGTGGTCTTAGTGGGGTCCACCTTAAAGGTGTTATCTGTTGGGTGTCATGTTATCATTGTCAGGTCAGTGAGGTTCATAAGTCAGTCAGAACCTTGGTCATTTGGTCTGTGCACATAATGTTTCATAGATCCAGCCTATGATTAGTCAGCAAAACATCCACCTATAGGAGAAAAATTGATTGTTAATGAATGAGCTGCATTTCCTAGGAACACTGTCTTCCTTCTGGATGAGCATCACCTGTTGAAAAACTTTAATCATTGTTGGTTTCACATATTCAATCAGATCTTTATATTATACCAGTAGGTGAAGTTGTTAGTATCTCATGTAGACTGACATATACTGTTGCATTTGGAGAGGATCTCAGATTAAATAAACTTAGTTAGAGCTTCAATCCAAGTTCATTTTGTGTCTGCAGACTTTAGCCAATTTTTCTTTTCTTTTTTTTTTTTATACATAAAGAGCAAGATTCAAAACATTTTCAAAAGGCAGATTGTGGCAGAATGTAGACAAAACTGCTTATTGATTGACAAAATAACATTCAAGCACACAATCAACATATTAAAAGGCTCTACTTCTAGAGAATCACTAAACTTTTGGGGTCCGGTTTTGGCCCGCGGACCTTGAGTTTGACACATGCAGAGGTAGAGTTACAATTTTTTTTCAGACCTTTCAGCAGAGACAGGCTTCTGCTGTTTGCAGAAGTTTTATCTTTGTTTTCAGGCAGCTGCATCTCTTTGTCAAGGTCGTTTCACAGAGCTGAAATTTAACTTCTCTCAAAGAGGAAAAATCAAGAATGCACACAATCTGAGCCAAATATGGAATTATTTCCCTGTAAAATGAATCTTTTGCATTTTATCATGATATTGTTGGTAGTATAACACCATAGAATGATTTTTAAAGCACCTGTTTCTCACTAATGCTTGCCTACAAAATCTTTTACTCTCAGATTACTTCTTTAACAACATTCTGTTCTCCCTTCTCTAGTCATTGTTCACTGGGTTGTCCAGTTGGACAGTTTCCATGTTGTCACCTCCTCTTTTAACTTCTTTTACCACGTCCTCTAAAACCACCTCTTAGTCTTTATAATTTGGGGCTACCTTGGTATTCTAAACTGGGATGGGTGGCAGTCCGCCCCCCTTTATTTGTTTTCAGTTAAGCTGAAAGTTTTTTCTCTGTGCTTTTCTTAAAGCATCAGTATTATGGCTATGTCAGTTAAAAGCTGCTCTTATTGTTGTTTTTTTAATTCATCTTTTTGTTTTAATCTGTTTATCAACTGTGAGCACTCAGGGACTGAAAAGTCCCCTTTGAAATTATAATCTGGCAAGGTTTTTTATTGTCTCTTGAATCTTTTGAATGCATAATCTCCAGTTTAAGATCCCCGTGTAGTTTTAGGATTTCAGTGATAATTAAGTTACCTGAAAATCCGTATTTTTATGCCATCGTGTACATATTTCTGTTAAATCAGAGCTTTTTCTCTGTTCTTTCCCCATTGTTCTTTGTTATTTTTCTCTTTTTAGTTTTCATTATTGCTAATTTTAGATCCCCTTGTAATTTTAAGACATCCTTTGTATCTAATTTGCCCAAAAACCCATGTTTTTTATTTTTTATTCCATCTATGACAGATCATACCTGCTCCTTTTACATAGTTCTCCATAAACTTTACCTCCCCTTCTAAGTCAATTAGTTTACTTTGTTTCTTCCCCATTATGTTTTATGTTAGTTTAATTATAGTATAAATGTCCCAGATAAAAGGTCACTGGCATGAGACTTATGGAGAGGACATTAACACGCCCTTCTACTGCAACTAATTCGCAGCGGTGTTAATTTTCTGGAATGAAATCCGGCCTGAATCTCCAAAGTCACCAGTACGTAGTTTTAATCTGGGCAAAAGAAAACACAGGACTAGCAGAATCCTGCTATGATTCTATTAAAATGCTTAGTCCTCCATATACACACAACACAGTCACACAGTTAGTTTCAGGTACCTTGTAATTTTTCTAAGTTAACTTGGTGTTATTTTATGAGCTCAATTTACTCCGTTCTTTTTACTTTTATAGCGCTTATTCTATTCCCTCGCAGGGGAATAACCCTTAGTCGTTTTATTTGGCCCCCTTCTTGGCGGGGCCCTACCTTAATTTGTCACTATTCCTTTCACGGTGGAATAAAACCATCCCAATGCAGCGTCCTTACCGGCGACGCACTACCAACGACTTTTAAGTACTTTTCTTCTTTTATTTATATAGCGCTTACTCTATTCCCTCGCAGGGGAATAATCCTCAGTCGTTTTCTTTAATCCCCTTCACGGCGGGATTGTACCAAATTTGTCACTATCCCTTTCACGGTGGAATAAAACCATTCGAATGCAGCGTCCTTACCGGCGACGCACTACCAACGACTGTTAAGTACTTTTCCTATGAACTGTATTTTAAAACTGTCTCACCTCGGAGTTGACTTCTTGGTGACTCTTTGGACCCTGTGAGAGTCACCCCGCGCAGAGGAAGGCAATAACCCACTGGCCAGGTGTGAATTCACACACACCGGGACTTTCAGCCACTCCGGCTAAAGGAGGCTGTGCAGCGGTGCTTCGCTCGACGTCAGGCTTCCCCCACGGATCCCAGAGTCACTGTTAAAGCAAAGAGAAATAAGGTTATTGAATTAATCCGGCTTCGAAGGACCAATAAATGTTAGGTATTATTTAGTCAACTCAGAGGTAAGAACGATACAGTCAGAGTTACTTGTGACAAGGGTAGCCCACTTTGCAGTGAAACTACAAAGTTTTGACACCCTATCTCTTTATTTATATACACAGTTCAACAGACAGTTCAGACAGGGTTTGTGTGTGTGAGACGGAAAGGAGGCTGGTTCACACAGAGATAACAATGATCTCACACACACAGGGAGGAAGGCATAGTGCAGGTGCCTTGCAACCCAAGGTTTTTACATGAGTGATAACAAGTCCTCACACCCATCCAACATTTTGCAAAGGTGTTTACATCAGCTTACATCAAAGGTTATCCATACATTTTTCAATTCCTGAAATCGAGAAATAATGGTGCAAGTTGAAAACCTCTCCCTTAAGTAGCTTTTTGAATTGAAATGACCTAAAATCTTTAGAGACAGAGAATGTCAAAAACCATTTGAGAAGAGATAAAGCTTACTGTAAAAGTGTCAGAAGTGGTGTTAAATTAAATCAATCTCTTGAGCTGATTGATACAAAAACACAGAGCATAGTAAATATACTCAGGATCATATGAAAAAAGTCCTAAAACAGCTGCGGCTTGACTGCAAATGTTCAGAGGATTTCCCTCTTTTTCTGCTTCAGCAGGATAAAAACAGATCCAATGAAACAAAGAGGAAGCTGGACCCTACACAACACACGCTCTTAACAGATGTTCAATGGAGCATTACCTTGGAAACAAGCTACCAGCATCTCAAACACAGATCTGCGATCTGTTCTGTCTTCGGTCTTCCAAAATAAACATATGTCCATCTTATGTCCATACTTTTATGTACAATTAATTTCAAAAATTAAGTTATAAATTATACTGCATAAAACATGAAATCTTGGCAACTTATTATAGGTATACCCTGCTCAATTCTAACCATAGAATAGAGCAAGGAACACAAAAGGGTCAGTAGCTGAGTGCTCAGAGTGGAATTTCTTGATCAATACTGTGCATTAGCAGGCTCAATGGTAACGTTCATAACTGCCAAACTGTGTCCTGCAATAAAGACAGTGAGGAAGAGTTCTAATAAACCATTGATTCAGAATACTGTGAGGATTTATTCAGAAATCTGTCTGGTAGTGATGAAGAGAATGTTAACAGCTGTTGATAAAGATACCATGAACAACCTGCTTTAACATCACAGATTGCAGCAACTATTCTTCCTGCGTTTAGGCTCCAGGCTCACACATAAGATGGAAATTGAGCAATGGGGTAGGTTCTACAGTGAAACTGTTATTTATTTTTCTGTCTTCACATGTGCAAATATTGCTGTTTTCTTTGAGATGCTAACTAGTCATGCAAGTTATTTAAAGTTGACTGATTTTATCTATCCCCAGTGAACAGAGATGTATAACTATCATTTAAAGACAGGATAAGCAGACCTTATCAGTTAATCAAATGAAACAAATTTTAGTCTAAGAAACAACAATTAATCGTAGGTCGATTATTTTTTGCATTCCTAATAGTAACCAGACAGGGTGCTATGGTTAAAACCTGTTTTTTAGGCTTCTTGCAAGCACATAATGCAATGTTCTTCTTGACTTGCCCCTGGCCAGACAGGAATCAAGTAATTTTTTTTAGGTAACAACAAAGTCAAATATAGCAGCTGCAAAATGTCTCCACAAAAAAGGCAAACTTACAGCTTAACACTGGAGACAGGAGACATGATAGGAGATAACTGGCATGGCAGATAAGGAGGAGCAACAGACATGGAGCAAGTAAGCCAACAGGAAAATCCAGCAAACAGCAATATGCAACAAAGTGCTTATATACGGGGGAAAGAGAGGACAGGGCATGACATAGGTGAGGGTGATCAAGGTAATAGGCATGCACAAGTAGGTTGAATGAGCTTAATTACCAAGGTGGCAGTGCAGAGGGAAGGTTGAGCAACTGAAAAAAAGACACTGGAGCTACATAGACATTTGCAGAACACTTAATAAAAAAGAAAAGACAAATATAAACCAAAGGGAAAACAAACCAGAGTAAACATGGAATAAACTAAGAAACTAAGCAGAAGGAATAAATAAGAAAACATCTAACTAATAATGACCACTAAGTATAGCAAAACACACAGAGTAACCAAACCCTAACACCCAAGGATCATGACAGCCTGTGCTTTTAATAAATTAAGTTACTTTTTCAAAATATGTACAAATGATAATTACTACAATTTTGTTCACATTCTATCATTTTGTCCTGCTTCAAATTTAATTTTATCAGTCAATCTGAACTGTGTTATCTTACTTATTCATGTGGATTATCTGTGAGTCTTATACATTTTCCATTTTAATGTATATGTAGAAAACAAAAAACATCAAACTTTAATAATAATAAGTGTGATGGCAATTAAAGCACTACCAAACTACAAAATATTATTTTTACTGCAATGGTCAGATGTTTGAAGATAAAAGGAACAGTTGAACTGAAAGTACTGCTCTCTTTGTCCCAAAAGGGACTGTTTTGTTTCTTACAGCTGAAGTTAACATTCGACAAAGAGCTAGTGTTATTTAAATAATTATGTGTTTTAAAGATGATTGTGACAGTCTAGTGCTGGACTGAAATAAATGAGCACTTCACTTCCTTCAAGATAGGTTATTTGAAAGACTGTCAAATTGTGCTTCATCATGTTGTCTACAGTGGCACACCTGAATCATACAGGCAAATTCAGTTTTTGTACTAAAACAAGATGCATGGGATTTTTTCACACAGATGATGATTTGTGCATTCAGCAGTACTGCACCACTTCACTATCCTTTGTAAGTTCTGTTCTGTTTATTTAAAAGCCATTTTTAACTTTAAAAGACCCTTCATGTTGTTATTTTCACACAAACGCTGCATTAAGTTTACAATTCAATTCAATTCAGTTTATTTATATAGCGCCAATTCACAACACTTGTCATCTCAAGGCACTTCACAAAAGTCAGGTACATACATTCCAATTAATCCTAACCATTGAACAGTGCAGTCAGATTCAGTTATTTATTCAAATTGGATAAAATGTTTTTCTATCTAAGGAAACCCAGCAGATTGCATCGAGTCAGTGACTTGCAGCATTCACTCCTCCTGGATGAGCATGTAGAGACAGTGGACAGTCACTGGCGTTGACTTTGCAGCAATCCCTCATACTGAGCATGCATGTAGCGACAGTGGAGAGGAAAAACTCCATTTTAACAGGAAGAAACCTCCAGCAGAACCAGGCTCAGTGTGAGCGGCCATCTGCCACAACCAACTGGGGGTTTGAGAGAACAGAGCAGAGACACAAAGAGAACAACGAAGCACTGATTCAGGAGTACTTTCTATGGGAAGGAAAAGTAAATGTTAATGGATGTAGCTCCTTTAGTCGTTTCACATAGAAAGAAAGAACAAATAAACTCTGAGCCAGTTTTCAAGGTTAGAGTGCCTACAGCATTCACACTAATTAGTTACAGTAAAAGCTCAGTCAGTGGCTATGTCTAGGAGAAAGAAAGCGTTAAACACTAAAAGACAGGGCCATGTGGATTATCACTAGAGGGTGAGCATTAAGTTGTTGCCAGCAGAAGCTTGGACGATGCCCCCTCCAGGACAGTGTCACAGGTAGACACAGAGTCCGGCCAGGTGTAGCTTCTAGGAAGAGAAAAGAGAGAGAACATAAAGTTAAAAGCTGAAATAACAGCAAATAATGCAAAATTGGGGAGTAGTGTGAGAATGTAGCGAAGAGAGTTAAAGTGGTCATTATGTCCTCCAGCAGCCTAAGCCTATTGCAGCATAACTAGAGATAGCTCATTAGGATAACCTAAGCCACTCTAACTATAAGCTGTCTGCCTCACGGACTAAAACTGGGAGCTGGTTCCACAGGAGAGGCACCTGATAACTAAAGGATCTGCCTCTCATTCTACTTCTAGAGACTCTAAGAACCACCAGTAAACCTGCAGTCTGAGAACAAAGTGCTGTGTTAGGAACATATGGACCAATCAGATCTCTGATGTATGATGGAGCTAGATCATTAAGGGCTTTATATGTGAGGAGGAGAATTTTGAATTCTATTCTGGATTTAACAGGGAGCCAATGAAGGGAAGCTAAAGTAGGAGAAATATGATCTCTTTTTAATTTTCACCAGAACTCTTGCTGCAGCATTTTGAATCAGCTGAAGGCTTTTAACTGCATTTTCTGGACATCCTGATAGTAAAGAATTACAATAGTCCAGCCTTGAAGTAACAAATTCATGGACTAGTCTTTCAGCGTCACTCCTGGACAGGATATTTCTAATTTTGGCAATGTTCCGGAGGTGAAAGAAGGAAATCCTTGAAACCTGTTTAATATGGGATTTAAATGACATGTCCTGGTCAAACATAACACCAATATTTTTTACTTTATTACCGGAGGTCAATTTAATGCCATCCAGGTTAAGTGATTGACTAAGCAATTTCTTTTTTAAAGACTCCAGTCCAAAGACTCCAGTGTCTTGTCTGAATTTAGAAGCAGAAAATTTAAAGTCATCCAAGTTTTTATGTCTTCAAGACATGCTTGTAGTCTATCTAACTGGTTGGGCTCATCAGGATTTATGGATAAGTAAAGCTGAGTGTCATCAGCGTAACAGTGAAAATTTATCCTATGCTGCCTGATAATTTGACCTATTGGAAGCATATATATAGTGAAGAGAATTGGCCCAAGTACTGAACCCTGTGGTACTCGACAATCAACCCTGGAGTTTAAAGATGATTTATCATTTACATGAACAAACTGGAATCTGTCAGATAAGATTTAAACCAGCCTAGCGCTGTTCCCCTGATCCCAACAGCATATTCCAGCCTTTTTAAGAGAATATTGTGATTGACTGTATCAAATGCAGCACTGAGATCTAGCAGAACCAGAACAGACACAAGTGCATTATCTGAGGACATAAGAATATCATTAGTGACTTTCAGCAGAGCTGTTTCAGTGCTATGATGAGCTCTGAAGCCTGACTGAAACTCTTCAAACAGGTCATTGCTGTGTAAATGCTCACACATTTGATAAGCAACTATTTTCTCAAGAATTTTAGATAAAAATGGAAGATTGGATATAGGTCTGTAATTTTTCAAGTCATCTCGATCTGGTCATTGGTGTGTAAATGCTCACACATTTGATTAGTAATTGGTTGCACATCCACCAAAATGGCGAAATGACTTGGGAGGCATTGTGGGTAGCAAGTAAGCATATGCTATTCATTGCTTTTACTGCATCACATGGCAAATATGAGAAATTACAGATGGGATTTTGGACACAAATACAACATACATCGAACTGGCAAACGAGATTCAATCCAAACATAAAACAATTTAAAATCTATTTTGGTTGCTCACTATAAAGCTGAGGTAAAATCAGTTTATCATTGCTTATGACAGGATGTGTCTCATTTCAACATTCAGCCATCTCAGTTCCACACAAACTTGTGAACATGTTGAATACATAAATCAAAAAATATGTTATCTGCTTATATTGCTAACATTGGTTAACCTGTTTACTGAGCACAACTGAAATGCTCTTGTTCTACTTTCATCTGTAGCACATTTATGTTGAGTGCAACAACATTCCCAGATCTGAGCTTCAACTTCTGAGGTAAACAGAATATAGCGTTATGATCCTGGAATCAATTAAAATATGTCATAAAATTCCTTTTCAGGACATTGCAAGGTAAGGTGACCATTGTTGTATACAATCCTAAAGAGAAACATTTTAAGATGATAAAATCAGTGTGTTTATATTTATAGATTAAATTGTCATGTTTATAAAACATAATAAAAAACAAAACTACCTTTAAATAGTCCATATTTTACAAAATACAATCAGAGCATCATCCATGCCAGCAAAATAAAATATATGGGAGAGGATATTAGGCAGATGTTGCAAAATTAGACTCCTGGAACACAGTCAGTTATTTAATCCTGCTCAGCCACTGTTATACAACTTTCACTTGTTGTATCATGTTTTTTTTCTTTATGCAAAACCTTTACTAAGATTTGAAATGAAGCTGACAGTTTTAGAAACCGCTTGATTATAACGACGATCAAAATTAAAAAAAGAAAATTATTAAGTGTTCCCATTTGCATTATTCTATTCTCACTCAGGCTTTACTGCATTAGGCAGGCTCTCTGTTGAAATATTTTATGAATGCATTTGAAAATAAATATTCAGTATTATATATTATCTCTGTTGGTCACATCACTGACTCTAACGTTTAAAATAGGGCAATTGACCTCATATCCAAGGAAATAATTAGGCAAACTGGAGGTAGATTTCTGAAGGCTGTAAGTTGATAAACAAGCTTAGGAATAGAGGAAGCAGCTCAAGAACATGGAGGCATTTACATAAGAAGTGAGGAAGGCTCAAAAAGCCACAAATGATTGACGGAAAACTAGTTCCAGCCTTAATTTGCTTTGACTCTGCTGTTTCTCTTCAGGGCAGTGAATTTAAATTCAAGTAATCTATTTGTTTTAAATTTACCAATTCAAACTATTTTAATAATTCGTTTAAATCATTTGTTTTTTTGTTTGTTTCTTCTTTAGAATTAACTTTGTGAGCCAATGTTTTTATATCTAAAAACTATTCAAAGATTTTGGCCATAATTAGACTTTCTTATCCAGGTATGTTTTTTCTCATGTCAAAATGTACTAACCAACAAAATAATTGCATAGAGTATTCAGGTAAAGGTAATATTTTTTAAGTTTCTGGCACATATCATACAGCGGTAAACTTTCCATTTTGATTGACATATTGTGAAGGGGTCCAAGTCATTGAGTCATCACAAGGCAGACAAAAGAAGCTTCAGGTAAAAATGAGTTACTTAAAATTTTACACAGGTGACTGTCTGAAAAGTTAGGAGAGTTGTGTTGAGTGTTATAAAACTGCTCATACTTGATTTGGTTCCAAAATTAATCTAGTTTGAGAAAGGCTGTTTCATGTTTGCAGCGGCAACTCTTGTACAAGAAAAAGTACGTTTATTTTAAGCTTCAATTGCTATGAAATGTTTTTAGTTTTTTTTTGTTTTAATGGAGAAAAGAAAATCCTTTGGTGATTTATGGAAGATAATATACTTTGTTGTTTTTGGGCTTGAAGGAGCTGCAGGGCCAACTGCTGAGGAGACAGCGCAGCTGGCCAAACTGACCATGAGGATACAAGGAATGTGGTGTGCTTGGAAATGGAGGCTTGGCAGCAGAATTATCAGCCGAGCAGCGCTTAGAGCTGCCGTCCAGGAAGCAACTACACCACTGCTTTCTCTGATTATTCCTTCCTTGCATAACAGGATTGATTATTAACAGCTACAAGAATTGACCTTGTACCATGAACACCCAAAAGTTGGAGACTGCTAAATAAAATGTTTTTGAATTGGTCAGGGGATGGGCTCCACATACCAATCTCCCCCAGCAAAGTTCTGTCCAGACAACAATACTGTGCCTCTGCTGCAAAACCTGCTATCTTATTCTCTGGTGAAGTGCAAGGTTGAAGCATGAAGCGGTAATTGAAGTAGAGAAGACAACCTCCAAATACAGGTCCTTCTCAAAATATTAGCATATTGTGATAAAGTTCATTATTTTCCATAATGTCATGATGAAAATTTAACATTCATATATTTTAGATTCATTGCACACTAACTGAAATATTTCAGGTTTTTTATTGTCTTAATACAGATGATTTTGGCATACAGCTCATGAAAACCCAAAATTCCTATCTCACAAAATTAGCATATTTCATCCGACCAATAAAAGAAAAGTGTTTTTAATACAAAAAACGTCAACCTTCAAATAATCATGTACAGTTATGCACTCAATACTTGGTCGGGAATCCTTTGGCAGAAATGACTGCTTCAATGCGGCGTGGCATGGAGGCAATCAGCCTGTGGCACTGCTGAGGTCTTATGGAGGCCCAGGATGCTTCGATAGCGGCCTTTAGCTCATCCAGAGTGTTGGGTCTTGAGTCTCTCAACGTTCTCTTCACAATATCCCACAGATTCTCTATGGGGTTCAGGTCAGGAGAGTTGGCAGGCCAATTGAGCACAGTGATACCATGGTCAGTAAACCATTTACCAGTGGTTTTGGCACTGTGAGCAGGTGCCAGGTCGTGCTGAAAAACGAAATCTTCATCTCCATAAAGCTTTTCAGGAGATGGAAGCATGAAGTGCTCCAAAATCTCCTGATAGCTAGCTGCATTGACCCTGCCCTTGATAAAACACAGTGGACCAACACCAGCAGCTGACACGGCACCCCAGACCATCACTGACTGTGGGTACTTGACACTGGACTTCTGGCATTTTGGCATTTCCTTCTCCCCAGTCTTCCTCCAGACTCTGGCCCCTTGATTTCTGAATGACATGCAGAATTTGCTTTCAGCCGAAAAAAGTACTTTGGACCACTGATCAACAGTCCAATGCTGCTTCTCTGTAGCCCAGGTCAGGCGCTTCTGCCGCTGTTTCTGGTTCAAAAGTGGCTTGACCTGGGGAATGCGGCACCTGTAGCCCATTTCCTGCACACACCTGTGCACGGTGGCTCTGGATGTTTCTACTCCACACTCAGTCCACTGCTTCCGCAGGTCCCCCAAGGTCTAGAATCGGCCCTTCTCCACAATCTTCCTCAGGGTCCGGTCACCTCTTCTCGTTGTGCACCGTTTTCTGCCACACTTTTTCCTTCCCACAGACTTCCCACTGAGGTGCCTTGATACAGCACTCTGGGAACAGCCTATTCGTTCAGAAATGTCTTTCTGTGTCTTACCCTCTTGCTTGAGGGTGTCAATAGTGGCCTTCTGGACAGCAGTCAGGTCGGCAGTCTTACCCATGATTGGGGTTTTGAGTGATGAACCAGGATGGGAGTTTTAAAGGCCCCAGGAATCTTTTGCAGGTGTTTAGAGTTAACTCGTTGATTCAGATGATTAGGTTCATAGCTTGTTTAGAGACCCTTTTAATGATATGCTAATTTTGTGAGATAGGAATTTTGGGTTTTCATGAGCTGTATGCCAAAATCATCCGTATTAAGACAATAAAAGACCTGAAATATTTCAGTTAGTGTGCAATGAATCTAAAATATATGAATGTTAAATTTTCATCATGACATTATGGAAAATAATGAACTTTATCACAATAGGCTAATATTTTGAGAAGGACCAGTAGACACTGTTCGAAAGAAGGTCCAACAGAGACTGTACTTCCTGAGGCAACTCAAGAAGTTCAACCTTCCACAGGAGCTGCTGGTCATCTTCTACACTGCCATCATTCAGTCTGTCCTGTCTTCATCCATCTCAGTGTGGTTTGGCTCATTCACAAAACAGGACAGGTCCAGACTGCAACGAATAATCAGGACTGCAGAGAGAATAATCAGGGCTGACATTCCCTCCATCCAGGACTTATACAGGTCAAGGGTCAGGAAAAGAGCTGCTAAAATCTCTGCAGACCCCACACACCCTGTACATAAACTGTTCAGAGTTTTACCTTCAGGCCGCCGCTACAGAGCACTGCTTACTAAAACCAGCCGCCACAGAGACAGTTTTTTCCCCCAGGCTGTTTCTCTGTTGAACATTTAATAGAGTACAAAACAACAGCATGCAGATGTTGCAAATGCACCTTTTTATTCATATATGTGTATATTTGTATTTTGTATATATCTATATTCTCTAATGCAAAAAACAAAAACCAGAGAGCAAAGTGTACCAGAGTCAAATTCCTTGTTTGTATGTACGAACTTGGCAATAAAGCTGATTCTGATTCTAATTCTGATTCTGCAACAGCTTTTTGAAAGGTTAGCATCAATGAAAACTTTTTTTGGACCTTAGCAGAGGCCTGCCATGATTCACACCTTTATCACAATCTAAAATAACGCACAGTAGGAAAAATGATTACTAATGGGCTGATGAACAAAAAAAGCTGACCTTTAACTCTCGTGACTCATTTCATGGAACTCCAGTACAATGGGACTTCTGGGTCATGGTGCCAGAAGTGCAAAAACACAAATACGATGCTCATAAATGCACTGTCCCTTGAGCACTTCCTTGTTTGAGTAAGTAAGTAAGATTTATTTATATAGCCCCTTTTACAGACATTAAAATCACAAAGTGCTTCACGAACACATCAAAACATACCTTAGAAATAACTGTTTCACTCTAGTTAAAAGCCTGTCTGTTTAAAGGTGTCTTTAACTGCTCCGTACAACAGACAGTGGAGTTCATGCAGTGGAGGGACAATGGGAGAGAGTTCCAGAGCCTCGGACCTACAGTCTGAAAAGCCCAAACTTCACCAGTATCAAAGGGAGTCCATGGTGTCACCAACAACCTAGACATACTGTAGCTTCTGGCTAAGCTTTTACTATGGCTAACTGTATTAATTTAGTTTTGCAACTATGCACCATGCTTCTGTTCCAACATTTTTATAGATTCAAAATTTCAAAATTCAAAATTTTGAGATAGAAACTCATGACAAGGGCAGAGAAGAAATGTAGACTGAATGCTAAAGAATAATTTAATGTAACAAAAAACCAAAACATAACTCAAGGCAAATAAAGGCGTGCAATGTGACAATCAGTATCAATGTGATATCAGTAAGGAAGATTTATGATGTAAGACGTACATTTCTGTATGTTTGGGATATGTAATGATGTGTAAACTGTTGATGTGACACACAATGCAGCAACAAGTGTGCTGAAGAGAAAACCCAGTAGGTCTTTATTTTGGGTTCTGACTGCAACTGGTGATAATATAACTGAAAAACATACAGTGCTCTGATAAGTATTTCCTCATTAACAGGTTTTTGTTTTTGCTTTTTATGCAAATTTACATGTTTCAGATTGCCAAACACATTTTTGTGTCAAATATAACATGAGCAATCATAAAATGCATTTTTCAAATGATATTTAAATTTGTTTCCCTATTTCCCTAAACCCTCGGTGGCAACAACCACCCTCTAGCATCTGCACTAACTAGCAATGAGTCATACATCACGGTGGAGAAATATTTGCCAACTTGTCATGCTCACTTTTCTTTATTTTGACTCATTCACACTGGAAGGTTTTAGAGCATAAAGCCAGTTTGAGATCATAAAACCACATCTCAGTTGGATTTAGGCCTGGACTTTGACTAGGCCACTCTAATAGCTTCATGTAGTTTATTTAGCCATTAAGAGTTAGGTTTGCTGGTGTTTTGAGATCGATTGTCCTGCTGCTTACCGTATTTTCCGCTCTATAAGGCGCACTTAAAAACCATTAATTTTCTCAAAAAATGACAGTGCGCCTTGTAATCCGGAGCGCCTTATATATGGATCAATTGGTTAATTGGTTGATCCATACTGGTTGTACACGGCGCTCTGTCAAAATGTTTCAGTACGACCGGTAAACTACAAAGCCGCACCGCTTGCAGCATTACGGCTACCGTAGTCAGGGGCGTCGCCGAAGTAATAGCGGTAAACACCTGTACTGTGCTTACTCCTAGTCCAACACCACTTGTGTGTGTATAACGACCCCAAAATTGCACCTTTCAAGAGACACGCTTACGATGCTGAGTTCAAACTCAAGGCTGTCAGCTACGCAGTCGAACATGGGAATAGAGCAGCAGCGAGAGAATTCAACAGTTAACGCTACTATATTGTGAATGTACTAACGTTTGATTTAGTGCATCAAACTGTTTCTTTTACGTGTTTACTGAATCAGGGAAAAGTTCCCTTTCACGTTTTAACTAACGTTTGATTTCAACTTCAACTTCATAGACTCCAATGCATTCCTAACGTGCGGTTGACTCTATTCAATAGAATTCTATGTAGAGGAGACCTTACCATGAGAGTGAATGGAGTTATCAGAACGCTGGTTTGTAGCGTATTAATAAAGTTTGACTGACTGACTTATCTGACTGTTTTGTTGACATTCTCTTTAGCTCCATCTAGTGGATGCATAACGCAACCCCAGTCAAACGTTTGACTGCAGTAGCTTCTATTCTATGCGCCTTATAATCCGGTGCGCCCTATATATGAAAAAAGTTCTAAAATAGGCCATTCATTGAAGGTGCGCCTTATAATCCGGTGCGCCTTATAGTGCGGAAAATACGGTAATCTAAATGTGCTTGACTCTAGGTTCACAAAGTGATGGCAAGACATTATCACCTGTCCTGGGCCTCCTTCCAGTGAGGCATACCTGGAACACCTCCCGCGAGAGGCGTTCAGGGGGCATCTGAAACAGATGCCCGAGCCACCTCGGCTGACTCCTCTTGATGTAGAGGAGCAGCGGCCTCTGAGGTCCCCTTGGATCCATAAAATATTTTTTTAAAGTCTCGGGGATCATCAAGATGTTTTTGACAAATTAGACACGAGCATTTGTGTTCTTTTTGGCTAGCAGTGTTTTTTACCATGGCAATCTCCCATAGAGGCCAGTTTTGTTTCTCATTCTGGCTGTTGAATTATGACCATGACTAACTGAGGCAGGGGAGTTCTGTTGTGCTCTAGCTGTCTTTATTACCCTATCCAACATATCAAATATTTTGTTTTGTTTTTTCTCATTCTTTTATTGCTTAAGTTCAGAGTATAAAGTGTTGCTTTTTGAAATATTTGAGTCTACTTTACATATGTTGCCCTGTAGTTTTTATTTAACTTATTTATTAATTGTACAAATCCGTGAGTAACCAGGCCATGTGTGACGCAAAAGCAAAAAATAGATGAGATCTGTGCCATGATATGTATGGAGAAAATGTTTTTACAACACTGTAGTGTTAGACTTGAGAGTATACTGTCCAAAGGTACCAAACATACCTGCTTTATTATATCTATTTATCCTCCTTTAATCATTAAGCAACAGTGATTATAGGGTAACAGTTAGAGTGACAGGGTAAAGGTAGTTGGATTAGCTATCATAAAGACATCACTGTTTTCACTGCAAGAGAAGGCTCTTCTTGTCTTTCTGCTCAGCTCCAGAGGAGAAAATCTGTTTTTTGAACAAATAAAGAGCCTTTAATTTAACTAGAATCCTTTTAACATGCCCACTCCCTTAACACCTACTCAAAAGCACACACTAAACATAGGACACCTCTTAAGAGAAAATACATTTGGACCTGGAACAAAGAAAAAAAAAAAAAAAACCTGCATATTGCTTTCTTTTGCCAAGGAAAATCCGATTTAACCACCTCATCATATTTTCCAGCCTTTCATAACATGTCAGCGTGTTGGCCGGGGTGACTATGTTTTATCTGAGCTGCTATAGGTTAGGCTGCTGGAAGACATAATGACTACTCTCCCTCACTTTGCTACGTTTGCCTATTATGCTCCAATATCAGGTTATTTGCTGTTATTTCAACTTTCAGCTTTATGTTCTTTCTCTGTTTTCTCTTCATAGAAGCTACAGCTGGCCTGGTTCTGTGTTTAGCTGTGATACATTTGTGGAAGAGGGCTTTGGGTGAGCCACTGCTGCCAACAACTTAACATCAACTCTTTTTACAGATGTTTTTCAATTTTTAACCCTGTCTCTCTCCTAGACATAGCTACTGGCTGAGCTTCTACTGTGACTAACTATATGTCCTCTCTTTCATACTCCAGACTTGAAAACTGACTCAGGGTTTCTCTACTTAGCTGTTTCTCTCTCCTAGATGAAGCCACTAATGGAGGTTCATCTTCAACTTCTCCTGGAAGTTATGTAAACATGACGTTCTGCTCCCTCTGCTCCCTCCCTTCCCTGAGGACATCTGTGGACCTGCTCAGACCTTTGTGGCCGGTTGATGAACATTCCAACGAACCATCAAGGACAATGGCCTCTGTGACAGTGCTTCATGGACTTACTTGCACACACACACATGCTCAAGATAAACATATACACCCCCTCACACCACCTTCACCGTTCCCGGCATGATGTTGTTTTGTAAACTCGTTGCTTCTTTGTGCTGAGGTTTTTTGCAATCTCAAACTATATCCTGCTAAGGATAAAGTGTGAAATATGATTTTTTTTCCCCTCTACTTACCTAATGTGGCCTCTTTTCTCATCTAGCAAGGGCAGCGCCTGTGAGTGGGCAGCAAAGCCTCGGTGACCCGTCCTCCCCTTGTCTTGTGTCATGATGTCTGTTTGGATGGGTTGTACTGGAATTCTAATTTCCCCTCAGGGATCAATAAAGTATCTTTGAATTGAATTGAATTGAATCCCCCAGAATGAGTTGGTAGATGTTGCTGAGGAGAGGGATGTCTGCCGTTTCCACCTGGACCTGTTTCCCTCGGGACCTGTTTTCGGATAATAGGAAGACAATAGATGGGTATATGGAAGTGCACAACCATTGCATGGCTTACTGCTCTGTGTGTGCGCCTCTTTTTTCAACTTTTTTTTTACAACTTGATTTTAGAAAGAAAATTAATATAACTATTGTGGGCTCCAAGCTTAAAAACACTGAGTTTGATTAATGAACTTAACATTCATTGTGTTGAGAGAAAAGGCACGTCTGGCAGACTTTTGCACCTCTCGGACTAAAATGTTTTCATTGTGGGTTTAAAACACTGTTCCAGTCCCTCACAGGGATGTTGGAGTGTATGTGATAGTCTGTCCAATAAGTGTTATGTGTTTTATGAATGTGTATAAGCTTTACTTGTCCTTCCCTTGTGGTATTTTTAGCTGGTTGTATAGGAATTTGAAAATCTGACCTATTGCTACAGACTAGTTTGGTCCCTGTGAGACTAGAGAGGCAGAAATTTCATTTTATTTTCCCAGATGTACATCAGACCCAGTTTCATTGTGTGCCCTTCCAGGGCTTCTTCTTTGTGACTGATTTTGTAACTAATGTTTATGGACAGAACATCTATCCATACGGAGCAGAGGTTTCAGTTCAGCTAAGTAAGCTTCAAATTGCATCTTTGCTTGTTGCAGCCGATGTGATTCTGTTGGTTTTATTGAGCTGAAACATACAGCATGCTCTGGTGGAGTTGGCAGCCAAGTGTGAAACAGCCAGAGTAAGAATTAGCTCCACCAAGTCTGTGGTCGCCAGCTGGAACATGCGTGGACTGCCATATCCATATCTGGGTGTAAGCTGCTGCTTAAAATGGGAACATTTTAGGTTGTAGGAGAATTTAGCTCTTAAATTGATGGACTCCAATTCAGTTAAATAATTTTCCCTGAAGGAAAAATATCCAATTTAAAATATCTAACTCTTTCTGTATGGAGTTTGCATGTTCTCCGAGTATATGTCTGGGTTCTCTCTGGGTACCCCAGCTTCCTCCAACAGTACAAAAACAGGACTCCTAGGTTGATTGGCCACTTTAATTTGCCCTTGGGTATGAGTTTGTTCATGGATGGTTGTTCTGTTTATCTCTGTGTTGACCTGTAAAAGACTGCCGACCTGTCTGGGGTGTACCCTGCCTCTTCCCCAGTGACCACTGGAGACCGGCAACATACCTTCATGAATTAAACATAATTAGAAAAGAGTTGGATTTAAATTTTTATTTCCCTTCTTATTCTTAATTTCTGGCCAAAACCTTAGTCAAAGCCATTCTATTAGCTCGTGCCTATTTGCACTTCTCTGGAATAATCTGCCTACAGAAATCAAATTAGCAAATTCACTTTTTGTTTCTCTCATCCCTTTTAAATACATCTTTTTTCTTTCCTTTATTCTTTAATTCTTACTTTTTGGTATTAATACCTATTGTATGCCTGTTTCATGCAGGTAATCTGTGGGTTGCGTCCAGGTACACCAGGTTCTATTCATTCTCGCTCACGCAGTTGGCGCCCCAAGCGGTCAACAATGTAGTTTCTTCTTTTTAACATAATTGTCCTCCAATTATTCTTTCTTTCAATGACAACTGAGAAGAAAGCGCCCCATTCCAAAATTTTTACATCATAAGAAAACTAGAACTTCATGTTCTTTTTCTTAATATAATTGAGAGCAATACAGAAAAGGAGACTTGTTCTCTATGCAAGTATAACAGAAATTAGGCTTGTTTTTATTTAAAATGAATTAAAATTTGTCATTACAGAATTAATTAATCAGATTAATTACATTCACACAATTACATAATTGTATAAACACTGCCACACAAATTGCCAGATTCATTTTCGTTTGCTTTTTTTTTTATTTCACTTTCCTGCAGTAGTTATCATTTCATTATCATTTCATTGTCAGTTCTGCAAAATTGCTCAGAAATCTTGCCACTAACTGAACTGGATTTTTGCCTTTGTGCAGAACCCAGGGTGAACATTACCTCAGTTTTTAAGCTGCTGTTTGAATTAAATTGGTTTGCAATGTAAGGCTTCCTCAGACAAAGTATCCTGCCTGACATTTTAGTGGGCATCTACCAATTTTGTTTTGGCAAACCAGTGAAATACAATTGTTTGTCAAATTTCAAAAACTTCTTTGCTTTTGCTGACTCTGTTGATATTGAACATAAAGAGGCTCAAATCTTTTCTTGAAGAACTACTTTGAATTGCAGCATGCCTGGGTTTGGCGGTGGGGAAAAAACATTTTTAGGAAAGTTAAAAGTGATAACTGGGAGAGAGGTGCTTTTGCATAAAGATAAACACAACACCATTCATCACTATATAACTTTAATAAAGATAATATACATTCTGAATAAAACAATCAGATTCAGATCCACTTCAATACAGGCTTTATTAATGTATTTCAGTCGAAAATGCAACAAAATTAGGTTCAATAAATCATAAACTGCCCATTATAATATGTAAAAGGAAACCAGCAGATAATATTAAATGTTCCTAAGCCTTCATCCAGAGCAAGCACAGGGTGACAGTAGAGAGCAACATTTCCCTTTAAACAGTAAACAGCCTCTAACAGAACCAAGCCCTCGATGAGGAACCATCTTTCTTTATGTCACCTTCACATTGCATCAAGACTATACAACAGCCCCTTGATCTCCAGGACTTTTTGAAAATGACTGCATTGAGTCAAATTTTGAAAAGCCTGATTTCAGTGATACGGTAATCATGGTGCTGCTGCGTTCTTGAACCTCGTCAAATAAGTTTTCTACTGCTGCTTTCCTGGCAACCATATTACACTGCTAATGTTCCACTTACCACATCTGCTGCAGAATTTAGATGTTGTAAAAAACAGGTTTTTCATTGATACAGATATTTAAGATACACTGTGACTGATTGCCAATATTTTAGGCAGATAACGATTATTTTATTTAGGCTGTATATTTTTTTTTACCATTCTCAATTTTTTTTTTTACTGTAATATTGCCGTTCTCTTTTGCATGAAAGTTGTCTAGTAGTAATTTTTACTACTGCAATTGTATTAATCTCGTGCTGAATACATTTAAAGGGAATACAGGTTATTGTGTTTTTTAATTCAGCTACCAACTTTAAAGATATCGTGTCATGGCCAAAAAGTTCAGTATGTGCTTCGCATTTTTATACATACAATTTTTGTTTATTTCATTTTTTCTTTGTATAACAATGTTTTGGGACCATCTTTCGCTCATACCTGTCTTATCCTAAATGAATAAAGCTCAGTTTACAAAGCCTATCTCACTTGGTTAGTATAACATGTCAGTAAATTAACATTCTTTCCTTTTTCTCTCATTTAGGCTAAAAGCCTCATTAATTACATCTAATGTCAGCATCATTTCTGGTACAGAGTAATCAGCTTTTTAACCTTAAGCGTCTCTCCCATTATTAACAGGAGCAAGTCTGTCGGTGTGCAGTGAATGGTGCAAGAGAGTGTACTCTGTGCATATTACTCAGAGACGACAGTCAGAAGAAAAACTTGCAGTGTCACAAATCCAAGTCTTTGCAGAATTTGAAGGTGTGCACTTAGATGAAAGCTGTAATCCCAGAAATCCCAAAGTGTCTTAGTTCTTTGCTTTCCTTCTTTGACACCATTATCAATCATATGTAGATAGACATAGCTCGTTTGATGGAATCTAATTCAAAGACACTGCTTTTCCACTTTTTATAAAAGGTTTTATTAAGACTTTTAGAAAGGCATTACTTTAATAAGTCATTTTAATATCAGCAGCCTGATAAACAATATTTCAGTACAGTACAGGTGTTCTCAGTACTTTATCCTTTTTCCATATAAAAATATTTGCAATTCTATCCCTTTACTCTTAGTTTATAGCATTTAATAGTTAGTTCATGGTGACTTTGTGTATCATGTCATGATGACTACAAAAAAAAGGAATTTAAGACAGCAAATGGCTAAACTCACATACATAACCCACCATTAAAGCATAGTTATTCAGTTTTACAGTTTCTTTGCAGTTTTTCTAAGTAAATCACGAAGGGTATGTATATAGATGTGAAAACATGTTGCAGAACATGGCCATCTTCCTCATAGTGGTTGATGATTTCGTTCCCTTTTAGTGGACCTAATTGAATAAATAAAATGCTCTGGAAGAACTCAATCTGAATAATATTGATTATCTAATTAAATTACCCTATTATGTTCTGTGTTAAACATCCTGCTCTAAATTAACAAATCTAAAACTAATGGAGACTAATTAACAAGAGAGAGGTATCAGTGTATTTAAAATCAATTTGAAATTAAAATGAAAACATCAGATCACTTCATATTCATATTCAGTGATTTAGAAAGGCATGTCTGACATTAGGATTTTAATAAACAAAGCAAATATTTTACTATTTCACATCCTAAAAAATGGATTTTAAATCCATAATATTTCTGTATGTCTCACTTAGGACCTTTAAATGTGAAATAGTGAGATGATGATAAGATATTGGGAGATTTAAATTTAAAATTATTTTCATTCAACCAAGATGTTTGTTTCTCATAGGAAATCACACAATCTGTCATTAAGTCTTATAATCTTAGTTTGTCTCACCCACTTTTATAAACACACCGTACAGTTTCAGTCAGCTATAGTTCTTCCCTTTTTATTACACTTTGTATTTATTTCAAGTAACTAAAGTTTGTTTCAATTAACTCAAGTTTTCTCCATTTCAGTCCAGTCCAGTAATTCTGTTAAGTTTCATTTCATCTTGTGTTAAATTTGACTCTGATTTGATCATTCTGAACTTGACTGGAAAAAGTCCAAACATCTGTTAAAATCCTTTTGTTTTACCATAAAGAACTGACCTAATATTATTATGGTACTGTTGAGGATCAGACTTGTCCTTGTAGTCCTTAATTATCGTGCACATATACCCTAATTTTTACATAACATGAAACAGACATTCATTTCTCAAAAACAGACAGACAAAATGGACAGACATTGGCCACATAAAAGTTTGATTACCCTGTTTGTAACAGAATAGTGGAACAGGTCTATGAGCTTTCTTATGTTTATCAGTATTTTCAATACAGGTAGAACCGTTGCTATTTTTATATGATTTTAGAAAAGATTCTGGAAACCTTATTGAGACAGAAGTTTGGCAATGATCATCAGAACATCACACTTTTATTAGAGCTTTTAAGGTCCCTCAAAGACACTCTACAATGAATTCAGTCATTCCCATTCACACACATTCACACACTACTTACTTACTTACTTCTCTGTCAGAGCAATTTCATTTGCAAAAACTTGAATATAATTTGACTTCTATTATTCTTAAAATGCACATTGTTTCCTCATATCCCTTTTTGTTTCCACCAGGTCTGTTTTGAACGCTTCAATTCTTTTTTATTCACAAAGAATCAATAAGGTGGTCTTAGTGGGGTCCACCTTAAAGGTGTTGTCTGTTGGGTGTCATGTTATCATTGTCAGGTCAGTGAGGTTCATAAGTCAGTCAGAATCTTGGTCATTTGGTCTGTGCTCATAATGTTTCATAGATCCAGCCTATGATTAGTCAGCAAAACTTACACACAGTGTGATGTTATGTCTTCCACCAATAGGATAATTTTTTTTGTTAATGAATGAGCTGCATTTCCTAGGAACACTGTCTTCCTTCTGGATGAGCATCACCTGTTGAAAAACTTTCATCATTGTTTGTTTCACATATTCACTCAGATCTTTATATTATACCAGTAGGTGAAGTTGTTAGTATCTCATGTAGACTGACATATACCGTTGCATTTGGAGAGGATCTCAGATGAAATAAACATAGTTAGAGCTTCAATCCAGGTTAATTTTGTGTCTGCAGACCTTAGCCAATTTTTTATACATTTTACTTTTTTATGCATAAAGAGCAAGATCCAAAACATTTTCAAAAGGCAGATTGTGGCAGAATGTGGACATAACTGCTTATTGATTGACAAAATAACATTCAAGCACACAATCACCATATCAAAGGCTCTACTTCTTGAGAATCACATAAACGTCTGGGGGCCAGTTTTGGCCCTTGGACCTTGAGTTTGACACATGCAGGGTAGAGTTACAATCTTCATCAGAGCTCTCAGCAGAGACAGGCTTCTGCTCTGTGCAGAAGTTTTATCTTTGTTTTCAGGCAGCTGCATTTCCTGTGTCAAGTTCGTTTCACAGAGCTGAAATTTAACTTCCCTCAAAGAGGAAAACAAAATCAAAAATGCACAAAATCTGAGTCAAATATGGAATTATTTCCCTGTAAAATGAATCTTTTGCATCTTATCATGGTGTCGCTGGTAGTATAACACCATGGAATGATTTGTAAAGCACCTGTTTCTCACTAACACTTGACTACAAGATCTATTTATTCTCAGATTACCTCTCAGCACTGTTCTGCCTACTGGGATGGGTGGCGGTCTGCCCCCCCTTCTTGTTTTCAGTTTTCAGTTAAGGTGAAAGTTCTGCCCTGTGCTTTTTGTAAGGCCTCAGTATTATGGCTATGTTAATGAAAGGCTGATCTTGATGTTTTTTAATTTATCTTTTAGTTTTAATCTGTTTATCAAATGTGTGCACACAGGGACTGAGAGGTCCCCTTTGAAACTATAATCTTTCTGCCATTTAGCAAAGCTTCCGAACGCAGCTTCCCATCTTTGGAGAAGGTGTATATACTTATTTTATATATTAATTAATAGTTCCTAATCAATAACTTTTAACTATTTATTATTATTATCTTAATTTAACTAATTATTATTATTATCTTATTTATTTTCTGATTTACCAACTTATTATTATCTCATTTATGTTCAGAACATAAAATATGTATGTGAATCCACCAGCAAACAGAATTTCTCACCGGACCCTCAATTCCTCCAGGAAAACAGGCTTCGAGATGAAAAACCTAGTTTTCATCCTGTTTTCCGTTTAGGGTTCTAATCCGGGAGATAAAAGAAGTTTTAGTCTGTTGCCTAAAAATACAAACCAGGATTCCCTACAGCACAGGTTCAGTGGAGAGCAACTTTATGTTCACACCGCAAAGGTTTCAGGTTGTCTCACTGAGAGAGCTGTATGATTCTGCAGACACACTCAGATGCACCAACACACAGTCACTTATAAGCCTCAATCACCTAGACTACGTTTTCTGTATTTTGCGCAACACTTCTTTAAGGATTTACTTCTTTCTAGAGTAAGGATTTTTCTATGGATCTGGCTGCTTTTGAATCTCCTTAAGGGAAATTACGAGAACCATCGAAACTCAGGACTCTATTCCTCTTCTATTCTATTCTATTCTATTCTATTCTATTCTATTCTATTCTATTCTATTCTATTCTATTCTATTCCTCAGACACTATTCCTTGGTGGCTGCTTTTGTGCTTCTTAAAGGAGCAACAGGATCCATCGAAACCTTAAACCAAGTCCTCAGCGGCGCCTTTTGTGCTCTTTAAGGGGGCAACAGGAGCCATCTAAACCTAAGCCGGGATTTATTTATCCTTTTTACTCTTTTTACCGCGGACGCCAGGCCTCTCTGCCTGCGGTTACTTACGCCAGGCCCATCTGCCTGCGTTTTACCTAGGTTTAACTTTTTACCTCATGTGTTCAATCATACCTTCTATTCGGGATCACCTTGGTCCACAGTCCGGAGTCGTACGGCCCATGGAGCGGTTACCCACAAAGATTCACTGTGGAGGATTTTAGTTCCCCAGACGTGCTGGAGGCTGCATGCAGACTTAACCCTCAGTCAGGCACCGGGCTCCTCCGAACAGGGAACACCTGTGATCCGGTTCAAGAGGACCAAAGAAATGTCAGAGTTAGACACAATGATAAACTCAGAGAAGCAGACTTCCCATAATGCCACTGTCTGAATAAGAGCACCCCCTCTCCAACAAGTCGATCTCTTCCACACGGCCTTCAAGAGGGACCGGATAGGGGAGACAAGCACGCTGAGGTCTCTTTGCTGGCAAACAGACATAAACTCTTCAACTGGATCCAAGAGTGTCATAAGATCACGCGATCATATGCACAAGTTAAGTATGAGTGAATAACTGTTTGTGTACCCAGCATTCATTCATAAAAACGGGAATTAAGGTGCACGCCTGGCTTGACTTTCTCTCTGAGGCCTGCAGAAGCAAATGTTGTCCCAGAGAAGTCCCTGCAGAGACGCTGTCTCTACAAGCCGAGTGAAGCTGTTTTCCTTGCCTGAAAAGAGGACAAACGAATAGCCGCATTACGGCAGTTAACGTGCATTGTGGTCAACGGACAGAACGAGCTGTCTTCCAGCCACTGCTCCAGTGGTTAGCTGGAAGCTAACCCTTTGTTCACAGAGCTCTCTTCAAGCTTCATCGTCACCTGGACAGCGTTTCCTCAGCACAGTTCATACGAGGTTAGGTTTAGGCAGAGCAGAGAAATAGAAGGATTTAGATTGAAATGATCTAAACGTTTTTCATTTTATGAAGTTTGGTTTTGTTTGCGTTGAACTCAGCTATCTTGGTGCTAGCAGAATATCTGCAGCACACATGTTCAGTTTTGTGTTCTTTGTCTGTGTATTTTAAAGTTAAGACAAACTTTATTTAAAGGGTGATTTTAAACACAGAAGATCCCTTTTATTGACAGTATTTTTAAAGGTGTGTATTTGATTCTGATGCTAAGCTATCAGCCTCCTTTGTTAGCTTCAACTGCTAACAGGTAAGGACATGTGCTTGATGCCAAATAATCTTTACCCAGAAAGGTTTAGTTTTCAATCCAGTAAATAATAGTCCCAAACATCATTTTACTAAATGTGATAACTAAGTAAACACCATTAAGCCCCATTTCTCCAGAAAGATTTGGCTCTTTTCCAAAATATTCCCTTAATAATATTTCTTTAAATATTATTTAAATAAATAAAGGCAGCTAATTAGACACCGTTGAGAATTAGTCATCCAGAACGTTGGTTTTATTCAGCAGATAATTCTTTAAAACATTATTTTAGTAAAATAATATTTTATCTGATCTTGCATTGTGAATGATTGTCTAAACGTTTGCTGATTATTGCCTAAGTTAGTTCCAAGACTAACTTAACTTCATTTCCAGATTCTTCAAGATAATCCTTGGTCCTCAAACATAAATAACATTGCATGGTAATGTTGCATCACTCTTTTGGTCATGGTTCTCAATCATCAACTTCTTTATATTGTACATAGCCCATTAGTCTTTGTTATTCTGGTTGGTAGTTTAGTTGGATTGTTTTAGCATAGTAAAGAGTTTGTTGATTGAAATATGTTTGGGTTTGAGTTGACTTATTTTTGTTAATAAATTCTAGTATTTTAAGAAATTGTGTGAATTAATTCCATGTGTTTGAAGAGTTTATGCTGTTCAATAATGTCAGAGCTCGTCTCACACCTTTCTATTTTGTCCTAATACCATCGCCTTACTGGGCTGGTATTCACAGGACAACCCTTAACAGACCGAAATATTATTTGATAAAATATTAAAATATTAATATTAAATTTTAAATAATATTCTCAGATCCATAATCCCAACATTTGGCGTCCCGCCGGGTGGACATTATTATGAACAGCTTACACTGTACATAAATGCGAATGAATAAACCACAACTGCACATTATTGATGCACCAAGTGATTAACTTAAAACCAGCTGTCACTGGTCACAATAGGACTCAGAGTTCTAACATCAGATGTCACGGATTATATTTAAGAGAACATTATAACTCGTGACACTCCAGGAGTTCACAAATTTAGACTTTCTTCAAAATTAATAACTCCAATATCTCCGTGCTAATAACAACCAACTCTGCTACATAGGCAAATTTTAGATGTTCGGACTCAGTCTGGTTTCTTCTGTGTAAGCAATGACTTGAGACTTGGTATAACTTCAGTTAACCTCACTGTCCAGACAGTTGCTGCACATCTGTATCCAGAGGCTGGGTTTTGTGTACGACCACAATCTGAAACTGAATTAACTTTGCAGTTAATTTTAGTATCTGACCTAATTTTGATGCATGTATCCATTCAGGAACATTCTAGTGTGTTTTATGTTTTGAAAGAACAGGATTTTTTGCCAGATTAAATCCCAAATTTAATCTAATCCACCCTGCCATAAAAGGGGGTGAACCAAAGTCAAATTGCAATTAGTACCCTTAGGAGGTGTAGCAATTTTCTTTTTCCTTTCATTTTTAAACAAAATTCCCTTAAAGGTTAAGAATAGTGTCTAATCACTAGTTCTCCCAAAGAAAGGTAAACAATGCTAAAATCACAAATATCCCTAAAGAAAGGAGTAGCATTGTAACACTTAGAGCATAATGTCATAAGTCACAAGTTGAATGATCAACTTCTGTGCCTATTTTACAATCATACAAATGTTTCCAATATATGTATAGTCAAAAATACATATTTAGCTGGACATACATTTGTTGTTGCTCTTAGCAATATTCTGATAACTTTGTTGTTGTTTTGTATTGTCTGCCAGAATGATGGAATCAAACTCCATTATGAATTCAGCAGACGTGGAGATGCAGAAAGTTGTTGTTGCTGATCTCATCCGTTTGTCTCCAGATGAGCGGGATGCTTTAAATCACTTTGACCTTGCTGCATGTGATAAAAAGATTCAAGAATTACTTGACCTAATTGAAAATCCAACTAGAGATGCTCTGATTTCAGATGTTGTTGGTAGGCTTACCTTGTTGTATCAGCAGAAATCACAACTGGAAGCTAAAAGATATCTTCAATTACAGACTGACCACCAGATGGCTCTTCATAGGGAGAATGCTGCAAAGCTTGAGCTCTCTCTCTCAAAAGCTGAGGAGAAGATGGAGAAAGCTGAAGCAAAGTTAGTGGACCTGAAGGCAGATGAGCTCAAGAAAGCTTCATCCCAAAAGCAGGAACAGTCCCCCACCTTTCGGGTACCGGATTTGCATTTTCACTCACAGCAGCCACAGCAGGGGCAGACCCAGACAGCAGGCATTCAGCACCTAGGTCAGAGTCTCCCCTTCCTAAATTTAGTCCAAGTGTTCAACTTACTTCCACAGACCTTAACAGAAATATTGGAAGTCAGATGGTCTCCAGTGGTGTCCTGCCAAATCCCATTGCAGTGAACAACCACCAAGATGACCAAGTGCCGGACTGAGCGTGCACAAGTGGATGGAAGGAGCAACCTTCCAGCCTGATCAGCACCCCTCTCCCTTCTGACTCTGTGTCGACCCCTAGGGGCTAGGAGAGACGCACACGGCTCTCAGGGGACTCAATCCAACCTGACCCACCACCACGTGCACGAGTCCATTCATTAGAAAGCTCTCATTTAAATCATGAGAAAACTTGTTTTCTTCCACCATTTCATGGACCTAACCAGCGTGACTTCTCAGATGGACGTGGTCATCCTTGGGAGCATGGTGTCCGTTTCAAACAGCTTGAATCCCTTGCTAAAGACATAGAAGTTTTTGATCCAGGTAGCCAGGAGTCAAATATTGATGCTTACCTGTTTGAGGTTGAACATTGTCTTCTTGACTTGCGTTTTCCTTCTTCTCGTGAGAAGCTGAGACTTATTTGGAAAACAACAGCTAAGAGTGTTCATAAAAACTCTTCCTCCCGAAATTAGTGACAGTTATCCAGCTCTCTGCCAGGCTCTTAGAGAAGAGTACTATGTTTACAGAGATGAAGCCGCTGCCACTATTAATGCTTTGACAGTTTTGCAAAAACAGGACGAACCTCCCAGAGAATATTTCCACTGTTTGAAGACAGCTTATTTTCAGGGATGAAAAGGTAAAGTTAGAGTGTTAAACATTCAAACTGAAAACAGGCCTAAGAAGAAGCGCAAAGTAACTTCCCAAGTGATGCAATGGAACCAGGGGGGTGGTAACTGGCGTCAGCCAAAAGACAAGCAGCCAGTTAAAAGACAAACACCTTTTCACAGTGCAACATCGAACTGTAAGGTTGGTGTTAAAGAGTGGAGCAGTGTTACCAGGTGAGAAATGTAGGATTATCGTACTAGAGACATAAAATTATCGTATTTTGAGGGAAATTATTGAACACTCGTCATAACCAAAATAACAAGTCTGTTGATGTGTTGAATAGCGTCTAACAGGCACTCGCAGCTTTGTGGCGTCAGAACAGAATGGATTTATCAACATCTGCAGCCCCACAGTGCTGGGCTCTGCTTCTTCTTCTTTTCTTTTTTTCTTTTCCTCAATCATGGGCGGGCACAGTGGACTATTCAGCCAATCATGGCCGTTGTTCCGTGGCCAACACAACACGTCACTCGTAGGTCACATTTAGAAAAGCACGATTGGCTGGAATTTCCAGCATCTGTTTCTGGACACAGATGCCTTCAGGGTTCACAAAAAAGCTCCGACAGACTTTGGCGATAAGCTGATGACGACTGATTACAACCACACATTCACGGAATGGTCAAATTATCGTACATTTGGCCTTTTTTAGGAATATTGATCGTACATCGTACAGAGAACAAAATTATTGTACGAATACGATAATTATCGTACACCTGGCAACACTGGAGTGGAGCCACTTCAAAGATGTCAACACAAAGGAGCAGTTTGAGATGATCTGCAGGTGTTTTATAACTGAGGTAACGGCGTTCCTAAAAGACCTGGCAAGCCGTAGCAGTCCAGAATCAACCCTGTAAAATCTATCAAACAAGGTATGAAGATGGCAAATAATTTCCAACACCCTATATTCTTTTCTTTCTTATGGTTCTGAACCTGAGAAATTATTAAGGTTTTAAAAGCAGTATTATTATGGTGTGAAAATTATTACATGATTTGTTTTTTTTTCTCAGATTTCTGAAGGTAACTCATTCTCAGATTCATAATCCCATCACAACAAACAGCCCTTTATCGTTTACCAGAAGGTAGTAGTTCATAAATGTAGAACAACACATGAGATAGGATCCTGCAAAATCCTTTTTGCCTGTCTGATTACGGTACATTCATAAACCGACTGCAAGGGCAGAGGCTGAAAATTCAACCCAATTATTTTCATAGATGTTCTCACTATATTTATGCGTCTAGATTCAGACTGAACTGTAAGTGAGCCAAACCAAGCACCCATGCCATATCTAATTATACGTCCAAGAACAGCTTTAAAAAAATGTGCATGATCCCAGACTTACACGGTAATGTTTATTTCTAAGTGAGATCTACTTTATCCACTCACCAAGTGCTAGCTCAAAATTATTCAAACTTTATACCTCAGTTTATTTAATAGAGTATGTGGACCCAACTTAAGCACGTTAATCTAAAATAATTTTTTTATATACCCCGTTAAACTTTATAATTTATTGGAGTTTCCCTCTGAGATAGCCCCTACTTCAATCAAAAAATGAGTTCGGAATGTGGTGCTTATAGATTATTTGACAGGTTCATTAAGTATCTAGTTATAACAGCTTTTATGCACCACAGAGGCTTAGTTTTCCATTAGAGACTAATCGCCTTACTCATTATCTTTCAATTACTGTTACCAGCCCATTCTTTGTCCATGCGATATCCCTGGCTTATAGATTCTAATATGTGCTTTTTTATTCTGCCCTGCTGATATTATTCCTAATTTATTTATTTAAAGAGGTTCAGCCAGTCATTTCCTTTTTTATTCACTCTATTATCAGTCAGTCTTTTTGCTCTGGCTTGATATCTAAGTCAAGTCAGGTAATGCATTCCCTCCTCCAAAAATCCTCCCCAGAAACCAAGGCTTCACTTAATGTCAGAGTAATTTTCTCTTTCTTCAACTTTCTCAACTTTTTTTTTATCCATTTATACGCCAGCTTTACAGTGTCTAGCCAGGACTGGGTTCCAGGGGGAACAGTCTGAGAAGAGATCTTCAGACATCACTCTCCCCTGTGTTTATCTCAAGCATTTTCTTCCCAGAAGTGATAGAGGAAGAGACCAAAAACACACAGACATTATTTCTCTGCCATATTCCAAGTTTACTCCTCAGTCTCGTCCCTGTTAGTCACCATAAAAACACCCTGCAAGGTTTCAGAAAGGCATCTGAATAGATGCCCACCCCCCTGATGACGAATGTATTTACAGAGAAAAGGATGCAATGCTAACATGGAAGCTACCTGTGATTCACATTTACAGTCTAAAAAAAGCTGTACATTCTCCTATTTAGATGGCCGGTTTTGTGATATAAGAAAGGTAAATGGTATGTCATCCTAAATATTGTTCCACATCATTGCAGTTTTTATCTCGTGTCATTTGCTCTCTTTGAAACAATCACCACCAAAATTCGCTTACTGTAAATATAACCAGGCGTTCATGTTTATGAAGTTGTTGAATCCTGTTTCTACTCCTTATAATATTATGTACAAGGCGTTTTAGCTCACCTTTTTTTCATTTCAAATCCAATGTGGTATGGTTTGCAACAGCTTTACTTATTTTTTTGGATCTTTCGTTCTGCTTTTAAAATTCTCACAATGACTAATTTTAATATGTGTTTTTATGCATGTAAAAACATCAATATTGCCAAGACGGATTTTTTGTCCTGCATGTCCAGAAAGATCATTTTGTAACTGTGTTTTTTTGCTGCATGACTGAAGTGATAACTAGTATTACCCATTTTATTTTATAATTCTTTACAGTGTGACTCACCCGGCCTCCATATCTGTTTGTCTACAAAAATCTGTCTTTACCTAGATATTGTTTATTTGTTCAGCATTATATAATATCTCATTACCCGTGGCGATAGTGGCAGGGGTTCGTCTTGTAACCTGTGGGTTGCCGGTTTGAGCCCCTGCTCTGTCTGTCTCAGTCGTTGTGTCCTTGGCTAAGACACTTCACCCACCTTGCCTACTGATGGTGGTCAGAGGCAGGGACGTGCACAGATAGACGCTAGGTGGTGCTAGAGCACCTGCCCTTTTATCCTTTGGAGAAAAAAGTGCCCTCCTGAAATCATTTTTTTTTTTTTAACAGTGTATAGTGTGGGGCCCAAGGTAAAATCTCTGAATTTAAAGGCCTATAAAGGCCTATAATACCATTGACCCACACACACATATCCGTGTCCCGCCTCGTGTGTCTCTCAGCGGAGATGGGCTGCGTGCAGAGAGGAGAGTTGGACCTGCGCTGGTCCGGCTTACCTCTTCTCTCCTCCCCTCCACCGTCAGATAGAGCCCTGTCCTGCCAAGAGGCCGGCTAACCATCCAGGAAACAAACAAAACGAATATACTTGCTTCCTAAACTTCAGATGAAAAAGTTAAAACTTCACCTGCCACCATTTTATCTAAACAGAACAGGCCAATCAACAGCCTACCTTTACCTGCTATGTCTTCTATGGCCGCCACCAGGCGCCAGGTGAATGTCTATAATTTAACTCTTAGATTAAATTAGAAGAAAAAAATAAATTCAAATCTATCTCATAGATGTCGGTATTACATTTGCTATTATGGTCCATGATGACTTCTGTTTGACTCATGTTTTTTTTTTTATTGCAAATACGGCCAAATAAGCTGGTTAACATTACAATTCATACACAACTAAAATACCTTTAATAAAGTTCAGTAAATGTGGAGCATGTAGGCTAAGTTGTATTTTCTACTTTTGTGTGTGTAAAAATGAGGATGTGATGAGAATATTTTATTTTCTAAATAGCAGACATCTTATCAGTTCTCAGGACTTGTAATCTCATAAATTTTTATTCTCTAAGAATAATTTCTGTCATATATCACACTGGCTACATGCAGAAGTATAGATGATTCTTCTTATGATTATATTCTCTGATGTTGGTTTAATTTTGACTATAAAGATTTTATAACTCATTTTCTGGGTATAGTTGATTTATGCTGTAGAATGGTCACTGGTTACTCACATTTCTGAAGATAACTCATTTAGTGTGACCTACCTGGTAAATTTGGCAGTGTAACCTGCTTTGCTACAACATAAGGTTATTTGGTGCAGAAGACATTTTGTGATAAAAGTACAGAATTATATAGTCAAGACAAACACGTTGTGCTCAGTGTGTAAAAAGAAAATAAATGAAGGATAACGTAAGTTTCAAATTTGACTCAGGAAGTTCAGGTTGTGAATCAGTAATCTAACTTTAAATCAGTCTATGATAATTTTGTTGCCTTATTAATCTTAAGAATTTTGTCAAATGCATTCTTGTTTTGAGTTTTTTTTCCCTGGGTGGTCATTTCCCTTCAACCCACAGGACAGTTTGTTTTGGGGATGCTTAGTAATACATATAAATTATGTTCATGTTGTGCCTGTAATAAATCTCACACTACAAAGGCAACCGACAGCTCCATGTGCTGCACAGGGTGTCCTTTTTTTCCACTTGAGCACCAGCCCCCCAAAATGTCTGTGCACGCCACTGGTCAGAGGGCTCGGTGGTGTCTGTGTATGGCAGCCTCACTTCTTTCATTCTGCCCCAGGGCAGCTGTGGCTGTGATGCAGCTCACCACTATCAGTGTGTGAAAGTGTGTATGAATGGGTGGATGACTGAATATATTGTGAAGCGCTTTGGGGTCTCTGGGGACTTGATAAAGTGCTATACAACTAGAGGCCATTTACCATTAACGCTAGAAAAGATAAGGTCAAAGATGTGATATTACCTGGTTCTGCTAATCCAGTGAATTCTCATAGAAATCGAGGAAAGGGGTAAAATCGTAGTTACTGATATGTGTTCAACGTTTTCACTTATAATTAACCTAAACATCGAAATAATATCATGTAGGAGAAGCTTTAAAGTATTTAGGGATCTGTATGAGCTGAGTAATTATTAGTGAAGGGATTTAAACAATTCGTTTGCCTCGTTGAAAGTTCAGACATACAGCCTTCCTTTGCATTGCAAATTTAGAAAGGGAATATGTTTGCACAGTTGGCACACCTGTATTTATTTTGGGACATGGAACATTATTTTGTTGATCTAAGGAATCTGGGTTGTCCCTAAAATTGTGGAAAAGACAGACTGCTACTGCACCCAGGCTGTCTGTGTTATGTGACCAGCTCTGCATGTTTTGCTCAGATATTCCCAGCTGTTCTGGAAGACCTTTGAACTGAGCTGAAACATTTAGAATATTAAATCTTTACAACATTCATAGTTATTTTTTTTTTAAATGTTCATGAGGAGGAAAAACAATGTTTTGTTTTGTGCATGCTTAATTGATAACATTAAAATTTGTCACAAGTTAAATTATTGAATGCAAACGTGTGGAACAACTACAACAAATGGAATCTAATACTTTGATATGTGTTTTGGTAATGACATTTTAAATTATATTTCAATATACACCCACACAGAGACAAAATAACCCTCCAGCTCTCTTGGCTAGTCTTTTACATGCAGGCAGCCAGCCTCCTGGTTTTCCTCAGCAAGAGCGTGGAGTTGAATTTGGCATTAAGTGTAATGACAACTGAGTCACCACAACAAACATGAAAAAGTTTTCTAATTACTCTCTTCTCTTGTCTTAATTGGTGACGGACATGGCCTTTGATTTGTGCTTATTCCTCAGCAAAATAGAAACATTACCTTTTTTGAAAGGTTACTGTCCTACAATTAAAATGGGAAAAAAATACTCCACTAATTACCATGATTTGCTTTGCTGTCACATTTTGGCGTGGGACTTGCTAAATTGTGGGTTTAGCTCAATATTAACAAGACCAAATCTGACAAGCAGCAGTTGATTGGATTAAGCCCAAGGCTCTAGTGCAAAGTTCTGTATGTCTCTCGTAAAAATTACAAGTGAAAAATTAATGGCTAGTTGTGCCAAGCAACTTTTTTATAATGTCTGTTGAAACACATTTAGAAAATGGGATTTTAACTATGACATGTCTGAAATGGCAATTGTCACATAAACAAAATCATAAAACTTGTGAATCCTAAATGTTTGCTAAACATATTTTCATTGTTTTTTTTTTTTTTTAAAGCAGATCAGTAACACTCAAAAGAGCCTTTGGAGCTACATTTCTCTAAAACACAAATGCATACCATACATGGATCATAACGTATGAAACCGCAGATAGTGAAAAAATACATGACAAAACAAGACGTTTCTAACAGGAATAAGTTATTTGGGTTTTTGGTGTCTTATTGGCAACATAGAAAAAAGATGAAGGCAGTGCTCTTTCTTTCCATAAATATTATGCTATCTATGCTGAAAAGTATGTACAGTTTATGTAATTTATGTAAATAGTTGATTAGGGTAGAGTTACTTTCACCCACCAAAACTAGTTTCTCCATTTAAAATCGTTTTTTTCCCCAAGACTTTGAAAAAAATAGAAGCTGGGATTCACCAAAAGGTACAACCCAATGCTGATGGACGAGGACGCATCACTATTCATGCCGACGACATGAAGTGGAGTCAGTAGCCAGACCAACATGGACATTACTTGTGAGCATAATGCCCATCAGGTAAGAACATTTGCTGTTTTACTGTGTTTCTTTATTATTTTATGTTACCTCTGTCGAGTTTGGGATATGCAATGACCGCTCTCTCCCAAGGTTTCCTTGTGTGTGTTCACCTGTAATAATTAGCTGTAGTGGCACCTCATGTTTTCTCAGTGTCTGAGCTAAACGAATGACAGATTGTAAATCAGTATTTTAACTTCCCTTCCAACCTTCCATGTGTAGCAGAAACTTGAGGTGACTTTTTAGGTTCAAATTACAAGTTGTTAGAAAAGTACCTGAAGATGGAGTTTGAGTCAACAGTTTGGAATAACATTGCTTCATTGTGGTGTTGTTCAACCTTCATGAAGAAAATATTTTCTTATACTGAGTAGAAAAGTGAGACTTCCAGCTGTCTCAGACACAACTACTGTATAGCTTGCAATTATAAAGTATCGTGATAACACAGGTATTTGAAGAAAAAGGAGTGCTAAAGCAAGCTGGCCGAGGCTGGCCAGAACCACTGGTTGCGTGATTAACTTTATTAATTCGGGATTCAATCCAGCATCAAAGTAGGCAGGCAACATTGATGTTATAGTAGCTTGTGTTTGTATGACCTTCTACCGCTTGAATAATTGTGCATTGGTGTGTGTGTGTGTGTGGGTAGGTAGGTGGTTTGGTGGGTGAGCATATGTGTAGAAATAGGTGTGTTTGTGTTGAGTAGGTGCGTACTCGCAGGTTTGTCACCTGGAAGTGTATATTTGTATGTTTGGTGAGAATAGTAAGCCTGTAATCCACAGCAGCTATGAGCAACAAAGGACAGGTAGAGTGGGCACTGAAAGGCAGCAGCAATCCCAGGCAACCAGACATACAGTATCACCCCAGGTCAGTCATATGCCCGGTACACAAATAAGTCACCAGCAAGGCACAGGAGCAGAAGCCCCAGGTCAAAAAGGCACAGACCGAGATGCGGGGCACCAAGGCCCTCCGACCCAGCCACTCTGCCAACCAGGGGCCGCACCCCCTGGCGGCCCAGGGCCTACACCAATCCCCGCCAGCAAGTCCGCAATAAGCAATGGAGACTCTTGTTTAAGGTTATCAAACTATAACTCATCAATCAATCAAATAAAATAAAAAGACAAAATGAGAGAAGTTGTCCAGCATCCTCTGTTGGGTGCTATGGATATGTGGGTTTAGGCAAAGAGAATAGCCCCAATACAATATGGTGAATATGAAAGATGGCCATCAAAATGAATATCATTATCTAGGTTACTCTGTGGTTGACTGTCTAACTTCTTCTTGCCTCTTGTTCTGAATTGGTTGGGAGATGTTTTCTCTTACCACCCTGTTAGAGTTTTATGCTTGCTTCCACAGGAAATACTCCTTGGTGGTAAAGTTTGCATGTTAACAGCACTTATTACAATCAATAAAAACATTAAAGTAGACATTCATCAATAACTAACCGCTGAAGTTAGAACAAGATTTACCTTTAAGGCAATTCATTTTTAATTGTCCACCAGATACTGCACCCAATTGCATTACACTCTTTGTTGTATTTTAATACAGTAATCCCATCTGCAATAAGGAAGGGTGCATGTGGAAATGGGTCTCACTCTTTGCTTCAGAGGGACGTGACTGGACTGCACAGAGCCCTGACCTGAACCCTGTCCAACACTGTTGATGTGAATATATAAACCGGGTTCACAGTGGGAGGCAGAAACAAATCCTCTCAGCCAGGTTATAAAAGCAGGAAATTAATACCTCTGGTTTTGGAATGGAATCAACAGAACCAGACCTAGACAGTAAATATATGGATGGACAGACAATTTACCAGTAAACACTACTTTTCCTCCCAGTATGTTTGATTTCAAAGCAGTTTTGCAGGAGCACAAGTTATGAAAAACATAGACAAAGGGCGACTGTGCTGAATGTTCATGTGTCAAAAGGATTTATATTTTATGTCATCTGAGTGCTCAGTCTCACCATTTATGGTCTTAAAGTTCAAAGTTTTTTTTTTTATATCAGACAGCTTTTTTAATGTGGCATACACTTATTTCTCCTGAGTATGACAGCTTTTGGCATTTCACATCCTGATTCTGTGAGAAGCTGTGAGAAACATATAGGATGTGAGTTTTTGTTTGTATTTGGATGTTTTTTCTGCATTTTTTATTGATAATCTTCGTAAAGACTCTTTATAAAGATTTAAAATAAATTGAGATTTCATTTCTTAGACTGAAAAGTTTTGAAAATTCCACCATAAAATTTAAGCTTATTTTTATTTGGAAAATTAAATTACATTTAACAACATTTTAACTAATCCCTTGTGAAACTATTAATGGTATCTCTAGAAATTCAAATAGAGTTAATGTTACTGCAGAGGTTTCTATGAATGTGGAAGCTTTAATAAACTGTGACACAGAAGCTCATTTTAGTTATCCACTCTTAAAATTTGCAAAGACAAGAAAACATGACATTTAAGTTTAGAAGATGCCTGCTGATCTTTGTTTTCTGGGAAATGGCTACAAGAAAATAGCTATTTGCTTAAACGTCCGCATAACTACAGTCACAACAATAATTTAAAAAGTTTAAATTGATGGGAAGTGTGACAAACAAGCATGGAGGATTATCTTGCCACCACACAGTCAGCAGGATAGTGAGGGAGGTAAATAAAATGGCGTCTAAAGCTTACTGCTAGAAAACTACTGCAAATAGTGTCATTTTGGAGGAACCGTCCACACCATTTACATGTCAGGCAGTTGTTTAGAAAGGATGGCTGGTAAAAAGCCTTCTATATACAAAGACTTTACCAGAATAGGTGCCAGTAGGTAATTCGGTTGTGATTTTGTTAAAAATAATCGATTTCAATTGGTGGATTTCTCCAACATCCAATAAAAAATAAATTAAATGGAAAGTTTTCAAAATGCTTCAGTGTGAGATTATGCCACTGCAAAAAACATACTTTTATTTTTAAACCTTTTTACACACTTTTACAAGGCATTCTAATAATGATAATGTAGATAATAAAAAGAAAACTCCATATAGGCACTTGTTTAGATTTTTATTTTGAGTTGTATAGAAAACGTGTGAGAAAGATAAAACAAAGCTTGATTTAATGTCATTTAAATGTCATTTAATGTCATTGCTAAGAAAATAAGGAAAGCTAGTAAATAAATATGCTGGTTATTCTTCTGAATTCTGCACAGTAGATGGAAAACTAACAAAGGTAAGGTCATTCAAACTCTGCACAAGGCAGCTGCTATATCACAGAATGGTTAAAGAATGAGATTGGATAATGGGGATTTGAGAATGGATAAAGAATAAGTCATCTAAAATTAATTCTGACTAAAGTGTTGGCAAAAAAGATGACAGCAATATTATGAATAACTGATTCAAGCTTTATTGAATAACTTATCGAATAGAATACTCAGTTATTGCTACTTTAAACTAAAAGACCAATGGATCGCATGAAACTATACACAGCAGAAAAAGACGGAGAATAAGCAGCTGGTAGACAAAGAGTTAAAGACAATGTAACTATGTGTGTCTGATCTACTTGGTAATTGTTCTAAGCATTCTTTTACTGAAAAACACAAAATTATTTTAAGCAAAAAAAAAAAAAAAAGAAAAGAGGAATGACTAAATTAACATGTTGATATTGTTGATATATTTACATCACTTGGTGTTTATTTAGTTGTCAGACTTTTGATAAATGTTGGCATCAGCTGAGGAGTTAGTAAGAGTATTCTTGCTGTTATTAAGGTTCAAGTTGCTGTTGCCCTCTGCATCAGGCTCCATGGGTTCTTTTTTACTTTTATATCTGATGCCAAATAGGTTGCAGAGTTTGTTCAGTAGGAGGTCAACGATTTCTTCTTCTTCAGAGGGCTGAGCCAGAAGAGAAAAAGAAAAAAAATCTAAATCACGTACAGAAGAATAAAAAACACTGGAAAAACAGTTTTAACACAACAGACTTCTAAGCATGAACTACCTCAAGAGCACTTTGGACAAATAACGTGTAACTTGTAATTTGTACTCACCGGTTTTCAGTTGGACAGTTTGGAAACACTAACACTGGGGACATTTTGCATGATCTTTTGAACTAAAACAACCATGCTGTCAATAAAAGGATATTAAATTCCTGTTCCATAAGATGTTATATGAGCCACATTGTCTAATTAAACAATTTATCAGTTACCGTTGATCATTTGAATTTATAATTTGAACACATTCCTGAGTGTGACCTTTGTGTAAATGCTTTTAATCTAGGTTTTGATTCTGCTTATTGCCAAGTGTTGACATAAGAGCATGTGAACACACAATAAGTAAAACTTCACAAGAAAATGCAGCAATATTGAACCCCTGGACTTAACATCATGAAAGCGTGTTATGAGTTGGTTTAGGGGATTTTGCATCCTTAAGGTTTGATCTACACCTTTAATAATAAGATAGGTGCAAAATTATATTAAACAGAAGCAACACGGCAATCAGCTGCACAAGACATAAAACCTGATTCAAATTTCACCAAATAAAACAGCTAGGGTTATATAACTACACATTTCAGAGCTTTTGCCAGTGCTTGACTTTAGCATGATGTTTGGGACATTTAACTATTAATAATTATGCTCATTTTATCATGATCCCTGCCTTCAGGATTAGGTTATGTTTTTAGAGAACAAGGACTGTCTAGACAGCTGCAATTATGCAGAAGAAAATCACATTACACGAAAATAATTTCAAGCAGCAATTTAAGACTGACATTGAACAGATCTCCTCATAACCACGAAGAAAGGTTCTTGTGGCTCAGTAACATTATGTAAATAGAACATTTTTCCAAGATCAATGATTCACACTAGAGTTTGACATAAAAAAGTCATAAAATCCTTGCTTGAAGATTTTTGAGTTTAAAAATCAAGACAAAGCAGAAAGAACCTTTTTCAGATAAAATGAAAGCTTTACAAAAAGGGAGTAAACTGGAATGATTAATTCTTGCTGAATTCTTATTCGTACTTTTAAAATTAGCACATTGTGTGTGTGTGTGTGTGTGAGTGTGTGTGTGTGTTGGGGGGGGGGGGGGGCAGTGTGCAGCCACTCGGACTCGTGGGGCTGAAAATAAAATCCATCTTCAGTTTTTGTAAGAGACACCTAAAGGTTATAGGGTCAAAACTGACTGGTACTTGTAGCTGTTCCTATTTTGGTTCATCTCGTTAATTGTCTAGATAAATCTGAGGAAAAGTTGCTCCAGATCATGATGCTGCCACCACCATGTTTCCCTGGTGGTATAGAGTTCTGCTGGGGAAGCTCAGTGGTTTTTGTGCCAAACATACCATTTAGACTTATGGCCACACAACCAGCTCATCCAGTATTGCTATTGACCCCTTGGCAGACCAGTTTACTGCATAAATGACCAGTCTTTGTAAATTCCTGATTGACCGATGTTTTTTTCCTACTATTACATATTGTAGGACTCTCTCCTTACTGTCCCAATAACTTGGAACATACATTCTGATGAGCCTTGTTTTTCAGCTGAAAAGGACCTATTTAAAATAACAACCTTTAATCAGGTATTAAACATACTAACATATTAAGCCCATATTTATGTACTAAACAATGTTTTTTTAATTTGGTCTGATGTAATATTCGATTTTTAATGTCATGTTTTCATTTGCTGTAAACAGAAAATCATCATAATTGCCAGATATATTTTTAGTCCTTTGTAATCTCTATGCAAACTAAGACTTTAGATAGGATGTGAACAAGCAAATGCCAGGATGATTCTGTAAGTAAAGCTAAACCTTTTGGAATAATCAGATTAACTAGAAATGATGGCAGGTATTGAGTCAAGAAACCTAAATGCTGACATTGAATCAAAAGTTGGTTAAACACATTGTTAATCTTATGGTTTGCACAGGTTTTTAAAAGGGTTGCTAATGCTTTATTGTTTAAATATTTTTTTATTCATATTTTTATGAGTAGGTTTTTGTTTTTTGTGTCAATGACATAAGTCACATTAAAGGTAAAAGAAGTCTGAAATGTATTTTTCATGGGTTCATTTTTATATCACAAAAACCTGGCATTTTAAGGTTGGTGTGTAGAGTTTTCTGATCCAGTATTTTATCTAAAAGATTAATCTTTGGTTCAAATAGACCTGTTTCTAATGTTAGAAAGCCACATTTTCCATTTGAGAAAACAGCAGTTTCTCCTGCTATCCTACAACCTCATGGCCAGTAGTGCACAGATAATGTAGGTCAGGTTGTGAACCAGTGTGCTTACTGCAGATTTTGTAGTTGGTTAGGCAGCAATCAGACTTGAAACTTGCTGCTTCTCCAAAGTGTTGTACTGTATAATGCCTTTGCAGTCTGTATCAACAATGAACCCCAACATTTGCTTTAAAAGAAAAATGCAATGACAACAGAGTACTGTAGGGACCACGACTATTGTTTCCGTTGGTCCTTCTGCAGGTTTGATTTGTAGTAAAGTTATTATTTTATCCACTTTTGAGTGTGATGTGAAAAATAAATGTTTCCATATTTAATTCTCTACTTACTTTAACTCACTAAAAGGAACAGTTTTTTATATTTTTTTAGTCTTCAACTGTTCCACATAACAGAATAACAATAATTTTGGTTTAAAGTTTAAATTTAGCAGAAGAATGTAAAATGTTCTTTACTTACAGCTGCATTTTAACTATGGTCTTGTCCTGTCTAGAGTACTGGTTCCCAACCTTTTTTGACTTGTGTACCCCCTGAGCCATTTTGCTATGCCAAGGATACCCCCTCCAGTGTTTTCCCCTAGGATTTTGGTCTTGGGGGGTTGGGGCAGAGGTGACAGAAGGCAACATTTTCCTCTGACTGCAGCCTGTTTAAGCTCTCTACATTTTCAGCAGAACATTACTTAGGGAAAAAAAAACTCTAAAATGTTCTTTGTTCATCTTCTACAACCCCCTAATAGAGCATCACACATCCAAGACTTATCCCTACCAACTGATGATATTAACCTGTCATCTTGTAAATAAAATATTAAATGTTTCCACGTACCCCCCTGCAATACTCTCACGAACCACTAGGGGTACAAGTACCCCCGGTTGGGAATCACTGGTCTAGAGTATTAAATATAAATACTTGAGAATATCATTGTATTAATAATACTGACATATTTGATTTAATCATATACTGTTGCTCCAGTACTCACAAAATAACTGTAATAATCTGTTTCTCTTGAAAGTAAAACAATCTAAAAAATATATTTTTAAAAAAAAAACCAGTCATATGTTAAAAATAATTTCTAAGGATTTCATTGAAAATATTTTGACCCCAAATCAGCTCCCTCTTTAAAGGTTAGGCCTGTTTCTATAATTAACCCATTTTATTAGTTTCCATTTTAAATTATTTTTTACATTTTTTTAAAATAGTTTTATATTCATTGAACATGGTAGCTATAAGAATAAAAAAACAATTATTTATGACTCCTTATCAAAAAAAGGCTTATTCCAATGCTTTGGACTTTAAGATTTCCAACAAAGCAACTGAACCTTTTCGATTAATAAAATGCAACCAAAGGTTAATGGAAAACAGAGAATGAAAGGGTCATTCGTTGGCAGATCAATTGTTCTGCCAAAGAGAAGCATTTTGGGCAACTGAAGCAATCCTTTAAAAGGCATAATGTGGTGGTAAAATGTTAACCAGGAGTTGATTTGTGAAATGTGTACCTGCATTATTAAAATTCATTCAAGAATTAAGTAGAGTTCTGTCTTTTCCAGATTCATGATTAAGATTCTAGTAGCTGTTTCAGAGAGACATCGGTGAGTTATCACATAGTGATACCCACAAAACAACTGAGTTTGAAATAACATTTCGGACGTATCAAGCTTGTCTGGTGCTACGACAATGGAAACAGGTTCTCTGTAGCTTGTTTTCACAGATGACATCATATTTTTATCTGTCAGCTTTGGGGCCCAGTTCAACTCTGTTGTTTGAGTTCCTCTCTGTAGTTTTTCAGATTTTGGTGCATTTTCTAACTGGTCTGTTGCATTGGGAAGAGCTTTGATTGTAAGAAGTATGATTGCTCCCCCAAAAATGTTTGAATTGAATGTGTTCTAACAAGTGATCTAACAAGCAGTGCTACTTCTCCTGTATGCAGTCATAATCAGAGATGCACCCTGAAATTCACTGGTGACAAAAATAGACCAAATTTTCAATTTGACCACCGATTGGCTGGTTGGAAACTCTAAAATGTATTTATTTCCCAGTCAGAAAATTCACCATACAAAACTTCTTTAGGCTGTATTAACGATTACTATTCAGTTATAAAGTACAACAATAATACAAACGCTTTAGAGTATGTTACTTACCATTTACATGTTGCCTTAAAAAAGTGTTTTACACACTCAAACATAGCTATTTCAAAACTAGATAAAACAGTTAAGGAAGGAAAGATTTATTATTTATTATTTATTATGAATCAGAATTACCTTGTGGTGCATTTGCTCCATTTGTAGCGACACCAGAATGACTGAAATGAAGAGATTTAGAACCACAAACGTCATGAAGACAATACAGGAACCAAACAGCAATCCACCAAGAACAGGGTTACTGTCCAAAACCTGGGAAAAAATGCATCAGGGAAGAAATCTGCATTAAATCTGCAGTCTACTTCTTAAAGAGAATGCGAAACATGATTTTTTTGGAATTTGCTGATCTTAACATTATTACACTTCTCTAAATATGGATTATGCCTACAACTTTATTCATGTTAGCCTCCATGTGTATTTAATCTACAGAGTATTACAGCAATCGTGTAGAATCTTTCTTTAAAACTAGGATTTGTGTTGCTGCTCATCGATTCACACAGTGCACAGTGATATATTACTGAGCTGCACTGAGCTGACTACAAGGCATCATGGGGACCCCTTGCAGACAGGTCCAGAAGAATACATTTACATTACGGACCGTTGTGCTCGAGCGGATGTAGCTACTATGAATTTAGTCTAACCAGAAGAATGATTCATTAAGAATGCATAAAAAATATACAGCTATTGAATCTAAAACATTTAAATGAGCTGGAACATCTAAAATAATAAATCACATCAGTTACCTCATCATAGTTAAAGATGCCCAACTGCAGACTGATGATGGTCAAAAGAGAATCTATAAACGTTTTGTAAGATGAAATCTTCCAGCCATAAATCCCATTGCTCTGAAAATATGACAACCATAAAATTAACACAAGTTATTTCTGTCAATGACAAATTAAAGTCATAAAATTTATCATTTAAAAGTAATTTTCTAAAACTATACAATGTATGTCCCAAATCACATCAAACAAGTACAATCAAACAATAACTTACAAATAAAAGTATAAGGGTTGGAATTATCCAAACTCTAGTTTTCAGAGATTTAGACTAAAGAATTAAAGCTGCTTTTTTAAATAATTTCTGTAAAGTTCTGAATTTCAAATTGTATATTTTACTTATGTTTTCATAAAATGTCTTTTGATTTTACTAGTCAGGCCCCATTCCTACTGAAATAAACCCTATGGCCTCCAGGCTGTTTGAATGTCATTGACTCAGACCAGATTTCCTTTCAGTGTGAAGGCTATCATGACCCAGCTGCACTCTTGAACTCAACACATAGCTTTTCCCTGCTGCTTTCTTGATTATCCTGTCGCAATATTACTGCCAACACATCAGGAGGAGGATGTTTACTGTGCTTTTTTAGGCAAGAATTGTAACCTGAACCAGTCCTCTCTTTACATTATCTTGGCAAGTTCCTTCAGAGTCCAGAATGTCTTTGGGTCTGAAGCCTGAAGTTGTTTTCAATTAATCATGCTTTGGGAAATTTTGAGACAAACCCAAAAACCTGGCATTGGTATTATTAATAAAAATGTTTTATTGAACTCGAAGTCACATTAGCAAAGGCCTCCATACAGAAGGTCAGTGGAAGCTTGAAACGGTTGGGCAGCTTTCATGTGTAATAATAGGGAGCACAATGTACTCTTGATACAATCCAGACTTTCTCAAAAAAACTACCATAAATTAAATAACTTATTTCAATCTTTTCATCTCTAATGTTCATTTTGAAACAGAAAGTTTTGGAGAAGAAGCTGACTTTTTATTTTTGCTCACAGAACTATAATTACAGTAAAAAACTTTTGCCACTGTATCTAATAAGCCAAGAGTGATGTTTGCAATGGTGAAAGTCCTGTTAATACTCACCGCAACTGCGTACGCCACTAATATGATCAAAATGATCAGTAGAAAACTTGATATGTCATTCCATGCTCGATGCAGTGCAGCCGTGATCAGGTTCATCTTGGGGTTTAGTCTGAGAAGGTGCCACAGTTTGACAGTGGATAAAAGGACCAGGAAGGCAACCAAATACTGAAGCACTGAATCAGCTGTAGCTGTCTCATAAAAACTGGCAAATCTAAAACAACAGAAAAATAGCACAATAGTTTAGGGATTAGAAATGATGATAAACAATGTCAATATCTATTCACTTTAGATAACACCAAAAAATAAGTTTCTATGTTATTCTCACTGGTCTTTGTGGTTTTGGTAGTAGGTTATATCTCGGTGTCCTAGCAGGGTCCTCTGTATAAAAACCGCCACAGCACTCCAGCTAAGCAGAATGATACTCAGCTCCAGAAGGTTCCACTTGTTCTTGAAGTAAACCCACCGGTGTTGCTTCAATAATTTGGCCTGTTTTGGTAAAATAACATGGGAATTATTTCCCAAACTGAAACAAGTGATTCAGGTGATTTACCCAAAATTATTAATAGAGGACAATGAGAGGCTAAGAACATTTTCCAAATGCTTATATTTTGTTAATAAAAACATTTAAGACTATGATATCATTACAAATAATAAATGGTTTTGTGCTAATTTAATGTTTGTTACTGTAACAAGGTAGACTAAAGGTTTTTACAGGGCTTTCCCAGCATTCAGACCCCTTAAACCTTTCCACATGTTGTCATGTTGCAACAACAAGTCTCAATGTGTTTTATCAGGATTGTATGTAATAGACCAACACAAGGGAGTGCAAGCAAAAATGTGTAGTATGCATTTGTATTCATTCCTGCTTACTCTGATACAACAAAATAAAATGCACAGCACCCAAGCAACCAATTGCTTTTAAAATATTATATTACAATATAAATTATATAAATCCAGTTATGAAGGCCTCAGAAGTTTGTTGAAGACTGGTGAACAAACAACATCATGGATACCATGAACAACAGCGGTAAGTCTGGAGAAAACTTGCTGAGAAACATAAATCAGGGTTAGGTTTGTTGGACCATATTGGACCATGTGTACGTTGCTGGAGCTGCTATGCTGTTCACCGTCATCGGCCATTTCTTACCCCAGGATAGTCCACTACTACAAATCCCAGCGGGCATCGTGGCTGATAGGACGGGGGTGTCGCAGCTCTGACGTCACAGTGGATTACATAGTAAGATGAGCTCCCTTTAATCTTTGCTTTCATGCTGGAAACTGAGACGCGCTTGCCACGCAACTGGAGCATCATTCTGGAGAAGAAAATCCCACGTGGACTTTCATTCATTCTCCCCGTTGGCCAACGAGAACGAAAATTCATGAAAGAAGTTTCTGGAATAGAAAGGCCAAAAATTTCACTTTACCGATCGAAGACGTGAGTTTCACACGTAACAAAGAAAAAAACCCACGGAGGTTTCAAGGAGACGGATTTGCCATTCTTGTTTTTGTTCCAATCGACTGTTGACGGTCCGTCATATCGTTCCTTTTCGCCAAGGAGGCCAGAGGACGAAACTCACCGCTCTCCTGAGTTATCCACGGACGCGAGGAAACTTTTCCCCCTCCTTCTCTACCTCTGTTCAGAGGAGAAGGCACCAAGTAATCCCGTTTTATTTTATTTATTTTTCAGAAATAGCTTGGGCAGGATAGAGTAGGATTTTAGGGCGATTTAGAATCGCCACTTATAGTCCAATGTGTTCTAAATTGTATGTGCATGCTACGTTTTATTGAAACTTGATTGCTGTTGATTCCTGAGGCCGCCAAGTCTCGCAAGTGTGTTTTACCTGAACGCAGGTGCCCTGTAAAAGTGGACCGCTATAACCTCATGGTGAAACTCTACCATTTTATTTGTCTGCAACTGCTACTGGTTGCCGCTAAAAGTTTTATTACGTTTTGTCTTTCTGAGTTCTAACTTCGAGGGGTGGGGGGGTTTATGATACCTGGCGCCTGGTGGGGGCCGCACCCCAAAGCTTCATCAGCACCATTTTTCTCTTGTATTTTGCCATAACTGCTGGTTTGATTTCATACACACTCAAAGCTGTTTTATTTTGTTTAGTTAGATATTTTACCATTTTATGTAGAACTTTGCATGTTTGATTAGGTGAAGATTATTGAATCGGAGAGCGAGTTGTATCAGGGCTGTAGATTTAATAAATATTCACGTAGATAAAGAGAGAGCGTTTGACCTTATTTTGACAGACAAATTATTCTTGCTCAAAATAAACATAAAGTTCCCCACGTTTCGGTGAAACGGTTGATTAAACAGTGACATCTAGTAATAGTTATCAATTATTACTGAGAATTTAATAATTGTAATTATCAAGAGCTTTGAGCCACAATTACAACACCAGAGGACATCTCTGATTTCGATTCATAAAATTATGATTTTAAATTATAATTCTTGATAAATATGAATTAATCAATAATCATAATCCTAACAGGTTAAAAAAAAAACAATATGTTTTGCTCTCTATTCTGTGTACCTTTGTCTTCAAGATACAGTTCACTAGGAGACCATAATCTGAGTTATAACTGCCAAAAACTTGTGATCCCTCATTAATAATAATAAACCTGACCCTGTCTTTTTGTGTTTAACCCTGTATGTCTCTAAGACAAAGCAAATGAAGAAGCTATCACTGCTATTAACAATATGTGTCATCCAGTAGATTTCACAACTCGCTCAGAGCTTCTTTGTTTGTCTTTGTTTCTCTTCTAGATGGAGTCACTAAAACAGCTACTGCTGCCATTAACTCTGTTTACCCAGTGCATCCTGTCCATTTCCCCATATCCCCAGTCAGTCACAGCAGCTGGCTGCTCATACTGGATGCAATCTGCTGGACTTAGATATACAACTCTTTACCAATAGTTATTATAAACCAAATTTGACTGCATTGTATTAAACTAATTTCTAACTCAATGTATGTGACTGAAATTGAATCGGCCCGTACAACTGGATTATATATCTTTGTATCTATGTTCGATTTGTTGGTCTTGTAAAGTGCCTTGAGTTGACGTTTGTTATGATTTGGTGCCAAATAAATAACTGAATCAAATAGAATTTTCTTGGAACTAAATACAGGACAGACTGCAAATTGCTTGAAACTGGAGCAGAGGTTCACCTTCCAGCAGGACAACAGCCCTAAACATCCAGCCAGATCCACAACAGAATGGTTTAAATCAAAACATATATGTTAGAGTGGCCCACTCTAAGTCCAGACTTAAATCCAATAAAAAATCATCAGGAAGACTTGAAAATCTAACTGTGCTTAAGCTTTTTTCCAAAGAAAAATGTGCAATGAATACAAATGCAAACTACAATCCTAAATTTTTATAAAAAAACAAAAAAAGTCCTATTTATAATATTGTTTTTCTTCCGTGCACTACTTTATGCTGGTTTATGAGATAAAAATCAAAGAAAATGTTTGGGGGTTCATGGTAATAACAAAATGTGAAAGGTTCCAAGCGTTGTGAATGATTTTGCAAGGTGTTGTACATGTAAACAGATCTTTTTTTTTCTGTTTGTTTTATTTTCTACCAAATCAACATAAAGGTCTTAAGGTACTGTGAAAGACACCGTCTTATTTTAAGTTGAATTATGGTTAATGGTGGACAGCTATGAGAGTATAAATGGTCTTTGGAGGTGGAAGAGCATAATTAAGTTATGAAATGATGCAGTATAAAAACATGTGTAACATAATTACAAATGATAGCAGATTGTTGCTATTAAAGCCCAAAAAAATCAGTGATGACGAGGACAGTCCATAGGTTAACTCTTTAAAAAATTAAATTAGCCTTTGTGCCCTTATTTTCCAACATTATTACGTACATTAATCAAAAATGTGCAGTTCTTCTGTATAAAAGTGTTTTATAGATTTCTCTAGTTTAAAACTAAAACAAGAAAGCTTGGGGGACATGATGAATATTATACATAATTCAAGCTCTAATTACTCAAAGACTCAATTCCTGTTGCAGAATTGTAGTGTTTTCAGGATTTGTTGATGAGCTGCAAAACCCGTTGCAGATTTTGGAAAAGATTTAGGCCTTAAAAAATTCTAGCCGACGGTTGCCATTTTATACATGCACTTTTTAAATTTAAATTGAACTGGCTAAATTAAGCCCTTAAGATCTCTGGGGAATAATATCTCCTGCATGAACTGCAAGAGATATAACTACATCCCATTGATTTGATTTCTTGAAGCCATAAATCTTCAGAAAGCTCAACCTTAAATGTTATTTATGTGCATGTGGCCACAAAACAAAAAACAAACAACTGAAGTGATTAAATAAAGTGTTTACCTGCTTGAACATGTAATATAGAATGAAAAGCAAATAAATGATCTCAGCAGCCATAACGAAGAAGTAAAGGCCACCTGTTGACGGGTAAAGACCAATAGTGTGCAGCTCACTGTGGAACTGAAATGCTCCTGCAAAAAGACATAAATTTACTGCGAAAGAGAAATAATTATGAATTTTCAAGAAGATTGTTTAACAAAGCTGTTGATGGATTCTGATAGCAGTCTTCAGAAAGAGCATTCCTTACCTACTGCTGAGGTCTCCATTAACAGTGTGACAATACAGAAGAGGTTGACATTTGCATTGTAAACGGTAAAATCAACAAAGATTGCCCTCGTGAACTCGTCAAGCCATTTACTGTGAAAAAGATAGTCAAGTGTGCTGTAGAGAAAGAACATCATATTTTAAAGGTTGTCTGTCAAAGTGCCTTATAGCCTTTTTTAATTTAATGGTTGTGATTATGTTTAAAAGCTAAGCTTCACCATGTCAACACGTGCATTATAAATATGACAAAAGAAAATATTTTTCAAATGAACATGCCTGCTGGCATTTTGAAAATCAGGGCCCAGCTCAGCTACAAAGCCCCCTCCTCTGTAGAGCACCAGTCTTCCCCAGATTGGTAAAGTCCTGAGCTTAGCTTCAGTCTGGTACATCCATGGAGATGAGGCGCTGGCAGAAATATTATCTTCAACAGAGTGATTCCAGCCAGGTTCGTAGGACCCCTTGTCCTCTATTTCCCATGAATATGGGGCATGACAGCCTGACACTAATGGAAGCATGAGTCTTGCAATCTGACAAGAGTTCTGCTTAACTCTTAAATGACGAAGACGTGCATTCCCCACCAGCTTGGAGTTTCCATCCGTGATAAATCCTGAGGAAAAGCATTTTAGAGTTACAACACTCCTGGAAAAATTACATTATTATTTTATTTTTTAATAGTGTGCCTTGCTTAACATTTCCAGTAACTGCAAAATCTTGTCATTTTATTCTTATATAGTGTACTTGTTTCATCTTGGTAACACTTAGATATTCACATCCCAAGAAATGGTAAAATGTCCTTCATAACTTTAACACAAATGGTACTTTGTGCAGGTACAACATTCCAAATGCCTGAAAGCGGCTACAGTTTGTGTCACCAAATAAAAATGATCTGGTATGAAATGACAATAATATTTGTTTGGGAAGGGTTTGGTGGTAAGCCTCCACTCTGGGGATTGTACTTATTTTTGAGGGTAGAGGTAGACATTTTCTCCATTTGGCAGCATTAAATGTTAAACACTTAGTAACTGCTAATTTTTGTCACATACAGAAACATCTGCATCATTGTGATACAAAGCTAAACAAATTTAACTTAGCATTTTGCTCCACTTAATAAGGTGCTTTTTAAGCTTTTATTAAATCTAATATCAGCTTTTGATCATGGATTCCACCTTCAGCTGAATTCAATGGAAGATAGCAGTGTTTTGGTAAACTTTAATGTTTTGGGAGGATTCCTACCTGGGTATTCACCAAAAAGGTTTTGGAGTAGAGTTGTGTTAGCCCATGTAAACACATCCTGAAGAGTCATGCTGTCTGGGACATGCGCAGCGAAGCTATTTCTAATGTGTTGTTTCATGAAAAAAGCATTGGGATCTCTCTGGCCATAGGCCACCAGCAGTAACATCCACATGAACCCCATGTAAACTGGAAAACAAAATGTAAAAATACTTGTTACAGTAGGTCTGGATCCAACTAATTTAAAATGATAGTTTTACAATTTGAATGTTTTTTTTTATTAGCATTTGTGGTGCTAGTGGCCTTTATTCATTAATAACAGCACAGAAAAAAGGGCAGAAATCGAACAGCTGTGTCAAGGACGGTAGCCTCCATATGTGGTAAACCTGCTCCACCACTTAAACATGCGGCACCACTTGACTAGTTTTTAAAAAGATTTTATACCCCCCACAGGGACAAGTTCATTCTTCTGAATCCCCCGTTATCCACACAGGCATACTCACTCAAAATCTCATTGAGCAAAGCAAAGGCCTTCTGTTTCATAATCTTGTTCCTTTTCATTCTCTCGATGTCTGCAGGAAGAGGTGGCTCATAGAGATGGCTTATTTGTTGGTTTTTACTTTCACCTGTGGATGATGGTGAATGTTTGTTGTCATTTGCTAGAAGTCATAAAGTGTAATCTGGGAGGATTTTGACATTACCAGAATTTCTTTCACTTCTTTCAAACGCCACATTTTCAAAATCTTCTTCATCAACTTTCTTTATTACCATTGCGAAGAAGACTGCAAGACATATCACCTGCAGCACATTGGATAAACAAATTTCAAGGTATACTAGATCTAATGGTCATGCTGTACGCTAGTGAAAAATATACTAATTCCTACCTTCAGTGGCTGAATAAAGAGAAGACTCTGAAAGAAGGAGACAATCATGGATACCAACCAGCTGATGGAGCGCTCCTTTCCAAATTTCAGTCCATACAGCATTGTGAAATATCCTGATACAACACTGGTTCCAATTATCAGCAACCAACCAACAAAGACAAACCACCAGGGTAGCACACCCCGACGCTTTGGCTTTTTTTTCTGACCACCATCACTTGAGGAGCCATGCTCAGGAATAAACCTATAATTGGAAAGTTAAAATAAGGATTTGACTTGAACCCTGCATTTGCTAAAAGTCCAATTAGTACTAATACCAGAAGTAAGAATGCAGGTCTGTGCTGCATCCCTTGTTATAGTGTAAAGATATCACACATAAATAATCACACTCACTAAAATATTGTTAGCTCTACTACTGCTATAGATGGGAGATAATCTTCATAAAAGTATTTTGAAATAGAATGTGTACTTTTATGAAAGTACTCGTTCCTGTTTATGTAACCTACAAGCTAGTATTAGCATCTGGCACAGCAAAACCTTGTAGGAAGCTAGAAAATGTAACAACCTGTAAAAAACATAGTGTGTTTAGTTGTTTCAATATTAGTATTACTGAGGATGTCATTTTCATCTTGCTGATTAATTATAACTGATATAAACTTTCTTTCTGAAATTAATACGTTTCTGCCAGTGCTAATGCTGTAACAAATGTGTTAAACCCCATGGGACTAAACAATTTATTTTGACAACCATCCATTGTCTATTCTCATTTATCCTTCCAGGGTCATGGGGGGCAGGATAAAATTGGACAATTTTTAATAAATACTTCTCATATTTAGGTTCATCTTGGTACACATGGCTGCATGCAGAAAGCTGATCTTCAAAGAAGCTCTTTATCCTCTGGACCTGCTGCCGGGCATTGTCAAAACTTTGTGGGCTTGGAAAGCTGGAGGGGCCTTTCAGACTCAACTCCTTTTCAAGGTAACACATTTGTCTGTACAGATGCTGGGTTTTGTTGCTCTTCTTTTGAATCCCCTCAGCTGTTGATATAGGACACAAACAGGTGCTGCAGTCTTAAATTGTAAAAAAGCATGTCTTGTAAACTACTACCAAGATGTTTCTTTGTAGAATTACTTGAAACAAACATGTGTTTAGACACATGTTTCAAGTAACACAAGTGTAACACAATTGTAAAAAACTTTTTAAATAAATTTAAGGATTGACCCACCCGCTGTTGGCTTTTCCTAACCTTTTTATTACTTGTGACCTGAATAACAACACTACTGTCGCTAGAGCAGGACCCACCTGATTGTTGAGACAGTGTTTTTGTCTGGGTGTCATTGCTGTATTTGGTATTCTGTTTGAGAGATTCTTCCACCTCAGCGAGGACAGCATTGATGTCAGTTTCTTTTTCAGGTCCAAACTCAGACATGTTAGACGGGATGTTGCATTTGGCTGTCTTAGAGAGTGACTGAAGAATTCTTGCAATATCCTAAATATTTGATTAAAATATATTATTCTATATGCATAAATAAAACTAGAAACACTCCATGCACTTTGAATAATCAGTATTCCAGCATTATGTTTAACATCTAAAATCAATGTTGCACAGATAAAAATGTTCATGTAAAATATGTACAGTGCCAAAAGTATTTATATTTATTGAACCTTTACAGATTTGATCATGTTATAACTGCAAACTTGAAAGTATTTCATTAGGTTCTTGAGTGATAGGGCATACTTGTAAAGTGGATTGTGAAGAATACATGGTTTGCATATTTACGTACAAGTAAAAATCCAAAAGGTGTGGTAGGTATTTGTATGAACCCCCTTTTCTTTGATGTCCCTAAATAAAATGCAGTGCAACTGTTGTCAGCAGAAGTTATGTAATTAATACCTAAATTTAAAATGTGGGGTTCCCCTGTTTGTATTCTCAGAAAAGGTCCACCAGTTCTGTGAAGAATTCAGAGGTTTCTTTGAGAACATTATTGAACAAACAGCATCAGAAGGACCAAGAAATACACCCAATGGATTTATCAAGGATAACGTTGTGAAGTTTCCACATGGAGAAGCCGCATTCAGTTATCATGTTCCAGTTGCATTTAACTGTTTATTTAAATTATTAACAGAAACATTTGTAATATTAGTCTGTCCTTTCTTAACTTGCTTTTATCATGCCACTGCAAAGTATTTTTATGTATACTTCTCTTATGTTTTCATCATATAAAAACTTTGAATGGTCTTGTTAATGAAATGTGGTGTACAAATAAACTTGTTTTGCCTTCATTGCAGTTTAGAGATTATAACCCTATATCACAGGCTTTAAACATCCGTCATCTGAAAACAGAAAAAGTATGACACAACTGCAAATCGGGCTGCACGGTGGCGCAGTTGGTAGTACTGTTGCCTTGCAGCAAGAAGGTCCTGGGTTCAATTCCCGGCTGGGGGTCTTTCTGCATGGAATTTGCATGTTCTCCCCGTGCATGCGTGGGTTTTCACCGGGTACTTCGGCTTCCTCCCACGGTCCAAAGACATGCCTGTTAGGTCACCCTAAATTGCCCTTGGGTGTATGAGTGTGTGCATGGTTGTTTATGTGTTTCCCTGTGATGGACTGGCAACCTGTCCAGGGTGTACCCCACCTCTTGCCCATAGACTGGTGGAGATAGGCACCAGCTTCCCTGCGACCCACTATGGAATAAGTGTAGAAAATGACTGACAACTGCAAATCTACCAAGACATTGCCATCCACATAACTGAATGGACAGATTTGATCAGAGTGACAGCCAAGAAGCACATATTAACTCTGGGCTGAGCTACATAGATCTGCATAATCTCTCAACAGGACAACCATTACTTGTTCACTCTAGAAATCTGGACCTTAGGGGAGAGAAGAAGAAGAAGGTTGTTGTTAAAAAAAGCCCTGAGAAGTCATGTTTGCAGCTTGCTACTAGGGGAATATGGAACACAGCAAACATGTGACAAAAGGTGCTCTGATCAGAAAAGACCAAAGTTAAAATTTCTGGTCGATATGCAAAATGCTATGTGTAACCAAAAAATAAATAAAACTGCTAAAAAATACCATCCCTAGAGTGGTTTTATTCTGTGGGTATGTTTTATATGCGATAGACAGGGGAGCTAGTCAGGTAATGGGAAGATGGAGTGAACCATCAGATTTTTACATGTAAAAAATGTTCAAAACCATTTATCCCTTTCCATTCATTTTACAGGTATGCCCTAATTGGTTTTGGTCTATCACATAAAATCAGATTGAAATACACAAAGGTTTGTAACAAGACAAATAAAATGTTCATGTTTGGAAAGGGTTTCGTAAGTTTTTTGTGCACAAAGGCACAAAACACTTGCTTTTATGGTGATGTCTAAAGTGGAGCTTCCATCTTTGCTGGTGTTGGTTGTCGCTTGCAAGGAAACTGTCTGTACACTGCTCTTTTGCTGGAGGTGACTTGTTTTCTTTGTTTGGCTTTGACAGCAAGACGTCTCCCGGGGACGAGTGTTTCTGAAGATGCTGACTATGAGTATATTTATTGGAAACATGATGAGGGAACTCTGGACCCCAACCATGAACTGCTGCCAGGTGAATTGAAAGTGACCTAAAAACACAGATCTCATGAGATGAATCCGTTTTTTCTTTTGGTTTATAGAGGTATTGTGAAGTGTAAATAGAATTAGATGTACCCAAATCCATGACCTGCTCGGAGGGGTCTGTTGGGATCCCATAAAACATGATGCTGGTCAGCATGGTGCAGAGCAGCAGGGAGAAACAGCAGGACACCCTTTGTACACAAGTAAAGGTGCTGCTTGGTGGTCGACTGATCACGGAAAACCAAAGGTGTCCGTCACTAAAATCCCTTGCTGTCTTCATAAGGAACAAATTACTGAAAGACAAAAGCAGGCATGTAAAATCTAAATATTGAAATGAAAATCTCATTTAGTGAACAATAACGTCATATTTTTATCTCTTTTTGTTACAATGAAACTTTGGATGAGATGTGCAGCCCTCTGATGTTTAAGAAAAGAGAAAAAAAACATATTTTTTGACTCATTATCTCAGTGTTGAAGTACAGGTCCTTCTCAAAATATTAGCATATTGTGATAAAGTTCATTATTTTCCTTAATGTCATGATGAAAATTTAACATTCATATATTTTAGATTCATTGCACACTCACTGAAATATTTCAGGTCTTTTATTGTCTTATTACGGATGATTTTGGCATACAGCTCATGAAAACTCAAAATTCCTATCTCACAAAATTAGCATATTTCATCCGACCAATAAAAGAAAAGTGTTTTTAATACAAAAAACGTCAACCTTCAAATAATCATGTACAGTTATGCACTCAATACTTGGTCGGGAATCCTTTTACAAAAATGACTGCTTCAATGCGGCGTGGCATTGAGGCAATCAGCCTGTGGCACTGCTGAGGTCTTATGGAGGCCCAGGATGCTTCGATAGCGGCCTTTAGCTCATCCAGAGTGTTGGGTCTTGAGTCTCTCAACGTTCTCTTCACAATATCCCACAGATTCTCTATGGGGTTTAGGTCAGGAGAGTTGGCAGGCCAATTGAGCACAGTGATACCATGGTCAGTAAACCATTTACCAGTGGTTTTGGCACTGTGAGCAGGTGCCAGGTCATGCTGAAAAATGAAATCTTCATCTCCATAAAGCTTTTCAGCAGATGGAAGCATGAACTGCTCCAAAATCTCCTGATAGCTAGCTGCATTGACCCTGCCCTTGATAAAACACAGTGGACCAACACCAGCAGCTGACACGGCAACCAGACCATCACTGACTGTGGGTACTTGACACTGGACTTCTGGCATTTTGGCATTTCCTTCTCCCCAGTCTTCCTCCAGACTCTGGCACCTTGATTTCCAAATGACATGCAGAATTTGCTTTCATTCGAAAAAAGTACTTTGGACCACTGAGCAACAGTCCAGTGCTGCTTCTCTGTAGCCCAGGTCAGGCGCTTCTGCTGCTGTTTCTGGTTCAAAAGTGGCTTGACCTGGGGAATGCGGCACCTGTAGCCCATTTCCTGCACACGCCTGTGCATGGTGGCTCTGGATGTTTCTACTCCAGACTCAGTCCACTGCTTCCGCAGGTCCCCCAAGGTCTGGAATCGGCCCTTCTCCACAATCTTCCTCAGGGTCCGGTCACCTCTTCTCGTTGTGCAGCGTTTTCTGCCACACTTTTTCCTTCCCACAGACTTCCCACTGAGGTGCCTTGATACAGCACTCTGGGAACAGCCTATTCGTTCAGAAATTTCTTTCTGTGTCTTACCCTCTTGCTTGAGGGTGTCAATAGTGGCCTTCTGGACAGCAGTTAGGTCGGCAGTCTTACCCATGATTGGGGTTTTGAGTGATGAACCAGGCTGGGAGTTTTAAAGGCCTCAGGAATCTTTTGCAGGTGTTTAGAGTTAACTTGTTGATTCAGATGATTAGGTTCATAGCTCGTTTAAAGACCCTTTTAATGATATGCTAATTTTGTGAGATAGGAATTTTGGGTTTTCATGAGCTGTATGCCAAAATCATCCGTATTAAGACAATAAAAGACCTGAAATATTTCAGTTAGTGTGCAATGAATCTAAAATATATGAATGTTAAATTTTCATCATGACATTATGGAAAATAATGAACTTTATCACAATATGCTAATATTTTGAGAAGGACCTGTATAAGTAGGAATATTTGTGCGATCTGCTGCTAAGATAAGAAAATAATATTTTAAAAATTGTATGGTTAGTTTAAACATTCTTGACTGTTAACTGCAGTAACCTTGAAGTGCAACAAACAAACTAATTAAATTGAAATACCTTATGCCTAGATGGAGATTTTTTATTATACCTAAACATTATTTTACATGTCACCATTTTCTAATTAATTCTCCTATGACAGAATATTTTTCCAAAATGCTAAAACTCTTATTAGACAAGAAGGTGACTTCAGTTGGAATCTTGCTGTTTTTAAAAGCCAGATTTCAAAAGGTTTTGGTTTTCTTCCAATAAATGTTTCTTCAAACTGACATCCAAGCCTGCTACTGCATCTAATTTATATTTGATTTGTCATTCAAATTCAATGAAAAATAGCATTCTAGGATTTGTAGACCATAATAGTGTCCTTGTGTATGTAAGTGTTCTCCTCAAAGTACCACTACACTGCTGTCTTACCTGAATTTCTTCAGATCCATCTCAGTCGAAACAGGAAAGAGTTTATCGAGACAGCAATCACCCATGTCTATTGCGAGCCAGGAGTTGCACAGAAAATACCATTTCTGTTCTGTCTGTAAATCTTGCACCAAGATGTTGCCTACAAACCTGAAGAAAACCAAAAATATTTTAACTCACAAAGTCTCAATTTTTGCTTTTTTGAAAGTTTTAGATGTCAGACCGGAATGCGTTGTACAAAATCGTCATATTAGATTTTTAACATATGAAACATGTAGATTTCATGGGTTCTTTGTTTCTTAAGTTGCTATGGCTGGAATTACATCAAGAAATTTGGCGTTCAACCTCTGTGTTTCATTTTTGCAACCAGAATATGAAAATGTTGGCAACTTTTTGTAAATCTCAATAGTCCAGGACAGCAGTGACTAACTATATGTATCTTTTTCCTGATATTATAACTAGGATGGAACTGAAATGTATGTAAGTGCATTTGAATTTGTCTGTATGATTGGATTGTATTGGACTGATTTAATTAGATATCACAAGTTATACATTTGAATTATTTGGTGGATTGATTGAATTTTCAAAACATTTTGTTTAAATTTAAAAAGTGAAAAATAAAAATGTTTCAAATATGAAACTGTTATTCTGTGTGCCAAAATATAACACAGATAAATATTTTTTAACCAAAATAACAATAATGTAAAAAAAAACCTCACTCATTCAAAGATGGGTAATTTGTGACCCACCGTGTGAAATGAGAATGCAATATATAAAAACATCCCAGTGCAAAAGGCAATAAAATGTTGTTTTCTTTAACATCTTTAATATATTCTAATATATTTGCTTTTCACACAGCTTTACTTTTATTGCAGAGTTACTCTGACTAAAAATGCTTCAAATGTTCTATTGTCCATATTTGTTTCAAACAGGAGGATAATTGGTGATGCACCACCTCCTGGCTCTATTTTCCATTTTAATATATCTGGCTTCTGTGTAAGAAACCACCTGACGATGGTTGAAAAGTTAAGAATTGCTTTTACACTGTTTACTGCAGAAATGCAGGAAACAAATATTTTCAAAGCTGTTAAATATAGGTCTTAATGAGAAAGGAGAATGGCTTTTTAAAATCAAACAAAACAGCACAACCTGATCAAATCTCTTTGTTTTTATTGGAATATTGTAACAATTAGGATTTAGTTGTCAAAATCACAATATCATATTTTGCAGTCTATTTTGCAGACCCTTATCTGTCAGGATAACAGTTCCTCATTTCATCCCTGCTTTGACTTATTGCAGCACATATCTTTTCTTTTTTTGCCGTTCTGATGTAGATGTGGTTCAGTGCTTTTGTTGCTTGGCCTAAATTTAGGCAACCTTTTGTTATTAGACCTCTGTGGCCCACTTTCCAAGACAATTTGTTCACTTTATTTATAAGCAAGTTGTCATGAACCAGTTTGATTATAGTTTCTTCCTAGCCAATGTGTTAACACCCTAATTGTTGGTTAAGACAGGCATACTGCCTACTTCTACTTTCACAGATGGAATAAAACTTACTGATGAAGAGTTCATCAATTACATTTTAAAGGCAGCACCTTGTCAGTAATCAGACACTTAATTCTTTTGTAAGTATTGAGGGGGTAATCGTTTTTTTCCACACATCGATACTGCTCTTTAGAGAAAGTAAAACAACAGTGAAATATGCAACATTGTTTTGGTAGAGTTAAGTTATATATACCTAATTTTAACAATTTGTGAAGACTCGATGATTTTTACTCTGTTCTGGTGCTGAAAGCTTAGAATGTAAAATAAATGCAGAGCCTTTCAAAACTCCTTAAATGTTTTCATTTACAATCACTGATTTCTATGTATTTAAGTGGACATTGATGTAATAGATAAAAGCAAAGCTGTGCATAAATGTGCAGTTGATGGAAGAGAATACATGAGTTTCAAATTGCTTTACAGTAAAATCTGTAATATGTGTATGTTGCTATATATTCAGTCCCCTTGAGTCAATACTTGGTAGAACCACCATTCCACAACTGCGAGTCTCTGTCAAAACTAGATCTAGGTCTGGACTTTGACTGAGTACCTCTCAAGTGTTTTTGCACCCTCTAACAGGTTTTCTATCAATCTAAACTGAAGCTTTCTTCTTGCCACTCTTCCATAAAGAGCAGATTTGTAGGATGCATGACTTCTATCAACACAATCTCCCACCTGAGCTGTGGATCTGTGCAGCTTCTCCAGTTCCTCCATGGGCATCTTGGCTTTTCTCTGATAATGGGTTTAATGGGATTGATTTGTTTTCAGCTGGGCAGTTGTAAATTTGGCAGTGTTTTTTTGCATTGCCCAATTTGAACTAAGCTTTAGTTATTAGACCGCATTTTCCTGGTCAACAATCCAAACAAGACAAGTATGTACAGTTTGTCACAAACTTTAAAATATAACCATTGAGGCTTCTCTTTCAGCAGTTTATGGGTCTGACAAACACACTGCCAAATCTACTTAAAATTATCGGACCACCTTGCTGCTAATCAACCTCTTCATTATTTTTTTTTTGCCTGCTTATACAGCATTATGGCTTTGTTAGTCTATTATGCAATACGTTCTGGTTAGAATAGAATAATCATTAATTTTTATAAACAAATCATTTTATTATGTCCTGATATCTACAGTTTTGGGATTTGAAGATAATACAGGTCCTTCTCAAAATATTAGCATATTGTGATAAAGTTCATTATTTTCCATAATGTCATGATGAAAATTTAACATTCATATATTTTAGATTCATTGTACACTAACTGAAATTTTCCAGGTCTTTTATTGTCTTAATACGGATGATTTTGGCATACAGCTCATGAAAACCCAAAATTCCTATCTCACAAAATTAGCATATCATTAAAAGGGTCTTTAAACGAGCTATGAACCTAATCATCTGAATCAACGAGTTAACTCTAAACACCTGCAAAAGATTCCTGAGGCCTTTAAAACTCCCAGCCTGGTTCATCACTCAAAACCCCAATCATGGGTAAGACTGCCGACCTGACTGCTGTCCAGAAGGCCACTATTGACACCCTCAAGCAAGAGGGTAAGACAGAGAAAGAAATTTCTGAACGAATAGGCTGTTCCCAGAGTGCTGTATCAAGGCACCTCAGTGGGAAGTCTGTGGAAAGGAAAAAGTGTGTCAGAAAACGCTGCACAACGAGAAGAGGTGACCGGACCCTGAGGAAGATTGTGGAGAAGGGCCGATTCCAGACCTTGGGGGACCTGCGGAAGCAGTGGACTGAGTCTGGAGTAGAAACATCCAGAGCCACCGTGCACAGGCGTGTGCAGGAAATGGGCTACAGGTGCCGCATTCCCCAGACCTGGGCTACAGAGAAGCAGCACTGGACTGTTGCTCAGTGGTCCAAAGTACTTTTTTCGAATGAAAGCAAATTCTGCATGTCATTCGGAAATCAAGGTGCCAGAGTCTGGAGGAAGACTGGGGAGAAGGAAATGCCAAAATGCCAGAAGTCCAGTGTCAAGTACCCACAGTCAGTGATGGTCTGGGGTGCCGTGTCAGCTGCTGGTGTTGATCCACTGTGTTTTATCAAGGTCAGGGTCAATGCAGCTAGCTATCAGGAGATTATGGAGCACTTCATGCTTCCATCTGCTAAAAAGCTTTATGGAGATGAAGATTTCATTTTTCAGCACGACCTGGCACCTGCTCACAGTGCCAAAACCACTGGTAAATGGTTTACTAACCATGGTATCACTGTGCTCAATTGGCCTGCCAACTCTCCTGACCTGAACCCCATAGAGAATCTGTGGAATATTGTGAAGAGAACGTTGAGAGACTCAAGACCCAACACTCTGGATGAGCTAAAGGCCGCTATTGAAGCATCCTGGGCCTCCATAAGACCTCAGCAGTGCCACAGGCTGATTGCCTCCATGCCACGCCGCATTGAAGCAGTCATTTTTGTAAAAGGATTCCCGACCAAGTATTGAGTGCATAACTGTACATGATTATTTGAAGGTTGACGTTTTTTGTATTAAAAACACTTTTCTTTTATTGGTCGGATGAAACATGCTAATTTTGTGAGATAGGAATTATGGGTTTTCATGAGCTGTATGCCAAAATCATCCGTATTAAGACAATAAAAGACCTGAAATATTTCAGTTAGTGTGCAATGAATCTAAAATATATGAATGTTAAATTTTCATCATGACATTATGGGAAATAATGAACTTTATCACAATATGCTAATATTTTGAGAAGGACCTGTATATTTGCTTTCTGTCATGATTTTACTTCCCAGGCATAAAAATTTTATTTATATCTGAGACTATTATATTGTTATGTATTCAATTGCATGAAATGGTCAAACGGAGTAATTGTTATTAGTTTAGCGTTTTTCAGATTCCTCACCAAGCAGGATGACTCCCAGAATTGTTGTGCCACAGTCGGATGCCCTGCAGCTCACCCAAAGAGGAAGGTGTAGTCAGCAGAAACAAATCCACCGCTCCCCTCTCAAATACAGGTTTCTTTGGATCAGTTAGGTGGTGAGGCTTACTGTTTCCATCTGCACCAAGGAGAGTAAGTATAACCTGAAAAGAAATGCTGTGATTTAAAAATGAAACCTCAACTGGAGGTGGAAAGCTGTGGTAGGTTGATAAACACAATGCATCTAATATTGGCAATGCAGCTTAATTGATAAAATATATATGATACTATAATGGCAAAGTGAAATACAGAACCACAATTTCAATTACCGGAATAGTTAAGAAAATACAACATTAGATAAAGATATTTGTTTGTACACAAGCATCATGTGTACCCTTACCTTTAAAAACAACCTTTGTTTGAAATGTTTTAGGTCCTAATTTCAAGTAACATTAAAGTTAAGTTACAGAACTCTATAAACTTTGTTTGAATCCCTGGTAAAAAGGTATTAAAAGCCTGCAAATAAATTCATCTTTTATTTCTGTAGCATAACCTGACACCAAAATTTTAGAAAGACAGAATCAGATAGAAACAAATATATATATTTAAAAAATAATATTTTTTAACAAATTCACGAGTGCAAATATTTTTGGCACACTGAACAATCTATATAAAGTAAACCACACTGAAACATTTTTAAATGTATAGGTATAAAAAAATAAAAAGATCAACCTCCTTCTATTTCAGTACCAAGACCTATATTTTTTAGTTGAAGATTGATTTTGAAACCTTTTCAAGAATCTTTACCACTGGGAACCAGTAATAATGATGGGCACAGCGTATTGCTGTTTGTTGCTCGTTAACATTTTGAAAGCAGAATGACCTTAACTTATTTCAACATATTGTTGTACAAAATGAGCTCCCAACAATTGTACTTGATTTTAAAATCTCCTCTCTTCCTCCCTAAAGTTCAATCGATATTTACCCATTTTCTTCAGATGTCCATTAGTGTCTGATGCAGAAACTGGTCTCTTTAGCTTTGAAATGCTCTACTGTGTTTCACAGATGGAGACAGATAACATGAAAGGGATGCAGAATGTTGGCCAGATGTTTAGGAAACAGACGCTAAGCACAGTTGAAGCTGAACCTGTTTTCAAAAATTCATGTTGGCAAGCTAGTTGTATATTCTATAACTAGATGTTGAGGTTTGGGTGAAACTTTATCTTTGACCAGCTTAGTTGACAGAAAATCACCTGAGTTCAAAAAGGCATATGCAGTTTTTCTGCCATTTCTGTTCAAATCACCTGAACATTAAAATTTCCAGACTAGAAAATGGAAACCTTAGCTGCTTTCGGAGCAGCATGTTTACTGATGCTGCACGAGTAAATATTCACTTTTTGATTAACAATGATGAATATTTCCTAACAGATCATACTAACTTTCTACAGCTCATCAAATTTTAGCACTATTGATTTTTTTCATTTTCTGCATATAATTGAGGCATAAGGTGTTATATGATTTTTGATGTTGTTTAAAATATTTCAGAAGTGTTTTTGAAATCTTACTGTAGCTATTTAATGTTTCTTTATTCTGTATAAATACATTTTTATATTTTCAGTACCTGAGAGGATGTTGAGGCTCCTATTCGATGTCCAGTGCAAACACACAACAGATAGCGGTAATTTTCCATGGGGTCGTTGTCCTCCAGCACTGTCCCCTTTACCTGCACATGAGTAAAACAGCAAAGATGATTACTCTCCCATCCATCCATCCATCCATCCATCCATCCATCCATCCATCCATCCATCCATCCATCCACCCACCACAAATAGGCTCAAAATAATAGTTAATTCATAAAATGGAATTGCTAAAGAGACACTTTACCTTTACTGTGTCTTTGATGTCTTTTCTTCGTGCCCACACAACCACGAGGAGGTAGGTCACAAATAGAGCCCCGACAAAGCACACAACCACTGGATTCTCAGCAAAGGTTGCAAAAAGCTCAGCAGTGCGTGAAGGGTCTACTAGATTTGGAGTCACAAAGAAAGAGCTCCCAAAAAATGTGAGGTGCTTGCAGAGGCACTGGGTGATTAAATGTGTGGTCTTGAAACCAACCTTGGAGGACAAACAAAACTTAATCATAAAATAATTCAAGCAACATGTTATTTATAAGAGCTGCATCTTAATAATGTTATGCTTACTCTGCAGCCAGAATCCTTCCAGTCCAATAAGGTTTCATTCCAAAATTTGCACGAGGATGTGATGGGGGTGATAGATAATGTGGCATTTATAGATTTTACACCTGGACCAACAATAGGCCTCACCACAAGATAATGCAACCCAGTGTTCCCCTTTAATTTTGTGGGGCTAAGAAGCCATGTATATTTTTCTTCTGTGTCAGACACAAACATATATTCAGGTAAATCACACAAATGTCCAATCTGAGACAGAAATAATTTAATTACCTTGAGTAGTTCCTGGAAGGGGCATTTCCGTCATGGCTACATAATTTGTGTCAGTGGGGTAATCCATGTAACCAAGGAACAGTTTGAAGGGTAAAGGATCCACTGAAGGCACCATCTTTAAAACATAAGGTCAGTATAGTTGTATCAAAATTCAAAGCAGTGCGTTGCCTGAGATCTTTTTTATTTATTTTTGCTGCACAGTGGGGTTGAGAGAGGGGGAAGGCATGGAGTATGGCCCCCTGGGGTCGGGACTCGAACCCAGGACGGCTGTGTTGAGGACTGAGGCCTCCGTATATGGGTCTACACCACAAGCTGTGCCCATATTGCCTAAGATCTAAAAACATATGTAATTACAATGTCTTGCAAAAGTATTAATATCCCTTGAACTTTTTCACATTTTGTAAGACATGCAATCAATCACAGACTTTGGTGTATGAGACACATGTGATAATAGTTGCTCTGGTCAGGTTAGACCAAACTGTAACACATGGTGTCAGAATCATGCTGTGGAGATGCTTATTTTAAGATAGGAAAGCTGGTCAGAGCTGATAGGAAGATGAATCCAGCTCAATATAGGGCAATCATGAAAGAAAACCTGTTAGATGCTGCAGGGGACTAGAGAGCTTGATGGAGGTTCACCTTCCAGCAGGACAACAAGCCAAAACAGACAGCCAAACCCACCATGGATTGGATTAGATCAAAGCATAGTAAAATAGCTCAGACAAAGTCCAGCTCTTAACCCAATTGAGATTTGGTGAAAATTGTTATTCACAGATGCTGAGTTTGAGAAGAACGATTAAGTCTCTAGATGTGCAAAGCTCTTAGAGAGTGTATGGTGTCCTCACAATGACTCACAGAAGATAAATGCAAATGCATCCTACACTTTTAAATTACTATTAAAAAAACTAAAAACTTAAAATTATTTTTTTTCTGCTTCATAATCATATATTACTTTGTCAATCACGTAAATCCCAATAAGATAAATCGAAGTTTGTAGCTATAAGGAGGTAAAAAAATTTGAGGGCTATGAATATTTTAAAAGGCACTGTAGTTACTAAAACTACATCTCTTGTAAGTTTTTTTGTAAGTAAAAGAGTTATGGCTTTGGCAGTAGTCAGTATAAGCAAACATCCTCCATGCAATGTGAAAAATTGAAGAGGTTCAGAGTATGAATTCTACTTCACCTTATTGAGCTAATATGGCTAAACAACATAACTTTGCATCACTATTTCTTTCCTACTTAAAATGTTCAGTCCAGTCCTTGTCTCTCTCCGATTTATTATGTTTGATGGTTTGTAAGCAAATTAAACAGACAAATACCCAAGGTAGTGGACACTAGTAATAGAAGACATAACTCACAAGATGGCTTAAGTAATTAATATTAACATGGTCATTGTCACGGACGTGCAGAGATAGACACAAGGTAGTGCAAGAGCACCTGCCCTTTTATCCTGTGGGCAAAAAAGTGCCCTCCTGAAATCTTTTTTTTTTTAACAGTGTATAGTGTGTGGCCCAAGGTAAAATTTCTGAATTTAAAGGCCTATAAAGGCCGTCAGATAGAGCCCTGGTGCAGAAGACATTTTGTGATAAACGTACAGAATTATATAGTCAAGACAAACACGTTGTGCTCAGTGTGTAAAAAGAAAAAAAATGAAGGATAACGTAAGTTTCAAATTTAACTCAGGAAGTTCAGGTTAAAGGCTGGTTGTGAATCAGTAATCTAACTTTAAATCAATCTTTTGTTGCCTTATTAATCTTAAGAATTTTGTAAAATGCATTCTTGTTTTGAGTTTTTTTCCTGGGTGGTCATTTCCCTACATCCCACAGGACAGTTGGTTTTGTAGGTGCTTAGTAATACATATAAATTATGTTCATGCTGTGCCTGTAATAAATCTCACACTACAAAGGCAACCGACAGCTCCATGTGCTGCACAAGGTGCCCTTTTTTTCAACTTGAGCACCTGCCCTCTAAAATGTCTGTGCACGCCACTGGTCATTCTCGTAAAGGTAAGGAAATGCTTGTGTGCAGAGGTGATTATTTAACCCAAGCATGGCTTGATAATTTTACTATGATAGACTTCATGTCTTGCTGAAATATTTCACATTTGTTTTTTTTTTAAAGAAAAGTAGATGAACTGCACCTTTAAAAGCAGAGTAGAGTCAGCTGAAGGAACATCTATGGCTGTTGTGCTGTAGTTCCCAAGATCCAAAAGAGACGAGTTCACTTGCCCTCCAGCTGGCCTTGGCAACAGAATCTGGGGTACCAGCCATAAGTTAGAAAACAGGTTTGGAAAATATAAAGTTTATTATCAAATAACAAAATTTGTAGTAAGTTCACATGTTCAGCTATGACTATATGTAAAATTAATTCAGCACATTAGTCAAAGGTTCTTGTGGCCACTTACTTTAAAATGACGGTTTATGCACAAGTTATCTTTCAGCAAAGCAGATTTTGTGAGCTATTGTATTTCTTACTATCATAAATAAAGATAGTTTGATTCAGATATTCCCATGGCTCTGATTAGCATTACAAGCGGAGTAATGTGTAATTGCTCATCTGTTTTAACTCTATGCAAATGGTTGGAGAAAACAAAACAGGAAAAAAACTACATTGTGTGGGAAAGACATGAGAGTTTACCACTCTAGTCACACATAAAACTGAGAACAAAAATAGAACAGAACAAAATTTGAATACACATAAAATATTCTTAAATTGAAACTTTTAACTTCATTTTTTAGAAAACAATTCTACACATCCAGCTTTCCAGTTTCTGGCCAACACACTGGTAGCCACCTTTTTTTTTCTTTAAAATTCAATCTAATTTCTAAACAGGATACCTGTCTTGAAAATACTCCCAGTAAGCATTGCTTGAAAAGTAATCACAGTTTAGAACAAACCCCAGATGATGGACTGCTGCTATACTAACCTCAATATCTTTACTTAAGTTCTCCACAGGGATACCGGATCCATCTTGTCTTGTAAGGGACAGACCACCTATTTGTCCACTGATGTTTCCCTTCTCATTCCAAGAAAAGGGGTTTTTATCTAAACCCAGCATCTATTGGTGTAATAAAACAAATAGGGGTTAAGTCTCATGTCAAGAAAGACACTTCAGGAAATTGAGGAGAACCTTGATCAAACATGCACAGTAAACGGAAAACACCTGCTCTTGGCTACATCCTGACTTCACATGAAAAACTTATTTTGACTTACTCGAACATCCACTGGTTCCTCTGAAGGAAACATATTAGTGGGTAGTTGTGGCAGAGAAAATGTGGGCTGAGAACTTAGGTTAACAGTCATGGACTCTGTTGTTAAACTCTCACGTGTCACCCTGTGGGATAAAATGAGCAGATGCATTAAATCTAGAGTCGTGGTAAAATAAAATTACCACTGTCACTTTTAGGACTTTACTATCAGCAGATAATTATATGTGGTCTGGTTCTTACAAAGCTGTAAAATTACATAATCTTTGCCCCATGTGTATGAAAACACACAACAAAAACCACATGGTCATTATTCATTAAACAAAATGAAGCCGAAATAGAAAAGCTTTATGATTCTGTCACTGACATCGTTGGACACGAGTTTTCGCCCACTCTTCTTTACAGTGTTGCCTCTGTTCATTGAGATTTTCAGGGCTCTGTTACTGATTAGCTCTGTACTTGACCCCTTAAATGGTAAAATGTACTGAACATATATATCGCCTTTCCAGTCATGTGACCACTTAAAGCACTTTACACTAGAGTGGCGATGTCAAACTCCAGTCCTCGAGGGAGGACACGTCACCCTCAAGGACTGGAGTTTTACACCTCTGCACTAGAGCCACTAGAGTACACATTCATACACTAATACGCGGATCGATAGGCAACTTCGGGTGAAGCGCCTAGCCCAGGGGCACATCAATATTTGACAGGAGGAAACTAAATTGAACCCACTATCGTGCTCTACAGTTGAGAAGTGGTGTTTGTGCATATATTAAGTATTTGAATTTAATCCAACATAGTGCCAAATATCTTTAATTTGGCATCACTTGCCAAAGGACATTGTTCCAGATGTCTTGTGATTCATTCATATGTTTCACTGGGTTATGTTTAGAGAGACAAGGCTTCCTCCTAGCAACCATTCCAAACAGGCTTTACTTATTTAGTCTTCTTGTCACTAACCTTTTACTGCTAACTGAGGCATAAAGAGTCTGAGATGGAGTTTTTATATTCTAATATTAATATTTTTCTCTGTATTATGAAGGATTTTAAAGCGTTTAGAAGCACCCTTTTACCCTTCCTAGATTGGTGAGCAGCAAAAATTCATTGGTGATGATGTTCCTTTACCTAAATGCTCCAAACCTGCAAACTGCCAAAATTCCTGCTCTTGTAGAAGCTGTCAGCACCTGTCAACTCTTTTTTTCTTGCTAAATCCCACAGAAAGGGCAAAGGTGTCCTTTGTTTTTTACACCAAACTTTGGCTTCATTTTTGTTTAATAAATAATATTATAGTGCAATCTGTTGTTATGTTTTTAAACACATTCTCTGAGAGATATACAGGTCCTTCTCAAAATATTAGCATATTGTGATAAAGTTCATTATTTTCCATAATGTCATGAGGAAAATTTAACATTCATATATTTTAGATTCATTGCACACTAACTGAAATATTTCAGGTCTTTTATTGTCTTATTACGGATGATTTTGGCATACAGCTCATGAAAACCCAAAATTCCTATCTCACAAAATTAGCATATCATTAAAAGGGTCTCTAAACGAGCTATGAACCTAATCATCTGAATCAACGAGTTAACTCTACACACCTGCAAAAGATTCCTGAGGCCTTTAAAACTCCCAGCCTGGTTCATCACTCAAAACCCCAATCATGGGTAAGACTGCCGACCTGACTGCTGTCCAGAAGGCCACTATTGACACCCTCAAGCAAGAGGGTAAGACACAGAAAGAAATTTCTGAACAAATAGGCTGTTCCCAGAGTGCTGTATCAAGGCACCTCAGTGGGAAGTCTGTGGGAAGGAAAAAGTGTGGCAGAAAACGCTGCACAACGAGAAGAGGTGACCGGACCCTGAGGAAGATTGTGGAGAAGGGCCGATTCCAGACCTTGGGGGACCTGCGGAAGCAGTGGACTGAGTCTGGAGTAGAAACATCCAGAGCCACCGTGCACAGGCGTGTGCAGGAAATGGGCTACAGGTCCCGCATTCCCCAGACCTGGGCTACAGAGAAGCAGCACTGGACTGTTGCTCAGTGGTCCAAAGTACTTTTTTCGAATGAAAGCAAATTCCGCATGTCATTCGGAAATCAAGGTCCCAGAGTCTGGAGGAAGACTGGGGAGAAGGAAATGCCAAAATGCCAGAAGTCCAGTGTCAAGTACCCACAGTCAGTGATGGTCTGGGGTGCCGTGTCAGCTGCTGGTGTTGGTCCACTGTGTTTTATCAAGGGCAGGGTCAATGCAGCTAGCTATCAGGAGATTTTGGAGCACTTCATGCTTCCATCTGCTGAAAAGCTTTATGGAGATGAAGATTTCATTTTTCAGCACAACCTGGCACCTGCTCACAGTGCCAAAACCACTGGTAAATGGTTTACTGACCATGGTATCACTGTGCTCAATTGGCCTGCCAACTCTCCTGACCTGAACCCCATAGAGAATCTGTGGGATATTGTGAAGAGAACGTTGAGAGACTCAAGACCCAACACTCTGGATGAGCTAAAGGCCGCTATCGAAGCATCCTGGGCCTCCATAAGACCTCAGCAGTGCCACAGGCTGATTGCCTCCATGCCACGCCGCATTGAAGCAGTCATTTCTGCCAAAGGATTCTCGACCAAGTATTGAGTGCATAACTGTACATGATTATTTGAAGGTTGACGTTTTTTGTATTAAAAACACTTTTCTTTAATTGGTCAGATGAAATATGCTAATTTTGTGAGATAGGAATTTTGGGTTTTCATGAGCTGTATGCCAAAATCAACCGTATTAAGACAATAAAAGACCTGAAATATTTCAGTTAGTGTGCAATGAATCTAAAATATATGAATGTTAAATTTTCATCATGACATTATGGAAAATAATGAACTTTATCACAATATGCTAATATTTTGAGAAGGACCTGTACATTTTAGAACCTGTTAATGACCAGGAAAGCTGACAAAACACCATTTTAATATCTCATCCTACATAAACCCTTGAATTAAGGTAGGATGTAATTTCTTTTTACCATACTTTTATGTTTTTTGTAGCTGAGATATGCTGTATATTAAACATTCTATGGAGGCAGTTGACATGACAATCACTTAAACTGTTCCTACAACTCCTATTCTTTAGCAATTTTAAGTAATTATGTCTCCGAGTTTTAAATTAAAGTAAAACGTACCTTTTAACGAACAACGTAATATGAGGTTTTTGAATTATAGTTGGACCTTCATTAACCTTCATTGTTTTCAACAAAGCACTCTGTGTGATGCTTAGAGCATCAAGCAGAGCATCAGAGATGTTTTTCTGCAAAAGATTAAACAAGACATACAAGTTGCACCAAAACTTAATAATGCCCAAGAACATCAACTAGCCATACCACCCAATATGCCAATAATATTAAATAAAATAAAATAATAGGTGCTTTTTGGACCCTGTAGATTAAAATGCATCCACAGAAGTATTCATAAAATCTTAAAATCTTCCTTTGAGATGTTAATCCCCACTGCGTGGGCTTTAAAGTCGATGACTCACATTGGAAGAGTACTCCAAGATCTTGCCCACTCCCTCCACAATGATGCTTGCTGCACTGACGACTTCTTCCTTGTCTTTGGTGCTCATATTCAGGAGAGATAAGCTGAGATTGGCAAACAATGTAGCAGCATCAATCTGTAGATGGATATCAATTCATTGAACAACAGACAGAGTGGGGATGCAAACTTTATTCTGCTATTTTCTAATTGATTGTGCTGTTAATCTTTAATTAGTAGTGGTTTCAACCCTATTTTATAAGCATTTTATATATTCATTATTTATTAGTGTATGTGGGTGTGCAAGACTTTGTATGTAAGGGTGCATGTATGGTGGTAAGGTAAGATAAGGTAAGTTTACTTATATAGCGCTTTTAAGCAACGAGACACTCAAAGTGCTGTACATACAATTACAATACAATCACAAAGCAAATAAACACAGATACAGACACAGAAAGACAAATCAAATGATAAAATCAAACAACAGAGGTAATTTAAAAAAGTAAAATAAAATAAAGAGAATAGAATGATGGACAAGAAAATGAAAGGAAAATTGGACTGAAAATGCAACTAATCATGCCTAGACTAAAAGCTGCTTCTCCATGTTTGGTTCTGGTTCTGGTTCTGCAGAGTAGATTTGAGCCAGAAGACCTGAGAGGTCTGGGTGGTTGATCCACTGACAACAAGTCTGTAATGTATTTTGGTGCTAAGCCATTCAGTGATTTATAGACTAAAAGAAGTATTTTAAACTCTATTCTCTGGGCTACAGGGAGCCAGTGTAGGGACTTTAGAACCGGGTTGATGTGCTCCACTTTCTTAGTTCTAGTGAGGACGCGGGCAGCAGCATTCTGGATCAACTGCAGCTGTCTGATCGACTTTTTAGGCAGACCTGTGAAGACACCGTTGCAGTAATCAATTCTACTAAACATGAACACATGAATTAGTTTTTCAAGGTCCTGCTGAGACATTAGTCCTTTAATCCTGGAGATGTTCTTTAGGTGATAGAAGGCCGACCTTGTTACTGTCGTTATGTGCCTCTGAAGGTTCAGGTCTGAGTCCATCACTACACCCAGGTTTTGAGCCTTACTGGTGGTTTCTAGCTGTATTAACTGAAGCTGTGTGCTAACTTTAATCGCTCTTCCTTTGGTCCAAAGATTATTACTTCAGTTTTGTTTTGATTCAGCTGAAGAAAACTTTGGCCCATCCATGCATTGATTTCTTCTAAGCATTTACCCAGCGCTTGAATGGGTTCATGGTCACCTGGTGACATTGTAACGTATAGCTGTGTGTCGTCTGCATAGTTATGATAACTTACGTTGTTGTTTATTAAAATCTGAGTTAGGGCGAGCATGTAGATATTGAATAGGAGGGGCCCTAAGATGGACTCTTGGGGGACTCCACATGTGATTTTTGTGCTCTCTGATGTAAAGTTACCTACTGACACAAAAACATCCCTGTCCTTAAAGTAGGATTTAAACCAGTTGAGTGCTTTACCAGAAAGGCCGACCCAATTTTCCAGCGCTCTAATAAAATGGAGTGATCAACAGTGTCGAATGCTGCACTAAGGTCCAATAATACCAGCACTGTGGTTCTTCCACAGTCTGCATTTATACGGATGTCATTGAACACCTTGACAAGAGCCGTCTCTGTACTGTGGTGAGCAGGAAGCCTGACTGGAAGACATCGAAGCGGTTGGTCGTTGTTAGGAAGTTGTTTAACTGCTGAAACACAGCTTTTTCAATTATCTAACTGATGAAGGGGATATAGGCCTGTAGTTCTGTAGTAGCAGCTTCTAGAGGATTGATAATTGCTGTTTTCAGGGCCTGGGGGAAAACACCAGACAAAAGGGACGTGTTTATCATTTGTGTTAAATCAGATGTTATTACAGGCAAAGCTTTCTTAAGGAAAGCTGTGGGTAAAAGATCAAGACAGCAGGAAGAAGAGCTTAGTTGCTGTACGATTTCTTCTAAGTTTTTGCAGTTTATTTGGTGAAACTGGGAAATTTTGCCAAAATCAGTTCTAGTTGGAGACAACATTGGTACTGGAGTTGATGTGGATGTGCTGACTGCCCCTCTGATCTTTTGGGTTTTTTAACCTGTTGACCATGGCAAATAATGCACGAGCATTGTTAATGTTTTTGCTGATGATCTCAGAAAAGAAAGATTTCCTTGCATTTTTCAGTTGTAGGTTGTATCTGTATAGTCTCTCTTTATAGATAACATAGTGAACCTGGAGTCCAGTCTTTCTCCACCTGCGTTCAGTTTTTCGACACTCCTTTTCTTCACTTCTGACTGGTGGAGAACTTCTCCATGGAGACATTTTCTTCCCAGAAACGACTTTCACTTTAATTGGAGCAATTGAATCAATGATGTCCAAGATTTTAGAAAGAAAGTTATCTACCAGCTCATCTACAGTGTTACAGGGCAAAGTGGAGGTAGAAGAGTAAATCTGGTTAAAGGTTTCAGCAGCACCGTCCTTAAAGATGCGTTTTCTTATCATGTCTCTTTGGCAAACTGAGTCATTGCAGATGATGCTTTCAAAAATAACAGAAAAGTGGTCAGATAAAGCAACATCAGTTACAGACACCTTCAAAATGTTTAGACCCTTAGTGATGATCAAGTCCAAAATATGTCCCTGTTTGTGCGTTTGCTGTTTAACTTGTTGAGTCAAACCAAAATTTTTAAGAGTGTCAAATAGATCTATTGCACTTCTGTCTTCAGGATTGTCCATGTGAATGTTGAAGTCTCCCACAATAATTAAACAGTCATAATCAGCACATATCACAGATAAAAGCTCATTGAAATCACTGATAAAGTTTGTTTTGGACTTAGGAGGCCTGTAAATATTCAAGAACATGGTTTGGACCGGGCTCTTTACCCAGAAAGCCAAATATTCAAAAGAGTCAAAGAAATACTTTTTTACATTAATAAATTTTTAAACAAAGTGGCAACCCCTCCACCTTTTCTTTGCTCTCACAAAGAAAATTGTAGTTTGGAGGCGTCGCCTCCATCAGAATGGGAGCTTCCTTAAATTCATGTAACCATGTTTCTGTTAAAAACATAACATCAAGATTGTGGTCAGTAATGAAGTCATGATCAAAAGTGATTTTCCTGACAGAGATCTAATGTTCAATAAAGCCAGTTTATATGACTTAGTTGCTGATATTAACTCTTTATCTGGTTGTACCTGACAGTTTATGGCTTTTGTTGATTGTTTATTACTGTCTCTTATCCTTTTGGCTTTGTTCTTTCTGTCACCTATAAGCACAGAGATTTTATAACTATCTCCTATTAGGGGCCCAAGTGTTTCCTGGACATGCTCCTTTCTGATAGAGTTACCACTGGGGCCCAGACTGTATCACAGAGAAGTGATTTGAAGGTCCTGATTAGGAGGTGGGGGAGGTCTGCGGCATTTGGAAGATGTTGGTTTAGTAGCAGGGCCTCGGCCACGGGGGGTGTTTAATGGAGAAGATGTCAGAGCCATTTGGGTCCCGATTTTAAGAGCTCCTTTCATGTTATCAGAATCCAGTAAAGCAAAAAGTGGGCTCAGTGGGGAGATGGGAGAGTTCTTTGCAGTCGGGGTCTGGGGTGAGGTGGGTTTACTGGGGGTGTCGGTCTGGGTTTGGGGGGATGGGGGTATAATGGGGGGGGGTCCACTTCTCCTGTGGATTTTGACGGGGAGACCTTTTGTGATGACCTCTCTTTCTCAGCCAACTGGCTGATTGTTTCTGCTGGAGCTGTTGGAGGCATCATTGTTGTTGATACTCCATGTTCTTTGCTGAAGGTCGAAGCTGCTGGCGGATTATTTACTGAATAGAAGAGATTTGATGTGAGACGTCTGGCTCCTGGCTTGTTCAAACAGAAACCATCTTGCTTGAAGAATTGCCTTTTTTCCCAAAAAATATTAAAGTTGTCGATGAAGTTCACAGGTGTGGTGGCACATGTTTTTTTCAACCATTTATTAATCAAAAAAAATCTCATCTCCACAGAAAATCGGTGCAAAGGGTCCGCTGAGAAACGCCTTGATATTGAGACCTCCAACAATATTCGGAAGACAAGTGAAATCCTCCTTTCAATCCGTCTGATTTTTTCTGAGCAATGTCATCCATGGCTCCACACTGTATAATAAGGTTTTCTAGAGACGGGCGCTTTTCTGTGATTGCAATAATATTCTCTGAGATAACAGACACCACGTTACTGGTACCAATAATAACTTCTGTGTTTTTCTTGTTGCAGAAGTTTTTAATCCCATCCACAGCTGTGTTGCCCACTATTAGGATTCTTGGTCCAGTGGGGCACTTTTTCTCTGGCAATTTAGGACAAGACTGTTTAGAATGAAGGTTGTTCTCAAACCTTTTATTGTTCTCAGAAGATGGATCATTTTCCTGGTTTTCATTCTGTAGTGGAGCAAATCTGTCTTGGAGGGGAACTCCATTATTTCCAGCTGTCTCACTCCTATCAGTTGTGACAGCAGCTCGCTGTCGAAGTCTCCTTTTCCCAGGGGAAACGGGGACATTTCTCTGTAATTCTGGCCATTCTAATTTATTTAATTGCTGAGATCTTCTAGTGAGTCGTCCACCTTGATTTTTTGGGCATGCGCCTAAAATATGCCAAGGGGGTCTGCCGGTAGGTTTATTCTCAGTGTTCTGATTGCCGGCTGAGTTGTTGAGCTGGCTGTCACTGTTTGGGATCACAGGCAGAGTTGAATCATCATTGTACCCCATATTCACCTCCACATTCACTTCTAGTTGGTGGATTTTCATCTCCAAAACAGCCAATTTTTGTAAAAGTTTGTCGAAGTCCTCTGTGATGAAGGGAGGCATTTTGTGCTGATTAGCTGGTGTCAACTTGCCCTGCTTTCGAGTTCGATTATAAAAACATCAAAGTCCTTTAAAAAAAAAAATAATAATAATAATTACAATAATAATCCTTGGGAGTCGCTGGTAAGAAGTTGTTTTAATCCAATATTTCCGTAATTTTGGCCAAGAGATAAAAAGTTAGGAGTAAAAGAATGCAAGCAAGCATGGAGCTTAGGAGAAAAGCGTCTGAGCAGGCAGAGAGGCGGAAGCAGAATCTGCCTGCCTGTGTTTATTAAATGTGTTTCTAAAACCCCTTAAATAGAGTGGCACTTGTAATTTCATAGCATATTTTTGTATGATGACAGTAAAAGAAATCTAGTCTAATCTTTTCTAATTAAATTACAATTTTAAGTCATGCTATAATGACTTAAAATGATGACAATGTTATAAACAATGCTAAATTGTCTCATTCATTTGATGAAAAATATATGGCAATTTAAAAATTATTACACCAACACTTAAATAAATACAGCACAGAGACATTTTTATCATTGTGTTACATCACCTCTATTTTCAGTAACATAATGAAAGCGGTTGGCTGACACTGAAGAAATTCATTATAGTAGAAGGTGTAGAAGATGATGAAATACTTCAAACTCTGTAAGTTTCAATCTGTTGGTTTTAATATCTTCAGTAATGGAGTAGGAAAAAGTTTAATCTTTCTGGGACTGCTTGTTATATCATTAAAATATAAACCCTCCAGACCAGGCAATATTGTGTGCTCAAATTTACATACAGAACTAACAATAATAAACACTGAGCATTTCTTATGTTAATGTTTTCTTGCATAATGTATTGATAAGATAGACTTTTTTTAAAACATGATTCTTCCCCCATATTTTCTCAAATAACAATTAATTTAATGGTTTTGAGAACATTGGAAATGTAGAGTCCCTGCCAAACTTACTTTTAAAGGCAAAATAATAAAAAGCTAAATAAATAAAGACCTATTGTCACATTCTTTTTTCAATGCCATATTATATTCATACAGAATAGGTACTGTGTGTTGTGTAGTCTTAGTGGTAATATAACATAGTGCCTAAGTCTTCTGGTTGATGGAAGAACAAGAAAAGTTCAGACATGTTGTGATGATGGATGCTACAGTTATAACAACCTAAAGTAGATGTTCACAAATACACCAGCTCTCTTCATTTGCACACACATGAAAATAATAGTGTCCTGTTACTGTAATCTCATGTTACACTGTGCAAACACTCACTCTGTACTGATGAAAACTACCTTACCTCTGCATATTCTGAACTCTTGAGGTGACAGCATCTTGGCAAATTTTCTGGTTAATTTAACTTAGAATTATCTGACCACTTGGAAGCTCTCATAGACCCTTATGCTTCAAGTCCCAAATAGTCAACTTATAAAATTATCAGGTAAAAAATTAAAACAAAATAGTGACCTTCAGGAAAAAATAACATAACCTGTCTTGATGCAATTGAATGCAATAAATTCTGCACCCTTTATCCCAATGCAGACGTTGCAATTCAATTATTTCGTGTTCATTGGCCTAACCTTAATGGCTCTAACCTTCCTCCTCTCTCTTCCAGAAACTTCTAAGACCTCAAACAATTAAACTTTTGCTGTTTGGCTAATGACATGGTCATTTGTGGTCAAGGTTGCACACACCAATCAAAGTCACATTTCTTATACTCCCTCCATCCTCTTAAACAATGACTAAACAAAAAAACAAAAAATATATATAAAGAGTATACGTGTTTCAGTGGTTATTACAATACTGTTTCAAATTATTTTTCCAAACAATAAAATGCTTAACAGTACCTGTGTGGATAAGCTGAGTTCATCGCCTTTCTTGATAAGGGAAGTAAGTCCTCTGGCTACCACCTGAGTTTCTTCTGGAGTTTTTGTAGGGGATGTCTTTATTGTGTCAACCATCAGGTCCAGCATCTTCTTTCTGAGCTTTGAAAAACAAAGTTATGTATTTAGCCCTTTTCTGTATTAGAGCAAGAATGGTATTACATGAGGGAATGATAAGTTAATGCACACATTGCTTTTGGGATATGCCAATAAAGCAACTTGCTGAAAATTTAAGAGGCCTACTGGAAAATCCCATGTTTACTGAGTCATTAATTCATATAATTCATATAGTGCAAATTCCCACACATGTTGTCTCAAGGCACCACACAAAAGGAAAAAAAAACCACCTAATTTAAATACATAGTCATTTGAATCCAATCATTCACAGTGCCTTACAAAGATATTCATCCTCCCTGGTATTTGTTATGTTTTTTGCCTCACAACCTGGAATTAAAATGGATTGTTTGAATATTTGCATCATTTAACATACAGAACATGCTTACAACTTTGAAGATGTATTAATTTTTTTTTTATTGTAAGGCAAACAAGTAGCAGAACATTTCAGCATGCATAACTCAAGCCAAAACCTTTCCAGCTCCTAAATGTTGGATGTTTTTCACTTGTGAACACTGATCTTCAAGTCTAACCAATTCTCAATTGGATTGAGGTCTGGACTTTGACTAGGCCATTCATACACATTTAAATGTTTCCCTTCAAACCACCTGGGTGTTGCTTAAGCAGTCATTTGTGGATTATTGTCCTATTGCACATTAAACCTCCATCCCAGTCTCAAATCACATGCAGACTGACATAGCTTTTGTCCAGGAATATGTATTTAGCACTATCCATCTTACCATCAACTTGGACCAATTTCCCAGTCTTTGCTGCTGACAAATATTCTCATATTACGATGCTGCCACCACCATGTTTCACTGTGGGCCTGGTGTTCTTGGCATGATGGGATTCGTTGGGTTTGTGCCAGACATAGTGTTTTCCTAACGGCTGAAAAATTCTATTTTAGTCTCAGTTGACCAGAGCACCTTCCTCCATACATTTGGGGAATCACCAACATGCCTTTTGGCAGACTAAAAATTTGCCTTCTTATTTGTAACATTAAGTAATGCCTTTTTTTCTGGCCACTCTTCAATAATGGAACCCTGCAACTCCTTCAGAGTTAACTTTGGTCTCTGTGCTGGCTCTCTGATCAATGTCCTCCTTGTCTGGTCTCTGAGTTTTGGTAGATTGGTCTCTATGGCAGGTTTGTTGAGGTACCATGTGCTTTCCATTTGAAGATGATAGATGCGATGGTCCTCCGTGGGAACTTCAAAGATTTAGATTTTTTTATAACCCCACCTGGACTTTTACTTCTCAACTACTTTGTCTGACTTGTTTGGAGATCTCCTTGGTCTTCATGTTGTGATGCCTTTTGCTTAGTGGTGTTGCATCCCCAGTGGCCTTTCAGAAAAGGTGTGTTTATACTGTTAGATCATGTGAAATTTAGATCATCTCACTAAATATATGATATTTGCAGGTAATTGGTTGTCCCAGAACTTTTTAGAAGTTTCATAGCAAAGGAGGTTGATACATATACACATGCCAATTGTTTAGTTTGTTTCTTTTTTTTTTTATTGTATTTTGTTATTTATTTTTTTCTCATTTCACCTTACCAACTTAGACTACTTTGTGCAGATCTATCGCATAAAATAAGATTAGAAAACAATGAAATTACCGCTTGGAATGTAACAAAACATGTAAAAAGTCAAGGGGGGGAATAATTTTGCAAGGTGAATCTGACTGTTAACCATCCTGGTTATAAAACAGTGCAGTAAAATTCAGTTAATTATGCCAACTGGTTAAACGTTTTGTATCTAAGGAAACCCAAGTGACTGCATTGAGTCACTGACCTTGCAGCGATCATTCCTCCAGCATAAGCATGTGGTGACAGAGGACAGTGGATTGCATCTTGTCGTTAGATACTTTGGGAATACTTGTAGTGAGGTGAATGCAACACCCAGCTGCATTGTGTGACACAGAATTTTGACCCATATTGATAGGCGCTTACTCTGACGCAGGCTCCTTGCCTCATATGAAAGAAACTATCTGAATGATGATAACTTGCTGACCTAATAAACTATCTGAACAGCAAGGACAAAACAGACTGACAAGCAGGGATCAAGATCAGAGATTAACTAATGTTTCATCTCCACGAAGAAGGGTCTATAGTCCAATTAATGCATTCCACCCCCCACTTTTTTATAACTAATCACTGCATTTTTTTTTTATTTCATCCACTGTATAAAACATGTATAATTGTTGCCTCTGCAGTAGGTTGAACAGAGAGGAGGAACCTCAAATAAATCTTCAATGCAGAGAAGTAGTTTTGTGATCAGTATTCACATAAAATACATAAGACAAGTGCACAAAGTATTTTTTAATACAGGAATCTTTCTTTATGGTCATGTTATGACCTACATAATCAAAGGGAAACTGCCTGGTACACGGCCCCTGCTTACTGCTTCCCTCTGCTTATGCGTTTAATATAGGTGCAGATTTCTTTTTCCTGCTGGACTTGGCAAATGCCCACAGTGTCAAAAGTACCATTAACTGCTCCTGTGTCACTGTGCATGATTGTCCATCAAACTGGCCTGACCTTAACCACACATATAATCTATAAAGATATAAATAAACTGAATTGAATTAAATTGAATAAAGCATTGTCAGGAGGACAATAAGAAATTAAAGAGCCAACAATCCAGACAAGCTGGAGGCCACCATTACAGCAAGCTGGGAATCCATAACACTTTTGCAGAGCCATAGGCTGATCTCCATGGCATGCTGCATCTAGTGGAAATTCACGGAAAAGGGGCCATGACAAGTATCGAGTGCACATACTAAACAATACATGGGCCTACCTTCCAGCAGCCTAATATTTTGTTGTTTATAACAATTTTTTTGGTCTGATGTAAACCTTCAGAAGAAATGAATTTTGGGTTTTCAGGAACAGTAATTAGAATTAGTAATAAACCCTTGAAATAAATTACTGTGTGTAATGAATCTAATAAAACTGAATAAATTAAATACATTTCTATAATATTTGATTTTGTTGAGATGCACATTTTGTGTCTACATAAATCACATATCCCTTACAGTGTGTTTACCTCTTGTCGATTTTCTTTTTTTGATTCATCAGTTTGGCTGTTCAGCTTTTTAGCCACAGAGTTAAACATTTCTCCGATAGTGTCTCCTGATAACAGACCTTCTTTCCTAATCTTATCCACAGCATTTGTTATGGCAGAGTCGAGATTATCCACTGAGCTCGAGACTGGTGAAGCATCCAAAACCTGGAAATAAAAAAAAAGCTCAATGAGTTAAAAAGATCAAAATAATTTGGTTAGGCTTCCATTTTAGTGCTTACATCTAGTCTTTGACAAACCTGTGCAGTTAGAGTGGTGCTAACTTCAAACCTGCCGTCTTTTGCAGTTGCTTTTATAGGGAGGTTGTACTCAGAGCTGCTGTCCCCAAGAGGAAGGAACATAACCCTCACTTCTCTGTTTCTACTGCATAGAAGATGCTTTTCTAATAAAATTAGAAGAAACAATAGAAAGTTAATTAATATACAGCAAGAGTATTAATAAAAAAAGAGTAGAATAACTGAACTGAAATAACAGATAATGCAATATCAGTCAAGATAAAAGTTTGGAATTACTTACCTTCTGTCTTAAAACAGTACTGGCAGTTAGAACAAGGCTGCACACTTGTGCAAGTTATACTGAAAGCATCAAGTACAGTTCCAGCAGATGGTGATATGATGCATGAGAGACCTTCAGAAATCCTGGTGGTTGCTCTTGAAGTTGTACTACTGTGAGATGCGAGAGTAACCGTAGGTTTGGCAGCCGATGTACCTGCAGGTTTTGCAGCAGAAGTACCTGCAGGTTTTGCAGCAGAAGTACCTGCAGGTTTGGCAGCAGATGTACTTGCAGGTTTGGCTGCAGATGTACCTGCAGGTTTTGCAGCAGAAGTACCTGCAGGTTTGGCAGCAGATGTACTTGCAGGTTTGGCTGCAGATGTACCTGCAGGTTTTGCAGCAGAAGTATCTGCAGAAAATGCGGCTGGGCTCTTCGTTGTTTCTATTGTTGAGTCACTGCTGGGATCAGAGTCATCTGGCTTTATCCTTATGATATACTTTTTGTATAACAGTTTATCATTCACTTTGGAAACAAGAAGGAAATTTCATAATTGGCACTGGTTCAAATTATATATGTGTCCCTGTGTGGACTGATGTCTTTGAACAATGACATCATTTTGATCCTTTGTACCCTCTTTGTAAACTATGATTTTAACTAAAGGATGCAAACAAGCAAATTTCCGGAAATTATTTCCAGGACAACAAAACTCAATAAGAGTAGACGCCGAAACCTAATCAAAAGATGTTTCAACATAGTATTACTTTAAGGGTGTGTACATTTATATAACCTAGTTATTTGAGCTTATTTCTGTATGTGGTTTTTCATATACCGTAATATATTTGTTTGTTTTTCAATTAAACTGCACAGGGTATGTATCTTTAGTCTCAGTTTTAAATCACAAAAACCAGACATTTTAACAGGGGGGTATTCACCTTTGAAAGTCACTGCAACTGTGTCCAGTTTTTTAAACATCTACGTGTAGCTGCCAGTCTAAATGGAAATAACACAATCTGGAGGCAGTCCTCCTATATTCTTCAATCTACTTTGTACCTTGTATATACCACTACAACAGTTAGTAAGACATATACAGAACATGATGGTACCACCACCATATCTGACAGTGGGGACATTTTTCTTGGGTTTAAATACCAACCACAGCCTTCTGGCGACCTCTGCATCACTTCAAAAATATTTCAACTCTCATTATTTCAGCAAACTGTATGATGATTAAATACCAGACCTTTTTATATAAAAAAGAAAATTAAATAGTAAAAAATTACACACCTGAATAAGTGAACACAACAGTGACATTCTTTTTAGCCTTTGAGGCATCTTTAATATCATTTTTGTCAATAACATATTCAGCTGTATTTTGTCGTTTGGCATGAAGAGGAATTAGGTTTGCAGCTTTGTAGCAATCCTTTGTATCTTCCTGTAAAGAAAAAATTATTTTACTCAATGGATATCAGTTTTTTAACTGAACCCAAATTTGGAAACAACTCAAGCATCACGTGTGAGACTTACTGTCCATTTTTTGTAGTCTTTTGTCTCCTCCAAGAACCATGCATAATCTGAACAAGACCTGCACACCATTTTAACTTTTGTGTCCTTTGAATGCGTCACTGGGTCACAATTTTCAATGCAACTGAAACTGTGATATGGAAAATCAGTGTGATTAACATGAGCATTGTTGCACATGGGATCCTGGAAATATTTTGAATAGCTCCACATTGCATGTAGGAAGACATTTAAAAATGCATGTTTTTTAAAAAGATGCATTAAACTCCCAAAAGACCATGACAATATTTACGTAAAAACAAACTGATTGTGTCTACTGTATTCCATACATTCACTCCCACTCCCTGTTTAACATAACCTAGTAATTAGTCAAAAAAGAAGAAAAAAATAGAACAACACAAAACCAAATATGTAAACACATTGCACCGCAACAGTGCAACTATGCACACAGGTAATTCTTCTGTGTATCTTAGCTTTCTAATAACACAGTGCTACTGAGACTGGTGGAGGAGAAATGTTTTCTCCTGCTGCTGCAGTAACAGCAGATCTGATCTGCCTCCTTCATAGAATCAGACTGGATGGATTTCATTTTCAGGTCCTCACAATATAGAGCATTCAAACTACTTTTATAAACAAATGGTGAACATTTCTTCTGTGGAGCAGGTGATTTAAAAAAGAAAGCCTAACAACATAAAATGGGGAAAAACACACAAAAAAAGAAATGTGCAAATTAAAACCTCTACTGGATGGATGGATGGATGGATGGATGGATGGATGATGGATGGATGATGGATGGATGAATGGATGGATGAATGGATGGATGGATGGATGGATGGATGGATGAATGGATGGATGGATGAATGGATGGATGATGGATGTATGTATGGATGGATGGATGGATGATGGATGAATGGATGGATGGATGGATGGATGGATGGATGGATGGATGATGGATGAATGGATGGATGGATGAATGGATGGATGGATGGATGGATGGATGGATGGATGAATGGATGGATGGATGGATGGATGGATGGATGGATGATGGATGAATGGATGGATGGATGGATGGATGGATGATGGATGAATGGATGGATGGATGGATGAATGGATGAATGGATGAATGGATGGATGGATGGATGGATGGATGGATGGATGGATGGATGGATGATGGATGGATGAATGGATGGATGAATGGATGGATGGATGGAAGGATGGATGGATGATGGATGAATGGATGGATGGATGAATGGATGGATGGATGGATGGATGGATGGATGGATGATGGATGAATGGATGGATGGATGGATGGATGGATGATGGATGAATGGATGGATGGATGGATGAATGGATGGATGGATGGATGGATGGATGGATGGATGGATGATGGATGGATGAATGGATGGATGAATGGATGAATGGATGGATGGATGGCATACTAAAATAAAGAATTAAAAACATTAAGACTGAATATAAAATATTAAAATAAAATGATTGTCACAATAAATTTTAACAACAATAGTTTTCCAATATAGTTAAACTTTCGAATAAAGTATATAATCGGAGCAATAGGAGATGCAGAAGCAGAAGTAGAGCTGAGAGTGTGAGGGGGCAACAATACGAGATAAAACAGTTCTACAGTATCAGTTGTCCTAAAATCTGTGGTGATGTCTTGGCATAAATAAAATAAATGAATTAATTTATTTTTTAGAATCTAATTATTTGACCAAGATCTAAGAAAATCTACTCAACTAATCTACTATTCTTAGATATCTACTTTATATCATTTTGTAAATATAAGAAATGAGGAATATACAAGGCTGAGGAGAGAAACACTTTGACAGGAACACAAGATTTAAAAAGAATGTTATTTCTGGTGAAGATGAAAAGGTAAAAGGGTTGACAATCACATTTATTCCAAACCCAGCTACCCAAAGATTAGAGTATTTTATTGTTGAATAACTTACAAACCATAACCCTTTCATTTGAAAATAAACAATTTCTGGCCTGGCTAAGCTCCTGATGTTTCAGCATCCAAATGCCTCTGAAGATTCAGGTAATAATAAAATATAATATTTTCACATGAGGACAGCTGTCAGATAAAATATTCTTAAATAAATGATACACATTTTATATTTTTGTATTGCTGTGTTTAACTTTTTCTATTTTCCTAAAGCTTTTAGACTTGTGTAAATTATATCATTTACAAATGTGTATTAAACAGCAATTCAACATCTCATTGTTTGGATTAAAGTATATTTTTCTTTACCTCCTGTTAATCTTCCCATCATTTAACAAGGTTATTGTTTTTGATCATTGGCTTAGTTTTCATGTTTGAGTTTGATTTTTTCCTTTTTTTTATTTATTTTTTTATTCTAAAAACTAAGCAATCGAATATGTTGCTTATTTTACAGCTATTCAACTATGCTCCTATATGAATGTCATCAAAATAATAATTTTAAATACTTTTATAGCTAACAAACATAGATGACAAGATTAGAGAACAATTCAGAGATTTTTTCAGAAGTTCCAGTACCTCACTTGATCCGACTCATCTAAGGTGGGGGTCAGGGTGATGCATATGGATGCCGTTTCCTGAATTTCCGTCTCCAACTTCAGCTTCAACTCATAGCTGTGAAAGCTTAATGGATCTGGCAGACAGTTTCCTGGAATGGTTTGTGTTGATTGTTCTGATTTTGCTTCACATTTACAATCCTTACCTATGAAGAAACTTGTATCATTAGCACATACAAAAAACGAAGTCCATTTTTATTCATACCCCTGGCAGATTTAAGCTATTTTCATTAAACCAGGAAACTTTATTCAGAAGTGGTATGTTGAAAATTATTTGTACACTTCTCAACAACCAATGGAAAATGTTTTACTGACATTAGAGCAATTGAACCCTTCGTATCTTTTTGAGTCTTTGAGGTTGGAAGACCTTCTTGCTATCAACCTGATTTTATAGCTGCCTCCACTGATTTCTATAAGATAACTTCAAACTGAAATCTGCCAGGGGCAGGGATATTTTTTGGCATGACTGTAAGAGTCAAAACTAAATATCGAGAATGAGGAGTCTCCCTGCACATCTTTGAGGGTTTCTGTTTTTTTTTTGAGGGTTTGTTAAAAACATTGCTCCTAAGTCATTAACTTAAAAACATCAGCAGACCAGTAATTTAACAGTAAAGTGAAAACAATGGGTATATAACGATCTTTATGTGGAATTCTAACTGGCTGAAAACTTGGTTTGTTTGTAAAGCTCAATCTCACAAGCTGCACCCAGGTCTAGTTAATGCCCATCAATGACTCATCCAACAACCTCTAAAACACTGCAGGCTTTACTTGTTTCAGATAAATTCAGTGTTCATGAGTGAAGCATAATAAAATGTTCAACAATCATAGTCATGTTACTGTTTCATGAGCCAAAAAGAGCAAAAAGGTCAATTTTATATTTGTCAAAAACATCCTAATGATCTCTAAGACTTTAGAGGAAATATTCTGTGATACCATGCCATGGATGGCAGCCTCGGTACTTCACTCTGTTGTACCTTGCATGCATTTGTGAATTTATTTTGCTCTCTGCCACCATTCTGTGTTCACTTTCATTAGTGAGAACCTCCTCACATCAAATGTTCTTCAAGGCATTTTTATTCTTGGGGTTTGAATACCTCCCAAATGTACTACCAAAATGCAGACAGCATATTAAGTGTCCCACCAGGGATAAAAACACACTGGACTACTGCTACACAGCTTTAAAAGATAAATATTGCGCTGTCACCAGGTCCTCTTTGGATCTTTCGGATCACTGTCTGCTTCATCTCATTCCAACATATAGGCAGAAATTAAAAACTTCTAAGTCTAAGGGTCAGACTGTTAGGAAGTGTAAAGAGCAGTCAAACCAAGAACTACAAGCCTGCTTTGACTGCAAAGACTGGAGTGTTTCTGAAGCTTCAGCCATAAACCTAAATGAAGCTGCTTAAACTGTCACTTTTCAGTTTCAGATCAGTTTTTTGAGAAGACGTGTGTGCAGACCAAAGCCTTTTGCACATACAACAACAATAAACCATGGTTCACTTCACAACTGAGAAAGCAACGTGGAACAACTTGGAAAAGTTGACTTCAGCAGAGCCTGAGGATGGGTTGTAGGTCTGAAGGGGGAGGGCAGGGGGTGGTCACGAACAAATCAAAACAGACAACTTCTCCTCCGTGGTTCAAACCGGGAAAAATAGGATAAACCGTGGCATTTGACTGAAACAAACAAGGAGGAAACTCGTCTCCTTGGAAAAATCCCTGTGGGTTTTCATCTTCACCTGGGTAGCGGCTACGGTCTTCAATTGGGATATAAATCTACTGATCTTCTTATATCAAACAGATTTCCAGCTTTGTCAAGTTCTTCTGGGGATGGCCAGTGTGGAGGAAAAGTAAATCCGCCCGTGAGCTCCTGTTTCTCCACATATTGCTTCCTTTGCATGACCGACGACAGTTCACACTGGAATAGCGCCAAGCGTTGGGTTTCGCTGCTATTTATCACTCCTGGCATTGACGTCAGAGCTGCAGTAAATGCTTGGAGGTGTAGTAGCAGTTTGTTTCCTGTCCAAATGGACGATGGCCCAACAATGCCTAGAGTCAAACAAAGTGGTGGTAGTGTGATGGTCTGGGGTTACTTTGCTGCTTCAGGACCTGGAAAACTTGCTATTAATGTAAGCATAAATTCAGCTCTCAAACAAAAAATCCTGAAGGAGAATGTTCAGCCATTAGTTGGTAACCTTAAACTGAAACACACTTTAGTTATGCAGCAGGAGAATGATTTGAAGCAAAGGATCCTGAAGGAGAATGTTCAGCTATTAGTTAGTGGCCTTAGGCTAAAACAGGCTTGAGTTATGCAGCAGGACAATTATGTGAAGCACACTAGCAAGCTCACATCTGAGCAACTTAAAATAAAAAATGATTTTAAAGCAGCCTACTCAAAGGCAGGACTTTAATCTGACCGAGTTGCCGTAGCGTGACCTTTAACAGGTGGTTCAGGAAAATTTATTAATGATCTTAAATATGTAGGTATGACAAAAAAAGGAAAGAAAATCTGATAGGAGGCTAATATCTAGTTACAAAAATTCTGTGATTCAAACGGAAAAGTCTCATAGGTGGCCTTTGCCATTTTCTCTAAACTGTCTTGTTGGATTTTTCTGGTGATGCAGCTCATGAATAAGTAAAGTGTATGAGTAAAAATACAAGGTGACCCTTTGATCAAAAGTTAGTCCTATCTTAAAGTTTTTTCCCTTCTTTTTCTGTCAGTTTCAACCTACATTTAGTTCAAAATTTATACATATTAAAAGGGACCCTAAAAAGATATTTGGTAGCTAGAACATATAAATTAAAATCGGATTTTCTTTTACCTTTATACAATTTATGTCTTTGTGCGAACAAGTGTTTGTTTTGATTCTTAACATTCCTTTAAAACAAAATAACAAAAAAAAAACAACTATAAAACAAAAACCAAAAATCTTACATTTCCAATCATAAGACTTCACTTTGCCTGTTATACTTGAGTCACTTATTGAAAGTGTAATCGTTGCATCTTTCCGATTTACTGAATTCGAAGGAGTTGCAGTGATTTGCCATGCGGACCTTACAACTCTTGCATGCTTCTTTTTCTGAAAGTAAACACAAGTTTTATATTTATTAATTACACAGTATATACCTAAATACAACTAAACAGTCTGTTGTAAAATAAATTACCATTTTCTTGTCAAGGCTTAACAACTGCTCATCAGGACTGTTTAGTTTCATGACTGAGTTCTCATCACATGAGCCAAAAACATCCACCTCCAGGTATGAAAATGCATTCCATGCTTTAATCTTCACCTGGACAGATCCTGTAAAACATCCTCAAAATGAATTACTAGTAAATGTATATAGGTATTTCAGCTTTTCTTTTCTGTGATCCTACCATATCTGACATACCTTGAAGTTGGTGACAAATCTGAAAAATTTCCCTCGTTGTATTCATTTCTCTAGTTTCAGAAAATGTCCCATTTTCTCCAGTCAGTGAAAAGAGGAGGAGGACAGGATCTCCGCGGTCGAGTGAAACTTGAAGAGTAATGCATGCAGAGCCAAAACAATCATCTGTCTCTTTCAGCAGGCTGGCCTGAAGCCCAGCTAGCTCTTCCAAAACACAAACCTGAAGAATATGCATAATTACAGTTTGTGTGTTTTTTTTTTTTATGTTAACATTTTCTCTTCAGTAAAACACAATTTAGTCATTCAGTTACATTAAACTGCCAAATGAACCAGTTTACACAGTTTGCCAGCAAAGCATTCAACACTGACAACAAAATTGATATTTAAGACAATTTTAGAAAGAAATTATTACACTATAGTTTGCAGGGAAAACCTAATAAGCATAAAGTAGGACAGAACAAAAGAGTTAGTGTAGTGTAATGAAGAAACGTAACAGTTGTAAATCTTAAAATACTCAGCTGGCTCAAAGAGAAGAGCATATTTATTGTTCAGTTTTACAATAACTATTATTATAACATGACGAGGAGGAATCTAGAAAAAATCATTACATCTTCCGTAAAGATGTGTCAACATTTTTAAAATAATTTATCTTTCATTGGGGCAGCATAATCTCACTCTATTTGTTTTATCAAACCTTTAATTGGAGCTGATTATTTAGTGGAAAAAATTGTTTTCTGAAAACAACAACATGCCTTCAGTGATTGTATCTAAATCACTGAAGGCACAATTGTTTTATACAGGACTGAGATGACTATGGATGGCTGATCTTCTGTCTGTTGATTCATTTCTGTGTTGAGTTGGACAAATGTTTTGGATCATTATCCTACTGAAAGGCACAATGAGGACCCATTATCTGGTCAACACTTTCAGATTCTCAGTTAAAATGTCCTGGTATTTCAAAGAGTTCATGATTCCATGCAGTCTGTCATGATGGCCAGGGCCTTTGGAAAGGTAGCAGGCCCACAGAATGAGATCATCTACCATACATGATAGTGGGAACAATGGTGCCACCATGGCAATGGCTACCAATATCTGCCCCCCACCCACTAGAGTTTAATGGTCAGACAGTCGTATTTGTAAATCTTGACAAAAGGACAAAGTTTGAAAAACTCCTTCTATCTGACAGCAGAAACTTCTCTGCAGATTCCAAAGTTATTGAGCTTGCTTTTCAAAAACATAAAGAATGTGAAGAAAAGGGGAAGTAAAAACAGTACAAGTGGAAAAGTTTGTTCAGCATCAACAGTTTCCTAGGTGAGGCGGACAATCTCACGTTTTACTAAATGTTTACAACAGGCACACAAGGCAAAGTAAGTAGAACTGTCAAATTTAATTAACAACAAGCTTTGGGCAAATGTGACAGTGTACAGTAATCAGTGTTAAAAAACAAATTTTATTTTCACTTGTGTTATTTTGATGATTTCATACACATTATTTTTCTCTCTCTCCTATTTAACCTTCAAATGTGTGTGTTTCTTTTTTTTTTTATTGATCACACAAATACTCTGCAAAGTGAGATCATTAATTCAGTTCAGAGATTGTGTATCGATGTGTGGCTGCAATTAATAACTTACATATTAGTTTATTATGGCGATTATTAGTTTAATACCAAGGAGTTGTTTTAGTTGAGTAATTAACCATTTTTCATCAATTTCTACATTTTGTGGTGTAAAAATTTTTTTGAAGAAAAATAAATGTCCCAAAATATTAGTCTAATTCTAAACATTTGTAGGTCCGGCCTTGGGCTTCGTCTTGGATGGTCCGGTCTTGGTCTTGGCTTTGGAGGGTGCCATCTTAGACGTGGCTCCATGTCTGCTCATTAGATTCTGTGACCCAAAGATGCCAGTCTTTGCTTAATAACTCATGTTACAGTGAGGTTTTGCAATGTCCACCTTTATGGTCAGGGTCTAAAAGGACTTACACCTCTGTGTCATGTTTAAACCTCAGGGAGAAAGAAAATAATGGCGTACAAACTAAAAATTAAGAGAAATTCTGATGAACTTAAAAAGTAAAGAATAAACTTATAGTAAATCCTTCAGTTATATGTGAATAAATGTACTTAAATTGAAGGTTGGCTTTTTGTGAAGGTTATAATGTGAGGTTATGCCACAATGAAAGGCTTTTTCACATCTCTATCCGGGGTGCATACAAATCTGCCAGCATCTGTACACTTTAATGTTAACACCACGCACGGATGTCTGAAAGTCAAAAGGGTTACAGTTGAAATGATGAAGACCACAGGATTTAAGCACATAATTTTAAATTCTGGGGGATTATTAAAGAAAATTGTTACTCTGATGAAATTCACGTGAGGTTATGGATCCATGGTGCGTTTCCAGATTTGCCCACCAGCAGGTTGATTTGACTTAATAATCAAATTTATGCTTTTTTAGCAGCTTATTTATGCTATTTTGTCCCCTTATCTGTAATTTACTTGTGTTTGTGCTGTTGTAACGCCTGGATATCCCCCATGGGGATCGATAAAGAACATTTTATATGAAATTAAGGGTAAATTAAAATCCCAATGCCCCAATTAGGTCTGCAATCAAAAAATTTTAATGTTTTGGAATTGGAAAAATATGAAGAAAATATGTAATATGTTTTTTTCTTTTTTTACTAAAGGACAATACAAGCATGTGTACACATTTATCACTGATTTACCTGAAGGTCTGAAGAAACTTCTGGAAAAGTCACCAAGTTAGATGCATAGATAGTCAGCTTGTGGCAGCCAGGGCCAAGCTGCTTCAATGCATCTGGGCTCAGTGTGATGTTCTGGGGAATATTTCCTTGCTCTACATGTAAGCTAGCAAGCAGCCTGTCATCAATTTGTATTCTGTAGACCACATTTGTTCCTGAAAATGGGAAAATACATTTATAGTGAATAGCAGTTTAACATAAAACATACACTGAGAGAAAAATAATGGCTCAAAAAATAAAATAAAATAAAATCTCTGAACTCCATCTTTTCAAGTGGCAACATCAAATTGGACAAGATGACATTTTGTATTATGGTCACCTTGTTTCATACCTGCTTTTACTTCTGTTTGAATTTGAAATGCTCCTCCATGCAGGGCTCTGCAGTTGGTTTCATAAAAGGATGAATTTCCAGCAAAGCATCTGATGGCACCAATCTTTGCAACAGGCTCTTCAATGGTAATTATCTCCTGGGCTATAATGTGTCTTTCACTGTTGGTGCATTCAAGCGCCACAACAAATGTACCTGGATGAGTGTATTTATGCACGGCACTGCTCTTCAACCTGAGAAAAGGATAGGTTTTGGTGTGGGCTTGTAGCTTTTGGGGAACAACATCAATTCAGAAAACATTTCGCAAAAACAATACTAAAGATGCAAATCAGAGTTTTAAAGATGCATTGTCGTTCATATTAATTATAAAACCTATTGATTTCCAGCTAGAATTAATGAATTGAAGCTAATATAATACTCATCTTATTGATACCAAAGCAGGGTAATTTTTATTTTGTGGAGCACCAATAATACACTCGGATTCAGATCGGGGAGGCCATTCCTCCCGATCACGCCTCTCCAGGTGTCACTGTCGTTCCCCACGTGGGCGTTGAAGTCCCCCAGCAGAATAATGGAGTCCCCGGGAGGGGCACTATCCAGCACCCCCGACAGGGACGCCAAGAAGGCAGGGTACTCTGCACTACCACTCGGCCAGTAGGCTGAAATGATAGTCAGAGACCTCTCCCCAACCCGAAGGTGCAGGGATACAACCCTCTCATCCACTGGGGTAAACCCCAACACGAGACGGCTGAGCTGGGGGGCAACAAGCAAACCCACACCAGACCGCCGCCTCTCCCCGTGGGCCACTCCAGAGTAGAAGAGAGTCCAACCCCTCTCAAGGAGATGGGTTCCAGAGCCCACGCTGTGCGTGGAGGCGAGCCCGACTATTTCTAGTCGATATCTCTCGACCTCCCGCACAAGCTCAGGCTCCTTCCCCCCCAGCGAGGTGACATTCCACGTCCCTAGAGCCAGCCTAAGCATCCGGGGATCGGGCCGCTGAGGTCTCCACCTTCGTCCGCCACCCAATCCTCTTTGCACCGGTCCCTCACGGATCTGAATCCGAGTGGTGTTTTGTTATTGGACTTCTGTGCTAGTCACGGATTGTCCATAACGAACACCATGTTCAAACATAAGGGTGTCCATCAGTGCACTTGGCACCAGGACACCCTAGGCAGGAGGTCGATGATCGACTTTGTTGTCGTATCATCAGACCTTCGGCCGCATGTTTTGGACACTCGGGTGAAGAGAGGGGCTGAGCTGTCCACTGATCATCACCTGGTGGTGAGTTGGATCCGCTGGAGGAGGAGAAAGCCAGACAGACTTGGCAGGCCCAAGCGCATAGTGAGGGTCTGCTGGGAACGCCTGGCGGAGCCCTCGGCCAGGGATGTATTCAACTCCCACCTCCGGGAGAGCTTCGACCAGATCCCGGGGGATGTTGGAGACATAGAGTCCGAGTGGACCATGTTCTCTGCATCTATTATCGATGCTGCTGCCCATAGCTGCGGCCGTAAGGTCTGCGGTGCCTGTCGTGGCGGCAATCCCACAACCCGGTGGTGGACACTGGCAGTAAGGGATGCTGTTAAGCTGAAGAAGGAGTCCTATCGGCTGTGGTTGGCTTGTGGGACTCCTGAGGCGGCTGACGGGTACCGTGAGGCCAAGCGTGCTGCGGCCCGGGCTGTGGCAGAGGCAAAAACTCGGGCCTGGGAAGAGTTCGGTGAGGCCATGGAGAAGGACTACCGGTTGGCCTCGAAGCGATTCTGGCAAACCGTCCGGTGCCTCAGGAGGGGGAAGCAGTGCTTTGCCAACACTGTTTATAGTGGGGGCAGGAGACTGCTGACCTCGACTGAGGACATTATCGGGCGGTGGAAGGAGTACTTTGAGGATCTCCTCAATCCTGCCATCACGCATTCCGTGGTGGAAACAGAGGCTGGGGACTCGGGGTTGGACTCTTTCATCACCCAGGCTGAAGTCACCGAGGTGGTTAAAAAGCTCCGCGGTGGCAAGGCTTCGGGGGTGGATGAGATCCGCCCTGAGTACCTCAAGTGTCTGGATGTTGTAGGGCTGTCATGGTTGACACGCCTCTTCAACATTGCGTGGCGGTTGGGGACAGTGCCTCTGGACTGGCAGACTGGGGTGGTGGTCCCCCTTTATAAGAAGGGGGACCGGAGGGTGTGTTCCAACTACAGGGGGATCACACTCCTCAGCCTCCCTGGTAAGGCCTACGCCAGGGTATTGGAGAGGAGAGTCCGACCGATAGTCGAACCTCGGCTTCAGGAGGAACAGTGTGGTTTTCGTCCCAGCCGTGGAACACTGGACCAGCTCTATACCCTCTACAGGGTGCTCGAGGGTTCATGGGAGTTTGCCCAACCGGTTCACATGTGTTTTGTGGACTTGGAGAAGGCATTCGACTGTGTCCCTCGTGATGCCCTGTGGGGGGTGCTCCAGGAGTATGGAATCGGGGGCCCTTTATTATGGGCCATCTGGTCCCTGTACGAGCGGAGCAGGAGTTTGGTCCGCATTGCCGGCATTAAGTCGGACCTGTTCCCAGTGCATGTTGGACTCCGGCAGGGCTGCCCTTTGTCGCCGGTCCTGTTCATAACTTTTATGGACAGGATTTCTAGACGCAGCCAAGGGCCGGAGGGGGTCAGGTTTGGGGACCAGTGGATTTCGTCTCTTCTTTTTGCTGGCCCCCTCTAGCCAAGACCTACAGCATGCGCTGTGGCGGTTCGCAGCCGAGTGTGAAGCGGCTGGGATGAGGATCAGCTCCTCCAAGTCCGAGGCCATGGTACTTGACCGGAAAAGGGTGGCTTGTCCTCTTCAGGTTGGAGGGGAGTTTCTGCCTCAAGTGGAGGAGTTTAAGTATCTCGGGGTCTTGTTCACGAGTGAGGGAAGAATGGAGCGGGAGATCGACAGACGGATCGGTGCGGCTGCCACAGTAATGGGGGTGCTGTGCCGGTCCATTGTGGTGAAGAGAGAGCTGAGCCGAAAAGCAAAGCTCTCAATTTACTGGTCGGTCTACGTTCCTACCCTCACCTATGGCCATGAACTTTGGGTCATGACCGAAAGAACGAGATCACGGATACAAGTGGCTGAAATGAGCTTCCTCCGTAGGGTGGCCGGGCACTCCCTTAGAGATAGGGTGAGGAGCTCGGCCATCCGGGAGGGGCTCGGAGTAGAGCCACTGCTCCTCCACATCGAGAGGAGCCAGTTGAGGTGGCTCGGGCATCTATACCGGATGCCTCCTGGACGCCTTCCTCGGGAGGTGTTCCAGGCACGTCCCACCGGGAGGAGGCCCAGGGGACGGCCCAGGACACGCTGGAGGGACTATGTCTCTCGGCTGGCCTGGGAACGCCTTGGGCTCCTCCCGGAGGAGCTGGAGGAGGTGTCTGGGGCGAGGGACGTCTGGGCGTCTCTGCTGAGTCTGCTGCCCCCGCAACCCGGTCCTGGATAAGCGGAAGACGACGAACGAACGAACCGATAATACACAGGGTAAAAAAGAAAAGAAATCACTGTACATACACATACATGTAAATACTGCCCCTTTATACTTATTTTTATTTCATGTAACGTCTATATATTTATAACTAATGTCTCTACGCTGTGAGCGCTGGAAACCACAGTCAAGTTCCATGTTTGTGCACACAAACGTGGCCAATAACCTGATTCTTATTTAAGGTGTTTTACAGGAAAACAAAAGAAAAAGATTAGACAAATGAAAAACTGTTCAGGAAGTTGGTTCTAGAGCTATGGGGTACTGCATTAATGACATGAGGCTTTTACTTGGTTTATACTTGTCCAGCTACTCGTAAATTGATTTACTTAGGTGATCCAGTTCAGATTAAAGAGTGGGTTTTATCAGGACTGTGGCAGAAGCATTTTGATTGAGCTATAGCTGCCCAATTGACTGTTTAAAGACACCAGTAGAGACACCATTAAAATAATCAAACTTGAAATAATATCGTTCGTTCGTCGTCTTCCGCTTATCCAGGACCGGGTCGCGGGGGCAGCAGACTCAGCAGAGACGCCCAGACGTCCCTCTCTCCAGACACCTCCTCCAGCTCCTCCAGGGGGAGCCCAAGGCGTTCCCAGGCCAGCCGAGAGACATAGTCCCTCCAGCGTGTCCTGGGCTGTCCCCTGGGCCTCCTCCCGGTGGGACGTGCCTGGAACATCTCCCGAGGAAGGCGTCCAGGAGGCATCCGGTATAGATGCCCGAGCCACCTCAACTGGCTCCTCTCAATGTGGAGGAGCAGCGGCTCTACTCCGAGCTCCTCCCGGATGGCCGAGCTCCTCACCCTTTCTCTAAGGGAGTGCCCAGCCACCCTACGGAGGAAGCTCATTTCAGCCGCTTGTATCCGTGATCTCGTTCTTTCGGTCATGACCCAAAGTTCATGGCCATAGGTGAGGGTAGGAACGTAGACCGACCAGTAAATTGAGAGCTTTGCTTTTCGGCTCAGCTCTCTCTTCACCACAATGGACCGGCACAGCGCCCCCATTACTGTGGCAGCTGCACCGATCCGTCTGTCAATCTCCCGCTCCATTCTTCCCTCACTCGTGAACAAGACCCCAAGGTACTTAAACTCCTCCACTTGAGGCAGGAACTCCCCTCCAACCTGAAGAGGACAAGCCACCATTTTCCGGTCGAGTACCATGGCCTCGAAATAATATCATGCAAAATTTTTTCTTTATCCTGTTTAGATAGGAAACGTTTCTAATGAGATTTTTAAGGAGTTAGTAGGCTCATTTTTATATGTTTTTGTACTCCATAACTGAGCTACTCGGAATACATAGCTTTAAAATAAAAGTAGCCAGAGAACAGAGTTTTGAGTTACCACACATGTGATATTGGTTCAGATTTGTGATTACCAAATGGTAGCCTAAATTTGCGAAATAAGATGCTAACCATTTTAGCACAGTGCCAGAAAATATCCTCCACTTTCACAATCTATCCATCTGGATATTAGTTGTGCTGAAGTGAACAAGACAGATGTTTTTGATGCATCACAGTTAAGACTTGCCATTCAAAACATATCGAAAAGAACATGTATGATTTTATTTTTTTTGCAGCAAGAGGGTCCTGGGTTTGAATCCCAGCCTGCGGTCTGTATGTATGTTTGCATGTTCTCTCCATGTTCTCTCCATGCATGAGTGAGTTTTCTCCGGGTACCCCAGCTTCCTCTCATCATCCAAAAACATGTCAAAAGCATGATTAGGTTAAATGGTATGTCTGATGTGCCCTGAGGTATGAGTGTGTGCATGCTTGTCTGTCCTGTGTGTCCATGTGTTGAGTTGTGAAGGACTGCCGACCTGTCAAGGGTGTACCCAGCTTCTTCCTCAATGACAGTTGGAGATAGACACCAAACGTTAGCTATTGGACAGATGGTCTCAAATTTGACTAGAATACTGTAGTTTATAAAAACATTAATGACTGACAAAATGACTGCAAGGTATTTAGGTCCTAATGCTGCAGTACAAACCCAAATCATCACCCGTCCAGCACCGTGCTTGACAGTTGACATGAGGTGTTTACGTTTTATGCTGATAATGATTAAACATGGCTACTTTGGTCTCAACTGTTCAAATGGCATTGGTCTGAAGACTGAAAGCATATTCAGATAGAAATGTGCAAATCAAAGTTGTGCTGCAAAATATTTTCTGAAGAGACTTTTTACACACTTCAAAAGAAGACATACATGTTCATGCTGAGGCCTGCAGAGACTGAGATGGAGATCTAAAGTTTTTCACAATTTCTCAATGCATTGCACAGTCCAACTATGGAGAAAATGTGCTTTGAAATTCACTGGTGGGAAAATTGGCAACTGTCCTAAACGTTTTCCACTTGTTAATAATCTTTCTCAATGTAGAATGGAGGACATTTAAATTGGCCAAACACCTAAAAATAAACACCCTCCCCAAACGGAAGCTCTGGCTAGTCTTGGGAACAGTTAATCTCTTGTCTCTTGCAATTTTAGAGGGAGTGAAAAGAAAAACAAGATGGACTGATGGAGGGAACTAGCTCCAACTGTGTTGTAATTATAAACAGACTGGTGACAGAAAGCAAACTGGAACACTAAGGAGATTTTGTGGGTAGATGATTTTGAGTAAAGCAGTCAAACTGGGTAGTGGTACCAAACAGTCTCAGCTATGCATGAAACATAATCCCATTAATACTGATCATTTGTGCTCATTTGAATTTGTTTCATTATTTATTTGAATGCCACATAATCAGTTGTGTAAAGTGAAACATTCCATTAACACTGGCACTCACCCGTTCAGACCATGCAGATGAAAAATGTGGTCATCTCCAGTCTTTAACGTACAGTTTCCCCATGACGACTGCATATGCCATTTGGCTTTAATTGTGATGACATCATAAACAGCAGCCACAACTGGCACCGACAATGTGAGCACTAATGGTTTAAACAAAGTAAATATGAAATTAGCAGAGCTAATTAGAAGAGCTCAGAGGTATATTTGTTCACAATAAGATAAATTAACCATGGATCTTTTTTGTTCAAAAGCTCCATTTTGATGTAACACAGGAAATGGCATTTCAGCACTTCAGTATTGTTGCAGCACCAAAAATGGGGAACAACATCTAAATACTCAACAAAGCTGTACGTGTTCTGATGTGTTCCAAATGTGATTCCACGACAACAATCTGGAGTTAATACTGAGCTATGCAGCATGTAAGTCCTACATATATTCCAACAACATTGGTCAAGACATCGTTGTAAATAAAAAGATTTGATCATCTGAAATCAGTGACAGGATTTCAATTGTAAACTGTTTCGCCCCATTTCTTGCATACTTCTAATTTGAGTTTGTTGCACTTTAAAAAAAAATAATCAGAGTGGGCTCAAGGTTTTATGAAGCCCTTGGCATAATTTCATTGGGGGCTCACTTGAATTTTAGCCTACCCCAGGCACCAGCAGTGGGCCCTGAGCAGTTGCAAAGTTTGCTTGTAGCTTGGACTGGCCCTAAAAATGACTGATCCAGAAAAAAAAAACCTGGTTTTATTTATCCCAAAAAGTTATTTTCTTCTAGACCTGAGAACACATCAGAATTCACTACAGCAAATACAAACAATGAAGTTTTCTGTTCAAAATGGCTTGAGAATATTTAAAAAGAAAAATGTATGGTACTTTAAAAACTTAATCTTTAAAAAACAAAGGAAAACAACCGAAAATAAAAATCAGACCCGAGTTCTCTGCTGGATTTAAAACAGGAGTTCTTGCTGAAGATCAATATTATGGGGACCTACCAACTTTGCAGTGGTAGTCTACAGTCAGGTAGCTCTTCAGGTCAGGACAGAGGTCATCAAATGAGCTCATAACTTCACTGATCCTGCAGATTTGATGCTCTTGACAGTGAGCTGGGAAACACACAATAAACTCCAGATGCTATTTATAGCCATCCACAAAAACTGGTAAAACAATAATACAGGAAAGCTGGTGAATAGGATGAACCTGACAGTTTATTGTGAAGGCTGCTGCATGAAACATTAAATTAATTTTTGTCTCCATTCTGTAACTCCTAAGTATAAGTATGAGTGCAACTCTGAATGCTGAATGGTGTAAGGAAACAATAAGCTATCTTCATCCTTTCATTCACATAAATTATACAATAAGTCAGACTTGGAAACACCTCCTATTCAATTCATGGATTTTTTTTTTTTTTATGGTTAATCTTACCATAGGGGTAGAGATAAATATTTAAAATGATCAGTTTGAATTTATATAGAAAGTTATTACATAGGCATAAATCAACTAATAGCACAATAAAAGGCTAACCTCTTGAACTTTTTTCACATTTTGTCATGTTACAACCACTGACTGCAATGTATTTTATTGGGATTTTATTTTAGAGACCAACAAAAGTAATGGATAATTGTGATGTGGAGGAAAAATGGCGCATTATTTTAATATTCTTTATTATAAATAAAGCCTTAAATTGTGCTACGTACAGCTATTTAGCCCCCCTAAGTCAAACAATTTTCATTGAAATTACAGCTGCAAAATAGCATAAACTGAGTCGGAATGGATAAGGAATGTCTGTGAACATTAATTTTCAAGTCTTGCCAGTAGATCAAGGTCTGAACTTAGACAGGGCCACTCTAACACTTGAATATGCTTTGTTTCTAACCAACTTTCATCAACCTCTGAGGCCTTCACAGAACTGGACATTTTACTGAGATTCAGATGCACAGAGTCTGATAACTAATTATTTGACTTCTAAAGGTAATTGACTGCACTGCATTTTATTTAGGGATATCAGTTTAAAGGGGGATTGAATACAAATGTCTGTTTTTGAAATTCTATTTGTAAGAAAGTGTTGAAAACTGTGCATCATTTTTCGCTACGTAACAATTATGTTGTAAATTCCAATAAAATACAAAAAAATGAGGTTGTAACATGAAACTACATGTGGAGAAATCTCCAAAGTACTTTTAAAAAATGTGCACTGTTGTGACCAATGGCAATATTTCTGAATCTGGATAAGAAATAAAAGAGGATTTTGCCATGATTTGGGGGTGTTTGGTTTTTGGTTTTTTTCTTATTTTGTTTTGTTCTCACAGTTAAGTTTGGATCCTGCTTCGGTTTATTGTTTTCCAAGTGGAGCTTTAGTTCATTGCCTAGGTTTACTTTCTCATGATTCTTGTATTTTGCTTTTTAATGGATTTAAGTTTATGTTCTGTTATAGCTATGTTTATTGGGTCTTGATTATGCCCTTGTATTCCTGTTTTACTTCCAGCCATGTTTTGTGTTTACTCCTGCCACCGTTTGTCAATCAGTTTCATTTGTGCCACCTGCACCATGCCAATCAGTTGCCCTGCTTCTCCTGTGCCATGCCCATATATACACTGCCATTCTGTTCATTCTTCACGGGAACATCACAGTTTATCTGTTAATGTCAAGTCTGTTTATAAAGCCTGCTTTGTCAAGTTTTTCCATGCCTGTATCTGCCACCTTGAGTCTCCTGTGAGTTTTCTTTTGTTTTATATTAAATCTGATTACTCACCACGCCACGCTGCTTACTGCCTGTCTGCATTCTGGGGTCCACACCACACCACGCCGTGACAGATTTAGGTTTAAAGTTTCATGGGTAAATGTTTACAGTGCAGAATAATGGTTCTACATTAGGAGGGATTTTCCTGCTATCCATCTCTGTCCTGAATGTGGACTGAATGTTGGTCTTTACTGTAACCTAAGTCAAATTAAATGTTTTGTACTGATCACACAGAACCTTGTTAATGGCTTTCCACTGGTATTGTTGACTCAAGTCATGAGTGTTTTGCTGTTATGCAAACTTTAAATTAAATATATTTATCATCCCCGACAAAAGATGGAATATGACGATACTTCCCTATGGAACTATGGAAAGCGAGAAGATGAATTAATTGATATTCTGCCTCTGTCATTAGTTGTATGCATGAGTCAATATTTGAAATAAGTAGATGGGTATAATTCATGTATTTGAAGCAAGGCTTTTAAGCAACAAAGGTTTTTTTCTAGAAAGGTCCTGACAGGATATTACTCTTTTCAAACCTGTCCACAGTGAGACAATGTGTTATTTGAGATAAATAAAGCAAACATTACATTAAATGATAGATTGAATTTCCTGTTCCATTTATCCAGAACCTTTTAAGAGGCATTAAATTGTTTTTTGAGCATGGCTAAATAACTGGGAAGCTATAATTGTTCCACAGATAAGATCGGTTCAAGTCTCCCTGACGTAATATGCAGGGACCAAGATGAACAGCCATTAAATAATGAACTTATTTGAACCCCTCAGATCATGTTTTACCTTTAATGGAGGCTGTAACCTCCACCCAGCTGCACCTATGATGTGTGAATGTTGGTGTGGAGGACCTGGGCTGACAGTAATGAATATTGTCGCGACCAAAGACAGCCCTGTCTATCATTAACACTTGACCGGACCCACAGTGCAGAGTGGTGTTGTGACCCAAGCATACAATTCTTCTTCCAGGTTCTGAGAAAACATAAAAACAATTCAAAGAAATGGTCACAGAGGGATTCATTCTGCTGCTTTACACAAAGTGTGACTCATAATGCATACCAAACTGACAGATGAAATGCATGTTTTTGTTGCAGTCTTTTGTGGCTTTCCACTGAAAGCCTGAGTGTCTCAGTATGTATCCGCAAGCTGTGCCTGACTCTGGGTTGCTCAGCCACTTTGAGAAGGTGAGCGGTGATCCATCCAGCCAAGAGAAAAGAGGAGCTGAGGATGAAGCAAAGCGTTGATAAACATGCAAAAACTTTTCAAAAGAGACTTAAAGTTTTTAAGTCCCTGAGAATTATGTCTATTGCAGTGTACAGACCGAAACAATTATTTGAAAAGGAAATGTCAGTTATTTCTATCGCTAAAAAGTACCTCTTATTTGAAACCAACAATTCAGAGCAAAACAAGGAACAATGATGGGTGCTTTTTATTACATAATAAAGACGCTGTACAGATGTACTGACAATGCAAACTGTAATAAAATAAAATCAAGAAATATTTTCTGAATATACACACTATATTGCCAAACGTATTGGGTCACACCACCAAATCAATACATTCCAGTGCTCCAATCACTTCCATGCTTGCAGGTGTATAAAGTTGAGTGTGGAGAAACTTGACTGGCCTGTACAGAGTCCTAACCTCAACCATTGGGATGAATTAAGTTTAAGTTTAGTTAAAGTTGCTATTGCTGGCAATGGTTAACAAATTGGATCCTATAGCTTAAGATCAGGATGCCATCAAAGTTCATGTACATGTAGAAGTAGACAGACGAGTACTTTTGAAAATATAGTGTACACATACACCGCTGGTCAAAAGTTTTAGATACACTTTCTCACTTAATGGGTCTCTTTATTTTCATTAATATTTACATTGTAGATTCTCACCAAAGGCATCACAAGTTTGAATAAACACACATGGAATTATGTATTAATCAAAAGAAATAATTTTAACAGTTTTAGGTTCTTTAAAATAGCCATCATTGGCTTTGATTACTGAACTGCTCTCTTGGCATTTTCTCCATGAGCTTCATGAGGTGGTCACCTGAAATGGTTTTCCTAAGAGTCTTGAAAGAACTTCCCAGAGGTTCATTGAGATGGCTAAAGGTTAATATTTCAGTCATTACAGCAAAGCGCGGCTACTTTAAGGAATCTAAAATATAAAACATATTTAAAGTTCTTAAGTTCTTACAATTTTTTGTTTGCTACATAATTCCGTATTAGTTCATTCACAATTTTGATGCCTTCAAGGAGAATGTACATACAATGTAAATAGCCATAAACATTTTGGTCTCGTTTGTTGCATTGTGACAGAGACAACCAGTGTTTTGAAGGGATGAATTACAATTACCCTGTTAATCAGTGGAGTTAAGTTTGGGAAAAAGTTGGAAAAGAACTATAGCCTTTTCTACATACTACTTTCTTCATACACTACATACACACTTAAAGTGAAGGCAGATCTCACTGGTATCAGTTTATGGAACTTTTTTTATGCAAAATAAGAGTTTGTTGACCACTGTGTGTGTCCACACTCCGTGGTACAGGCTGGTATTACCACATTTATGGCTGTCTTTGTAGAGACTTTCTTCATATTGCTGATTTATTTGTCTCTTCTTGCTTTAAACTCAACAATATAAACTGAAGGCTTATACCCTCACCATCACAACAATTTTTTTTCAAGATGTATCTGCGCTTTTGTTACCATATTGGAGCCTGCTGCTGACAGGTGCTGGTTTCCAAGTAAGAAAGAATAAAATTGCAACATAATCCATTCTGTCATTTCTAACTTTTCTTTCAGACAATATTTAAGTTAAGTTTGGTCAAAGTACCACTACAGATGTTTTTAACTCACATGAGTGACGGATTGTGCTCAAACATAATTAGGATTTTGTTAAAAAGGAATACCAACCTTTTTCACAATTGAGTATTCTGCTAAATCAAAATACAGTTTAAGCATAGAGGAAATAATTGAACAGATGTAAACTGGCAAAGCCAAAACTGTGACAGAATAAATGCACTCATTGTTGAATTACACAATGATGGATATATATATTTAAAGATTTAATTTATTAAAAAAAAGGATTGACTATGAACTATGTCTTAAGCGCTGATCTAGAACAATTGATCTAGAACAATTATTTAATTTCAATCTGTGTAAACTAAGCTTAGACCTGAACTTGCCCAACACTGAAGATGTCTTGTAAGTGAATTGTACCAGGAAAATAGAGATATTTCGCAAATGTGTTGTGTCTGTGCCAGCTTACCCTCAGCATGCACAGAAGATTGCGATTTTGGAGAGCAGCACGGTGCCAGTCCAAGCCACAGATTTTTTTCAGAGTCCAGGTGTCTCTCGAGGAAATTTTGAGTTTCTTTATCTGGGATGTATGCAAGGTGCCCTCCACTCTCCTCACACCAATCCCGAGCTTTGTTAAAAGGAAGCTGCTGACCCACAAGCTCAAAGCAAAAACCTCGAAATGCCCTCAGGTCATGTGGACAGGAAGCTGTAACCCCCACATCATTCTCAACAGAAGGCTGACACTGGAGTGTCAACAGGACCAGCATGTGCAGAACTGCCCAGCACATCCTATCTATTCTCACTTTAAAAATACAAGTGTAGTTTCCTTCTGATGTTTTCAACTCTTTGGAGGTTTTAGAGCAGCTCTCTTCTCTTCTCTTGCACTCATTCTTGTGACATTCTGCCTTTTAATGGGCCTGAACAGCATCTCTTCTCCTGGTTTCCCTGTTTACCTAACATCTAGTCACTCAAAAAACGATGATTGCTTTGCCTTTGTGTACCCACAGGAACAAAAGAACACCATCAGAGCAGTTCCAGTCAGACAACAAAGCACACGACAGCTGAGGTTAGGGTTTTACATGTAACTTTATAAGTCAAAGGTTTGCTGTGTGTTTGTTTTTAGCCTGAGTAATAACAATTTTCTTTCCTTCTTGCTTAAAAACATCACAGTATAATTATTTGTAATTTATTATTTAAATGGATTTAAAATGTACCTGAAGTACAAATAAACCTACATTTTATGTAAAAAGACAGCACCAAATTAAAAAAATATTTTATCAGCATCAGGCTCACTGCTTCTTTGTTGATTCAGCTATCTCTCATCAGAATGTAACTGTTGTGCATAACAACATTACAGATCCACAATCAATGTAAAAAGAAACATTAACATTTCACATTTTTCTTGTTCCTTTATCCCGTTGTTCAGTTGTGACTGAACTGTTTATTATTTTTGAATATAACCTTACAGCCATCTTCAATGATTTAGAATATTATTGAAAATAAGTGAAACACATTATATAGATTAATTAAACACAGACTGATGTTTTCAAGTGTAGTGCAACCCTCTCTGTCAATTATTGTGTTATGAATACCTGCCTGGTGAGGTATGCTGTTATAGGAAGGAGCTGTGCGTTATAATGGGTTAAAACTGTGCATTCTGGAAGTTTACACGGATCACTTTTGTTTTCTGTGTGTAGTTCAGTTTTTTGTTTCCTGTATTTTCTGGTTAGCCCAACATAGGTTTTCACTTGCAGCTAAAGAAAGCACAACATTTATGATTAGAATATTACATCAGGCCAACAAAAAAACAAAAACAAATTTTAAACAGAAATGTGAGGTTAATGTAAAATATGTTTATTACCTGCTTAAAGGTTGTTATTTTCAAAAGGTACTTTTAATTTTACAAATGAGTCTCATCAAAATAATTCAATTCAGTTTACTGATATAGCGCCAATTCACAACACATGTCGTCTCAAGGCATTTCACAAAAGTCGGGTACATACATTCCAATTAATCCTAACCATTGAACAGTGCAGTTCAAATACATATTCTAATTTACAAAATATGGCTATACAGTCTATATAACAAACTTGTATTTTAATAAAAAGCCACTTTATCTTACCGAGGTGAAACAGTAGGAGCTACTTTGTGAATTCACAAAGAATCCTAAGACTTGTAGAAGCTCCTATTGATGTCATTCTAAAAAAAAGTCTGTGAGATTAAAGTTATTTACCAAGCTCCTTAAGCCTTAAGAGAGCTCCTTAACTGAACAAATGTTAAGTGTAGTGAGCAAGCCTAAATGTCTTAAGCAGAGAAGATGGTGGAAGACAGAGAAAGGAGAGATATTCTCCATAAAATGAACAACAGGGAATAAATAAAACACTACCAGCTCAATTGTGCAGGGATTCTCCCCCTAAACAGTGGGGTAAATAAAACCTGTTTTTAGTTTGGCTGAGGGGTGAGGGCAGGTTCGTAGTTATTTAACATCCCAACCAACCTTTCCGACTTTGCGTCACGCCCATGTTCTGCCTCAAGCACAGCCAAGAGAGAGAATTGATAAATTCTGTTTTGGTTTCCTCTTAATGCTTCATTTTGATAATTTAAAGATGTAGCAATCAATGTTTAACCCAAATCGCCTCAAGCGCATTAAGAATCAGTCAGAAACAATAAAACTAATTAGGTTTTTCTTTTAGTATTAGGAGAAATGAACACTTTGCTGAAATGAAACTGATCCCACTCTATAATTTTACCTATTAATAGAAAGGCCATTAAGATTAAAAAACAATCAGATCTCCTCTAGATACATTCATTTAACATTTGTTAATCCAGGCTTGTTTTCTGGTCCTTTTTTAAAGAGTGTCACCAGGCACTATGCAGTTGTTATATATTAAAATTGTTCAGCTTGCTGCTTGTGAAATTAAGCAAGCTAAGAAAGCAGAGTTTTAACATATTTTTAAAAAAGTACATGACAATAAACATCTTCCATGAAAAAAAAAAAAAAAAAAAACTCAACAAGAAAACGCTTAACATGGTTTATCGAGTCAAAAAGGACACATCACGACATAATAATGAGGAAATTTCTCATGAATATGTAACTGAAATCCGATTATTTTCAATATTATCTAAAGAAGTTGATGATCACCTATTATAAGGAAAAATCTTAATGTGTCTTAAGGTCCAAAAATAACTGATCACTAAGTTCACAGGATGAATACAGTCATGGCTGATTGTGTTTGTTATGAATGACAGTTGATAAATATTGTTTGATTGCTGTCGTGGGAATTACACTGCATTAGCATTTTTCCTTAAAACATGGAACGTACTAAAATGGTTATGACAGAAATAACCTCCTCAACCTTGGAAATAAGCCATGACTCATTTAAACCTTTTTAGAGAAAGAACTCTGTTAACTGCTTGATCAAAAGTATGAGATAAAGCCATGGCCAGTGGTCCATTGTTCTCCAGCCATTTTGAAAATGAATGACATCCATATTTGGTTCCTGTAATTAGCCATCAGACCCACTGGGAAAATAACACAAAGATTTTCCAATGAACCCTGATGCAGTCGTGACGGTTTCACTGGATGCTGTAACCAAGAAAAGGAGGGAAGAAAATGAGAGAATGAGCCTCTGAAAGCACCTCCCGCAGTTCCTCCACTGCTAATGTTGCTTGGATCAATCAGTGCATTGAAAGCCGTATTGCATCACTTGGACTGTGCCATTAACTGCACAGCAGGTCTGAACTTAACAGGACAACAAAGGAAGAAGAGCTGTGTCTTCAGCTTTCAACCATTCAAAGTTTTGTCGTCAACAAAAAACATCAGTAATGATGAAATCTGTATAAAACCATTGGGTACAACGTGCTACTTCAAGATGCATTAATTCTAAACTGAGCCTCATCCCAGAGTTTGTTACTACTGATGTGCCTCCAAGACTTTCTGCTATATTAAACAACACACTCAAACCTTTTTATTTCTGGTTAAAGATAAACTTTTCTTTGCTTAAATATTACAGCGCTCAGATAAACAGAGATCCCAATAATCATCATTTTGCATTTTGACATTTCATGCCTGCTTCTTTGTTGCTTTTGCTTCATTATCAGCCACTTAAGCTGCATGAATGTGTCTCCTGAAGCTAAATGTTTGATGTAAATGAGAGAGCTGTAAACTAAAATAATGTCACCAGCAACAGGTTTTTGCACATATCCCATTATGAGTGGTCTGAGAACCAGGATTGAGAAATACTGGTTAAAAACAACCAGAAATGATTAAACCCTTAGCCAAAAATAAAAAAAAACTGTTGTTCCTCTTTGCTTCCTGAGTACTTGCACTGTCCTTTAACAAGGTTTTATCAAAAACAATTTGCTGCTCCTCATTAATCAGTTTAATGATCAAAACAATTAATAAAACAAAAGGTTGGTATTTCTTTTAGTTTTTTTCCCCTTAGTGCACCACCCTGACCATTTTGCATTGCATGAATATAGACTCAGACTAAAGCAGTAATATTAAGTATGAAATGCTGTTGTGATTATGAGTCTGAGAATATTATTTAATATTTAATATTAATATTTTATCAAATAATATTTTGGTCTGTTAAGGGTTATCCTGTGAATACCAGCCCAGTAAGGCGATGGTATTAGGACAAAATAGAAAGGTGTGAGACGAGCTCTGACATTATTGAAAAGCAAAACTCTGCAAATATATGGAATGAATTCACACAATTCCTTAAAATACAAGAATGTATTAACAAAAATAATTCAACTCAAAGTCAAACATATTTCAATCAACAAACTCTTTACTATGCTGAAACAATCCAACTAAACTACCTAGCAGAATTAAAGAATAAAGAAGACTAATGGACTATGTACAATATAAACAAGTTGATTATTGAAAACCATGACCAAAAAGAGTGATGCAACATTATCATGCAATGTTTATGTTTGAGAACCAAGGATTATCTTGAAGAATCTGGAAGTGACGTGAAGTTAGTCTTGGAAACAACTTAGACAACCATTCACAATGCAAGATCAGATAAAATATTATTTTAATAAAATAATGTTTTAAATAATGATCTGCTGAATAAAACGAACCTTCTGAATGACTAACTCTCAACGTTGTCTCATTAACTGCCTTTATTTATTAAAATAATATTTAAAGAAATATTATTAAGGGAATATTTTGGAAAAGAGGCAAATCTTCCTGGAGAAATGAGGCTTAATGGTGTTTACTTAGTTATCAGATTTAGTAAAATAATGTTTAGGGACTATTATTTACTAGCTTGAAAACTAACAACCTTTTTGGGTAAATATTATTTGGCAGCAAGCACATGTCCTTACCTGTTAGCAGTTGAAGCTAACAAAGGAGGCTGATAGCTTAGCACCAGAATCAAACACACACCTTTAAAAATACTGTCAATAAAAGGGTTAAAATGCATAAGCGCCAACGGCGCGTTATGATCAATCTCCTGTTTAAAATCACCCTTTAAATAAAGTTTGTCTTAACTTTAAAACAATTCAATTCAGTTTTATTTATATAGCGCCAATTCACAACACATGTTGTCTCAAGGCACTTTACAACAGTCCGGTACATACATTCCAATTAAATGTAACCATTGAACAGTGCAGTCGGAGTTAGTTATTTATTCAAATTGGATAAAGGTTTTTCTATCTAAGGAAACCCAGCAGATTGCATCCAGTCAGTGACTTGCAGCATTCCCTCATACTGAGCATGCATGTAGTGACAGCGGAGAGGAAAAACTCCCTTTTAACAGGAAGAAACCTCCAGCAGAACCAGGCTCAGTGTGAGTGGCCATCTGCCACGACCGACTGGGGGTTTGAGAGAACAGAGCAGAGACACAAAGAGAACAAAGAAGCACTGATCCAGGAGTACTTTCTATGGGAAGGAAAAGTAAATGTTAATGGATGTAGCTCCTTTAGTCGTTTCACCTAGAAAGAAAGAACAGATAAACTCTGAGCCAGTTTTCAAAAACACACAAACAAAGAACACAACCTGAACACATGTGCTGCAGATAAGTCTGCTAGCACCAAGATAGCTGAGTTCAACCCAAACAAAACCAAAGTTCATAAAATGAAAAACGTTTAGATCATTTCAATCTAAATCCTTCTCCATTATTCTGCCCAAACCTAACTTCTTATGAACGTGTTGAGGAGTTGTCCGGGCGACCATAAAGTTTGAAGAAACGTCCACAGTTAACAAACAGTTCAGCTAACCTCCGTAGCTGTGGATGAAAGACGGCTCGTTGTGTCCGCCAACCAACTGCACGTTACCACGGGATGCGGCTCCTGTTGTCCTTCCTTTCAGACCGGGGAAAAACCGCTCCACTCTGCTTCGTAGAGACCGCGTCTCTGCAGGGAACACTGGAACACAGTTTGCTTCTGCAGGCCTCAGAGAGAAACTAAGCAATGCTTATACCTTAATCTCCCTTTTATGAATGAATACCGGATTCTTTCAACAGTAATTCATCAGTACTTAACTTGTGCATATGATCGCGTAATCTTATGACACCCTTGGATCCAGTTTGAAGAGTTTATGTCTTTTTGTCAGCAAAGAGACATTAACGCGCTGTCTCACCGGCCAGCCTCGCACAGAGTCCGGATGGTAGAGAAAAACCTGTGGGGGAAGTGGGGGTTTTATGTGGACAGTGGCATCATGGGAAGTTCGCTGTTACCCCCAATTCCTAAGTTATGCCGGAAGAGAAACTGGTGATGTGAGGTATGACAGATTTGTCTTTAGTTTGCTGCCTGTGCTGAGCACTGCTCTGTAAGTTTAAAAGAAACTGGATCATGAAATCATTTAAAAAAAAAAAAAAAAAAAAAACACAATGAAATATTTCTGTTGAGTTTGAAGGACTGAGGAAACTTCTGAAGGTAAGTGTAAGTTTTTCATCATTGTGAAGGTATGTCCTTCAGAGACTGTATTACATGACATTATGTAAAGGGGTGTTTTGCAGTGGTAATTCTACACAACAAAAAAAAAAGGAATACCGCTTGTCACCGTGTGAAAAGTGGAAATGACTGAATAAAATTACCTTTATTACATTAGATGACTGGTCTGTAATATTCACCTGCTTTATCACAGTATCCCAGAATTAAATTGCTAATTTTTAGGCTGCTAAGCCCTTTGCAAAGCTTATTTTACCATTTTCAGGATCACAACAGATAAACAAATGTCATATCACTCACAGAATGTTTTAGTCTCATAATTGGTAATTTAACTATTAAATAAGGTAAGAAACACAACTTTAGATTCACAAAGAGTACTGGAAAGAAGAAAAAGCTACCATATGCTGACTGAGCCTGGTTACCTTACTGATTCCAATAACATTTTAATCAAGCCGTGTTGCTTCATTATCTCCTCTACCTGATGACCAAACATTATCTTATCAGTGTGACAGCAGTGGAGGACCTGATTAACACAAATCTTAAAGTGGCCTCTGAGTGGGCTGCCAGCTCTCAGGTGGTTGATCCTGTGATTTAGCCTCATCATTTTCTTAGACCACGCTCATATTCTTTAAGGTAATCAAAAGGCAGGAGAAGCATTTGTATAATTCCTTACAAAAGGTATGGTAGCAAAAGAGTTCTTTGTCAAAAATACAATTTCAGTATCATTTAAGATATCTTTTTAAATTATGCTAAGATTATGTATGTAGGCTTTTAAAAGGTGAAACATTGTAATTTAGGGCTCTTGATTTATAATGGAAGCCGTGAAAAGTTGATTCAAAAACTGCTTGTTTTCAGACTTCGAGATATTAACATAAAACATTCAACAAATTATCTTTAATTAATGTTTTGCTTTTTTTAAGTTACTTTTTAGTGGTTGAAATAAATTTTGGGTAATTGGTGTGTGAAATCACTTGATCTTTAGTTTAGGTACTTGAAAACCTGAACTAAAATTGAATTTATGTTATGATTTGGGGTTATTTGGGTTTTTTTTTTATATCTTTTTCACAGTTGAAGTTTTGAATCGTTCTTCTGTTTGTTTTGCTGGTCATGCTTTAGTTTTTGTATTCATGTTTTGCTAAGTTGTTTTCTTGGATTGGGCTTCTGGTTATGCTTTGATTTCATGTTTTTCTAGTTTGATTTCTATTAGTTTGTTTTCTTGAATTCCTGTTTTTTCCGCAGCCACGTTTTGTTCTGTCTGTCAATTAAGTTTATTTGGTTCACCTGCTCAAAGTTAATCTGTCTTCTTGCTCCACCTGGTTTTCACTCCATATATACACACCTGCTCAGTTAGTCATGGCGGAAACATTTCTCAAACCTTCTCTTGTTGTTTTTTGATCATGCCATGCCTGTCTCACCTGCCCTTTTGTTGTTTTGTTCCTGCCTCCTGCTGTGAGTGAGTTTTTGTTATTAAACCTTTTTGCACTTACCATCACACTGCCTGCTCATCTGCATTCTGGGTTCCTATATCTCGCAAGCCATAACAATTTAAATCGTTTTCAAAATTCATTTTTAAAATCGAACACAGTTTTGTTGACCCCAAACTTATACATAAGCCACAACTCTGTCAATACCAGGAATAAAACTAGATAATGATATTGTGGATAGGTTTACATTATCATCAAAGTCTGAAAATTGCCATCGACAATAGCAAATGAAAAGTTGTGGTGGATGGTATGCCCCCATGTTTCTGTCACACATGATTTTTAAATGAATTGATCATTTAAAGGCCTCCATAAAACTTGATGGCATGCTGAGAAGGTATTACAATCATTCGAATCAGTTGGGCAGGGGTAGCGATGCACCTAAAATATGCAGGACAGTAGGCCTGGAGGACCATTGCCATGGTAGATGGCCCCTTTTTTAGTACCGGAAAAAGTGTGTTCCTATCCACTGCACCACATGTCACACGCCTTTCTACAATAACCACGGCCAGAATAGTAGTCAGACACCACAGGAGAAAGTTCTACCTACATGATGTGCTCAGGAAGAGCTGCAGCAACTCTCAGGCCAGGGCTGCTAAAAGAACAGGTGCCTTTACATACACTTGCTGACAATGTACAAGCCTTTACACACAATAGATTATTACTAAAATACTGGACACAAGTGGTTCCAAGTTAATCTTTCAGCAGAATTTTAAGAACCTGGAGGAATGTGGTTTCCCTCATAATGTTAATCTCTTTTCAATGGCCAGACTTGAGCTTAACAGTATAAAGATTGAGTTTGGTATTGTTCAATCAGGTTTATTTGTCACAATTAATACTACTGCAACACATTTTATGGAAACTTTATTAAAATTCATAAAATACATCCTTCTAATTTGATTGTAGAAATTGTACTGTTAAGGCAATTAACATTTCTTTATTTCAACTTTATTTATACAGTTAAATTTCACTGAGACACGAGGGCTCATTAGCAACCTGTTTTTAAAATACAATCTCTCTGTTTCTGAGGTGATAGGTCGTACTTGATTTGTCAGATTTTCTTATTTTACCCATGCTTATGTCTTAACAGTGATTGCTGTAGAGTTGGAAACATGTCAAAGCCAATAAAAAAATCTCTCAATGTAACTGTCATGTCTAGGAAACATGAGACAATCTGCTGTATTTTTAGTTAACTAACAACCACGTAATCTGATTTGCAGCTCCTGTTAGTCATGAGAAAACCAAAACAAATCCTGAAAAGACCTGTGTTTGTGCTCCTGTGCATTTGTTTCCTGTGGTGTCTGGGTGTGCCCTATTTTATTCTGGTAGGTATCTTTGTCCATTTTCTGCTTGCTTTGTTTTTGGAGAGCTTATAACCCATCACAGTTAAGATCTAATTGTAAATACACAAATTGTATTGAAGTGGTGATGTTATCGAAGTTATTTGTATAGTCTGTGAGGAGCTCTTAGAACAACCATTCATTTTTACAAAGTAAACTCAACCAGATCAGGATGGAAAAAAAGGCCTACACAATAGCAATTACAGTGCTGACCAACAGTGGAAGTCTGTTGGTCAGTAAATGGAGACCAGCTGTGTGTAATTTAATGTCAGTACAAATCTAGGTGTTCGTTGAATGCCTCAGAGGTCTGTTAGAGAATAAAAGTGAAAAAATACATCATCATGATGACCAAGAAACACAGCAGACATGTCAGGGTGAAAGTTGTAGATAAGTTTAAAGCAGAATTCGTTAATGAAATAATATCCCAAGCTTAGAACATCTCTCATAGATCTGAAAACTGAAAGATTACAGCACAACTGCAAACCTACCAAGACATAGCCATACAGTTAAACCAACAGGCCAGGCAGAGAGTGAATTAATCAGAGAAGCAGACAGGAGGCTTTGGTTACTCTGGTTAAAAATTTGAGAGAAACTGCAAAAGCCTGGAAACTGGGTTGGAGGTCCACCTTCCATTTGAATAGTGACCCTAAAAATACAGCCAGAACCAAATGTGTTAGAATGGCCCAGTCAAAGTCTAGATCTGAATTCAATAAAAATCTGTGAAAATACTTTTAAGTTCTAAACTCCATCAAATCTGAGCTATTTTGCAAAGAACAGGCACGTTCATACTCAGTCTATACAAAAAACTGTGATACAATTAATATTTGAGTGCAGATATAAAACTCAGTGCTTTTACTTTAAGTTTATATTGACTAAAAAAATTGCTTGTGTGGTTTTCAGACTAATGTTGACTAGAGGAGCATCAGTGTGGCTGCTGACAGCAGGCTGAGACAGAACAAGAAAGTGTGGCTGGAAACAAGCAATGCCTAAGGTGAGAAAAGAGCAGCGACATAATGAGAAGGGTCAGGCTGGTTAAAAGGAGCACAAATAAGGGTGTTAACTACTGGTCTCCACACCAGATTTGTTTCATTGTGGAAGAAAATAAGCAAAACAACTAAAAGACTTTCTCTCCTGGCAACTACAGATCAGAGAACCGAAGTGAAGCACCTCAACCCAGAGCAGTTTCCAGGCACTCAGCATTTACTTGCATTACTTTGAAGTTTTCCCAATTCACCAGAGGAGGTCATATGAATTGAGACTGATTAAGCATATTTGAGTGCTTATTGTGAAGTGCATCAATTTGCATTATGAGCATCTCATTCACCTACAGACTGAAGATCCAAGGGAGATAAACTGAAGAGTTTTTTTCTGTACTGAATTATAACCCTGGCCGGGTATTTCGATATTTTTCTGGTTCATTTCTGAGAACTGTTGTTTACACTCTTAAGATTGCTTATATTACATAGAAAAATCTATTAGGTAATCTTGCAGTTTAAAACAGTTTTGTTTTTATGTGATTCATAAAAAGACAAAGGTCATTCATTCAAGCCCCACCATTGGTTATTCTTTCTGTTTGAATGTCTTTTTCATTTTTGCTTCATTCTAGATGTGATGTAGATTTTTGTCAAGTTTGTGGATGATCTGCTGAACATCGTCGAATCAAATGATAATGGTAGGAAATATCTTTCAGAACAAAATACTTTTTTTGCAAAATGTATGGCACTATCTATAATATGAAACCATTGCTGCCTCAAAATTTGAGACAAATATTCTGACTTAATCATAGACTCTGCATGCAACAAGCAGCGCAGTGAGACATGGATTACCGGTTTGCCATCTGTCTTTTTGAGTTAATGATGATGGATATCGGTGTAAGGGGGCAGGAAAAATCCATATGTTCTTGGTTTGCCAGTGGTAGAATACCCATGCAATGCAATGTCTTATGGTTAATTTATAAAAATATTATATTTACTTGATCAAATGGATTTCATTATACAACTGGTTCTCTAAAGGACAGTAAATTATCAGATATAAGAGATGAAACTGTTCAAAAGATTTTTTTCTGAGAGGCAAAATTTTCTAAAAGTGTCTCACTTAAAAAACATATAATTATTTCTTGAAAGTTTCTATTTGTGCTTTAGCTGCTTTTTGTACACAGTTTCAGTCAGCCTTTTTCAGTACCTAGCCATATTAGAGGGACTAGAAATTACAACTAGAAATTGGCCTTCAGGGGTTGTAAAGAAAGAACAGATTTCTACAACAGTGCAGCAACGTATAATAAAAATATATTTATTTGAGCATCAGGCTGTGATTTAAACAGTAAATTAGGAAAATCATGAGATAAGCAAGGCACTGAATGAAAACAAATGGCTGTCTTGGTGTTCATCCAGCATCACAGAAAATCTGTCTCCAACAAACATTTTTGAAGAGTGGAGATTTGTGTCAGATAAAAGGAATTGCCCATGTAGCTTTTTTTTTTTTTTTTTTTTTATTGATAACCTGAGAATAATCAATAGGATTTAAAAAGTGATACAGAATGTATTGTTTTTGTTTGCAGCCTCCACCTTTTTGTGAATCTCAACAAGCATGTAATTGAGTAGGAACCTTTGATCATATTTAGAAAATGGATGTAATCGATTTGGTGACCTTCTTAAACTTTTCAGTTTGATAATTGCTCCATTAGCTTTGGGTAGTCCACAATTTTCCATGCCTTGTGAGTGTTGATACCACTTGAACGTTTTCAAATTTGGTCACTGTACATCCACAAACTATGATGTATTTTATCTGTTGGACAAACATATGGTTTCTGCCTTCAGCGTGTGTAAACGGCTTGTCACAAGATGTACATACAGTAGGTTTTTTTCCACATCATGTGTGTTGGGGGGCGGGGTGGATTTAATCAGAACTAAACAGAAATTGTCATTGTAGGATTCTACAAAACAATAAAATCCTACAAAACAATGAAGAAATTGTCATTGAAGGCTTAAAACCATTATTTCACTGTTCAACAATTTCAGACTTGGTTTTAAAAAGTGATATGTTTTTAAACACTATTTGACCAAGATACAAGATGCAGTGCCTTACAAAAGTAGTAATAGTTTTTCATATTTTGTCACATTACAACTGCAAACTTAGTATTTTTTTTTTAAGTTTGTGTCATATACAAAAACATAGTGCATAATTATGAAACAGGAGGTAGATATTAGATGGTTTTCAATTTTATTAGCATGTGGACTTGCATTCAACTCACTGTACTCTGATAGCCCTGAATAAAATCCAGCATCATCACTGGCCTTCAGAACTCAGCTAAAAAGTAAACGGAGTCCATCTGTGTGATTTAATCTCAGCATAAATAAATATATAATTCATAATACATAATAAATAAATTGTTTGTGTTTTTTACACTGCACACAATACAAGTTGTGCTCATTCAAAGTGCCGGATATGCAAACAACCAATAGAAAACTAAATTGAAGTGCAGCTGACAACACTTTTGTTTGAAGGCTTGTGCAATCACCCATGTTGTTCCACCCTGGACATTGAGCCCATCATCCATATCAAAATTAGCCTGTGTGTAAATTATATAGTCATGTTCAATAAAGTAGGGTATTGATTCCATTGATGCATGTTTATCCAAATGAAAGGACCTCTTGAAAAGAACAACCTTTAAGCCGGTATCAAACATACTTTTCTGGTGGTGGATTTCCGCAGTTGCAGACCCACCACACTGACACCAGTGAACATTCATTGAATTGACATTGAAAGAGTGGACTCTTATAAGTATCTGCGTGTCTGCTCTGACCCCAGGAAGGAGGCTGAGATCTTTTGAAGAGCAGGGGTTTTTCTTAACAAGTTTTTGACTCCGAGGTGGCATCATCCATTTTCTATGGTGTAGTATGTTGGAGCAACAGTTTATAGCTGAGAGAAAGCGGTTAAAAAAGTTCATCAGGAGGGTCAGCTCTGTCCTAGAATGCTCGACTTGACCCAGTGCAGGTGGTAAGAGACAGAAGCACTTCAGCAAAAATAACATCGCTGTTGGATGATGTCTCCCCCCATGTATACAGCTGTTAGGTGTTACAGAACTGGAGATATCCTCCAATGATAGACTGCTGTATCCTAGGTGCACAAAGGAGTGTTATCACAGGTCCTTCCTCCCAGCAGCTGTTAGACTTTATAACCATTGCTATTCCCATCAAAGCCAAAAAGTGCTTTCCTCCCTACTGTTACTTGCACAGTTTTTCATTTCTGCCTCTTGCCTTTCACTTCGCTGCTGATACACCTGAAGTTCCTTATGGTGGGACACCGAAATGAATGAACTTTTCAATAATACAAATTTATTGAATATGACGGGATAAAATAACGTATAAACTAAAGGGTTTATCATAGTTTATTTCATGCACCATCAATCCATTCATTTCTACAAGACTATATGTAAAGCCAGATAAAGTAAACCAATGAAAATGCTGCTGTTTGTTTTTTTTATAGAGGATGAAATCCCAGAAAATGAAAATTGCCCGCTGCCACCTGTCATGATGGGGTTTTGGGTCGGACCAAAGTGCAGACAAGAGCTTGGGAGGCGCATCTGAATTTATCCTCGTTTATTTAGAGGTTGCAAGGTGAGAGCAAAAACGTAGCAAAACCCACTGCAGGTACGAAGCAGAAGTACAGTCCAAACTTACATGTGCTCTTCAGGTTATTCAAGGCAAAAACGTAGCATGGTTTCCAAGCGAAGCAAAAACAAAGCATAGTCATGGTAGGGAACGGGGTAGTGACGAACTCAAGGAACCAGCGACGAACAAAGACACCAAACCAACTAATAACAAAGGCAGGTAATCAAAGGAACGGGGAACAAGTGTGACAAAGGAGGCAGGGAGGCAGAAGGAACAGGTGAAACAAATACAAAGACTGAAGAAGAGTGAAAAGACTAATAATAAACAATAAACAGAAAACACAGACTAAGCAAGATAATTAATCAGAGGAGGAATGAGGAAACTAGAATAACTAAGAACTAAAGTAAACAGAGAAACTAGAGGGAAACATAGGAACACCAACAACAACCTAAGAACAAACACAGAGCCCATAAGGAGAACCTGATTTACAAAGTAAACAAACCAAATGTAAACAATAACTAAAGCTGGAATGAGAACAGTTACCTAACCATAAATAAACACAGATACTAAATGAGAATCCAAGGATGAATAATAATAATAATAATACTACACAAAGTAATAAGAAAGCAACCACAAAAGGAACTAAGAACGAGAGGAAGAAAACACACTAGGAGGTGGTAGAGGGAGGAAAAGAACTAATAAACATGATGCCAAACCCAAAATGGAAACAACTAAACAAAGGTTAACACAAAGCCACAAACTAAGTCCAAAAATGTCATATTCTGACACCACCTTTGGATAACTTTCCAGAGTGTAAGGGGAAAATCCAGGTAACAAACTTGAATCCTTGTAATGGCAGTTTAAGATTGCATTCTATAAAACATGAATCAAGAAGTAACAGAGCAAGGTCAGACCCATTTATTTATCTTCCTTTATGCTGTACACTTATGCATTCGGATGTGACATCACATTGCATGTTGATGACAACTTTAACTTTACTTCAATGTACTGTATTTGCATTTATGACTGTTACACAACTTTAAAGATAATGCTGCTTGCAATCAAACCACTTATCTTCTATGCATCCTTTAAAGTTGAGTGAAATGTAAAACTACCTCAATGTTCTGCTACATCAGAGGTTACTGTATACTATCAGGTGTTGTTTGTGTTGTGGCGCTCTGTGGATCTCTGCTCTGTGGTAACAGTGGATGAAGGACATGTGGAAGACAGACCCTTGCTACAGCAGTTATGGTGTAAATGGATCTCTGTGCTCCTTCCTCATCTACCTCAGCGAAGTACCCAGGTGCTTTTAAACATGCATGAAACATTTAGTGTTTTTTGTGGCTGAGGGGGCATGGTGGGGGACACTGGCCCTGGGTGCCTGCCGCTGGCCAGGAACCTCTTGGTGGATGAGTTTGTCCAGTCATGGTGCGGGGTCCTGTTGTGGGTGTGGTGCTTGGTGGGGTCTGCCCTGTTGCGCCTGTGGGCGTGGGTGGCATTGCGCGGGGCCCTTGCCTTGCCGTTGCGGTGCGCTGTGTGGTGGAGGAGCGGGGTGCGGCGAGGGTTCTTAGAGCGAGGCTGTGTATGGAGCTTGCGCTGTGTGGGTGTGGCTTCATTGGCTTCTCGGCCATGGAGTTCACCTGTGGGGGAGGGGATGCGTGGCGTTTGGGTTCGGGGGGATTAGTTCGATATTGGTGTCTTTGTTGGGGGTGGCCCTGTGGGGAGGTTCTTGTTGGGGTTCACTGGGGGTGGGAGACTCATGGGTTGGGATCGGAGCTCATTACGGGGTGGGGACTGCTCCATCCTGGGGCGGCTCCAGTTTGCGGGCTGGTTTGAGCCATGTGGACCCCTCTTTTGTACATAGCCCCTTCTCCGGAGGTGGATGGGGGTTGTTGGGGACTGGGTTCGGGGCGGGGGGGGCGAGAGCCGGGCCGGGGTCACCCGGGTCTGGGCGGTGCCGGCGCTGTCTGCCTGTCTCTGCCCCAGGAGGGAAGGGGACCACCTCCTGGGTCCGGGGGCAGGTTGCCCCTAGGGGGTACTGGGGCCTGGACCTGGACCTGGGAGTATAGAGTATGCATGGGGTGAGTGAGTGAGTGTATGACGTCCATTGTTGTTTGTCTTTACGTTGGGTGTTCTATATTGGGCTGCACCTCTCACTACGTACATTTTACATTCATAATTACCGTGTCCTATTTTGTTAAAAAAAAATACAGCTGCATGTGTATAAGCAAGCAGGGTGTAATCTTGTATTCTCTTCATCCTTCTTTCTCTCCTCCACTCTTTCCTCCTTTTCTCCCCTTTTTCCCTTTTGCCCCATCTCTCTCTTTTTTGAGCTTCTTTTTTCCTTTTCATTTCAGTGTCTGTGTCCGTAACAATTGAAATATTCCCAAAGAAGTTTATAATAAAGTTTATTTTATAAATATCAAACAGAGCTTTAAAGCATTAGCTGGGATGCTCTGCTTGTGAAAGTAAATCTGTTGGGCAATTTCTTGGCACTCAGACAACAATTCTGAGCGCTACTCTGCCGGACAGGACACGGTAAAAAAAACATGCTTAAAAACAATCAATAAGCATGGACAAGACATGATTTTCTCCCTGCATGTATACTGGTCAGTGGTGGAGGAAATCTGCCTTGTTTTGAAAAAAGGTACAAATCCGTTTTTGCACATACATTACAATGAAGCAATACATTCCTCTTTGAGAAACATCTAATTTGCATAAAACACATTAATCTCTTCAAGCATGAAAAGTTAAAGTAATATTGTGTTTATTTTTGTAACGGTTTCTTTGTTTTGTGTTAAGATAGAGTCCTGGTGTCCTGTTCTTTCAGGACGAGTCGTCCTTTCAGAAACCGAACAGTTAGAGAGAAAAGCCAAAGAATACATGTGTCTTGTGTTTTGTGTCCATGACATGTGTTAAGATTGTACAGATTTTACCAGTGATGGAGTTACTCTATGATTGCATGTCTGTTTGTTTTTGTGCCACTGGAGTAGAACTATTTTCGCTTTACACTTTTAAAACTTTCGTACCAGCTAGATATTGTATTTGGGTATACTGAAGCAATTTAAAAGATGTTTTATTGAAAATATAACCTGAATGGTCTAACCAGTCACAGCCTTCTTTGCAAAAATGCCAAAAAGAGTGTATAGAAATAAAGAGATTTAAATGATGTGGTTTGCTCAGTGGTCGTTTTGACATTGGAGAGAATTTGTACTTGTTAGTTTATTTGTGTTGCGGAGCAACGAGATATGTTGGAGAATGAATGAATGTGCCTGAGTTAATAACTGATTTAACTGCTCTCTTGATTCGTCTCAGACAGAATTACAGGATGCAGTGACGCGCAAACATTTTGAAAGTGTTTACCAACCTTTGCATAACATGACTGAATTCTGTTGGATCCAAGAGAGAATTAAAAGCATGGAGGAGATTTGGGTGGAGGCAGGACGTTCTGGTCACTCTGAATTGCCCTTAGGTGTCTGAATGAGTGTGTGCATGGTTGTTTGTGTGTTGCCCTGTGATGGACTGGCGACTTGTCCAGGGTGTACCCTGCCTCTTGCCCATAGACTGCTGGAGATAGCGACCCACTATGGAATAAGCGGTAGAAAATGACTGACTGACTGGAATATTTTATTTTGGGGAGAAAAAAAAATAGTTTGATAAAACTTTTTTTGATTAAAATTGCTCATTTTTTCTCATGGTAGGTTTCTCCAGAAACCTACAGTGAAATGATGAAATACTAATTCTGGTTATAATATAGATGACCCTCTAATATAATCTGAAGAGATTGTGTTGTCACCTCTCTTGGTTTTGGAGAAATAAATTCCTGAAGGTGGGACAAATGCATATAATGGTTGAGCATTTTGAGGTATTTTGACAAGATACTTCTCCAAAACTGTACAGTGAAATATTAAATATATATTCTTTTACATAAAACATGAATGTGAAAGTTGTAAAAATGTAATTAATATAAATGTTCTGTAGGCTACTTTTCTGTTTTCCTCTTATTTTCTCAACCGTTGCCAGGATCGCCGTCCTTTCTGCTCCATTACCGTAAAGCACCTTGTCTGGTGTTGGCTGGCGTCACCGCGTATTTCTGACTGTCGGCTCACTTGACCGCAGTTTTCTTCTGTAGAGTTGATGTCTCCTCACTGAAGCGACACTGCAAGCCCTGCAGTTCGAGCAGAAATTCAGAGGTGCGGGGGATCAGAGTCTGTGGCTTTAGTCAGCTCTAACCAATAGGGAAACGTCTTACAGCGTTCATCTTTAGGCTCCGCCCAGGATGTTCATGTTTCCAGAACTCAAAATTCGTTGAGTTCAACCAAAAACAGAGAGCGTCAAAACCAAAAGAGCGAGACTCGTAACCAAAGATTTTTGACATGCGCAAATAAAAGTTTATGTTTTGCAAATAACTTTTTTCTCTTTGTGAGAAAAAATGAGTCATTTTAATCAAAAAAAGTTTTATCAAACAATTTTTTTTCTCCCCAAAATAAAATATTCCATTTAAAAAAAAATAATCGTTACAACTCTGAAAGTTTTGATTACAACTTAATATGTTTTGATTAAGATTAGGTTTTTTTTGATTGAATATTCCAAACGTTTTGACCACAATTAACTTTTTTGAGTTTGAGACAAATTTACGTTTCAGAAAACAATTTAACAAGAAGTGAAACAGTTTTAGAAGTCCCGAAACAAATTTACGTTTCAGAAAACACTAACAAAACACTTTAACAAATGACAAAATCTTACGGAAAGGGAATGTACCAACTCCGACGTTGACCCGGAGGTGATAACGGGAGCACTCATGGTGATCCAAGATGGACAGCAATTGAGTGGTGTTTGCCCCATTTTCTGAACTGCCCTTTCAGTTGTTTAGATACCGGACTGCAGTAGGTGTGACTGTTGCATATAGTCATCCTTAAAACATATTTCAAGTGCTAAAAGATCACAAATGATCGGACAATAAAACATTACATCATGAATATATTTGGCAACTTCGTAAAAGATGGATGCAAAATGTCTAAAATTTATGGGCTTTAATTTAGAAATTCCACATCAGATCTTGATGAAATTCATTGAGTGGAATCTTGAACTGTTCTCTTGTCATCCTGAAGTGAGAGTAATCACTGGAAACAATCCGTTTTCTTGCTATAAACACGGTAATGTCTTAAATGTCTTATTTTTAAGGCCTTTCTTTTGAAATTCCACATCAGATGTGGGTGAAATTTGATAAGTGAAGTGAGACTGGTCACTGGAAACAATTTAGTTTTAATAAGCTTGGAAGCCTAGGGGATATAAATGGACATTCACAAATAATGAACACACAACTGATCACATAAAACGGTGACAAAAACTAAAATGTCATATCTACATATTCCCGGATGGATTTTTAAATATCTAATATTAATAACAGCAACAATGACATCAATCGCTACAAGTCAGTTCATTTAAAAAATATTGCTTTTACTAAGATCTCAGCAAGCGCCACTGCAATTCGGGATGTTTTCACGCACACAAAAAAAACGCGTGAGGGCGCCTACTCCATTGTCATTTTTTAAGTGGAGGCAGCTTGCTTGACCGAAGTAAAACAAAGGCAGCATCCTGGAGGTTTTTACAGCCGGTCTGGCGACCTGTTGCACCCTCTGGCGTCCTTGTGGTACCCTGTGGACTCCACAGAGTGCCAGCATGTTTTTAAATAATTCTTTTTATTTTCTATGCATAACAATTTACAGTAACAATTCATGATCTATAATAAACCAACTGTTGTGGAATGTCTCTTTGTCATCCTTTCAGCACGTTATACGTATACATAAGGCTATTTAGGGCATAGTTTATATCTCAAGTAAATCAGTCAACCTATATTATGTGTCTTACTGTTTATTAAATAATAACCAATAATGACATCATTTGAAAGTAATTACTGAATAACAATCAATAGCTAATAACTATAATGACAACCGATTTGCCGATAATTAGCATTGGCTTTGACAAAAACTGCGGCAGCCAGCGTGACAGCATCTTAGAGGCTTCTACTGCTGCTCTGGCACCCTGTTACATCCTTCGGTGGCAGAAGTACCATTTCTAGTTGTTACTGCCACGAATTGAGCTTCCTGTCTCTGAGATTCTAAGGACCGAACACGCGAAAAATAAAACAGAGTTAATCTACTCGTTTGCCACAAAACGGGCAAAATGCCATTCGATTGCTGTCCATCCTGTATCACCATGCGCACTCCCGTCATCATTTCCAGGTCGGCATCGGAGTTGGTACATTCCCTTTCTGTAAGATTTTGTCATTTGTGTGTTTCGTGTTTTGTTAAATTGTTTTCTGAAATGTGAATTTGTCTCAAATTTTGTAAGTGTTTCAGATTTTGTAATGTTGGTTTGCACCTCCCGGCCATCGTCCCAATTCCAGTGAAGTTGGTGCATTGTGTAAAACATAAATAAAAACTGTTCAAAACATCTGCAAATAAAAGCCAGTTTCCTGGCTTTTAAGCATGATCCACACATTTTCAGAAGGGCTGATGACGGGGATTTCGGAAGGTCATTCCAAAAGCTTAACGTTAGCCATCTTAATCCATTTATTGGATCATTGTTGGAACATCTAGTTAGGTCCAAGTTATAACCGTGGATTTGTGGTGGAGTTTGAGATTTTGGAGGTACTCCTCCCCCATTTGTTCAAGTGCGTTATGCAACACACCAGCATCTCTAGCGACAAAGCAGCCCCACAGTTTCAACCTTCAGCCACTAGGCTTAAAGGTTTGGTGCATTACTTTAGGTCTAGATTGGGAATTGATCAAATAAAGTAATTGAAAACTGATATTAATATGACACCAATCTCCATGTTGTGCACATGTAAACTTCCAATAGGAACTATTGGTCCTCAGTGAATCCATAAGTCATGAACAGATGTGTTTCACTTAACCTAAGGCACTCTTTAGAGCCTTAGTCGTCAAAGGTATAGTTATATAATAAGAGTTGGCATATGCCCGAATTTAGAGCCCTGTCACTTTTTATTCAATCATTTTGTGTTTTGTATTTATTTACCATTTGAATGTACAGTGGATACAACTCAATTACTTAAACACACAATGTGATTTTCTGGATTTTTGTTTTAGATTCCGCCACTCACAATCGAAAGGTTAAATATTATGATAAAAATGAATGACATCTACATGCTTTGCAAGTAGGAAAACCTATAAAATTGGTAGTGTATCAAATACTTGTTCTTCCCACTGTATCTTGAGTGTTGTATGCATTGGTTAGATGAAGTAATAATCAAATTATTGAACATGTACACATGTACCATCAAACATGTTAAAATATTTAGGTTTTTAACCTCAAAGATGAATGTTAAGCAACATCAAATTAAATTGTCTTTTATCTCATTTGCGTGCTTACCTCTAACTAAATGTAACATTAATGAAACAAAATGAAAATAGAACTTTAGCAGGTATTTCTATTAAAATTACAATTCACAAAAGGAACTCTGTAGAAAACCAGAATGTTTCCGTTAAATTAAATGGTTTTGTACTGCCTTTGTGTTTAAATTAGGTTTAAGTAAAATCAGTCTCCAACAGCATTATTTCAATATTGTTTTTGACATTTTTTTATTTGTGAGTTCAACAGTCTTGTTAAAATGGACTTCTTGTTAGTTTAGCATTTTCAAGGTGTTATGAGGTTGTTTTCTCCTTCATTTAAAAAAGCTTTTTGTTCCACTAATACTGAAGACAGACCGCTTAAATAGGTGCAGATGTAAGAGTTTCTTCCAAGAAAACTTGCACAGTAGTAATGGTGTGGAAGGACTGTTGTCACTGTCTGAAATGAGTCATCACTTTGTTCTTAAATGTCCAGGAAGCTTTTTGATTCTGAATGAAACACCAAAACGGAAGCAAGGGAGACAGTTTAAAGAACATTCAAAGTTGCTTCTTATCCATTAATCTTTTATATTCCCTCGATTCCCTCAGATATTTTTGCATCTTGGTGTGCTTATGAAAGAAGCAGATCTTAAATTAGTTGAGAATGCTTTCAGTGGCGGCCCCCTCAGAGAGCTGGTTCAGTGGAGTGACCTTATAGCAACACTTCATGTTTTGGGTCATAATCTTCACCTGTCAGCCTCTGTACCAAGCCTCAAGAAGTGAGTATTCATCTGCAGGCCTTTTGTGTAAGCAAGTAGAAGCAGACAAATGTGGCAGTTTAGAACCGGTTGCGATGTATAATATCAAATATAAACCGTGTCCTTTCCAGTAATGCCAAAATCTGATGTTATAATTCTCATTTAATTTTTTTATCCACTCTTGCTTTTTTATGTCTTTACTTATTTCTAGCTTTTTTGGGATTCAGACAGGTGGTTGTCCCCCTCAATACTCAAAAGTGGAAGCAAACATAATCTATACAGACATAATTGGTCTTAGACAAATTCGGTCAGTCCTGAAGGCATCATGGATCAAATAAAAGTGAGTATAACTGTTCTAATCTATGAGGAGTCAAATATTTTTTACATGTCATTATATTGCCAAGCACCTTGCTTTTGTGCTCTTTGATACTCTGCAGGAACTGACAAAAGTATTAGAACCCTTCAGTGTTGTTCAATTCCTTTCTTATTTAGTCTTAGTCTAGTAATGGTTTCTCAGCCTTCTGCTTGCAGCTGTGTGAGATAATATGTACGCCACACTGTTAAGATTATGTCTAGGACAACAGGTCTCATGAGAGTCACCTTGAAAACTGTTGTAGCTTATAGGATAACTTCTGCGTCGAGGTTCCTGGGAGACTCTGCACTGGAATCCAGAAAGAACCTGATTTTTTCCCAGAGATGGTGAGATCTTGAATCAGCACAATTTAATAATTATTATCATTAGGTTGTATTAGGTAAAGAAAACAAAAACAAATTATAACCAATGGCCTATAAATTAAATTGCAAAAATAGAGAAAATAATAATATGCTTAATAATAATAAGGACTTCTTAAATTTTAACTAACAGGTTAAAACTAACAGTTTCTACTGGGGAAAAAGGGGATCTGGGATTTTTTCCGCCTTGGAACAGGAGCGAGGTGTACGGACCTCGCTGGTGCGGTTGATGCCACGCTGCACGCGGGTGAACAGTAATTCACCAGTAGAGACCCCTCCCTGTACGGTTGAGTGAGGCTCCCCTAACGAGTAAGTTAGGGGCAAGGTGATTAGGGTGCCAGGCCCTGTCCCAGTACCCGCACTTCCACCCTTGTGTCCCTGAATTGCGCGTTCCCGTTGATGGGTTTGAGTGCGTAGTGTGTCCCAATTCTCCAGAGTCGTCCTTAGCCCCGCCCCCTTTGTGCCATCAATCAGCCCTTCGGCGAAGTCCGCATCGAAGTATATTACCCACAATTCACTGCTGCAGATGACGTTCTGAGCAAAAACCAATCACAACCGTCAACGTAACCAGCCATCAAATCTGAATAATAAGAACCGCGTAAAATTTAGACAGCAAGCCGACAAATATATTTTTTTACTGGTTTTCCAGGCTCAACATTGTAAGATACCACTGGGTTCAGACTGAGTCTGGGCTGTCATTAGGCCATAACACTGAAGTTACCTTTCAAACAAACACTGGCGCGGCGAGAGTCTGGTGTATAAGCCTCCTTCGTTTCCTGCACTTTATTGTCCTCAAAACAATAGCTTGTTGCAGTTTTAAAATAGTTTTTTTAGCAGCAAGACTGTGAAAACAGCGCTGGTTCCCGCCCTTTTTGATGTTGCAGTTACGGTGCAGAGGTGCAAGTCGATGACGTAACCCCTACTGTCCAATTCTCCAATTTTGCACGCTTGTAACCTGCTCACTTCAACCCTTACATGCACTTGTACAAAGTAAACATTTCATAGAGGGACGTAGGGTGTAGTGTGGGAATTGGGACAGGGCTCCAGAAAGTTCTAAACTCTTGTGGAGAGGGCTGCAGGTTTTAAAGTAATATTCCCCCATTTACCAGTAAGTAAAGGGTGTGGCAAGGTTGTCAGTATGGGACAGCAGTTCAGTTCTAAGGGATCACCTACTCCTCCCCAGGGAGAAACGTTTGATTTTATGGTAAAAAAAATATGGTCCACAAAGCACTGAGTGCATAAAAAAATGGGTTAAAGAATTTAACTTTCCTGCAGGGGGTTCATACAATCTTACAGTTTTACAGAGGGTTGAAGAAGCTATAAAAGAAAAGGAGGAAAAATTAGAGGGACAAAAGAAAATAGATCAAAAAGATTACCAGGCTATGAAAAAATATAAGGCATGTTTAAAATGTTGGAAAGAGGAAGCTGAGCGACGCCAAAAGAAAAAAACCTCTACATCGATGCCAGGGAATCAGGATGACAGTAAAGACATGGGTGGGCAACAAAATAAAAGCTCTATCTCTGTACCTGTTCTTACCAACTTTGGTCCTAATACTGATGCAAACATACACAAAATAACCCCACCCCCTTATAATCCAGCTGTAAAGTCTACACTTCTGTTAATTATTCTCTTGTTTCTCACTCTCTAAACCCAAATCTACGAGCTTTGATGCCTCTGGTGGCTGTGGTGGACCACGATCTGGACTCATGTTATCCAACCCATCAGAAACAAACAGCAGCCCGACAGCACCTCCTCTGCAGCAGACCTCCAGACTTCCAGCTGCAGAACCAGCCACATCTACAGCCTCGCTGCAACAGCAGTCACTCAAAGTGGAAGATAGCTCTAACACCACATCTACACAGCTGCACAGCTCCTCAGATCCTTCTGATTCATGGCCAGGTCCAAGCTCTAGCCCTCCGTCTTCTCATACCAGACTGAAGGCTCAGGGACACACTCTCACTGCACCTATGGTAGAAGTAATGGGTCCAAATGGACCTAACCTGGTTTTCCGGTCCTGCACTTCTCATGACATCGAGGAGTGCGCAAAACTTCTCCCTGACCCATCTCAGTCAAGTGAAGGTTTTTCCACCAGTTTCTCTGATTTTTGCAAGCAATATCGTCCTACTGGTGCTGAAATACGCAGAATCCTGACACGTAAAATAACTACGTCTGACATTGCAAAAATCCATAACAAGCTCCCTGTTCCAAACCTACGTCTGAACCATGAGGATTGGGATAATGATTCAAATATGGAATACAGGAATGCCGTTGATGTCCTGGCGGTTGCGATAAAGACAGAGTTTCCCCGAAAGATCAATATGACTAACATCTATGCCTGCAAGCAGAAAGTTGATGAAGACACTAACAATTTCATCACCAGAGTGATCGAAGCAGTGACCAAGTACAGTGGTATAGAAACGCCCACAGAAGCAGGGGTCAGGAAGACCCTTGTTTGTGATGGGGTCATAAAAGGAATGCTTCCACTTTTAGCACAACATCTTAAGGGGGCATATGTGGGCTGGGCTGATCATCCTCGCCTTGCTGATGTTCGCAGACATGCCAAACATGCTCAACTCATGTTTGAAGAATGGCAGCGGAGTAAAAAAGAAGCATCTGACAAATAACTGCATCTAGCCACGATTACGATGTATCAAAATGTCGGAAGGAATAGGGATGGAGGATATCGACGAAAGCAAGGCCCACGGAGAAGTCCGGGAAGACGTTTACCAGGCTGATTGACGAACCGAGGCAGAGGAGGGCAAGCGCAGCCCACCACAGTGTCAGCCGTCTCGTCAAAGCGGTACCACACCACACCTCTTTAACACACACCCAACTGCTCCACACTCTTTTCCTAGCTATCCTATTTCTCAGTTAGACAGACACACACACACACACACACACACACACACACACACACACACTCTTGTTTTGCTATATGTAGTGAGGACCATCTGTTGACTCCCATTGACTTCCATTGATTTTCAGTCATTTTCAACCCTTTCTATGCCCTAACCCTGACAATAACCCTAAACCTAACCATTACCAGTGCTTACCTAACCCTGACCTTAACCTAAACTCAATTCACACCTTCGTCCTAAACCTAACCGTTAGCAAAATAGGTCGTGAGGACCAGCAAAATGTCCTCACTTTGGTGCAAATGGTCCTCAATTTGATGGTGAAATCGGGAAAATGGTTCTCACTGTGATGCCAAGACAGGAACACACACACACACACACACACACACACACACACACAAATATACATACAGATGCTCAATCCACTTTTCCTTCTCTTCCTATTTCAAGCAATGAAAAGCTGCTTTGCAATGACTGTGATGACTTGACTAAAGTCCAACATGCTATTGCTATTTTGGAAAATAAATTTGAGAGAAAATATATACCAACTTATGCTCATTTTTAATTTGCTGGTCTGGAGCAAAACAAGTGTGTTAACAAATGTTACATTGGAAATAAAAGATCAGTAATGAATAATTTCACAAATTAATGAGTTCAATAGGTAACTGATGTCACTATATTATTAGCGTTACTCTCAGAAGCGGAGTTATGGAAACAAATTTGCACTTCCACATAACCATATGCATACAACACTTAACCACCGAGTTGTTTTCCTGCTTCATGAATGAATCACCCTCCTTTGCAAGAAGAGTCATTAATAATTGTTAAATGTTGCAGTCAGGTTTCAGTCAGACGGCTGTCGATCTGAGGGAGAACTGAGGTGCAGCTGAGGTGGGCCACAGAACGGACAGGCAGAGAGATGGCAGCAAAAACATCTTTTACGCCCTTTTAATGTTAATGTCTGTGTAAGAGTACACTTATAGGACACTTCAATCATAGGACATTTTAAAGATTTTTACTGAGCCTAAGATACAGACTAATTCAATAAAGTAAAATACTATTGAAAGGTTAATTTAATTATGAGGATTTTCTGCTTCTAATGAAAACTCGACATTTAAAATTCAAATATTACATCAGACTCATATCATTTTTATTAGAGAAATGTATATTAAGTACGTCCAATACCTGCTTAAAGGTTATTTTCAAATGTACCTTTAAGTTATTGAATGTGACCAATTTTCTCAGACCTCTGACTGCAAAGAAACTAATACGTTTCAGAAAGACATGATCAGCAGTAACTTAGAGAAACAAATGCCTATCCAGGAAGGGTTTTACGGCCATTTCTAACAAATTGAAGTCTGTCATTCAAGATGAAAGTACAATTAGAAAAAGTTTAAACAAGTTCGGCTTATTTGAAAGTGAGAAGGAACAGGCTTCCCACGAATCTGAATGTTCTTTGGACAAAGAAAACTACAATTTATTTTGCACAGCACAATGCTCAGTGAAAAACTAAACACATGCTTGTTTTGCAGTCACAGAACATAGACGCCTTTCAGTCATGGAGTTGACAAACAGCTTCATGGTAAACCAAAGTACTCTAGTGAGTCAAATGTGAGGGCATCTGTCCTACAACTGAAGCTTGGCCCCAACTGGGTCATCAACAGGACAACGATCCCAAACATAACACAATCAATGACTGAAATAGAAAAGAATTAAGGTGATGCAATGAACCCAGTCTAATTCCAGACCTTAGCAGTAAACTGAAATGCATCTGGAAACCTAACCCTGAAGCAACTTTATAAAAAAGAGTGAACAAAACTCATCAGTTACAATGAGTCAAACAAAAAATCTGACTTTAATGACTGTATTAAGCATGTCATCTAAAATGCTATTTATTCTGCCCAATTGCATTTCTGATGCGGACTATGCTACCAATATCCATGTACAGGTCCTTCTCAAAATATTAGCATATTGTGATAAAGTTCATTATTTTCCATAATGTCATGATGAAAATTTAACATTCATATATTTTAGATTCATTGCACACTAACTGAAATATTTCAGGTCTTTTATTGTCTTAATACGGATGATTTTGGCATACAGCTCATGAAAACCCAAAATTCCTATTTCACAAAATTAGCATATTTCATCCGACCAATAAAAGAAAAGTGTTTTTAATACAAAAAACGTCAACCTTCAAATAATCATGTACAGTTATGCACTCAATACTTGGTCGGGAATCCTTTTGCAGATATGACTGCTTCAATGCGGCGTGGCATGGAGGCAATCAGCCTGTGGCACTGCTGAGGTCTTATGGAGGCCCAGGATGCTTCGATAGCGGCATTTAGCTCATCCAGAGTGTTGGGTCTTGAGTCTCTCAATGTTCTCTTCACAATATCCTACAGATTCTCTATGGGGTTCAGGTCAGGAGAGTTGGCAGGCCAATTGAGCACAGTGATACCATGGTCCGTAAACCATTTACCAATGGTTTTGGCACTGTGAGCAGGTGCCAGGTCGTGCTGAAAAATGAAATCTTCATCTCCATAAAGCTTTTCAGCAGATGGAAGCATGAAGTGCTCCAAAATCTCCTGATAGCTAGCTGCATTGACCCTGCCCTTGATAAAACACAGTGGACCAACACCAGCAGCTGACACGGCACCCCAGACCATCACTGACTGTGGGTACTTGGCACTGGACTTCTGGCATTTTGGCATTTCCTTCTCCCCAGTCTTCCTCCAGACTCTGGCACCTTGATTTCCGAATGACATGCAGAATTTGCTTTCATCCGAAAAAAGTACTTTGGACCACTGAGCAACAGTCCAGTGGTGCTTCTCTGTAGCCCAGGTCAGGCGCTTCTGCCGTTGTTTCTGGTTCCAAAGTGGTTTGACCTGGGGAATGCGGCACCTGTAGCCCATTTCCTACACACGCCTGTGCACGGTGGCTCTGGATGTTTCTACTCCAGACTCAGTCCACTGCTTCCGCAGGTCCCCCAAGGTCTGGAATCGGCCCTTCTCCACAATCTTCCTCAGGGTCCGGTCACCTCTTCTCGTTGTGCAGCGTTTTCTGCCACACTTTTTCCTTCCCACAGACTTCCCACTGAGGTGCCTTGATACAGCACTCTGGGTACAGCCTATTTATTCAGAAATTTCTTTCTGTGTCTTACCCTCTTGCTTGAGGGTGTCAATAGTGGCCTTCTGGACAGCAGTCAGGTCGGCAGTCTTACCCATGATTGGGGTTTTGAGTGATGAACCAGGCTGGGAGTTTTAAAGGCCTCAGGAATCTTTTGCAGGTGTTTAGAGTTAACTCGTTGATTTAGATGATTAGGTTCATAGCTCGTTTAGAGACCCTTTTAATGATATGCTAATTTTGTGAGATAGGAATTTTGGGTTTTCATGAGCTGTTTGCCAAAATCATCTGTATTAAGACAATAAAAGACCTGAAATATTTCAGTTAGTGTGAAATGAATCTAAAATATATGAATGTTAAATTTTCATCATTACATTATGAAAAATAATTAACTTTATCACAATATGCTAATATTTTGAGAAGGACCTGTAATTGGCCTTAGTTATTGCATAAGAAACCACAGCAAAAACAGTACGATAATCATTTTATACTTTTGACCATTTAAGTATAAATTTATCCCACATAAGATGCAATTGTCGTGCATTTACTAGAAATGTGTAAAGTTGAAAAATATATTTGTTCAGATGAGGTCAAGAGAAATGGTGGGCCAAATCTGAGTCACTTAATGAATATGCTGGAATGTTAAAGGTATTGCTTTTCTGCAGGAGGTTTTCATTTAAAATGGTTATCGGATGGGTTAGATGGCAAAACTGTTATAAATGTCTGCAGACACAGGGATGTGTAAATTTTCACCTTTTGAGTTGAGAATAGCAGAGAACTGACATTTGATACCATAACATTTTGAATCAGGTAAGGCTCTCAGGCATAAAAGCAGGTGTCAAAAATGATGAGACATCTGGCAAAAAAGGAACAGAGAGGAAGAAAAGACCTAAAAGGAAGAAAAATGTCAGTTTTAGAGAAAAGGGAAGACAAAAGGACAGAAGAACAACATCTGAGGAAAAATAGGATGTAACAGTAATTTTACAAATGGAAAGGTTTAGCTTCTGCAGCAAACATACACAATATACATGTCCTTGATGCATTCTAACATTTTACAGGTTAAACAGATGTCCTTTTTGCAGTGCATGCACACAGCTAACCTTTCACAAAAATCGGAGCATGTGGGTGGAGGACAGCATTAAAGTTCTACTCATCCTTCATCTGCTCGATGAATGCATTGAAAAATATCTCCCAATGAAAGTAATGCCTGCCTAAGGAATGTTCTGGTACATTGATCCTAATAGGCTGGCACCTTTTAGCTCTTCTATAGGTTTGCAGATTTGATGTTAAGTATAAACAAAGTTAATACAACATAATTATAACGGGTTCAATGTCATTTTGATGAAATATTCAAAGCCTTATGATCTCCACTTCTGCAAACAAACTTAAAAGATCGGTTTCTTATCTTTAGAAACGTAGAGGTATAGGTGTAATCAAGTGTAGTTTGACCAATCGTATAAATTCTTCTGCAGTTGGTAACAACATGACTTGGAGACAAAACCTGTTTCCCATCTGATGTTTCATTATTAGAATGGTAATCCTAATTACCTGAGAGTAAACGCCTGATATTCCTGATGTTGATAAGTGAGAGAAGTTTATTTTTTATATGAAAAGTATAAGAAAAATAACATAAATTGCATTGGATAAAAGGCTGGCCATCATGATTACAATTATAAAACTAAAGAAGACCTTTAATTGTATAGATTAAATTTGGATGAGTAATAGCTTGAGAACTGTCTTTTAAATTGTATAGAATTAATGTTATGTCCTGAACTGAACAAAAAAAAAAAAAACATCTGGTCTAAATTTGTCTTTGTACCAAATATAATCATTCTGTTCAAAGATAAGTGGAGGCTGATGGAGTACAGACTCTTAGCAGTTTGGTGTTGAAAGCTTTTCTTTTGTTGGTTTCCAGCTTTAATGAAGTGTTTCAATTTAAATGGCTTCTTAGCTGGATATCAGACATAAAATGAAGTAGGGTTTGTTGGTTATGACCGCTTCTTTGTTTGTGTGTCTGACAGGTGTAAGATCCGTGTGCTGGACTCTTTCAACACTGAACCAGACTTCAATCACGCAGACTGGGCTAAAAAACACAACCTTAAAAGTCCATTTGGCGGCCTTGATCTATCCCCCATGCAGTTCTACACCCTGTTCCGTTTGTATCTGCTTGTCATCCTTAACGTTTAAATCAGATATTCTGATTTAAAGGTCCCTTGGGATTTTTTCTAGTATATCTTTTGTATCTGTTGTCTTGTTTTGTCTGAGCAGCTCATAAGCCACACAACACATTCCTTGGCTTTGTGGTCCAACATCAGCTGAACATGGAGGAGAATGAGAAGCTGCAGTCCACCCAGAGATCAAACCAGGCTCTCATTTATGGGAGGAGTGCCACATTCTGGCAGGTATTTCTAGAAAGCTTGAATAATGAAAATGTAAAGGTTTTAAGTGGAAGTGGATTCAGATGGTCTGCTGTTTAGAACTGTCCTGCAAACTGCTGTTCCTTTCTTTGCAACTAGGGAAAAGAGTTGTATCTGGATGTTATCTACAAGTACTTGGATATCCATGGGACTGTTGACAACAGTAATATGATTCCACGCTATGTGACAAACCATGATATTATAAAAGGAACTGATGTGCACACCTTGTTGAGACAAAGCAAAGTAAGTTTTTGTTAGTAATCATGATTACTACAAGGTTTTTGCATCTCTTGATGACCCACACTTTAGCTATGATATGCAAACCTTTTGGGTTTTGCTCCTATCATCTAGTTCCTTCAACAGATTTATCAAGCGGGCCCTGAGCCACTGAAGAATGATCCACCAATTCAGTTCATTGTTTTCAGGCTCGATCTTCTGCTAAACCTATTCGACAGTTTTCTGCTTGTTGCTTTTAGCAGAGAAATCTTTGGGTTGTTTTGTCACAAATGTCCAAGTTTAAGTGAACATTTTTGATGTCCTGATGAGGCTCATTGTTGCTCTGAACATTTTAAGGCACAATTAAGATTGTTTGTTTCGATAGAGAAGCCATGAAAGGAGAATTCTTTTTTTTTTTAAAGATGCACAACAAAGGCTTTTGTGGTCTTTGCCAAGCTCACCTGGTTAGAAGACAAAGAACTTTTGATCAATATTAATGTAGATGCATGATGTAAAAATAGAGTTGATTGGTGATGAGAATTTCAACTGATGAAAGGAGAGAAATGTTCAACCTTGTGACAGAAATGCTCTTTTAACGTCAGCTGGTGGACCAGATAGATATGTGAATTTAAAAACGGCAGTAAAAACATTTATATTGAGATGGAAAATGTCAGCAGTTGGAGCTGAGCCCTTTGATAAAGACATTGATCTTGAACACAAGCTGCACAAAATCATCGACGTACGTGAGCAACAGTACAAACTTGTTTCATATATTTTGATGGCAAATTACAGCTTTGTTATTTTATTCTGGAAGAGAAATAAATATTTTTGAAAATGGTTTTGACACAAAGCTTAAAGATAATCTATAATTTTCTATTAGTTTTTAAACAAATAAAATATTTTAGTTATTGAAAATATTTGTTTTGTGTCGTCGTCGTCTTCCGCTTTATCCGGGACCGGGTTGTGGGGGCAGCAGACTCAGCAGAGACACCCAGATGTCCCTCTCCCCAGACACCTCTTCCAGCTCCTCCGTGGGGAACCCAAGGCATTCGCAGGCCAGCCAAGAGACATAGTCCCTCCAGTGTTTCCTGGGCCTCCTCCCGGTGGGACGTGCCTGGAACACCTTCTAAGGAAGGCGTCCAGGAGGCATCCGGTATAGATGCCCGAGCCACCTCAACTGGCTCCTCTCGATGTGGAGGAGCAGCAGCTGTACTACTTTGTTTTGTGTTATAACCTAAATATTGCCAGCTTATTCAAACAGTATGGTGGGTCTGGTTGCCTTGGAGTGTCAGTGGGAGATTATCTCCGTTCCAATTAACTTTGATAAATTGATTGAATTACAGGCCATATACAAGTGCTGGTCATAAAATTAGAATATCATGAAAAAAAAAGGATTTTATTTCAGTAATTCCATTCAAAAAGTGAAACTTGTTTATTATATTAATTAATTACACAGACTGATTTATTTCAAATGTTAATTCTTTAAATTCTGATGATTATAACTGACAACTAGTGGAAACCCCAAATTCAGTAGCTCAAAAAATTCAATTCAATTCAATTCAGTTTATTTATATAGCGCCAATTCACAACACATGTCGTCTCAAGACACTTCACAAAAGTCAGGTACATACATTCCAATTAATCCTAACCATTGAACAGTGCAGTCAAAGTTAGTTATTTATTCAAATTGGATAAAAAGTTTTTCTATCTAAGGAAACCCAGCAGATTGCATCCAGTCAGTGACTTGCAGCATTCCCTCCTCCCGGATGAGCATGTAGAGACAGTTGACAGTCACTGGCGTTGACTTTGCAGCAATCCCTCATACTGAGCATGCATGTAGCGACAGTGGAGAGAAAAAACTCCCTTTTAACAGTAAGAAACCTCCAGCAGAACCAGGCTCAGTGTGAGCGGCCATCTGCCACGACTGACTGGGGGTTTGAGAGAACAGAGCAGAGACACAAAGAGAACAAAGAAGCACTGATCCAGGAGTACTTTCTATGGGAAGGAAAAGTGAATGTTAATGGATGTAGCTCCTTTAGTCGTTTCACCTAGAAAGAAAGAACAGATAAACTCTGAGCCAGTTTTCAAGGTTAGAGTCTGAAAGAGAGCACATAGCATTTGTTACAGTTAAGCTCAGTCAATTTCCATGTCTAGGAGAGAGAAAGGGTTAAACACTAAAAGACAGGGCTATGTGGATCATTGGTAGAGGGTGAGCATTAAGTTGTTGCCAGCAGAAGCTTGGATGATGCCCCTCTCCAGAAAGGTGTCACAGGTAGACACAGAGTCAGGCCAGGTGTAGCTTCTAGGAAGAGAATAGAGAGAACATAAAGTTAAAAGCTGAAATAACAGCAAATAATGCAAAATTGGAGAGTAGTGTGAGAATGTAGCAAAGAGGGTGAAAGTGGTCGTTATGTCCTCCAGCAGCCTAAGCCTATAGCAGCATAACTAGATAGATAGTTTCAGTTCAGATTATTTAGTTAAACGGCGCTTATTTACAACAATGTCGTCTCAAGGAACCCCATAAAGGGTCACACTGAGGGTCATTGTTATACTAAAAACCACAAGGATTGGGATACCTCCCTCTGTCAGACTGATTATAACCATTGGAAAAGAGAAGGGGGTCATACAGGTAGCAGAAATGGAAGGTGTGTTTGCACCTCAACCATAACTGAGCCGGTTTAGGCTAAACCTGACTCCCCCTCACTCCATCCAACAGGGAGGGAGGAAAATATTACATTAAAATATTACTTAAGACCAATACAAGAAATTATTTTTAGAAATGTTGGCCAACTGAAAAGTATGAACAGTATGAGCATGTACAGCACTCAGTACTTGGTTGGGGCTCCTTTTGCCTGATTACTGCAGCAATGCGGAGTGACATGGAGTCGATCAGTCTGTGGCACTACTCAGGTGTTATGAAAGCCCAAGTTGCTCTGATAGTGGCCTTCAGTTCTACTGAATTGTTGGGTCTGGCGTATTGCATCTTCCTCTTCATAATACCCCCTAGATTTTCTATGGGGTTAAGGTCAGGCGAGTTTGCTGGCCAACTAAGAACAGGGATACCATGGTCCTTAAACCAGGTACTGCTAGCTTTGGCACTGTGTGTAGGTGCCAAGTGCTGTTGGAAAATGGAATCCGCATCTCCATAAAGTTGGTCAGCAGCAGGAAGCATGAAGTGCTCTAAAACTTCCTGCGTTGACCTTGGACCTCAGAAAACACAGTGGACCAACACCAGCAGATGACATGGCACCCCAAACCATCACTGACTGTGGAAACTTTACACTGGACCTCAAACAACGTGGGTTCTGTGCCTCTCCTCTCTTCCTCCAGACTCTGGGACCTTGATTTCCAAAAGGAAATATAAAATTTCTCTAATGTGCTTTGACACAGAGCTCTATGAACAGCCATCCTCTTGTGCAAGGTGTCAATGGTCGTCTTTTGGACAACTGCCAAGTCAGCAGAAATACACTGAGGGACCATTTCAAGACCTTTGCAGATGTTTTGAGTTAATTAGCTGATTTGAGTGTGGCAACAGGTGTCTTCAGTATTGAACCTTTTCACAATATTCAAATTTTCTGATACTGAATTTGGGATTTTCATTAGTTGTCAGTTATCAAAATTAAAAGAATTAAACATTTGAAATATATCAGTCTGTGTGTAATGATTGAATACAATATACAAGTTTCACTTTTTGAATGGAATTACTTAAAAAATAAATGTTTTCATGATTTCTAATTTTATGACCAGCACCTGTATGTAGTTCAAACAGCTTTTACACCTCAACAATTGTAAAAAGACAAAGATGACAAATGAAGGAAAAGAAAACAATGGTGAGGTGAACTGGCAAAACAAGAGCAACAGTAACAAACAGAATTCATAAAATTTAAAAAAGAAATGGAAACTCAATATTATACACATGAAATTACTATTTTATGTAATTATGTAATGATGTTAAATTCCTGTTGACACTCCAAGCACAGTGTTTAGCACTGTTAACTTTTACAAGGACAGTCCTTGTTTAAGTCTGAGTCAGGTTGGGGTCTTTCTCTGTGGAGTTTGCATGTTCTCCCTGCGCAGCCATTGCTTCTCTCTTGGTACTCTGGTTACATCCCACAGTTCAAAACATGCCTGTCTGGTTGATTGGAGATCAGAAATTAACATTAGGTGTTACTGTGCATTTGAATCAGTTTTTGTCTTGTGCAACAGGACTAATGAGGGGAGTGTCCTGCCTTTTCATCATGTTTTTTGGAAAACCATATTAAATAGTACCTAAATGACAAGCTTAAATGACCATTGAAGCCATTGTCTCATCACTTGGGGAAGATTGAAGGTTTTTGGTTACATCAAAACAATGTTTTACATGCTTCTTCTGTGATCATTTGTTGTGTTGGTGTTTGCTGACACCATGTGGGCATGCTTAGGAAGTACATTTTGTTTTTATGAATATCTTTATATAACCCATTAAACCTTAATATCTTGTCTGTTTTTACAATCTGTTGTAGGTTTTTGTTGGGTTGTCTTTCCCATATGAAGGACCTGCCCCTGTAAGCCTTAGCCAATGGTTGTGTTTTTCTGAACCTCAGATTAAAACCTCCACACAGCAGTTCTTCAAAGGAAAACCCACCATCAGAGTGGTCAGGGGTCTCGTTCATCTTCTTTATTCTGTTATTTAAAGAACTACTGTTTATCACTGCTCTACTTTAAAAATATTAGTGGATTAAATTCAGTCGAGAAAATCTTAGTCTTGCCAGTATGTTTTTTGGCATAAGTTATTTGTAATTAGACAATATAATTTATTATTGCTTTTGTTTGTTTCCTGGTTGGTGAATTTGTGACGGTGACATCTCAGCACCCATATGCTGAGGAAATAGGGGAGCCCTATGTGTGAATGGTAGATATGTATAACCAAACAGATGTGGAGAGAGTTATCACTGCTATCCTCAATCGTACTGTAAGTATCATGTAAATCTTGTAATTTACTTTGCAGACCACAGGAAATTCACAGGAAACATTAACTATAAACATTGTTCTTTAATATATATGCATGTTCTAGATAAAGCCCCACCTTCCCTATGAGTTTACCTGTGAAGGAATGCTCCAGAGGGTTAATGTCCTGCTGGAAAAACAGGTTTGAAAAGAACAGGACAGTGGATATATATATATATATATATATATATATATATATACAGTACAGACCAAACGTTTGGACACACCTTCTCATTCAAAGAGTTTTCTTTATTTTCATGACTATGAATATTGTAGCTTCACACTGAAGGCATCAAAACTATGAATTAACACATGTGGAATTATATACTGAAAAAAAAAAGTGTAAAACAACTGAAAATATGTCTTATATTCTAGGTTCTTCAAAGTAGCCACCTTTTGCTTTGATTACTGCTCCACACACTCTTTGCATTCTGTTGATGATCTTCAAGAGGCATACATACATACATACATACATATGTATATATATATATATATATATATATAAAATAGTCAGTCAGTCATTTTCTATTAGAAGTCTAATTTCATGGTTATAGATATAATTAGAACCTATGTGCCAAATCATCTTAGGGATGGAGTTTTAACTGTACATTAAAGATACAGTGAACATACACATTTCATTTAAAGGAAGTGTTTTATTTTCTTCATGTAAGGTTATGTGTAGTAGTTAGCTGTAGATTGCAGTCTGATTAAATCCTGGAAATTGTAATGTGGTCTTTAGTGTTCTTGGAGAACTTTTGCAGTGCTCTGTGGCCATATATTGTGAAGTCAAGGTGTGGGATGCTGACAGACTTCTACCAAAAAAGATTAAATGCAGAAGATTTAAAGGCACTTTAACAAAATATTATTTTAAAGGTGTGCACACATATGTAACAGCGTTATTACAACTTATTGTTTTTGTCCCAACAGTTGAATTGAACAGGATAAATGTTATGACTTATGTGGAGAAACTTTTGAAGGTTTACAATGGTCTCATTATTTTACATCAAAGAAACAGCATTTTAACAGGAATGTGTACATTTTAAAAACCACGGTGTAAAGCACTGAATGATGTTGGACCTAAACACATCTCAGAGTTGCTGGTCAGGTATGAATCATGTCTTCAGAGACCTCTTCACTTGGTGTTTCCAGGACCAGAACTAAACAAGGGGTGGAAGCATTTAGTTTCATATTCTCCTCAGCTATGAAACAAACTCCCTGAAAACCAGAAACTGTTTACTGCAGCTTTTCAAAAAAGGTCAAAGATTATTTCATCAGTTCCTTTCACCAGTTCTTTGCTATTTTTTTCTTCTGAATTTATATTTACTGCTGTGTACGTAATGCCTAAATTCGGCTTAATTTCTTAAATGTATTATTTCTTTTACTGTACTTCCTTTTTTTTATACGTTTATAAAACTGCTCACACTTTAGCTGCACCAACCTCTTATTTACCTACAATCTACACTGGAAATGCAAGTGTTTAGAATGTGAAATAAATTGGGGATACATAGCTACTAATATTGACTTATATTTGAACCAATGACATTTTTGAGAATTTTGGAGAAGTGCTCCAGTGACTGTGCAAACCTGAATAATGGTGTAACCTTACTCCAGTACAATTTCATTGGCAAGTTTATTGGTTTTTGAAACTAAATGTGTGTGTGGGGAAAAAAGAATTGCTGATTATTTAATGCACTTTCTGTTTTCATTTGCAGCCACAATATACCTTGTCAAACGTCAGAGTTTTCTGATGGCCACATTGCGTTCCCAGCCTACAACAGCACCAGCAAGCAATGTTTGTTCCAGCTGGATCCGCTGCTCTACAGCTGTGTCAGATCCAACCAGGCACTAAATCACATCTGCCCCTGCAGAGACTACATCAAAGACCAAGTAGCCTTATGTAAGGCATGTATGTGACTGCTGAACAAGGAACAAATCTCCCTTAAACGGCATCTCAGCATCCCATCTCAGTTTAGCGTTTCCAACTGGAGTCTCGAAGTTTAAATTATTGGTATTTTGTAGGTTGAAGCTTTAACATAAAGAGTCTACAAACTAATTCCTTCAGGAATTTCAAACATTTCTGGTGTTCCTAATTGTGGGACAAACGAATGAAGTGAAAATGACTTGAAGCAATCCTGTGTCTTGTTATCACATATTGCCTACACCTCCATTCTGTCTTGAATGTATCATTTGAAAAAGTTGATTTTCATTTACAAGTGCACTTTCCACTTAATGTTGACACAGCTGCTAATGCTTGCATGCTTTTTTCAGATTGGAACACATTTGCATTTAATTTACATATTTCAATCTGCATTTACCTTTGCATTTTTTGTTTTAAGTATTTATTTAAATTGACCTAAAATTATGTTAGTATCCTGCAAATTCCTATTTACAGTTTATTGACTGGGTCTAAAATGCTTATAATGATGAGGATTTAGATTTTTGTTCTACAAATGCAAGTCTGTTCTCTAAGATGAAGCTCAGGGTTTACAGTAAATGGGCACATTGTATATAATCCTGCTCTTCAAGTGTAATACATTGTAATTTAGCTTAATTTGAAAACATTGTGAAGCTCTGTTGCAATTAAAACAATTGAGGCAACTGTCTGACATTAAGTGCTGTTAGAAATGCCTCTTTACCATCCCTATGGCTCATTTATTGCATGTTGTCAGGACAGAGCAGAGTGACTTTAGTCTTGAAATGATGATGCAAACGTGTTAAATAACACCTTTTAGGTGGTGAGAAAGTTTACTCTTTAACTGCCTCTTTCATGTCATGACATGATGTGCATTACAAGTGATCAGATTTGTGTTTGTGTTCTATGCTCCGTTCAAATTTGTGCCACAAAAATTGCATTATAAAAATGAAAGTTTACTGAAATGCATCATGGTGAGCTTCTTTCATTATTGTTTTGAGGTGGGAACTCGGTTTTTGTCCACTTCTTGTTTAAATCACAGTTTTCCTTTTATACAAATAATTTCATACATTTGTAGAGATACTTAAAGATTTTGTAAATATGTCTTTTGTAATATGACCACGTGTTCTTTCATATTCAAACTAAAGATGGACTGAATGTTTAAAATTATTTTAAAAAACATTACTCGTTACAAACATTACAAAACTCGTTAGTTCTTAATTATATTTATTAATTATATTTTAGACACAGACATTATGCAAACTGACAGCAAGAGTGTCACTGGGCATAAATGACATCTTATTAGTGTGTTTAGATAAACTGACTTTGTGATTTGCTGCTAATAGGGATGACACTGCTTTTGAAAGGGATTATTGTCATCAAATAGCCTCAAAAGCCCACATTGTTATATATGGTCCCATTTCCACTTAATTAGTGTTTGCATGACTGTTATGCATTCTACAAAAAAATCCTTATCTCTCAGCACATTGATGATTAACCAGGAAAAAACTTTATTTGCTGAATCAATAAAACTCTCTTCATAGACATATTTCATTAATGTTCTTTTACATAAATCATCCGTACATAGTTTCTTTGTACATTCATTTATACATCTCTGCGTGTGTGTGGCTGTAAAGCATTTTTAACCACTGACACTAGGGGTTTTAAAAGCCCATGCAAAGCCTATGGCAATTGAGAACTGGTTTGTTTTGCTTTCAAATATTACAAAATATGGTGGGAAGAATGGACCATATCTGCATTGTTAACAGTAGATCCTTTGATCATTACACAGCATGCCTAAATGAAACGGAGACAAGTTATTTCAGGTAAACTGACACATGTTGATTATTCAGATATGTTTATAGACTAAAAGAGATTCAGATGTTCATAAGAAAAATAAAAGGTTCAGATGTTATTAACATGTTAAAACATTTCAGTTCATGAGCAGTTGTCTACCTTAAAGGTATGGATACTCCCAATATTAAATGTCATGAAAACAACACAAGGTACAAAAAAGAGGTAGAAGGGATTTTGATGCCAAAATCATGTTTTTAGTTTAAAAAAAACAAAAAAACAATTACTTGCAAAATGCGCATAAGAGCCGGAATACAAGCACTAGTATAAGCCCCTTTACACTGGAGTAAAACCGCACCATGATTAATTTTTTGCATGGTCTTGGAGAGATCTTTTGGGGTACATCAGAAGATTGATGCATTCCCCATTGCCTTTAGTGAGAGCTTTTAGACTGTTTGAGCATGGACTAGACGTTTTATTCATGTCTGGCTGACGGCTATAATTTTACAATGTCGGCAGCACAACTCCTTTCTGTTCCTTCTGTACTCTGCGATATATGCGCACAAATTGCTGCACCGAATTATATTAATTGGGCAAGATGTCGGTGCTCACACGGTCCAGAAAACCCTACACCTGATGGTGCAGAAACCCTCGCCCTCTGTGTCTCTCTCTGTCTATGGTGAGAACTCAGTGAACAGTGGGACAATGATCTTCTTTACACTGAATTTCGATTTTACAGATTAGCAGTGGAGGTTCTGGAAATCATGGAGCAGTCCTAAACTGGTGTGAAGGGGGCAAACAAATTTACAGTGAGCGTTAGTCTGTGCAGTATGGGTTTTTTTTCAACATCTACAAACCCTGTGCTTGATCCAGAAAAGTCGCTGTAAAGATTGTCTTCAATGCATTTAGGAGGGGTGTGGGGGACATTACAAATCAGTTTGCTGTTGGTGAGTTGAACAGATGTGAACTGAGTCACACCTTCAGTTTGCAGCTTATCCATGTTATTCACACAGTGGAACCTATGATATTATAAATGCTGGTTTATGCTAACCACATCAACTTAGAGCTGATTGTGTAGAGTGGATTTAGGCCTGTTCATAACTTCATTGCTGCATAATGCTTTCATTACTTTGTTTGGCTGGGGATATAAATGTAGACCTTTGGTTTCTGAATTTTGAATAGGATGATTGAAATTTTTCTACAAACCACAAGAGGGTGGTCAATGATCATCATGATAAAATGATTAACTGAGACTTGGAAAATAATTTTTTCCAATGAGCTCAGCATCAATTTGAGCATAAAAATGCACCTCAATATTTATTTATACCTCAATATAACTGTGTTCATGTGCAGTTAAAGTGTGATTGCTGCTGAAACATGGTGAATCCTCACTGCCTGGGGTCAAATTACTGTTTCATCTTTTTTTTTGTCATCTGTGATATTAAAGCAGCTATGTTCACCCACAGCACGACAACTTACAGTAAGACTTGTCATTTCATTTCACCAATAATCTACAGTAAAATGTAAGACAACATTTACAGTATATTCACACTACAGAAGAAACCTTGTTTTATAATATGTTACTATAACTAGTCTGTATTTGATACGATATGCTGTATAGTTCCAAACAGTGTAATAAACATATTTACAAAGTATGTCCTTTGCTGTTACATTCTGTTCATTGCACGTAATGACAGACAATATTAGTAACAGTGGGAGGAGATGCTGAAGGCTTGATAAACATAAAATCAGACATAGAGAAAAGACTGAGTCAGTAAATTGTTTTCCTATAAGCTGCTTGATCGTTGTCATTGTGCTAAAGTTTCTCAAGTTTCATTGTTGTTGTTACAGTGAGTAAAAAACAGGCAACTGACTGAAATAATTGGATTTCCACCCCCTGGGTTCATGCAACACAAGGATAGCCTGTATGAACACAGTGAATGGTATGAAACCTTATTATTGCCAGGTGAGATTGGACCTTACATTTCACAATGTCAAGTAAAAATGTATTGATCAATGGATTTTCACTGCAGAAAAAGAAATGAAAATGTATAAGACCACGTTGCAGTTAAACAGCGCCCATTGCAGCGGATAATTTATGTATTTAAGATATTTAAAGAAATAAAATTTTCATTTTAAAATAGTGCTTACGAAGTACTAATATATCTTGATTTTTTCTTTTTCCACATTTTGTCAGGTTCCAACTAATCACTGTAGTGTATTTTAATGTAAATTTACATAAGTGCGAAGTAGAAGAAGAAAGATACATAACTGACAAACATTTTCAAACATAAATATAATATCTTTTACTAAAATTTAAATTTGTCCCTCTTTTGATCTAGATCCCTAAAGAAAATCCAGTACAACCAGTTGCCCTCAGAACCCATCTAATTATAAAATACAGGTGAGCAACTAACACTCCACATCACCCTGAAGGCACCATCCCCACCATGGATTGGATGGTGATTTTGCCACTATCATTTTGTACCTGCAGTTTTGGACGGAGCAGGGGAATGTAGCAGTATCGGGGTAATTTGTTGATAATATTTAAACAGGTAACGTTAGCTTACGCCGTCTGGCACGCCTATTAGATATGCCTTACTTACCTCCTAATGAACATCAGTGATTGATTTTTTTTAAGATATTGCAAGTTTGTTGTAAAACTTGACTTTGTAGCCATTGCAGTAGTACAGGTTACGTTACAGGAACACCAAGATGGCTTTTCCTGTTCATCTACCTCAAAGGCAAAATACCTTCAAACACTGCTTTGTCATAAAGCTATAAATGGTTATCTTATTTTAATTTTTTTTTAATTGACAACCCATTTTGTATTTATTTTTTATTGACAACCAGATAATCTTCTTTCCATCTGAGTGGGTTTTGAGCTATTTTGCAAAAACAATGGGCACATAATTATACTACTTTGTGTTTTTAACATAAAATTCACGTCTATAACATACAGTTAAATTACTTGTTGTAAAATGACAAAACGAGGAAATAAATTCAAGTGACTGTACCTTGTGTTGCCCAGGTTGCTCTAATAATCAACTGTAAGCAGCAGTGTACTATATCATAGCTGGTTCTTTAATCTGTGCTTGACCATATCAGAAAGTAAATTACATCTGGACGTACAAAATGATCAAACAGTCCCAGATTTGTGCACTGAGTTTTATCTCCATCGTCATTTTCGGGCAAATGTTTGTGCTTGACGGATCCTCTCATCTTAATTCAGTAATCTAAATTGCTAATGTTTAAAGAGGATTTATTCCTGTTTTCATGTCTTAGATATAATTTAAGACACACTTCTCCTTAAAAGTAAATTGAAATGGATAAAAGGTTCATAAATTAGTGGGGAGCCTAGAGCAGGAGTCTGACAATGAAGAAAAGGTTTTTAAATAGCCCATTGAATGTCTTTTTTAGTAAATTACACTAATAAATCCACATTTCCCCAAGGCTACTTAATGACAATTTACAACATCCCCATAAAACTCTGCACTGGCATGAATGGTGTCTTCTTAGCCACATCAATGCACAAAGCACTTATTGAGCATTTCTGTTTACGATCTCACCTCTTCCTCATCCAGGGTGTCATTTTTAACTTGATGCATTTGGGAGCTAAATAAGAGAAGCCGTAGAGCAGAAGAAAAATGCCCTCAGCTGAGATGCTCTTCAATAATGTTGCTGTCTCTCAAGGTCTTTCAGATGTAATAGAATACTGGAATGCACTATGTACAGCAAGTGAATGTACGAGCAGTATGTGGATGTAAGGGTGTACGAAACACGAGAGAGAGGAGGGCAGGAGGCACCCAGGTGTGTGTCTGTGTGTGGGTGGGTGGCTGGGTATGTGTGTCTAAAACTGCCAATCTGGTTAGCACTGTGCTCTTTCATTCGAAGCGTTCGTAGTTCCTCGTCTGCCTGACCCGTGGTACCATGTCTTTCAGGAGCCTGCGCAAACAGACACAATTCATAACAAAATATGAGCAAATATTATTGTAACTGAGAGGCATTTCAAACCTCAGAACAACAAACTAAACCAGAAACTGAAAAATACTTACTTGACTCCATAGGCCAGAATGATGAGTCCGATCAAAACTCCAATGGTGCCATCCAGAAACCAGACATCGGGATGGTGTTTGAAGACTTCAGCACTGATAAGAATTGAGAATCCCATGATAGCTCCAACCAGAGAGTTAAACCCTAAAAAAACAAGGGGAGTTCAGCATAAAAGGAATGTCGCTTCATGTTTCTAAACTCGTGTTTCTAAAGTGTCTTTGAATAATTCTGAAGAACCATCTAAGAAATTAAACAGGAGTGACAGTTCCAATCAGAGGTTTACCTTCAGATAATGGGGCATAAATGTCATATGAATTTTGGCCTTTTAATGTTTTTTTTTACCAGTTATGTTTCCTAGATAGAAATTTATATTTATTTAGATTTCTTCTAATACACACAGGACTTAATTATAGACATCCACCTCACTAATGTTTGGTTCTAGCCATAATTCTTGCTGGAAATTTGACTTTGACTTGGTAGAGTTCATTTTAATTAGTTTGTTTTCTAGCTTTTTGTCAAAAACAAAATGTCCAGTAGGATTAAAATTGGGGTTTTGAGAAGACCACTCCAAAGCCTTAAATTTACCTTGCTTTTATTTATTCCCTAACCAATTCTGATGTGTCTTTGAGAGCATTGTTCTTTAGCAACACCCTTCGTGTCCAGATTTTACCTTGTAGCTGTTGATTTTCTGAGAAGGTGGCAAATCTGTCGGTATAGTTATCCTACTTGTCAATATTCCATGTGCTTTGTGTAATGCACCTTTATCATTGACAGAGTACAGTATGATACTACTGCCATATGTTGAACAGCAAGTACAGTGTTCTTGGATTTTCATCTTGTTTGAGCATATAGGAGCTTGCTCTAAAAGGCATCTGGTTTGTCCATGTGGGCATCAACAAGTTTCAGCTTATTTTAAAAGTGTTTTGTTTTTGGACAGGAGCTTCTTTCATGGTCCGTAATATGGTGATATAAAAGCAGCTTCATTGTGGGCCATGGTGCTGAAGCTGCAAATACATGGCAATCCTTAGCCTTGGTGGTTCCTGAGTTGTTCCTAAACATTATGTATCATGGGATGATGACAATTCAGATCTTTCAGACAAAGTGGTGACATACTTGAGTAACCTAGCCACTTGTGTGCAGTAATTTGTCACATTGGCAGATAATTTTTCACATTGCGTAGAGCTAATTAACTGGCTGACAGTCTTAACCTGTTTTTCACATCATATTTTGTGTTCATGTCCTCCATACTAAACCTGGCCAGTCTTCAGTAAGTTTGTTTAGAACCAAAACTGATCAAATAAAATTCAAACAGAAATGGTGAATTTTATTTGTATTTGAATAAAAATAGTTTATTAAAATTTTAACAAATTTACCTAAAATCATAAAGCTCATAAATTGTGAAACATTTAGCTTCAGGAGTGGTGCTGTACTCACGTGATGCTCATGCAAACCACACATACTGTATGTGCATGTGGTCTTCAGCTTGAGGGTCATATCCATGATACAGCAACATCATCTGTGTCAGTGCTACTTTGTACAGTGGAGTATGAGGTTTTTCTTTTTTAAATATAATTATATGTGCCCCTGTGTGGAGGCTAGCTCAGTGGGTTATTGTCTTGCCTGCAGTAAGTGTATGGTCTTGTGGGAAATAAATCCTTGCTCAAAGAACAGCAACCTCAGGCTTATTGGATTGATGCCCTGCAAGTTAGAGAGTGAGACCTGGGGACAGCAGAGTGTAGCATTCATTTGCGTTGCACTTTCTTCAGCTTTGCAGCAGGTAACATCTGCATCTTCGACAAGATGCAACTTTTACGAGTATTTCATAACTTATCCTTTCGGTTTTCTTTCTTTCCATGTGTTTTCTAATATTAAATCTTCTCTAAACCGTTTACTCATTTATTAGGTGGGTTATTTAATAAATTAAATGAGAGTGTGCAGACTTCCTACCGTCAGTGATAAGTGCCCGACTGGTCAGTTTTTTTCCCAGCATGAACTTGGCCACAGCCAGCACAGCACAACTGAACCCACTCACTATGGACACGCTGTAGAGGAAGTCATCCTGAGGACAGGCACAGAAACAGAGAAACCATACCTGAAACAGTCTGTGTTAGTGCAAATGTATGCTTAAATACATGAGCGTCTTGGAACAAGTCATGGGGAAAGCGAAAGAGTTTAAAAGGGGAAGTTTAACAATTAGCTTTTCTTAGCTCAAGCATTTAAAACCCAGCGTGATTTAGTGCATCAGCTCAAGGTCATACAGATAATGCTTTGAAATGATTGAACTCTGTTTTTTTCTGTTTCTGTCTCAAAGAGACTCAGCAGAAAACCAAACTTAACCCCTGAGTGTTGAGCTCTCAGATTATTTTGCCTGCATCAAGAATGACAAACAGAAATCAGGAGGCGAGAATAAGCAGGGAATATCTGCCAGTGAAACACCGATTCCCTTTACCAGACTGTGATTTCCAGGTAAAATCTCTAGTTTTACATAGAGCAAATTATAAACTTTTGACTTAGAAAATTTTACTTAGACATTTATCACTGACCTTACTAATATATATATTCGAAACCTTTATTGACTTGGAAAAGTATTCTTACCCTTTAACTTAAAAAAATATTCACACAGAATTCCTGAAGGGGTCATGAAAGATGTCTGATTCACATGTTCTTTGTAGATCTAGAGAAATCTTTGTAGGAGCATGGGGTGCTGGAGATGCTTTAAGAGCTGCCCAGTCCTTGTGCAATGAAAGTGAGGGCTGATGTTCATAGACATGATCTTAAGGTGTAGTCTTTGAGAAGATGGTTTCTGTTTTGAGAACATCACAGTCTAATCTTTCCTTCTGTTCTTCTGTTGGCATTTTGAAGACATGACCTTCAGTCTGAACTGGTCTTCCCAGGTCTGGGGTCAGTCTCTGTCAAGCAGAGAAGTTAAAGTATCTTGGTGTACTGTTAACCATGGTCAGTTGAAGAAAGATGTAAGCCAAAGAGCATCAATTTATCGGTCCGTCTGTGTTCTGACTCTCAAGCGGCTGAAATAGTTTCCAGAGCACCCCTTATAAAGAGAAGACCCTGGGGCAGACCCAAAACTCTGTGGAGGGAATTTAAATCCCTTCTGGTCTGGGAAAACTTTGGGATCCAACGAAGAGCTGGACAGTGGCATTGGAGGGAAGGATATCTAAGTTCCTCCTGACATTTTTTTTAGAATTCAAGTTGGAAATCTCCATTATTAGAAGCTCTTTTGCTATACATATCTGTTTTGTGTACCACTATGAGCTACATGCATATTATAATAGCTTCATGACAGCCCTGACTCTCTCTTCTTGACACAGAAGTGCTCTTGGCTCTGTTATAATCAGGTACAAGAGACAGACATTCAGAGCTGCACAAGAGGACGTGATGCGAATCAGGATTTCTAAATTTTCTTCACCCTCTGTCCACGCACGTTCCTTTTACAGCCAAAGGCAGCAGCATTTTCCAGTATTCCCCCTGTATTGCTTTCCTCCTGCTCAGCTTACATGTGAGAAGGGTTTTAGTTTAGATAACATAAAGTCCAAAATGTATTTTTCACTATGTGCTGGGTGTTTGCTTAGATGTGTTACACACACAGACATACTAAAATGAAAGCATACAAACGGATCACATCTGATGTGGTAAATCACCTGTGACTGCTTTTTGGTGAAGACTTCAGTGAATGAGCATGTTTCTGCCAAAAGAAACTGAAAAGGTGCAGGAATTGGGAGGAAACTATGCAAGATAATATACAAGGTTCTGGTAAGCAGATGAGGTCGGCTCACAGGGAAAAATACTATGCTCTGGATGAGAACAATGAAACATAAACTGAATACGTTTCAAAGAGATGAGATCATTTCATCCTTCCAACTATTGCATCTCCATATTCAACCAAGGCATGGATCCTGTGACTGAGATCTGCACAAAGCTGTTTTGCTTCCTCGCTATTCTGAAAACCCCATGAATTACTTTGGTGTATGAACACGTTAGAAAGCACGATGTTTACAACTAAAGAAGGATTTCAGGAACTGACTGAAGGTAACAAAATAGGTGAGATGGCGGAGGTAAGAAGCAGTGTCGAAGAGACAGACAGTGGTAATAGGCTTTTGATGGTGTTAGGAAGATCCCACTGGGATCAAACACACAAGGTCTCTATTAACATAATGGCACGAAAGCAATACGCAGTCTGCACAGAAGATGCTGACTTTAGACACATCTCTTTACCACCTGAGATCTTTATTTGTTTCTAATAAAATTTTTCCTTTCTTTAAATGACACATCCACCTAAAACTTCACCTGGTCAATAAATTTGAGCCAATTTGTGGTCGATAAGACAATCCGTTTGACTTAGGATCATCTAACATTAGACAAAGACACCTATGAAATGTGAAATGTGTGTTTCAGGAGATGTTTATGCAAGTAAAGTAGTATTATTGTGCTTTATAAATATTCACAAATAATGGTATAAAATACATTGCGTTCTCTACAGAATACATTGTTTGCATGCTGCATACCTGATTAAAATGTTATCAACAAATTAAACTTCAGCTTGCAAAACTACATTATAAGAGGTGGAAATCCATTTACAAGGATTTTGAGTCTTTCAAAACTCAATTCTGACAGTTATTGCTCTGTTTTTGTGCTGATCAGTTTCTCCAAACATATTACCCGTAAATCTGCTTGTTATGCACACAATAAGGGTGCAGGTTCAAATGAGAAGGTGTTTTGGACTTAATGATTTTTCTCTTTCAGGCTCAGTCCTTTTGAATAATATCTTCTTGCCATCTGTGTCTGTTTGTGCATTTTAAGAGGGCAGCGTCAGTTTAAACAATCTTTTTACTGATGATGATTTTGGGACTTTTGTGTATCTGCCAAAAACGTTTGATCTACCAAAGAAACACTTCTTTAGATGCCTTAAGGTCAGACACTTTCTCCAGGGCAGCCAACACTGTGATTTAAATGCTTTTAAATCATTCAACCAGTAGGAGGCAAACATTCATCACATTTGACAAGCTCATTAACATCAAGCAATCCTCCACAAATAACATCAAGAAAAATATTTAATTTTCTCAATATCTGAGGACACAAGGGCCTCAACTTTTAGCCCAAATCATACATCACCCTTTTGCACCGTGCACCACCTGATCCAATCCAAGATGGTGTACCATGCTCATATAAGTAAAGTTACATTTTTACCTAGCTATAAGCTCATGATGTGACAGATAGGGGAGGGCTCCCTCATTCCAGGGGTGGTTTAAAAATGTTTTAGAACAAAAAAAACTGTTCCTGATCCTCAGATGCCATAGAGCCCCACCCTTCAAAAACCAATGCAAACTCCCTAGCTCCAGTTGTGTTTGATTAGGGTTTGGGAGTGTGCGATAACATGGACCATTGTTTACTGTATATTTTACAGTGTAGAAAGGTGTTAGAGTGACACAGTAGGCATCAGCGGAGGTACTACAATAACGAATCTTTTGCTCGAGTTGACACTGTCTTTGATTTATTTGTTTAGTCATTTTCCTCTTTTTAAAATATAAAGGGTTGCTTTATACATTTCAAAACTGCTTAAATGCCAACCTGTCTGACTGTTTGTTCCTTTGTCAGTCTGTCCAATTGTTATTTACACAGTCTGGTGTGCCTGTTATTGCTTGTGCTTATGTTAAAATGGAAATAAAAACATCTAAATATCAAATTATGTATTTTACTTGGGATATCAGGATTTATTAGCTATAGATGTTAGCTATAGATGTTATTGGACATTCATATCTAGAGTAGGCAACAGGTAACCAAAGCAGGAATACAGTCTAATAAAACATGATATTTGGTTTGATTACATCTGAGGCTGCATATCTACAGCATTGACTTAATCAGTCTTATTGGAATGCTGATTCCCCTGCCCACGTTGTACATAATGTTGTGTTTATTGGTGTGTCTACTTGTCAGACTGCAAAGTTAGTTAAAATACTAAAATATCTGGCAATTTTTAATGCACCAACTTCCTATGTCACAAGACAGCGCTACTGGTATGAAAGGCAGTGTTATAAAGTCTTTGTTTGTCTTGTAAGTTCTAAAAAAAGGGAATAAAAACAAAGCTGGGCTCAGAGAGAAGAGAACAATCTAAGAGAATCAGGGAAGGTGCATTTTCTCAACAGCGAATAGACATAATTATGAGAATGAATCTTAGGTTAAAGAAATAGGTTAGGCTCACTGTAAAATATAACCAATAATTTTTCCTAAAACTTCCTTCCTGCTTGTAAATATTTTTTTAACCATTCCAAAGTCTGTACTGCATTGATTTTTTTAGAGGATAATAATCCGTTTCCTCTGTTTTGGCTTCATGGGTTGGTGAAATGAACAGATGGTGAGGGCCTAATTTGCTTAAAAATACAAAACAAACAGTGTGACAGAAGAAGAACCGGACCTCATCGAACTCAATTTAGCGAATAAGCAGCAAAGACATCAATATTTCACTTGTATTTTTACAATTGTTTTCTTTTTTTTTAATGTTTTTTGTTGCACTAGTGGCCTTTATTTGTTCTTATTTTTTCGACAGTAAGCTGACAGGAAACGGATGAAGAGAGCAGGAAGACATGCAGCAAAGGTCGCCTGGGCCACCTACAGTTGTTTTCTTACTTTATTTTTAAGGTGATATATTTAGTTTAGATTAAGATTGGTTTGTTTTGGACATCCAACAATAAATCGGCTGAAATCTGACAATTTTCCGCTTGACTGGCTCTGATTGTTGATTGGCAGGTTGAAATCTACCAATCTCATCTTTGTTCCGATCATTGAAGGCACCACACTAAGAGCTAGCAGGTTGGACTGACAACACTCTTTAGTGTGGAAGTTGTTACAGAGGGAAGAATACTTCGTTAGCTAGTTAGCTAGGTATCAGATGTTCAAAGATTAAGTTAGAAGAAGCACAAAAGATGTAACATAAATTAAAGAAAACTCCTTTCAATAAAGGTATGTATTATTTATCATTTATTTACACTGCTGCAACATGACATTAGACATCAACACACAACAGGAAGCTGAATCTACTACAGGAAACTAGCTCCATTTTGACCAGCGAAATTCAATCTGTCTGGAAATATTAGAAGTCTTTTAAAAAATCTCACAGTCAAAGTAATGATTTACTTTGTCTACAGGATATATATATATATATACTTAGCAATGCTAACTATATCAATCGGGCTAATCATAGGAATCGCTTTCATAAGATGGTAAGGACCGTTACTATTTTAGGTAAGCTAAATTTAACAATGCCGCTTATAAATAATGACTGTTAATGACACACATGTCTTCTGTATAGTTACAATAATTTGAAAAAATTTACATTACCACAAATACAAATCACAGGTCATTCAGTCATTTTCTAACGCTTCTTCCATAGTGGGTCGCAGGGGAGCTGGTGCCTATCTCCAACAGTCTATGGGCGGGAGAAGGGGTACAACCTGGACAGGTCGCCAGTCCATCGAGGGGCAACACACAAACAACCATGCACACATTCATTCACACACCTAAGGGGAATGTAGAGAGACCAATTAACCTAACAGGCATATATTTGGACTGTGGGAGGAAGCCAGAGAACCTGGTGAGAACCCACGCATGCACAGGGAGAACATGCAAACTTCATGCAGAAAGACCCCCTGCTGGGAGTTGAACCCAGGACCTTCTTGCTGCAAGGCAACAGTGCTACCAACTGCACCACTGTGCTGCCCCAAACCAGAGGATTTTCAAATATTTAAATATTAGGTTGGAACTCGCTTTTGTTTATTGTGAAATAATCTTGTAGAATTAAGTTGAATGTTTTGTTACATTTTGGGATGCAAAGAAGAAAATATTAGTGAGCTATAAATTGCTTTATAAAGCAGAAAAGGAGATATGCCCCCTGAGGTGTAAGGAGGGCCAAATGGGCCACAATTATATAAATGAATATATCATGAAATAAATAAACTTACCATTAAATGTCCTGTTAAATAATTCAATTGTGCCATTTATTTATTATATATATTTATTTATTATAAATATACAATTACATTGTAAAATATAAATTTTTTAAATAAAGAAATATAGAGAGACATAATTGTATGTATTTTTAGGGGGTCGCCAGTCTCTGGTACTGTTATTTTGGGGGTCACAGGCTGAAATGTTTGGGAACCCTGACCTAGAAGATCTTTCTTTATTTTTATATTTAAAGTGATATTGGGAGAAGCAGCACTGTAATTTTGGTCCAGTTCTGAGAAAACAGTGCTCTTAACTTTTTTCTTAACTTTATTCAGAAAGAAGGGAAAAAGCAATTTGATGTTTAAAATTCTCAGAGAGAAAGAGGAATCAGCTCAAATCGGCAGATCAGTGTAGCACAAATGTGGAAAAATTGGCTACAGAATTTCTGATTGGATTTTAGAAATGTGTTATGTTCAAAGTTTAACAAATTTGTTCATGAGAAACAGGAATTCAAGGTCTTTTTTTATCAAAACATATAAAAAAGTAAAAAAAAAAAATAGTATATTTGATAATTGATATTCCTCTACCTCTAAATATTACTGCACTTTTAAACCATCACATTTCTCTCTTTACATCCTCACAAGTGTGGTTGATAAGCCACTGAGTTGAGTATTCAGTTTGCTCTACAGATTAGTTTTTCTTTTCATTCCTCAACAATCATTGATGATAGAACCCTGATTTAAATAAACACATATTTTTGACAGCAGGGACTGAAATCAGCAACCAAAATAACCTATGATGTCAGACAAGGCTTTACTGCATTATGTTGGTAAATAAAGGCTGTTCATTATTTTTGTTACAGGATTATGAAGGATATGAATTTAATTTTACTAGTACTAAAATCTTCTTTAAACAAAGACTGATTCCTTACATTGCAGTTAATAAAACATAAGACAATATCTGGATTATTCAGTCCTCACAACCTTTACAGAGAGATGATGAATGGCATTTTAAGAAAGTGTGAGGAGGTGTCTGTGTTAAAGCGAAACATGAACAATAATCTTCAGGTGAAGACAAAGCCTTTAATTTAAGAAGAAAAAAACTGAGAGAGCAAAAGCCTAATGCAGTCTATATGTGTTTCAAAATAACCAAGACAAGACACTCTGTCTTTGGCTTTCTAGCAAAGGAAACCCTGATGTGAACATCTTTGATCATAGGAGACAAACTGTTTCCTGAAGAGGCCACTTTCATTTTCCTGAAGCTTTTACTTCTGTTGTTTCAGAGCAACCAGGCCAGAAACGTCACAGACCAGCAGAGTACTCATTACCCAGGTTCACTTTGTGAACTATTTTTGGTTTAATGCAGCCTCTTTTCTGCACCTTTACATTACCGCAACTGCCAAATCTGTTTGCAGAGAAACATGCATGTAGACTATGAATCCAAATCATATTGTTGTATGTTTGTTGGACAGGTATTGTATAAATGTCTCAAAAGTCTCATTTTTGCTTGTTTCCTTAAGTATATAGATAAAGTGTCTTAGGTTACCTTGATGTTCATCTATAGTTATATACCCTAGCTTTAGGCTACTGAAAAAATAAATGACCACTTTTCATCACTCAGCTATTATCTCCTAATATGCAAATTCTAATATGCATTTAGTCACTATTTGCAAATATTACTGCTCTCCATCAGGTTCTTCTTTCTATAGAAAGTATGCCTGGCTCGCTACTGTTGTGCTTAGCTGCATCTGTTTCTTAAGGGAGTTATTGACAGAGCCGTTGCTGCCTTTTACCTTTGAGTTCACTTCTTATGACGAGTGATTGCTGCAAAGTCAATCATGCAATCAAGTCAATAACATTTTACCAATTGGCATTAAATGATCAACTGAAATTGACTGTACTTTTTATCATTCGGACTGAAAGGGTCTGTGTGTAACTGCATCTGAATCTGGCAGTATGACTGGATGGTTTTGGAACAGAGTGAATTATTATAGAATCGAATCTGCACCAAATTGTCTATAATTGGACCAGCAGGATGTCATACCCTTACAAACAATCCCCAGATATTTATTGCTTTACTACAGCACAGTTCACAATATAATTATATCCATGCAGCTAAGCAATTATAGATTTAATTGAAAGGTAAGTTATTCCAAGAATTTTGCACCGACTATTCATTGACCATGACTCAGATACATGGTTAGTATAGGACTCCACATTATAAATATAGTCTTACCATTTAATGTGTGTTAAGTACTCTAGTGCATGTTTGTGTAGCCTTACCACTTGTGGAGGCATCTTGGTGGCCAGATCATGGATGGCTTTTCCCATGATACACAGGGAGGAGAGAATAAACACAACCCCCAGGATCACACATGCTCTGAAAACCCCAAAACAGAAAGACAATAATGTGTTTGGAGTTAGTGTCAAAGAACTACATCATTTTACAAGACCATTAACAGGCAGAGCGACAGAGAATAAAGAGAAAGTATCATGAAATTCTAGCCCAAACATGTCACAACTGAGAATTTTACGTGATGGGGAGGTTTAGCAGACGGATAGGATTCGTCAACATAGCCCGATTGATGGTGCTGTAGGAGCCCCTCTATCTCTGACTTATCTGCTGGTCCAAACTTACAATATCTGCCAGGAGGCTGTGGATCTGTCTTGCAGGGACCTGTTGTTTGTTCTTACTTGTTTATACATCCTAACACCTCAGATATAGGATTATGAAATAGGATCTGCTGGTCAGTTTGTGTATGTTTGCCTCTACAGGTGATTCTGTGTGCGTTAATGGATGTTAAAGTGACACGTTTCATTATTAGTGACACCTCTGAGTTCATTTTTAGATAAATGAGCCTCTGTGCAACCTGACAGTTAATTAATAAAGTCCACTGAGCTGCAGCAAGTCAGTAATAAGCGGTGACATACATTTATTTAATTAAAGGTCACAAATAAATAGAGTATTTAAAATATTTGAATGCACATTAAATCATATCCTATCCTAATATTGTTTATTAATGAGAAATGTGACTAAGAGTTTGGACACACATTCTCATTCAAAGAGTTTTCTTTATTTTCATGACTATGAATATTGTAGCTTCACACTGAAGGCATCAAAACTATGAATTAACACATGTGGAATTATATACTGAACAAAAAGGTGTGAAACAACTGAAAATATGTCTTATATTCTAGGTTCTTCAAAGTAGCCACCTTTTGCTTTGATTACTGATCCGCACACTCTTGGCATTCTGTTGATGAGCTTCAAGAGGTAGTCACCTGAAATGGTTTTCCAACAGTCTTGAAGGAGTTCCCAGAGATGCTTAGCACTTGTCGGCCCTTTTGCCTTCACTCTGTGGTCCAGCTCACCCCAAACCATCTCGACTAGGTTCAGGTCCGGTGACTGTGGAGGCCAGGTCATCTGGCGCAGCACCCCATCACTCTTCTTCTTGGTCAAATAGCCCTTACACAGCCTGGAGGTGTGTTTGGGGTCATTGTCCTGTTGAAAAATAAATGATGGTCCAACTAAACGCAAACTGGATGGAATAGCATGCCGCTGCAAGATGCTGTGGTAGCCATGCTGGTTCAGTATGCCTTCAATTTTGAATAAATCCCCTACAGTGTCACCAGCAAAGCACCCCCACACCATCACACCTCCTCCTCCATGCTTCACGGTGGGAACCAGGCATGTAGAGTCCATCCGTTCACCTCTTCTGCGCCGCACAAAGACACGGTGGTTGGAACCAAAGATCTCAAACTTGGACTCATCAGACCAAAGCACACATTTCCACTGGTCTAATGTCCATTCCTTGTGTTCTTTAGCCCAAACAAGTCTCTTCTGCTTGTTGCCTGTCCTCAGCAGTGGTTTCCTAGCAGCTATTTTACCATGAAGGCCTGATTCACACAGTCTCCTCTTAACTGTTGTTCTAGAGATGTGTCTGCTGCTAGAACTCTGTGTGGCATTGACCTGTTCTCTAATCAGAGCTGCTGTTAACCTGCGATTTCTGAGGCTGGTGACTCGGATGAACTTATCGTCTGCAGCAGAGGTGAATCTTGGTCTTCCTTTCCCGGGGTGGTCCTCATGTGAGCCAGTTTCTTTGTAGCACTTGATGGTTTTTACAACTGCACTTGGGGACACTTTCAAAGTTTTCCCAATTGTTGACCTTCATTTCTTAAAGTAATGATGGCCACTCGTTTTTCTTTACTTAGCTGCTTTTTTCTTGCCATAATACAAATTCTAACAGTAGTACTATCAGCTGTGTACTGTATCCACCTCCAGCACAACACAACTGATGGGCCCAACCCCATTTATAAGGCTTAAATCCCACTTATTAAACCTGACAGGGCACACCGTGAAGTGAAAACCATTTCAGGTGACTACCTCTTGAAGCTCATCAACAGAATGCCAAGAGTGTGTCAGGACTTGAGTAATCGAGGAACCCAGAATGCAGACTAGCAGGCAGCATGACGGTAAGTGAAGAAAGGATTTAATGTGCAAAAAACAAAAACTCACTCACAGAGGAGGCAGGAACAAAACAATAAACGGGCAGGCGAGACAGGCAGGCATGATCCGAAAAAACAAGACATGAGCATGACCAAGAGAACTAGACATGAGCATGATTTGAAAATGTTTCCGCAAGGAATAAACAGAACAGGTGTGTATATATGGATTGTGAACCAGGTGGAGCAAGGAGACAGATTAGCTTGGAGCAGGTGAACTGAATAAAGATAATTAACAGACAGAACACAACATGACAGGAGCAAAACAGAACTTCAAGAATACAAACAAATAGAAATCTAACTTGAAAAACATGAAACCAAAGCATAACCAGAAGCCCAATCCAAGAACACAACTTAGCAAAACATGAATACAAAAACTAAAGCATGACCAGGAAAACAAACGGAAACATGATTCAAAAACTGTGAGAAGCATATATAATAAAAACAGAAACCAAACAAACCCAAATCATTACAGAGTGTGCGGAGCAGTAATCAAAGCAAAAGGTGGCTACTTTGAAGAACCTAGAATATAAGACATATCTTCAGTTGTTTCACACTTTTTTGTTCAGTATATAATTCCACGTGTTAATTCATAGTTTTGATGCCTTCAGTGTGAAGCTACAATATTCATAGTCATGAAAATAAAGACAACTCTTTGAATGAGAAGGTGTGTCCAAACTGTTGGTCTGTAAATATAAATATATATATATACATATATATAAATACATATATAAATATATATACATATATATACATACATACATAAATATGTATATATATATATATATATATATATATATATACATACATACATATATATATACATATATATATATATATATATATATAAATATATATATATACATACATACATAAATATATATATATATATACATACATACATACATACATACATAAATATATATACATATATACATACATACATACATAAATATATATATATATATACATACATACATACATAAATATATATATATATATACATACATACACACATAAATATATATATATATATATACATACATATATATATATATATATATACATATATATATATATATATATATATATATATATACATACATATATATACATACTATACAATATATCATACTCACATATACTCTCTATGTGCCGAGTGAACAGCTGCTGCGTTGCTGTAGCGCCATAGGACGATCGCTGATGACATGACATCCAGAGTGGCATCAAACTACAGCCAATGAGAGAAAGGCAAAACAGAAATGAGAAATGGTAAGCCTTCTACAAAATTTTATATAACCAGATATTTAAAAACCGATCAACTTAAAGAAGTATGCATTTGAAAAAATGCTCAAATGCATATATTTGTATTTATACTTTGAAGTGCTGATTTTTGTAAAAATCTGTTATTGCAAATTATTTTTGTTTTCCATTGTAAAAACATGCCTAAATTAAATTAAAGGCTGTATTATTAGGATTTTCCAATGTAGGATTTTGCTATTGCCTTAGAATAATTCAAGCCTTTAGGGGTTTTAATGTTTTCATGTGGATGGTGATGCATACTGTATAATTTGGCCGTATCGTCTTAAAGTGAATAAACTGTGCACAGCAAAACAGGCTACCCGCCACCTGCTGAATATCTTGTAAATTCAAGAAAAGCAATAGAGAAATGATTCATAGTATGACTGACAAATAATTCTTTTTGTTTTTAAGTCCTCCTAACTATTCTAAAATATAATAAAAACCGCAGTGTTCACTTCAAGTATCATGGTTTGCAGAAGCCACAGATAATCAGATGCTTTGCTGCAGGTTTCCCAATTATTAGACAGTGAAGCAATTGGTATTTAAAATTCTATCTTCCAGATAAAATTGCCAGCACTGCAGCTCAGATATTCTAATTGTGTTATGCTAATCATATTTCTCACCAAAAGCCCAATGTGTGAATTTATTACTTTTCATTTCCTTGTTAATAAGCTTTACCTTCTCTTACTAATAGTAACCTCAATTATTTCCTCTTCGCCCTGGTAAAAACCTGCTGACCTGTTCCACGAACACAAAATACATTTTGACATTCCATCTCGGCTCCTTGGAGGGGCCATCCTCTTTCCTTTGTTACTGTGGCAACAAGGGGACCAATAACACTTGGGTGCTGGGATTCATTAATAAATTACCCACATCCCCAGTAATGACTAATTGATCAGCGTTTAGGGAGGAAAGAAGGGAGCTGGGACTCACAGCGAATCCAAAGGCTGAAGCGCTGTGTCTCATGAACGAAACAGCTGTGAAAACAGAAAACAATGGCATGAGTGACTTTTGTCCTTTATATGAAAACAAGGCAATTAATTCTAATCATTTTTTGACAGAATACATTCATAAGCACATGATTCATTATGTATTAACACCTAAGTACAAAATGAGAAATAACCTAGCAACACAATGAGAAGTTAAAGGAGTTGTTATAGAAATGGTAATGAAACAAAAAGATGTTATAAAAAAGAAATGCAAAAGGTAGATCTCAGGTCTTGACTATAGTGAGGGAACATTTTTATAATTCTTTTTCATTTGTATAAAGCAGCATGCCACATTTATTGAAAAATATATCTGCATAAATAGTTTATATTGACTATAAAGCATTGTGGAGGAGTGTTATTGATTTGGGCTTATTTTTCACCCACCTGACTTAGGTCTGTTACGATCGCTAAATAAATCCTGAGCTCCTAATTGCTCATTCAAAACTCTGAGGTATTTAGGAGTTAAACATTATCTGCCCAAACTAAAAATGGGTTGATAAAGCAGGGAAAGGAACAAATTAGGCATTTTGTGGGGACTGCTGTGGTAGTGCAGAGTTTTCGTATTGCTTTTAAGGGTTTTTCTTTCCTTGTATAACCAAAGCAACAGCTGTGTCTGCATTTTCACTCTAAATAAGGTGATAAAATGACAGACCTTAAAAGAGCTGTGAAAAAATACATACACCCAGAACTGCAAAGATTTCCCCAAACTGATGAGAAAGACCGTTGGATATGGGACAAGATGACTACATTAAAAATTTGGGGAAAAAATGGTCCCTCAAGCACCGAAATCCCCAGATGTGCTCCATTTTCCACACACATTTGCATGTAATATAAATAAATTCTTTGTCTAATACTTTATCTAAATACATTGGACAGATTATTTATTTTATTTATATCATGCTTACCAAATTTTGGTAACTAAATAGGTTGACATTTTTTAATTACTAGGACCTTTTACCAGAAAAGTGTGTTTTCCTAAATATTTTTCAGACAGTAACAGGAACCTTTGGTCCTCCATATGTTGTCTTTATGCAAGTCATCACGGAGACCCAGAAAGGTCAGTATGACACCAGTGGTGTGAAATCACTGGATCTATTTAATAATGCAGACCAAGGAGCACCATATAATACAACCTATTGTATGCTTATCAATAAGGAGATATATATTAAATCGTAAATTACTTAATGACCTCTGCAAGTTAATTAGCAGGAATAGAAAATATTTAATAATAGTTTCTATCAGTACTGACATCAATGAGGCTGACGTATTATATGTTCATTGCAGTGCAGTTGTTGTTTATGCACCTGTATTGTTTTGCTGAGCTCCTTTTCCTTGCGTGTTTAGCTCCCCCTCTCTGTGCTTGCAGGTCAGAGTCTCATGGGACACCAACCTGGCTGTTAAATTGCCATGGCAACAGGAGATTTGAGGCCAAGATGGAACTTGATTTGAGCTCCAGCAGGAAGCGAAGAGCTTTAATCTTCCTCTGCTCTCTCCTCTTACCTCCTAGCCATTCACATGACCCCTGTCTTTGCAACCTTGCAGTCACATTTCCTTCGACAGATTTCACTTCCCTCCTTGCTGTTCTACTAAGCCAAGTACATTTAGACCTGCTGTAACAAAATCAACGGTGATACAACAGACTTTAAATGTCTACGGGGAAAGGATCTGCTTCACCTAAATAATGACGTCAAAGAAGATACCAGAAGAGAGAAAAGCAGCCCTAAACAAAAGGTAAACAGTAACCAATTAAAAGAAGATAATAATGTAGAAAGAACCAAAGTGCTTGAAGATGAGACAGCAGTCCCGCCCATACTCATGAATGTAACAATATGCTGTTTCTGTCATTCTTTCCTGTAGAGAGAATCATCTTGAATCTCCATCTTTGTCTTAGTCACACACCACTTCCAGATCTGTTCGCTCTCATTGCTTTTTCCTTGGGCCTCTACCAGGCTTCCACCTACCTGAAGAGCCTAGAAATAAGGCCAAGCCATCTGAGCCAGTCTCACTGTGAATCCAAAGAACAAATACAAAAACAGGCTTCTCTGCCAAATTTTCTGTTATGTTTAGACAAAGTACTGGCTTTTTTCCTTGAGTTTAGAGTCTCATGGGTGCTTCAATAATTCATAAGTCCGTGTTTGTCGGCTTAGGAAAACAACACCAACAAAGAAGATTTGTCTCAAAATGGTTGGCTACAAAAAACAACAACATCTGGAAGATAAGTCTGGAGAACGTCTTGTCAAAACAACTTTAAAGAGGTTCAGGGAAAAGAGGGGTTCCTTAAAGAGTAACCTATTTCCATGGTTTAAGACATGGAGCAAAAAATAAAACCCTGAAATGATCTATTAACCCACCACGGTGGTGTTAGGTCAGGGGGTGACGCTCGAAGGCGTGGCACCACCAATCCTTTCAAAATGTTTTCTTTAGAGAAGAGTCAACTGCAGCTAAAGGCTTGTATTGAGCTCCATCTAAGCACACACCAACAAGACACTTCTAATGTGTGTTAACTCACACTTGATGAGCAAAGTGACAAGTGCACGATGGCACAGCTGATGTGTGTTCCCCTTAAATATAATATGTATCATCAAATTTAATATTTAAATCACCCAACATGAGTCAGTCTTGTGGAGTCCCATTCAAAAAAACTGGACCAAGTGTTTCTTTCTCTTGTTAACTCTTTACATCCTATGTGTTGGAGAACCAGAGGCAGTTTTTGTCCTCCCCCGAATCCCAAGAACCCTTAGAATAAAGCAGGACAGGTTAAAACGTCTATTTATTGTGGTTTTCATCACTTGTCTCTATAGTTAGCCTTAATGTCAAAAAAAGCCTTGAAATGCTAGTTATTTTTCCAAATAAATAAATGTTTTAATTTTTTATGTAAGTGCTATTCAGTGTGGAATAATAATTATTTAAAGTTCAAAAGTCCAAAACATGACAACAAATGTCGTTTTAGGATACTCGTTTCTCTTTTTTTTGCTTGTCTTTTCTACACTGTGGGATACCAATCAAAAATGCTGTAATACCTACGGTGCGCCAGCCGATGGCAATAATGTTGACTGACTAACTTAAAACTTTAATCAAAATAATCTTGAGCATGGCCAAAGCAATGCTAATTTCCCTCAAACAATGGTACTTTTAATTTATTAACTGCTCCAGCTAACGTTTGATGTTTAATGAAAACAGCAAGGACAAAGTAAGACAGATGTGGAATAACTCTTAAAACCGCTCCATTGTTGTGGTTTCTTGCACAGAAAGCAAGACTGGACATATGCAAAGTGGGCCTGAATGTCATAGTTTCTATAATCTAATAATTTGGATATCAAGTCCATAGGTATATGTTTTAGACACATGTATTGATCACAAAGAGTTCTGTTAATCTCAGTCTTCTCACCAAAACTCTGTTTTTGCAAGGAAAAAAAGCTGGCAATTTCCAGTAGTACAGACAGAATCTAAGTGTTTTAGACTTAAATCCTGACCTTTTACCAAGGTTCCACCACCGTTTTCCAGGGTTCCTCTGAGGGTTCCTGTCTCCTGAGTTCCACTGTGGGCTCCCCACGCCTCCCGGTAGACCTCCTGACCTCCTTCGCTTTCAGGCAAGAACTAACTAAAAACCTTTTGTTGTTGTTGTCTTTGAGTGCTAATGAAACTCTAAAAGCTGTGCCCCCCTGAGCGGTGTGCCACATCAACAAAAATATAAATAAATTACGCCACTAAGAACTATTATACCACACTGACTTTACTGATTAAAATAAGTGGAAATGTCCCTCTAGAAGGCTCATTGGGTTATCATTACTTTGATTAAATACAGAGTATACAACTAGTGTTAATGTGTAAGGGAGTGACCAATGGGATAATTGGCTTATGCATCTACAAGCTTTCATGTATGTATGTCTACATTCCAAGCCTGAGAAGGACTCACCCATAACATTGAGTTGCCATGTGTTTAAGTTTTATGGACTTAGTTAAAAAACAGATCCATTTCTCAATAATGCAGAAGAGCTCAGGAGCTATTCTTTCAATCTTCATGTTTTTTCTTCTTGAGTTAAGTGTTACGAATAATTATATAATCTCATGGTATTTTCTTTGCTCTAAGGGGGATTTTCTCATGATACAACTGACAATCCACTGGATCACATAATAACAGAGTCTTAGTATTACTAAGAACATTATAGTCATTCAGATTTGTGTCATGAAGTTAAATGCTTTTTGACACAAAGTTTATTAAGGAAAAATTGCAAAGAAACAAATCCAAGTAAAAATATGATTGGAAAAAAAGATTTAAAAGTAAAAGAAAGCAGAAAGATCACTTACTGTAAATAGTAAACAGTGCTGAATGTTTGCATGTAGTAAATTGGTCATCTGACCTTTACACACCCTCTGACAAATTGTTTATGAAAGCAGGTTTTGATTATGTTTGAGTCCTCTTGAGTTCACACCTGCCATCAGTTGTAGTGGATTAATCTGAAAGGCTGCCCTACTAGGATTTTCCTGATTCTTCTTCATTCTCAAACTTTACCTAAAGCCACAGTTTGCTAAGAGGTTATATAGGATAGCATTATACAAAAGTATCAGTCAGAATTATGGCACAAAAACTACACACATGACACAGTCAAAACAGTCACCAATATTTGGTGCAAATATGGGACAACGATTACATTACAAAAACTGTATATTTCAGAGACAGAAAGTAGTCTGGGATCCCAACAAGAGGCTGACAGCAATATTGAAAAAGCTTCAGAACTTTTCAATAGATACTGGTTGTGCTCTAAATGTGACAGAAATATCCTGGACGCTCACAGATTCTGGAATAAGGAGTAAGGTCACAAGACAGAATTCTATTCATCTCAAAAATTGCACCTGGAATGGACTTAACCTTGTGGGATAATGTGTTATGGTCTGATGAAACCAAACAAACATTTCAACCATAATTTTGGCACAAAAACAAAGAAAACCATCCCGACAGTGAAACATGTTGGTTGCAGTATCATGCTAAGGAGTTACTCTTCTTCAGATGGAACTGAGGTTTTTTTCACTGAAGCTATGAGCAAATGCAAACACCAGTCATTTTCTCTCTAAAACCTTCAGTTATGTGCTAGGACAGCTGAAGATGGGCTTTATCTTTTTAGCCACACAGTGAGACAAAGTATGGATCCAAATCAACAGAAAAATGACTAATGAGATTATTATCAAAAGGTGCTTCTATAAGGTATTAGTGTTTGCTAACAGGCTATTACACCTTTATTACTTTTCTGTTTTAACAGATTTGTTTGTATTTTAGTTGTACATAATATATGTCTAATTATTTATTGAAAATGTTTGTAAATGATTTAACATGTTCTAATTTAGTTTTACATGACTAAAAAACTGACCTTCTTGGGTTGTGAACAGTTTTGAAAGTGTCTATATGTACATTTCAGCACATGAATCTGGGCCTTTTCTTTCATTAGATCTAAATGGTTTCAGCACAAGAAGAAAATAAAATTGCCTTTCTGTGATATCATTTGTAAAGCAATTCTGTTTCTGCATCTTAGGGATGCACTTGTTTAAACATAATGGTGGAGTGCTTTTATTTATGAGGCTGTCAGTCTAAAAAGACTGGATTCACTCAGTGAGGCTCCTAATGTAAAAATAGCTGGTATCACCCTCCCTGCAGTTATTCATCTTCCAGTTTCTGCTCCCGAGCTCATTTCGATGTGCCAGCCGTCTGTGTGGTTACCAGCTGCCAGCAAGTCGATGCCTCTCTGGAGGCGAGCAGACATGGTTCCGTGTTCTGTCCTTCGGGTTGTTAGTTAATCAGGGAGGCAAGCATGCATGGACATATACTAACAAGACTGGAGAAATAAGTAGGAAAAGCACAGATAGAGCTGTTTGAATGAGAGACAAAGGGAATTTAAAGGCCCTGCAGAAAGAGACAAACAAGAGCAAACAGAAAGGTAAGAAAAAGAGGGAAATGTTGAGAAGAGACAGAAGCTAACTGGAAAAACAGCAGTAAAAAACATTTTGTTTTAAATGATGGAAAAATCCAAGATATTATTTTGCTTTCTTTAAAATGAAGAATTTATGTTCTTGCAGTTTAATACCTGCCGTATTCTTCACATTTAAGAAAGAAGAAAAAGCTAAGATCAAATTTAAACTTCTGCATGAACACAACTTGGAAAGATTTCAGATTTGTTTTTGATGTAACACTCTTTTGATTATTTCCTGCATTTTTTCATCAAAAATTCCCTCTTCAACTTCAGCAGCACATAGAAGCTGTCTCTAAAATCAATAATCCTCGTTTAGAAATATAGTTATAAATGTTGTAATATTATTTTTCTTTTTCCCTTTTACTCTTTTGTCAAGATAACTTGTTTAGCTGTTTTCTGCAGGGTAGAACTTTGTACCTAAACTCCAAAGTAACCAGAACAATCTCAAAGATCTTTCAATTTATAAGAAATTCTGGTAGAAATTTGCAATGGCTTTCAGCTTTTAAACACACTCTCTACAAGTTCTAATTCCAGCTATTTTCTCTAATAACCAGCAGAAATTAACTTCAGGCAGCTGGTTGGATCTTTTGATCGTGCTTCCTGGTTTGTATGAATAATTTTTTTTATATTTTCAGAATGTTGTGCAGCGTCTCAGACGGACCCGTGGCTGCTTGTTGTTGGTATAAAGTCAGTAATTTATGTGTGTGTGTGTGTGTGTGTGTAGGCGATGCTCTAAGAGTGCAAGGGAAGCTCAGCTTCCCCTAAAATGTCAAAAAATAAGTGATCAAATATATAGTGTTGTGTGTACATGTCATTGACTAAATATGTGCTACAATGCGCTCAACTTTTGTTCAGAATCAGCTTCTTTTCACTGGTAACGACGCAGCTTTCCTCTCACTCATTCCCGCAGCTTCACAATGCTTTAAACAATGAGTTCAATAGCGAAGCATAAATGCTGGGCTTTGTCCCGCCCATCGGACGCTCAGCGTCTCTGGGGGTCTATGGGGCAGTGGGCTGGCCTCGGCTGGCCCGCACGCTCAGCTTCTGCATGATGATTGGATGATCTCTCTGAGGCTGAATCCCTTTTTGATTGACAGCGAAATCAGCAAATCAGCGATCTTGAAATTGAGCTTCCCTCCTTGAAAGACCAGCATCCGCCACTGTTTTTTCGGATCATGCCATGCCAGGCTCGCCTGCCCGTACACAGCTGATAGTCCTACTGAATATATATATATATATATATATATATATATATATATATATATATATATATATATATATTCAGTAGGACTATCAGCTGTGTACGGACAGGCATGGCATGATCCGAAAAAACAAGACATGAGCATGATTTGAAAATGTTTCCGCAAGGAATAAACAGAACAGGTGTGTACATATGGAGTGAAAACCGTTTCAGGTGACTACCTCTTGAAGCTCATCAACAGAATGCCAAGAGTGTGCGGAGCAGTAATCAAAGCAAAAGGTGGCTACTTTGAAGAACCTAGAATATAAGACATATTTTCAGTTGTTTCACACTTTTTGGTTCAGTATATAATTCCACATGTGTTCCTCATGGTTTTGATGCCTTCAGTGTGAAGCTACAATATTCATATTCATGAAAATAAAGAAAGCTCTATTAATGAGAAGGTGTGTCCAAACTTTTGATCTGTACTGTATATATATATATATATATATACATATATATATATATATATATATATATATATATATACATATATATATATATATATATATATATATATATACATATACATATATATATATATATATATATATATATATATATATTCAGTAGGACTATCAGCTGTGTACGGACAGGCATGGCATGATCCGAAAAAACAAGACATGAGCATGATTTGAAAATGTTTCCGCAAGGAATAAACAGAACAGGTGTGTACATATGGAGTGAAAACCGTTTCAGGTGACTACCTCTTGAAGCTCATCAACAGAATGCCAAGAGTGTGCGGAGCAGTAATCAAAGCAAAAGGTGGCTACTTTGAAGAACCTAGAATATAAGACATATTTTCAGTTGTTTCACACTTTTTGGTTCAGTATATAATTCCACATGTGTTCCTCATGGTTTTGATGCCTTCAGTGTGAAGCTACAATATTCATATTCATGAAAATAAAGAAAGCTCTATTAATGAGAAGGTGTGTCCAAACTTTTGATCTGTACTGTATATATATATATATATATACATATATATATATATATATATATATATATATTTATACATATATACAGTACAGACCAAGCAAGTTCTGGATGTGTCCTTGATGCTATTCGTGGTTGGATATGGCCAGAAAATGTCCAAAGAAAGGCTTCCAGGAGGCATCCTGATCAGCTCGCTCGCTCGCTCCAGAGGATGAAGCACCTTATGGGTCTCATAAACAGAGCCGGAAACACTATAGATACTTAATTTCTCCCCCCCCCCCCCGTATCTAGCATCTCGGTTTTTCAGTCTTGGTTCATGTTTCATGACTGTAGGTTAGGTTGGAAAATAGATAGATCATTAAATTAAGAGTCTGCATTTTGGCTCATATCTTTTTTATTTACCACGGCAAAGTGGAGCAGCACACAGATTGCAGCAAATAAAACCCCGGGACATTGTGGACAAACAACCATGCATGCTCACACTCACTCCTAAGGGCAACCTGGCGTACCAAGAGACAACCCATACATGCAAGGGGGGAACATGCAAACCCCTTGCAGAAAAATATTTCAAACTCAGGACCTTCTTGTTGCAAGGCAACAGTGCTTGCAACGGTTCCACCATGCAACCCTCTTAAGTTGACGTTCAGTTGATGATACATCTAGTAATCCATAGGGCAGTATCTCCATTGTCAAACAAGCTGATTAAACAAACTGGAGTAACTGTTATGTTTCAGCTATAGATCTGTAAGAACCTTTGTCCAGCTGTTTGCTAACAGGTACAGTACAGTGAGGGAGGTGTTTCTTCTCTGGCTAGTTGCCATTCCATTAATCCATAAACCACCCATGCTATTGACTTTATGAAAAAAGTCCATATCGAATTAGCAGAATAATTTACAACCAAATAGAAATGTAATTACGTCCTCCTGTCTGCTCCTCAAGGGCAGGAGCTCAATTTGAGAATGCAGACTTCAATTACATCCAAGGAGCATAGAAATAACCTGGGAGACTTTAATGAGGAGAAGGAATGAATGACAAAGGCAACTGGATGGATGGACAAAAAGAGAATTGGAGCTAAGCGGAGAGATGACATGGGTGGGTTAGCAGCAGGAAAAAGTGAGGTGATTAAATTGAAAATATATCAGACAGAGAAAAGGGAACTGATTAATGCAACTGAGTATAAGTGAGCCACTGTCAATCTGTGACTCTGAGCTTCTTGTGTAACTGAGCTAAGTCACTACACTCACAAATAAAAAAACATATTCAAATTAATTCAATTCAGTTTATTTATATAGCGCCAATTCGCAACACGTGTCATATCAAGGCGCTTAACAAAGTCAATCTTCCAACAAACATTTCTTGAAGTGAAAGAATACTACTTTATGGTCCCAATGTTTTTTAAGACAAAATAGTTAGGACATCTTCTTTAATATTCAGGAATTTATTGATTTTTCACATATTGATCTCTAATCATGTTTTAGTTATTTCAGGAAAGAAAAGTAACCTTGTTTACGCACAGAGAAGAGATATATAAAAAAAAGTGTTTTCTAGCTGAGGAAAAAGTTAGCGCACCTATCCCTTAATAGCAAGCGTGATCACCTTCGGCTGAAAAACCTTCAGTGAGATGATTCTTGTAGCCATCTACCAGTCACAGATATCAGTCTGAGGAAAGCTTGTCTAACCCCGCATTTTCAGCTGTGAAATGTTTAAGCGATGTCTTCGATGTACGGCTCATTACAGTACAGACCAAAAGTTTGGACACACCTTCTCATTAAGAGTTTCCTTTATTTCCATGACTATGAATATTGTAGTTTCACACTGAAGGCATCAAAACTATGACTTAACACATGTGGAATTATATACTGAACAAACATTTTTAACAAATCCCCAACAGTGTCACCAGCAAAGCACCCCCACACCATCACACCCCTCCTCCATGCTTCACGGTGGGAACCAGGCAGGTAGAGTCCATCCGTTCACCTCTTCTGCGCTGCACAAAGACACGGTGGTTGGAACCAAAGATCTCAAACTTGGACTCATCAGACCAAAGCACAGATTTCCACTGGTCTAATGTCCATTCCTTGTGTTCTTTAGCCCAAACAAGTCTCTTCTGCTTGTTGCCTGTCCTCAGCAGTGGTTTCCTAGCAGCTATTTTACCATGAAGGCCTGATTCACACAGTCTCCTCTTAACAGTTGTTCTAGAGATGTGTCTGCTGCTAGAACTCTGTGTGGCATTGACCTGTTCTCTAATCTGAGCTGCTGTTAACCTGCAATTTCTGAGGCTGGTGACTTGGATGAACTTATCGTCCGCAGCAGAGGTGACTCTTGGTCTTCCTTTCCTGGGGCGGTCCTCATGTGAGCCAGTTTTTTTGTAGTGCTTGATGGTTTTTGCGACTGCACTTGGGGACACTTTCAAAGTTTTCCCAATAATTTGGACTGACTGACCTTCATTTCTTAAAGTAATGATGGCCACTCGTTTTTCTTTACTTAGCTTCTTTTTTCTTGCCATAATACAAATTCTAACAGTCTATTCAGTAGTACTATCAGCTGTGTACTGTATCCACCTCCTGCACAACACAACTGATGGCCCCAACCCCATTTATAAGGCTTGAAATCCCACTTATTAAACCTGACAAGGCACATCTGTGAAGTGAAAACCATTTCAGGTGACTACCTCTTGAAGCTCATCAACAGAATGCCAACAGTGTGTGGAGCAGTAATCAAAGCAAAAGGTGGCTACTTTGAAGAACCTAGAATATAAGACATATTTTCAATTGTTTCACACTTTTTTGTTCAGTATATAATTACACATGTGTTAATTCATAGTTTTGATGCCTTTAGTGTGAAGCTACAATATTCATAGTCATGAAAATAAAGAAAACTCTTTGAATGAGGAGGTGTCTGCAAACATTTGGTCTGTACTGTATAGATCACCTCATAGCATTTTAATGATTTCAACATCTGGGCTTTGACTTGGCCCAGGACTTTCCATTTCTCAATTCTCAACTTATCCGTTGTGGATTTACTGGAATGTTTTGGGTCTTTGCCATGTTGGAGGGTACAGCTTCAGCTTTAATGTTTTTATAGATGGTTTCCCATTTTCTTCAAAAATCTTCTGATATACAGGAATAAATGCTGGATTCTAAGATGATCAACTGCTCAGGCCCTGCTGCAGGAAAGAGTCCCCAAATCATTTCACTTTCACCGCTGTGCTTCACAGTTGTCATGGGTTTTTCCTAGATAATGTCTTGCTTTATGCCAAACATCTCCACTGTTCAGGAATCCAAATAGTTCAGTTATAGATTTATCTGTCCAAAGAACATTACTCCAGAAATCCTGACCTTTGTCTGTGCTCTCTGTGGCACACTTCAATTAACCCCTTGTGTTTTTCGTACAGAGCAGAGGTTTCCTCATTGGACACCTCCCATGAAATGCAGTCTCATTCTGATTTTATGATCATGAACTTCATTATCAACAGCAGCAAAATTCTAGTGTAAGTCAGGTGATAAGATTTTGGAGACTTCTTTTAGCATTTTGTGGTCTGTGTTCAGGGTGAATTTGGTTTGATAGGCAAACATGGGCATGTTGAATGTCTTCCACTTTTAGACCATCTTCTGTAAAGTAGGATGGCTTATATCAAATTCATCTGAGACCTCTTTAAACCTTTTACCAGACTCAGAAGCTGCTACATTCTTCTGTCTGGAGGCCTCAAACAGCTCTTTCAGTGTCCTAAGTTTTTGGCATGACTGTAACAGAGGCTGCTTTTAAATGTTGGTATTTAAGGTCATATACTTTTTGTAAAACAGTCTGCTTATAAATCTGGTATTTTCACATTGTAATAAAATGGATAGTCTAGTGAGCAGATGCAGGTAAAAGGGCACAGAGGAGTTAAAATATTCAGCAGGAAGATCACAAGAAGAGCTGACAGCAAGGGTAAATTATGCCCCATTAAGGTTGGACTAAACAAGGTTTTTATGCTAATGTACCTGTCGGGGCAGGAAAAGGAGAGGAGGATCTGACCTCACAGTCTCACGTTGTCAATCTATTGGCTAGAATCATAAGAAGGCGGGGCTGTTACCGTGTCTCTGCACAAGGATAATTTGCAAACAGAGAGATGGAAGAAACATTGTTGGTGAGACTGTAGGTTTGCAGAGACAAGTGTGCTTTAGATTTTGAATGTAAGATTTTTCTATAGAAACAATGGTGGTACTTTTTGGCAAGACAATGATCCCAAGCAAAGATCCATAAAAACTCTCAACTGGTTTCAGAGAAAGAAAAAAAAGCTTGTGAATTGTTAAGTCTGAAAATCTATGGAAAGCACTGAGGATCAGATTGCACTGAGATGTTTAATGCGGGCAACTATTTGTCACATACAGCAAATGTGCTGTAGCCAAAAAAGGCTTTTCTACTAATAACTGAATAAAAGTGTCTTCAAAACTGTTTCCCTGTACCATTTTCCTCCAATTACATGTAACCTAATTTATGGACTAATTTGTTTTCATTTCCTTGTATGTGTGGATTACCTGATAACTACTCAGCTGTAGAAGGTATTTAAGTGTCTTTTATACTTGACTCCATCATTTATGACTACCTTCAACTGTAAAAAAGAATAAACCAATAGGAACATGGGTAAAAACAGTGATATGAAGGGATGAAATGAGGATACAAGCTGGTGTGGGGGAAGAAATGGCTCAGAATCTACAGCAGAGGTCACGGACTAGCAGACCAGGGTCCAGATGAGGACCCACGTGCCGTCCAATGCAACCTGATTTTAAACATTCATATATTACTGCATGTTGTCCAACAGTATCTAACTTCACTTGCGCTGCATCTTGTGTTAATAAGGTATATCCTGCAGAGCGTCTGGCCATGGGCTGCACATGATGCAAGTCAGGCAATGAGCTACTTCACTCAGGGCTGCTAGTGCTACCCTAACTGCAAAGCATTCTCTCATTGACTATGTATATATAAACATTTTATTCCTGCCGGCTGCCGCGTCTGACTTTCAAACAGGCGGGCAGCTATGTGGGTCAGCAACATTCTGGTCCACACTCCAAGCCAGTTGGTGGCAGTAATGCACCACATCGTTGTATGCCAAATGCCAGAAAACAACAAAGACGAAGCTACCCTTGAACACGGGTTACTAAGTTACTAGTTTGGGAGCTCACACTTGCTGATGGTACAATCACTCGGTGCACAGATGAGTTAGTAAAAGATAATGGCTTCATCAAAAATACGTCCAATAAAGTGGACTATGAAAATCACACATTTAAAGATGAATAGACAGAAGCATAAAGTGGACTATGAAAATCACACATTTAAAGATGAATAGACAGAAGCATAAAGTGGACTATGAAAATCACACATTTAAAGATGAATAGGCAGAAGCATAAAGTGGACTATGAAAATCACACATTTAAAGATGAATAGGCAGAAGCATAAAGTGGACTATGAAAATCACACATTTAAAGATGAATAGACAGTCTCTTACAGCATAACAGTGAGCATATGAGTGTTCACTGTGAGTACAGTGGATTTTGGTAAAACACAAAAAAACCTTTCACTGACTAGGAAATGATCAAAGAGTGCATGAAGCTGTGGCAGAAACATGTTAAGATGGAAAAGAAGGACAACAGCTTAAGGAAAAGGTTAAGCAAATTACCCTGCCTGTCACAAGCACAACAAGGAGAGCAGAACTGTTCTACCAAGATGTACAGACCCAGGTAGACTGTGCCATTCAAAGTGTGTTTAATATTGGTACTTCAATTGGATTGCACTTTTCTGTTCAGCAGATGATTTCATTGACATATGAATAATTGATCAGTACTTAAAAAAACTCTAATGTTAAATATATGTTAAACAAAGATGAAAGAAAATATTTTTGTCTGATTTAAAATGTTCAGACCCCAAAGTGTTTGGATGAGGGAGGTAGTGGACCTCCTGCTATTTTAATTGGGGACCCCCGGTCTACAGCAACAACAAAAGCAGAACCACCAGACTGTTATGCAGCTTACTCCATTAAGTCTTTAATATAATGAACTACTGTTTAGATTATGCACTTTATGTTCATGCATTTAATTTGTTTTTTCTCTTATGTTTCAATCTATTTGTATTTTTTATCTATGCCATGATATTTTGCCATTAATCTGTTGTAGCCTCTTTAATATAAAATAAATGTAGATTGATTTGATTTGATTGGTGCATGTGAAAGCAATGAAAATGTCCAATCCAAAATACAAGAAGTTGACACATTTGAAGGATTTTTTTTAGGGTACGCTGCCAGCAAAGAGCACACAAACACAATCCTTGCTTCCTCAGCAGATGTATCCGATAAGGTTGCAGTCCTTTTCTCAGCCGCAAAATATTGTGTTTAATAATTCAGGACCTCCAGCTCAGCTCAGTTCAGCTCCGCTCTGCACTGAGCCCTGCTCTCCTGGAAGAGTTCACCCCGCAGAAAACCTTACTGTGAATCTTCCTGTCTTTTGCCTCTGCCCCTTTTTCTTTCTGCCTTTTAACATCCCTTTAGCTCTTTTGCCTCTGAAGGTGACCCATTTGCTCCTTATCTTCATATACCAATGTTATAAAACACAAATAATTTTTTTACTTCCTGTTTCTCTTGCTCAGTTTTACACTTGTCCTTTGTGATTTTACACTTTTCTCTCTGATTTATCTCACTTTTGCTTACCATTAATCATCCTCCCACATTCTTATTTTGCCTATAAATGTGTTTCCTCTATATCCTCCCTTCATCTTTCTATCCATTTCCTCTTTTCAGTGTTAATACTTCCTCATTCCTTTCCCTCCTTTGAAATCCTTCAGGGACTACACCACCTTGTTCTCTCCCACCATCAGCTCAGCAGAATTGATATGTAGCCGGACAGAGCTGAAGTCTATTGGCACGAAGATGTACCATCTGTGTGCAGTTTGGCACTGGGGACTCACCAGGGTTTGTGTGGAGATCAAGCTGGAGCTGATTGGGCTAATGCTTCCTACGCGCATATAGGTTTTCGACAGTTTCACCCAGGAAACAGATTAAAAAGGCTTCTAGTCGAGTTAACAGGATTTCCTACCTACAAGAAGTTGTAGCAAGAGAGATGCACCACTGATAGAGAACAAAGTGTTTATTAAAGTCACTAAAGTTTGTCAATGTAATGAACAACAATTAGGAGGGAATTACATCTCGGCTAAGCCCAGAAGATTCATAAAAGTCCCCGTCAACGACATTTCCAGTGACCATTTGTTTTCTTGTAATGCATATAAAGGATATGTTTCATTGCAACAGATGCATAATAAAGCTTATCAACACTGGGATTTAGTTTGAAACAGATTGTGTATTGTGTTTTAACAAAGTGATGCCAAATTAAAAGACTTTCGAAATACAAAGCAGCACTTAACCCTAACCAGTGATTCAGGCCTGTAATTTCTTTCTTTCAAATAATGATAAACAAGGATCCGGATTTGGCTGTGTAGTTGTCTAGCCATTGGTAGGTTGTTGGTTCAGTTCAAACTCCCTCAGGTACCTGTAGCTGCATGAATTTCCAAGTGATATATTTGACTGATTAAATAAGTTTCTCTATGTAAAAATAATCTTAAATAGCTGGTATGACCAGTAAAGAGCTATATAAGTTCAGACCATTTAGCTCCAGTTAAAAAGTAAATATTTGCCTCTTTTTTGGTTTTAAAACAGTTTCAAAACATTTATATTTTGTGTCATTCTCTTCTTACAGTTTAAACTAGTTTTAGCAAGATCTGACTGAAATACTAAAGGAGTATCATCCAGAATTTTTAATGCAGTGAATGGAGTATTTGCAGAGTTTGTGTTAATACATTGCTAAGGAGGGCATTAGCAATCATCTTAGAAATGCAATTAGTGATGTCCATCAATCTAGGAAGGGTTAAAAGGCCTACTTCATTTAGAAGGATGACAGAGTAGAGATAGATAACCAGATATATTTGGTTGGTTTTCACTAGTCTTTAGTGAAAACCAAACACAGCATATTAGCACAAACACCTCGTGAGCTTCTCTGTATGCCAAAGTATGGTTGAGTCAAATGTTAGGTCATATGTTTAACAGCAGAAGATTGGCCCAAACTGGATCATCAACAGGGTGATGGGCACAAACACAGCAGCATCTCTAGGCTGAAAAAGAGAATAATCAAGGTTTTTTAATAGTCCAGTCAAATCACAGACGTAACCATGATTGAAATGCTTTGATGGGACCTTAAGAGAGTTATGCAGATTATTGTTTGCAAATCTTTGCGAACTAAAGCAATGATGTAAAGAACAGAGGGTCAAATATCCTGCACAAAGATGTGAAAGACTGAGCCATTCAAGAAAAGACTCCTTCAAGTTAATGCTGCCAATACATTGTTCTACAATCTACATAATCAATTTGCTTACCTGTTTTTTTCCATGTCTTTATTGGCAGACGTACAAACCTTTCATGACGTATAAATTTTGACAGGCCATAAATCTATCTGTGTTAGAATAACAGCATGAAAGACCCTATTTTAAATCAAGAAACAGACCAGAACAGCGCAGGATAGATGTTTGTCCTTATCTATTGTTTTGTCAGAATTCATGGGTAAAAACACAAAGACAACAGGCAACAAACCCCCATCGTGCATTTTGAAGGGTGAACTTTCATATCAGATAAACAACCTGTGAAAAGCACATTTCTAAGCCTCACTATCAACATTTATCTGCCAGCCCTAATAATAATGTGCCAATAAAAATAAAGGTAAAATGTAATCCCAGGCCTCTTTGTGGTGGCACAATGAACAAGGACACAATGATTGATTTTACAAGACACTGGGGAGAAAGTCATGATATGGTGGGACATCGAATCTTGACACTGTCATGCAGTAAGAAATGTTTCTGTGTTTAGAAGAAAAATAAGCCAGGAAACTAAAGTCACTGCTCAATGTTTGAACATACACTGAGAAATAACACTGCTAATCTGTTATGAGATCTGATTGAATTTCTGGCAGCACTGCATAACAGAAACATTTTATTTATTTTTTCTGTGGGTTTCATAAATTTTTATAGACTTCCATTACATAATTCTATATATTTTTTTAAATTGCTCAACTAAACTTTTACTAAAATTTTCAAAATACAAAACACCTTTTTGACTTAAATCCCTGCAGTCATTAGACCTTATATTTCCCCATCTAATTAAAAACAAACAAGCAGGTTCAACTATAGTATTGGGAGTAATCCCACTGAGTCAATCAGGACTGGGGAAGGAAGGAGAATGAAACAGCCTCTTCAATGTTTACTGTTTACCTCACTAATTTTGTTGCTTTGAAATGTTTCAGTGGTTCCCAGGCAGGAATATACGCTGAGCAGCAATTAGCAGAAATCACACAGCTGCTGTGGTTAAGTTTGACATGAAAAGTTTCTCTGTGGAGTGGGGGAAAGGGCATCGGCCTCAGACGTAACTGCTCAACTTGACCTTATCAGGACAGACTGGAGTGGAAACTGTGGCACAGAATGAAGGGGCAAGTCTACAAGACACAGGGATATCTTGGGGTACTGAAATACGGAAATAAATAAAATGGATGGATGGACGGTGGCTCAGGTGGTAGGGGTTTGTACTGTAACAGGTTCAAACCCCTTGCCTGCTGTTGATGGTCAGTGGTTGGTGATGCCGGCAGCCCCACTTCTATCAGTCTGCCCAACTGTTATTGTGTGAATGTGTGTACGAATGGGTGGATGACTGATTACAGTGTAAAGCGCTTTGGAGTCCTCAGACTTGATAAAGTGCTATACAAGTGCAGGCCATTTACCATCTACCATGTAATGAACGGCTCAATCCAAACCAAATCCACAGCTCTGGTGCAGCTTTGACCGCAGTGCATTTCCCCTGCAGTTTTATAATGAGATCTTTGGAGACTACTCTGCATAATCAAATAAAAACATGCAGACAGATCCTTGCACAAGCATCCAAAAATGGAACCCCAGTAAAGATGCATGAAAAATCTTAAAAGAAATTCAACGTCTATTGCAGCAGTACAATGTCAGAGTGATAAATTTATAAAAATACAACCTTTAATTCCAGTATACTAATTGAGTGGGGAAATTTTTACATTAAGAAATACATATTTTTTTCAAATTTAAAAATCGGTACTAGTAAAAGCTACTACAAAAACGTTACTGACTTTTAATTTAACAACATTTATACACTATCTAAATCCAAACCAGTTGTTTGGTAGGCATGCCAGAACCTCTTTTTTGTCCTACAATCACAAACAAACATGTTGAGTTTGTTTGTTTCACCTGTCATTTGTACTGTGTGCTTTAATAAGATGGGGCCAAGATTTTCAGCGTCAAACACACTCTCTGTAGCTGCTGGGTCTGGTGTGGACAAAAGGATGAAGTAGTGAAAAAGTAACCCATGCCCACTGTTAAAGCTGCAGTAAGTAACTTTTGTAAAAATGTATATTTTTTTACATATTTGCTAAAACTGTCACTATGTCCTGACAGTAGAATATTAGACAGATAATCTGTGAAAAAAAATTTAAGCTTCTCTGGCTCCTCCAAGTGGTTCAGCTGCCATTTGCAGAAATACGCTGCTCTTGATCAGAACCAACCAATCAGAGCCAGTATGAATATCTTAGCAGTATCAACCATGCTCATGTATGTGCTACTCACACCCCTTCCTTGCACAGCGTGCACCATCATTCAAGGTAAAGATCAGCAGTTTGCTGCAGCTGTGCTAATGACAGAGAAACAACCTAACGTTACAGGAAAACTGCTAATATCTTCAGTGGTACCTGCTCAGAAAACAAAGACAGCTACAACAGAAGACCAATGATGAAAAACAAGCTGCACGTTCACGGCAGGCTCTGCTTTGGGGGACGAGCTGTGGGAGGGAGGGCTGTAGCACAGCAGAGAAAGCCAGGGGGAGGGACATGTAAGGTGTACTTGTTCAAATGTTCAGGCAAAATCCATGGTTTTCTCAGAACTCCCTACTGAAGCTTTAAGTACGGTGGAGGATCTGTGATGCTGTGGGTCTGTTTCTTTGTCAGAAGTCCTGGAAACATTTGTATTGTAGATGGCATCATGAACTCTTTAAAATACCAGGACATTGTACTGAGAATAACTTTGTAAAAAAAATGTTTCTTAACATGTGATAAATGTGCAAAAATGTACACAAATTAGGTTATGATACTGCACAAAATAAATATATTGGGAGCTTTTACGACAGGGTTGTCCATATCAATTTTTCAAAAAATACTTCAACTTTACAAGAACCCATTTGGCAAGGTGATTAAAGTTAGCCCGCCTCTGTATTGTCTGACTTACCACGTGAGGTAGAAAGGTATACCGGTTTTGCAGGTTGACAGAGTAATGTAATGATGACATATGATTTGTCAGCTGCAGGATTTAAAAGCATAGAACAACTCTCAACGTCATCTCTGACGGCATGAGTAAGTAGGTAAGATGTTTAATTTAAATATGAATCATTTGCTTGGCCAACAACAAAATCGCTACACTTAATTAATCTGAAATTGGTTTGAAAAGAATTGTGAAACGTCTGACAGAGACGCCTCCCCCCTGCCAGCTTCACTTCTGAAAGCTCACAGCTGTGCAGGATATCACCGTCTCCACTTGTGATTTATGAATGGCCAGAGGGAGAACGGAGGTGGCTAATGTTAGCGGGTTTATGCAAGAAATATTTTGTGAAAGAGGGTAATAGACATGCAAACAGTACATGTATTGCTTCAACAGAGAAAAACAGAAACTAGAGGGATGATTTTCAAGAAAAGCTGTGAAAAAAATGTTAGACCACAGATGATAAGATGTTGATTAATGGCTGTTTAGTATTGCATTTTTTTCTCTGGTTTAATCATTCAAAAATATGACCAGCATGGGAGAATAAACAAACCTTTTAGGGAATTTTGCTTTATAGCCGAAATTCAAAATTAGTACTAATTACATCTATTACTGCAGATTTGATTCATAAAAATTTGATTCCCCTCCTAATATCTGCCAATGCTTGGGACTTTGTTGCAACTTAACAGAATTGCATAATTTTTTCTACATCATTAGTATAAGTGTTTTCTAACCTTTAATTTTAGTAGCACACGGCATAAAAAGATGAAAACACCAGCTGGTTTTAGTGTTATATTTAACATGCTTTTTATCATATTTATTTAAATTTCTTTCATATTTCTTTAAAGTATTTCTGCTCTCTTTGCATTTCACTTACAGCTTTACCTGCAGTACATCTCTTTTGAATTAATTTGGTCCTCCTAATACTCTCTTTCCTGCACACACCTGTTTTCGATTCGTCATCACTCCCCTCGGTTTACATGTGACGGCTCATTTATTCCCAGCCCTGCAGCACTGTAGGTGAGTTTGTATAAAAAATAATATTTTCTAATCTGCATTACTGTCTCTTGCCAGTGAGTCCTGCATCTGAGTCCCCCCTTCTTATTACAAACTGTGATAAAACCAACCACAGAAATGGATAATTGGCTGCAACAGTTTCACCTAACGTGTTTACAACCTAATGCAAATATTTCAGAGCTGATAACTAAAGCCAGTTATATTGTTTAAAAGATAGTTAATTTTATCGCATATTAAAGCAACTGTGAAACTGTGAACCCCATTTTAATAAGAACATTTTCCTTCAAGCATCCACAAACCAAAATTATAACCAAACATAGGGCTTTTACTTATTGGAAAGAAATATTCGCTGAAACAGAAGCATTCATGATGGATGATAGTGTAATGTGTAATGCATCTCTGTACTTTTTGATCACACATCCTGCAAATAGTATGCACCATGTGACAAGCAGCCATGTCATGGCAACAGCCACCCATTTTCATCGCACTTTGTCTCGTTCACAGTGGTAACACCAGCACAGACGGAGCCGATAGGTTTGTCAGATGAATACATTGTGTGATGTATTGGACTCTGAAGACTTTGACAGCTTAGGAACAATCCTGAAGAACTGCAGCTAAAACAGTAGCGGATCGGACATCTTATTACTCTTTAAGGCAATTCATCATATATCAGATGCCCAAACAATAGATTTTTTCAAGATGATATTGTGGAATCAAATCTCATATAAAAACCTTAATTAACTTTATTTAAGTGTACTTTCAAGAAAACAGCTCTAATTTGCAATTTAGTACAGTCCTAAATAAAAATTTTATTTACAGCCCAAACATCTGTTTTCAAACATGTAGTCTATTAACATTTTCGAACATACTCTCGTCTTTAAAAGTTTAATCTGGCTCTGTTAACAGAAATTATTTAAGCTGCTAACGAACCCACATTCAGCTCATCTGCATCAGTTAGCCTAGTTTCAAATGTTTAAGTTTATCTGCACCCAAACAGTTCTGTGTTGAGTAAAAATGAAGGAGATGCATCACAACCAACAGCTATTTCTATCTGTTTGATTCTCTGCTGTCACTTTCTTTTAGCCTTCATATTGGCCTCTTGAGATAGTCAGCAGCAATGAACTAGAAGTAAAAATATAGCATGCTGAGTTGGACCATGATCTACACTTCTCAAAAACTGTAAATAATGGCATATTTTCCAAAAAACAAGAGTGCTGTGTTTATGAAGACCTTTGGCAGAACTTCCATGTGTTTCATGTGTGTATATCAGTGTAACTGAGTCATTTATTTGAATCATTTTATTCAAGGTACCCCTTAAAGATTTTAGATTTCTTCTGTTTTTTCCTGCTGTGTCACACTTGAATGTTCAGATAACAAAACTAATTTTAAAATCAAACCTGAGCAGTAAGCCTACAAAAGCAACACATCAAGTCCCAGTCTGAAGAAATTCAAGATTTACTAACGCTTCAGGAGTTCTGCAAACCTACCAAGTTTTCTCCAAAGTAAAACACCAAATATCTAAAGAAGTGCTATTCAATGTGAGTGTTCACGATTCAACAATAAAAAACAAACTGGATAAAAATGGCATCCAATGAAATATTTACTAAGCCAAAATTCCAAAGTCAAAAATAAAAACATCATACTGACAGTCAAAGATGTTGGTGGTAGTATGATGGTCTAAATGAGAACCAGAAAGGACTTTGCTGCTCAGTGCTGTTAAGAACATTTACAGCACAAGGAATTGGTTGTGGTGTTAGTGCAAACACAGCAAAGGTTCAATAATGCAAAGTAATCTTATATAAAAAAATGTTAAATAAACAAGCAGCTGTGGGGCTGCTTTGACCTGAACAACTTGCTATAACAGACGGGAACCATGAATTCTGCTCTCTTGCAGAAAATCATGGAATGTCATGCAGTTTGTGACCTTAAGCCTAAGTGTGCTTGGGTTACAAAGCAGCAAACTGATCTAAAGCGCACGAAGAAATCCATCTTATACAAAACGGATTCAGATCTATTTGATATGGCCACACCAACACATTCAAGTTTTTGCTAAATTTGTTGCTTTTAATTTCAACCCTCTCGCTATTAATGATGCCCTGATTAACATTCTCCTGGATTTGAAGCCGCTGATCTAACAGGGGAGTAACACCATTCTTCACTGAGGTCACAGACAAATAGGCCTCAAAGTGAGATTATCTGAAGTGCTGAAACTCATCAGTGTTCTCACACAGATATCCTGCAGAACACCCAAAAAGGTGGCCCTGACTCTGATGTTCAGATGATGAGGATGACGACAATCAGACTGGGATTGTTTGATTTAATAGTGAGATGTCTGTCAGTTCCACGTCAGATCAAACAAACATTTTTGTTTTCTGCCTCTTCTTCCAAAAGCAATATCCTCATGAAAGATCAAATGGAATATCTTATAATGAACAGTGACTCATGCCTTGAAGGATGGTAAATGTTGAAAGGACTTCAGGAATCCAGAGATGGGAAGGTACTCCTTGTTTTTTTTGTAATGCTATTTTTTTTAGGATGTCTGATATGATCTATTATGTGTTGACATGCACTTTAAAATGGTGTCAGTAAAACCTCCTATAAAAGATTTCTGAGATAGTAAAAGAAAACAATTGTGGTTTATCAGCCTGGATAATGTGCTAGAAATACACTCTGGAATCCACACATACACATGTACACACACCTACGCACACAGAGACACACACACAAACATCCAAAAAGCTTTTGTTGTCTTGTCAAAAGGTTGCTGAAAATCTGAATGCAAATTACTCTTCTGTTTCAAGTGCATGTGTCTCAAGGTGTTGATCTCATGTGGTTGTGGACCTGCTTGGTTGGGGACACAGACAAATCAAGACAAAATTTAAAACAGGGTTGTAAATTTAAGGCAGGCAGAGCAGCATTTTTCTAGCGTGCATGCATTCTGCCTCATTTTTCTAAACTTGCTTTTGCAGATAAATGTTGCTTACTTGTCTGACAAACACCCACACTCTGTTATTCCTATATCTCACTCTGTCTGACTTGGGTTTAATCTGTCTTCCTGACAGAACTAGCATAAGCTGTCTCAACTGCACAGAAAAAAAAGGCTATTGTGAGTGGGTGGTGAGTACCTTGTTGGATTCTGATGACCGTTTTGGACATTGTACAGTGCAGAATTTAAATATATCTCAGTTGTAAAAGCATAAGTAGAAATGAAATTAAAAGTAGATGTGTGTGTCATAAAAGGAGAGTGGACATCTAACTAATCTAACTTGCCTATAATTAGTTCTGAGAAATCCTTGAGCAAATTCTGCAAACCAGTGTATTAAATCCTACGTCTAACTTGTGTGTTTATAAATTTCACTTGTAAATTAAACTGGACTATAGAATTCTAATGGATATTTTATAATTAAAGTTGTTTTCACAGTGCACACATTTTTGAACATAGAGAGGTATTTAACACTTGATTCCCCACCTGATTCGGCCTACCTTCACTCAATAAATGTCTTGAGAGAATCCCGACATCCACTATGTTCTTTTGAAGTTTATACCTTTACTTCAGGGGCAAGAAATCCACTGTACTTCTCATTTAAAACTGTACCTGCCTGCAAATAAAATCTGCCTGTATTCAACAACTGATAGCAGACATACAGAGAATAGAGGATGTTCATACATAATATGCAATGCTATCTTTTTTTAGTTTTACTATAGGTGGTGCTTTTAGGAATTCTTCAAAGCATATGTAACATTATGCATAAAATATTTAACCATGCATATGCTTGTAAAAGTGAATGTTTTTTTAGAATCTACCCTGCTGCTCTTACTGTTTGGTTAGCACAGGGAGAGGAAGGCACACACTGGTGTATCAGTCGTGAGACACCATTCATAGGGACACAAATAGCAGGCTTAAATCAAGTGTTAGAAGGCCTGAGTTTTACATGTTCAGCCCATGCATCTTTGGATCTACTCCTGCTTCCTCCTACACTCCAAAACCATGTCTGTTAGTTTATCCATGTTTGGGCTTATTTATGACTATAATTTGCCCTTAGATGTGAACATGTGCATTTTGGCCTTGTAACGGACTGGTGACCTGCCCTTCAGGTGTTAACATTGTATAGAAAATAAATTAAATTTGTGAAGCTTCTGAGTTGCATCTACCAATATGCAATTGGCGGTATTATAAAAAATCCCTAATTGGCTAGAAAATAATTGGAAAATGCTTTTTTTGTGAGTGTTTAATGGAAACTGTGAAATGGGGATGGACTGGAATACAGACTTAACGTATGCCAGGATTTCCAAAAATAGTGACTATTACATTGATTATATGACACTTTGAATTAAACTCGGGCAGGTTTGGTGGTGGGTAACCCAAGAGAAACACCTGACACTGGATATTACGGAAATTCTGTATTCACAATGAGTGCTGAAATATGACACCATTTGACCTGCATCACAATCTCATCTTTGGACAGGGCACCCCATGCTCAGAGCCAATGGTGCTCATATACTGAAGGACAATTTCTATTAAAAACAACCATTAGAAGCGAAATGTTGATTTTTTACCTGTAGAGTAATGTTGGAAAATTTTCGATCAAGCAGTTACCTATATACTTACAGCTTTGATTACTTTGTTACATTACGCAATTTCACCAGAGAAAATATCACAACTGGAACAAGTCAAAAGAATAAGGGTATATTCACACCAGGAAAGTTCTGTGGTCCGCTTGTTTGCTCCGGACATAATTTTTTTTCGTTTGGTGCGGTTTGCTTTTGCATTGTACTTTTTGCAAGTGAACTACAACTGGTAAACAAAGCCAGGCGTGTGACAATCGTTGCTCCCATTGGACAGAAATGACTAGGGTGGGACAGAGCACAGACCCGGAAATGGAAGAAAACTATCATGTTGTTGTATGTCTGTTCTGCATATTTGTGCTGTTATTACACCAGGAAAATAATTGTGAGTATCAAGAGCAGCTCATTCAAAGCATGTTTTGCCATGTTGTATTTCTAATTTTGGAACGCGTTGGCAAATGCATGCTGTGAGCTGAAGGAGAGGATGTGCTCTGTGTGTCCTGACCCACATCATGCTGGCAGCAGTGTTGCTAAGCAAAAGTTGGCAGGTCAGGTATGACTTCAATGCATTCACTATTCACAACATTCGCTCCAGTGGCTCATTAAGTCCAAAAAGGCGTATGTTTCCTGCAGTTGTGTCTGATCGAAGCTGCTTCATATTTACACCAGAAGCAAACTGCACCAGAGTGCATTCGGAAGCACCACCTCAAAAAGTAGGTCTTGATCCAGTTGTTTGGTCCGGTGCGCTTGAGTGTATTCACACCTGCACAAAAAGTCCAGATAAATGGGGGAAACGAACTCTAGTCTGTTTAAAGTGGACCAAATATTACAGATGTGAATACTTCCTAATTTTAAAAAATCTTTTAAAAAAACGAAAACCTACTCTAAGATTTTTTTGTTTTACAAAGTAATATGAACAATACTTTGTTTACAAAGTATTGTTCATATTAGGATTGTGTGCAATATTGTGGATGAACTTTGTGATCATTCTCAATGAGTTCTAACTAAGATCTATTTCAGGTATGAGAATAAAAGACAGTGAGTCCTTCTAAGTGTCCAAACATATTATTGATGAGTAGAGTTTGAATGCATGGACGCTGAAGTATTACAGCCTACCAAATCCAGTTTCCAGTTCTTTGCAACTGCGAAACTTTCAGGAAGACAACGTCGATTCGATACATTGTGCAGCTCTAACAGTTACACAAGGTATTTAAATTTTTTAAACTTGAAAACAGTTTGGATCTATTTAAAGGTCGCCCAAAACCATGAAATAAGTATTCATTTGCTCTGTACCAGTAGGGATTTGGTCCAAGTAAAGAGACAGTTTTTCAGGCTCAAAGTCAGTGATTTGAAATAAAAAAGAAAAAGCTGTAGGTTTCCTTTTTTTGAGCCAGCATTGAACCAGTTTGGTAAAAATTTGGCATCACAGTCAACATTACCTTCTAATTGTCACTATGCTCCCCCCCCCCCCCCCCCCCCCCTCCTATTATAAATTCATGCTTTTTCAAAACAATGACCTAGGGGGAGAGAAATTACCTTGCAAAAGTTAAGATGGTTGACTTTTCCATTCTTTGTCGTGTTCTCTTTCTCACCCCTCGCAGGCTTATCTACTGTTATTTAGGAGTTCCATCAGCTCAACATTATAGGGCTCAATAAAATATTCATGCATTAATGGGACAATTAGGCCCTCTGAGTCCTTTTCCCCGAGGCCACCCAGGCCAGAACATCCAGCGATCTGTTAGCAGGTAACAAATGGCAACATGAGGAAGCTCAAGCCACTTGTTAATGGATCCCTTGCATCACTTTGCAACTGAACTAGCAGTGGGGTTCTTGAGGAGTTTTAATGACTGTTGTCTTGTGATCCCATATAGTATAAGGCTGGAAGGTTGCTGCAGTTCAAACAGGGGTAATATAATGGCTTTATCTTTGAATCAATCGTAAATTTAAACAATTCTTCTACATAAAAATGCACCTACAGAGCAATAGGATAGGGCTTGGACTTTAATGTGAAATTCTCTCAGATGAACAACCCACAGTGGGTGGTGATTCCAAGGGAGACATGCTACTAAGATGTGAAAGTAAAGGCAAATAAATTACATGGAGCTCTTTAGGCTAATCTAAAGTTTTGTTTTTTTAACTACTGATTTTATTTTTGGCTACATGGTGGAGCAGTGGCTAGCAGTGCTGCCTTTCAACAGGAGGGTCCAAGGTTTGAATCCTACAAGCAGCAGACTTATGTGACACCTATGAGCACATAATTGTTCAGTGTAAATACATTTAAAGGGACAATACAATTATGTTTATCTACCAATACATCATCTGCATCTATCTCATGTATTGAGTTTTGAAAATATTAAGTACAAATTAAAAACAATTTAAGCTAAATAGGCAAAATAACATGGTTTTCACTTTGGATTTTCTTCAAAAAGTTCAATTCTACTTCAGCCATAAATTAATCAACACATAATAGTGAAGCTAATAAACAGTTCCAACTGCATACACATAAAACCCCATAGTGAGCCCACTCTGAGTGATTCAGATGTAGACATTTTCTGTAGATGGTTTTATTTGATGATTTTGCAGTAGCTCACGTCCTCGACTTGTCAGTGAGGAGTAAAAACAGTAAAATGCTGCTGACTGACGAAAGATGGTGCGAAGCTGCCTCGAGAGGCCGTCCTATAATTACGCTGCAGATGGAGAGTTACTGACAGCCAAGCAGATACTCAGATAAAACACTATATTACTTCTGATTAAAAATGCCTACACAGGTTTTCCAACAAAAACAAAATAACAAGCAAGGAGAGATGTGTCAGTAAGGTTCTTCTAAAATACACAATGTAAACATATTTACTGAAGCTTACAATTTACTGCTCACATCTTCCATCCAAAAGATTTTATTATTCCTTCTTTGGATGTACTATAAGCATTAAAAGTCTGAACTGATGTGCAAGTAAGGACCAGAATTTGAATAGCACAATTTCAATGCTTAAGGGCATAAATCGTACAATGGATATGGCATAGAAATAAAATACAGCATCATAAAATCCTACATCAGCCCTCAAAGGTTTTAAATATATTTTCTCCTGAGGACACGAGCAATAGTTACTTGGCAGTTTTCATTTTTAATCACTGGCAATAACAGGAAATTAGGGGTAAGACAAGAAATTTATTTCCAGTGTGATGTTTATATCTATTGATAGATTCGAACATTAGTATTAATTTTGGGCTTTTAGGTATTGATTTAAACAGGTCTTAACTGCAAAAAATATGCAATGTTCAACTTTAATTATTTAAAAAAAAAAGAATTGGGTGAACAAGTTTGAATTCACAGTTAAGGCACAGACACAGGCACAGCTTTTAAGTATACTCCCAAAATGTTCAACCAGGTTGAAGTTGTGCCTTTTGAATGTTGTCATTTCCAGGTGATTCTTCATAACTCTTTCCATTTCATACAGTGCAGCAATACCATCAAATATCAGTCGAGTTTGAAGATGTCTATTATGGAGCAGTGGCTTTTTTGCACCCTCTCACACCATGGTAATGTAAAACTCGATTACTGTGCACAGTGACAGTAGTGTTACATCTGTTTTTCTTTCTTATACCTTCACTCAATTTTTTGGACTTCCCCACTATTAAGAATATTGGTCAATCTAGTGAGTGCTCTCAAACAAAACATTTTCCTGTATGTATATATTTGACCTTGTATAGATCAGAAACTTGTCTACCCAAGTTTTTTGATATACAGGTCCTTCTCAAAATATTAGCATATTGTGATAAAGTTCATTATTTTCCATAATGTCATGATTAAAATTTAACATTCATATATTTTAGATTCATTGCACACTAACTGAAATATTTCAGGTCTTTTATTGTCTTAATACGGATGATTGTGGCATACAGCTCATGAAAACCCAAAATTCCTATCTCACAAAATTAGCATATTTCATCCAACCAATAAAAGAAAAGTGTTTTTAATACAAAAAACATCAACCTTCAAATAATCATGTACAGTTATGCACTCAATACTTGGTCGGGAATCCTTTTGCAGAAATGACTGCTTCAATGCGGCGTGGCATGGAGGCAATCAGCCTGTGGCACTGCTGAGGTCTTATGGAGGCCCAGGATGCTTCGATAGCGGCCTTTAGCTCATCCAGAGTGTTGGGTCTTGAGTCTCTCAACGTTCTCTTCACAATATCCCACAGATTCTCTATGGGGTTCAGGTCAGGAGAGTTGGCAGGCCAATTGAGCACAGTGATACCATGGTCAGTAAACCATTTACCAGTGGTTTTGGCACTGTGAGCAGGTGCCAGGTCGTGCTGAAAAATGAAATCTTCATCTCCATAAAGCTTTTCAGCAGATTGAAGCATGAAGTGCTCCAAAATCTCCTGATAGCTAGCTGCATTGACCCTGCCCTTGATAAAACACAGTGGACCAACACCAGCAGCTGACACGGCACCCCAGACCATCACTGACTGTGGGTACTTGACACTGGATTTCTGGCATTTTGGCATTTCCTTCTCCCCAGTCTTCTTCCAGACTCTGGCACCTTGATTTCCGAATGACATGCAGAATTTGCTTTCATCCGAAAAAAGTACTTTGGACCACTGAGCAACAGTCCAGTGCTGCTTCTCTGTAGCCCAGGTCTGGGGAATGCGGCACCTGTAGCCCATTTCCTGCACACGTCTGTGCACGGTGGCTCTGGATGTTTCTACTCCAGACTCAGTCCACTGCTTCCGCAGGTCCCCCAAGGTCTGGAATCGGCCCTTCTCCACAATCTTCCTCAGGGTCCGGTCACCTCTTCTCGTTGTGCAGCGTTTTCTGCCACACTTTTTCCTTCCCACAGACTTCCCACTGAGGTGCCTTGATACAGCACTCTGGGAACAGCCTATTCGTTCAGAAATTTCTTTCTGTGTCTTACCCTCTTGCTTGAGGGTGTCAATAGTGGCCTTCTGGACAGCAGTCAGGTCAGGCAGTCTTACCCATGATTGGGGTTTTGAGTGATGAACCAGGCTGGGAGTTTTAAAGGCCTCAGGAATCTTTTGCAGGTGTTTAGAGTTAACTCGTTGATTCAGATGATTAGGTTCATAGCTCGTTTAGAGACCCTTTTAATGATATGCTAATTTTGTGAGATAGGAATTTTGGGTTTTCATGAGCTGTATGCCACAATCATCCGTATTAAGACAATAAAAGACCTGAAATATTTCAGTTAGTGTGCAATGAATCTAAAATATATGAATGTTAAATTTTCATCATGACATTATGGAAAATAATTAACTTTATCACAATATGCTAATATTTTGAGAAGAACCTGTACAGTTCGGTCGCCCTGGAAATAACTCCTCAAATACATCAAATGCCCAAACCTCTGATTGTCATAATGTGGTTTGCGGGCAGACCAAAGTGCAGACAAGAGCTGGGCAGCAAAATGTTGTAAAAAGTTTTAGCTTTATTTCCAGAGGTTTTCAAAAGAAACCAAACAAGGTACTGCCAATACAAAGTCATGATCCAGAAACTTACAAGAGGTTCTGTAGGCACATGGAACAAACTCAGCACGAATACATGGGTTGAGAACGGGGTATGACAAACACAAAGAACCAGCCACAAACTATGACACAAAACCAACTAATATACTGAGGGATAACAAAGGGCAGGTAATCAGAGAAAACAGGGAACAGGTGTGACAAGGAGGCAGGGAGGCAGAAGGAACAGGTGAAACAAATACAAAGACTGAGGATGTGCAAAGTAACTAATAAACAGAAACACAGACCAAGCAAACCTATAGACAAAGATAAATAATCAAATGGGGAATAAGAAAACTAGAATAATCATGACTAAAGTAAACAGAGAAAGTAGAGGGAACATAGGAACAACAATAACAACCTGAGAACAAACAAAGAACCCATAAAGAAAACCTGAATACAAAAGTAAACAAACCTAACCACACTGACTGAATTAACTGGAAAGGAAACAGAAAATAAACTATTAAACAAGAAGAGTGCAAAAGAACAAATAATAAAACACAATTAAACATAAAGATATTAAAGAGAAATAAAACTAGAGAATCCAGGAAGACCAAGAACTATAATAATTACAATAATAATAATAATAAACCATACAAAGTAATTAGAAAACAACCATAAAAGAACTTAAGAAGTAAACACTAGGAGGCGGAAGAGGGAGAAAAGAAAAACATGATACAAAAACCAAAATAGAAACATCTAAGCAAAAGGTAAACAAACACAAAGCCACAAACAGAGTCCAAAAATGTCACTCCGTGACACTGATAAGTGTATGTATACTTCTGACTTCAACTGTAGATGCACACAGAGAGAAGAACTGTTAAGTCCATTTCAGCTTAATCGAAGCCAATAAAATCACTGGATTTAAATTTGATCTGACACTAAGTACTGAAGAAAATCAAAGGTTGACCATAACTTGAATCACTGAAATGGTTTCCATAGTGATTCTGGTCCATTAACCACGTCTAAACGATGAGAGAGCTGGGTTGTAAAAAAAAAAAAAAAAATCGCATCAAAAGGTTACTGAGACGTGAAGCCTCAACAGAAATTTATTCAGACTGAGCACAGAATAGCTAAAATGAGCAAAAATACCTTGAGAAACGAGGTTAAACCTGAATTCCATCCTAAACAACATATGTTTACCATGTTGTGTTCACAGAAAGAAAGAGGTCTGTTCAGCACATTATTTAGGTTAGTTCTCACAGAAATGTAGATATTGTTCAGGGATATTTTTTTGTAACTGACGTTTTTCACAAAACACGGAGTCATACAATTTTCCACCAGAACTAAAGTACTGTGACAAATTACTACTTTAAGTGGGCCACTTTAATCTAATTGGATTAAACGTAGGTTTACGCATGTTGCACAACTGACATATATGTTTCTGTTTTAACCTGTTCCAACTTCCATTATTTTATTGCATCACAATGCCCTACTGCTGATAGAGGTTGTGTGATACACAATGCATGAACACATGGTATCCCCTGAACATTAGTGGTATTTTCAGGATGACACAGGTGCATGTTTACACACATGAACACTTCTTCAACAGAATTCACATCTAAAACAGATGCATCCAAAAGGTTCTGCTCATACACACACAAGGGTTAAGAAACAGAATTATTGTTCATGCTTTAGAACTCGCAATCAGGTGTTTCATATACAGAATAACATGAAGTGTTGTTTGAGCTTTGTTTTATAAATAAATATTTTAAATCTCTGAGGCAATGGGAGTGACGTCACACGAGGTTGCTGGGAATCGGAATCCCAGACTGATCAGGTTCGATCACAGAGGTAAACAAATCCAATGAATCCAGTGTTCAGAGGATTAGTCGGGAGACAGGCAAAGGTCATACACGGAGAGGCAGAGATCAGAAACCTTTTCAAAGGGTCGGGCAGAACTCGGCGGTCAGGGTACAGAAAAGAGGTTGATGTCCAGAGATCAGAGGCTTGGTGGAAATCTGGTGGATATCTAAAGGCAAGAGCTTTTGGATAATTTGGCAAGAAACTATATGGGCTGGAGGGACCTTAAAGAAGACAGTGCACAGGTGGATGAAATAATAAGTTGACTACAGCAGAAACAGTGAGTGTGGCATAAGCAGAGAACAGGCTGACAAAAGAATTATGACAAAAGCAAGGTTTTAAAAAACTGGTTTAAAAAAGGCGCAGAAAATTTTGGCTAACATTAGTAAATTCCTTTAATCAGCAGCTAGAGAAAACACCACAGTGACCAGAGTTTTCTCCAACTTTATGTAACATAAAGTTAAAACAGTACTGCCCCTCCCCAAATCCTGTTGCTGCCGGTCAGCTGGGTAAAAGTACTACAAAAAAATACATATTTGGCTGCTTGGAAATGTTTATACTCACACAAACACAGACAGTGATGGTGTTGAAACCATCCCTCTTATTAAGGTATCGCTGTTTTAAAGCTACAGTTAACAAGCTACAAACAGCATGTCTGCACAATAGCTGTGAGGGCAGGCAGCCTGAACAGAGAGCCCTTCCAGTATTACTCTATAAAGAGCAGAAAGACCCTGAGGTTCCCAAACCAGAGAGCCTCCTCTCCATGACTATGTCTGTGAGATCCTGTTTATGAGCACCACAAACTGGAAATACAATTCAATTAAATGTGTTTATTTAAAAGAGCCAATTCACAACAATACCTTCTAAAGGCACATTACAAGACAAATAAGTATAATTTATAGCCAAACATAAATATAGACATAATATACAAATGTAATACAAATATAGATCAAAATTATATTGCATAAATTCTAATTAGATTGTAGTTAAAATACAATGCAGTCTAATTTAATGTATAGTGCCAATTAAAAAAACGTGTTCTGTCAAGTGTCAGGATCTGGGTTTGTGTTTTTGTGGTTGCTACATGTGCTCATTCTCAGGTGGTGCTGGAGCTCTCAGGTGTGTTGGGTGACAGGTGCAACTTATTCCACTGATTGCCAGGAGGAGTACTTAAGCAGGAGGCTGCCAGCACTTCAATGCGAGAGTGTTTCACCACAGTGGTACAAACGCTAGCCACACTCCAAGTTATGCTTTGTACTTTGACCTCGTTTAACTTTGTTTTTTGCTCCTCTGCAGATTTTGAAAGCCTAAGCTTTGTATCTATGTCACTGAGTTTTCTGGACTACGTTTCTGAAAGTTACTCTGGATGATTAAGCCTGTCTTCGTTCTGAGGATTCCTATCCTGTACTCTACCTTTGTTTGGATTCGCATCAAGCTGGCAGCTTCCTGTCTCTTTCTCCTGAGCCAAGCCACAAGCGTACCCTGTCCACCCTCCAACGTAAGCCACCGCACATTGAACTTGTTTACTGTAACCTGAACTCCACAGAACAGCATCAAGTGAACTCTCTACGGATACACCTGCTTAAGACCTGGATCCTGAATCTCATTCCCCCTGGTGACCTGACCACCATAACTCAGTAAGCCGATCTCAGTATCAAAATAACTATTTGCTCTTAGTTTTGTTTTTCCCTCCATTACCTGAACTCATCCATTCTCTTCACTTCTCTCCTTACAGTCAGATTTTTCGTCCGTTCCGTTCCTGACTATATCTTCAATAAACAATATTTATTTAACTTCCTCCTCCTGAGTGTTCTTTGTATGGGGTCCGAGCTATTTCGAACATAATGACATCAAGCCGTTGACTTTGCAGCAATCCCTGATCTTGAGCAAGCAAGTGGACAGATACGGTCATGAGTCAGCTTTATATCCACAAATACACCCTGGTCCCTTTCTTTTTAACCCGCAACCACCACCATATTAATCAGTATGGCTGTTCATTTTAGCAGCAGTAGGAGTTCTGTTTTAAATAAATGTTACATATTTTCTGCATATCTATGTCAACTAAAAATAGGAAAATTTGCCTGAGGGAGACCTTACAGAGATATTAAAGGTTTTCTAACATTTCTATACATCAAGACTAAAATAAGCCTAGTAGTATAGGGACTAGATAATTATGGTCTAGCAGAGACAAAACAAAGAAGCAAAGCTATGAATCATTTAAATCTCTAAACATGGTAATAATGATGTGACTAACGGATCTAGTTTGAGGGAATGATTAAATCCATGATTTATAACTCTGACATTTACGGTACTTTAACCTCATAATTTTATAAATGGCTTCCACAACAGAAGGATAGATTCAAACACAAACCCATGCAGATCAACAACAAAAATCCTCTACAGACCTTTGTTACACCAGAACAGGCTTTGACTAATATCTCAAGGGTCGAGAGAGAATCCATTCAATGGCAACAGCTTTTATAGCTTTTATAAGAAATTAAATCGCTAATTGGTTTTTGTTTTTAATTTCCTATTCACTGTGTTGCTTTAAGAGATATACATTTATATCTTCATCTTGCATCAGTCATCATTGCCTCTAATTGGTTTGTCACCTTTTGGTGTTGTAAAGTAGAGAGGGAAGATGTGACTGAAGCATCTGATGTGAGAATCCAAGAATGCTGAGGACAGTCTCACTGCATCAGAGCATCAGAGAGAGCATGAATACCCTCAAAGCCATTCATTGTGACACTCAGCTGAAGAAGTGCAGTATATTACCATGCTGAAAGATAGACGGTCTACCTAACTGTCTACACAACAGTCTGGATAACATGAACTGAAACTAACAAGTGCAAGAAATGTTTAAAACATGACTAAAGACCAGAATTGTCACTTAAAAAGAGCTACAACGATGCTAGGATTTAAAATCAATGCAAAACAGAGATTAATTGTGTGATATTAATCTCTGTTATGTTTTTCATATAAAACTGAGAAATTAGAGGAAATTAATTGTTTCTCTAAAAGACAAATATTCCAACATTTAGCATCACCAAAAGTGAATTTTCCACAATTTCTATTTGATGTTTATTTTTTATCTTTACTATACTGAATAATAAATTACAGTTCACAGTGATAATTAAGCTTTCAAAACATTTAACATTTTGGGCAAGACATATACAGTACTGTGCAAAGATTTTAGGCCGGTGTGAAAAAAGCTGTAAACAAAGAATGCTTTCAGAAAATAAATATTGATTATTGTTATTTTCAATTTACAAAATGCTAAGTGAACAAACCCAATCATAGAGCCAAAGTCATTAAGAACTATCTTCAGCATAAAGAAGAACAAGACATACTGGAAGTGATGGTATGGCCCCCACAGAGCCCTGATCTCAACATGAAGAGACAGGATGTGAGAAAGCCAACATCCACACGTCTGTGGTTAGTTCTCCAAGATGTTTGGAACTACCTACCAGCTGAGTTCCTTCACAAACTGTGTGCAAGTGTACCTGGAAGAATTGATGTTGTTTTGAAGGCAAAGGGTGGTCACACCAAATATTGATTTGATTTAGATTTCTCTTTTGTTCATTCACTGCATTTTGTTGATTGATGAAAATAAAGGATTAACACTTCCATTTTTGAAAGCATTTTTTATTTACAACATTTTTTCATACCTGCTAAAGCTTTTGCACAGTACTGTTTGTCTGTTCATAATTATTCCCTTCTTTTGAGAAAAATCTGCTTGGTATTGCAGCACTTTGTTTTTTTGTCATCATAGCATTTTACCTTAACGCAGAATAATTATTTATCTGCTGAGTCGCATATCATAACAGGCTAACTTATCAGTGTCACTTTAAAAAACTTGTGAGTCAGATGTTCAGTCCTTTTTAATAAGTAATGGTACAACGTGCAGATAGAAAACTGAATTGTGTTGACATTTTGGTTGATTTTTACCTCTCAGACCCCCTTTACACCAAATCAGGAAAAACCTACAATCTCCCGGACCTCAACGGCTGTTTGAATGTGAGTGGCTTGTGACAAATTTCAAAAACATAATTTCCAAGTAAAAGCAATCCTGAGCCTACTCTGCTTTAATACTCAGCTAAAGCAGTGATTCTCGTCCTCAGAACCTACTGTCCTTATTGTTTTAAATGTATCCCTGCTCCAACACACCTTGTTTCAATTATGGTATTACCCCCTCAGGATGCCATCCAGTGCTGTAGAAGCCTGCTAATCACATATTCATTTAAGACATAAAACATGCAAGAAAATGAGGACCTGGACTGAGAACCACTGAGCTAAAGGGGTTTCCCTGCAGTCTTGACCACCTTATCACAACGCCATTGCAATGTTATGAAATCTGCATAAGGATGTTTTATAACACTCTCCAGTTTGAGCAACAGAACTCAGTTGATGGTTTGGACCTTAGGATAAAAAGACATCTAATTTTAAATAATTCCCTGGAGAGGTTTCCGCACATCCATCATCAGTCTTAGTCTTACTGTGGAGGTAGAAACAGCATTAGTTTTTTTCAGCATCTTATCTGCTTATCTGTTTTCTATACAGAAACCTGTCCAATGATCTTCATTAGGTGCCAAACTCTGTACTCATATCTCTGTGAGCTCAGTATCAATCAGTCATTGACACAAAATGCTACATTTCTGTGTTTTTCACTTTTATGTTCCCTAAACAACGTGTAGCTATTTTATTCATGACAGCCACTGGGCACTGAGCCCAATAAACTCTAATTAAAAGAATCCCTCCCTTCTCTAGTTAAATACCAAGTAAATCATTTCTTAAGGTCATGGGTATGTAAATTTGTCTTAATTAGTTGGTTTAACCAATTTGACCAGTGAGCTGTTGGTCTAACAGAAAATGACAGTGTACACACGTGGACAAAATTGTTGGTACCCCTCGGTTAATGAAAGAAAAACCCACAATGTTCACAGAAATAACTTGAATCTGACAAAGGTAATAATGAATAAAATTCTATGAAAATGAACAAATGAAAGTCAGACATTGCTTTTCAAACATGCTTCAACAGAATTATTTAAAAAAAATAAACTCATGGAACAGGCCTGGACAAAAATGATGGTACCCCTGAAAATAATGTGACCAAAGGGAGATGTTAAATCAAGGTGTGTCCATTAATTAGCATCGCAGGTGTCTACATTCTTGTAATCAGTCAGTGGGCCTATATATAGGGCTACAGGTAGTCACTGTGCTGTTTGGTGACATGGTACCACACTCAACATGGACCTGAGGAAGCGAAGGGAAGAGTTGTCTCAGGAGATTAGAAAGAAAATTATAGACAAGCAAGTTAAAGGTAAAGGTTATAAGACCATCTCCAAGCAGCTTCATGTTCCTGTGACTACAGTTGCACATATTATTCAGAAATGTAAGAACCATGAGACTGTAGCCAACCTCCCTGGACGTGGCTGCAGGAGGAAAACTGATGACAAAACAAAGAGACGGATAATATGAACGGTAACAAATGAACCCAGAAAAACTTCGAAAGAGATCAAAGGTGAACTTCAAGCTCAAGAAACATCAGTGTCAGATCAGTGGACTTAATGGGAGACGACCAAGGAGAACACCATTGTTGGAAACAAATCATAAAAAAGCCAGATTGGAATTTGTCAAACTACATGTAGACAAGCCACAAAGCTTCTGGGAGAATGTCCTATGGACAGATGAGACAAAAGCTGAACTTTTTGGCAAGGAACATCAGCTCTATGTTTGCAGACGGAAAAATGAAGCATATGCATAAAAGAACATTGTCCCTAGTGTGAAACATGGAGGAGGCTCTGTTAGGTTCTGGGGCTGCTTTGTTGCATCTGGTACAGGGTGTCTTGAATCTGTGCAGGTATAATGAAATCTCAAGACTATCAAGGGATTCTAGAGAGAAATGTGCTGCCCAGTGTCAGAAAGCTTGGTCTCAGTCGCAGGTCATGGGTCTTGCAACAGGATAATGACCCAAAAACACACAGCTAAAAACACCCAAGAATGGCTAAGAGGAAAACATTGGACTACAGGTCCTTCTCAAAATATTAGCATATTGTGATAAAGTTCATTATTTTCCATAATGTCATGATGAAAATTTAACATTCATATATTTTAGATTTATTGCACACTAACTGAAATATTTCTGGTCTTTTATTGTCTTAATACGGATGATTTTGGCATACAGCTCATGAAAACCCAAAATTCCTGTCTCACAAAATTAGCATATTTCATCCGACCAATAAAAGAAAAGTGTTTTTAATACAAAAAACGTCAACCTTCAAATAATCATGTACAGTTATGCACTCAATACTTGGTCGGGAATCCTTTGGCAGAAATGACTGCTTCAATGCGGCGTGGCATGGAGGCAATCAGCCTGTGGCACTGCTGAGGTCTTATGGAGGCCCAGGATGCTTCGATAGCGGCCTTTAGCTCATCCAGAGTGTTGGGTCTTGAGTCTCTCAACGTTCTCTTCACAATATCCCACAGATTCTCTATGGGGTTCAGGTCAGGAGAGTTGGCAGGCCAATTGAGCACAGTGATACCATGGTCAGTAAACCATTTATCAGTGGTTTTGGCACTGTGAGCAGGTGCCAGGTCGTGCTGAAAAATGAAATCTTCATCTCCATAAAGCTTTTCAGCAGATGGAAGCATGAAGTGCTCTAAAATCTCCTGATAGCTAGCTGCATTGACCCTGCCCTTGATAAAACACAGTGGACCAACACCAGCAGCTGACACGGCACCCCAGACCATCACTGACTGTGGGTACTTGACACTGGACTTCTGGCATTTCCTTCTCCCCAGTCTTCCTCCAGACTCTGGCACCTTGATTTCCGAATTACATGCAGAATTTGCTTTCATCCGAAAAAAGTACTTTGGACCACTGAGCAACAGTCCAGTGCTGCTTCTCTGTAGCCCAGGTCTGGGGAATGCGGCACCTGTAGCCCATTTCCTGCACACGCCTGTGCACGGTGGCTCTGGATGTTTCTACTCCAGACTCAGTCCACTGCTTCCGCAGGTCCCCCAAGGTCTGGAATCGGCCCTTCTCCACAATCTTCCTCAGGGTCCGGTCACCTCTTCTCGTTGTGCAGCGTTTTCTGCCACACTTTTTCCTTCCCACAGACTTCCCACTGAGGTGCCTTGATACAGCACTCTGGGAACAGCCTATTCGTTCAGAAATGTCTTTCTGTGTCTTACCCTCTTGCTTGAGGGTGTCAATAGTGGCCTTCTGGACAGCAGTCAGGTCGGCAGTCTTACCCATGATTGGGGTTTTGAGTGATGAACCAGGCTGGGAGTTTTAAAGGCCTCAGGAATCTTTTGCAGGTGTTTAGAGTTAACTCGTTGATTCAGATGATTAGGTTCATAGCTCGTTTAGAGACCCTTTTAATGATATGCTAATTTTGTGAGATAGGAATTTTGGGTTTTCATGAGCTGTATGCCAAAATCATCCATATTAAGACAATAAAAGACCTGAAATATTTCAGTTAGTGTGCAATGAATCTAAAATATATGAATTTTAAATTTTCATCATGACATTATGGAAAATAATGAACTTTATCACAATATGCTAATATTTTGAGAAGGACCTGTATTCTGAAGTGGCCTTCTATGAGCCCTGACCTAAATCCTATTGAGCATCTTTGGAAGGAGCTGAAACATGCCGTCTGGAAAAGGCACCCTTCAAACCTGAGACAACTGGAGCAGTTTGCTCATGAGGAGTGGGCCAGAATACCTGCTGAGAGGTGAAGAAGTCTCATTGACAGTTATAGGAATCGTTTGATTGCAGTGATTACCTCAAAAGGTTGTGCAACAAAATATTAAGTTAAGGGGGCCATCATTTTTGTCCAGGCCTGTTTCACGAGTTTATTTTTTTTTATTCTGTTGAAGCATGTTTGAAAAGCAATGTCTGGCTTTCATTTGTTCATTTTCATCGAATTTTTATTCATTATT